>NC_058103.1:3762500-4387500 GCF_020171115.1 Neogale vison | reverse complement strand
GCCGGTCTTCCTTCCCTGGACACACTGTGCACCTGCACGCCACTACCGTGTTGCTGAGCCCCACCCCCCTTAAATTCTCAGCTTTCTAGAGAGCCCGAGAGTTCACTCCATGCCTCCGAGATGGACCACCAGCCATCAGCACACACCTCCAGCTCAGCCCTCACTGCCCAAAGCAGCACCACCAGCTTACCGTCTGCCCCTCCTCGAGCGTGAGGACGAATGTTTCAGGAGGGCAGGGGTCAGGTCTTCCCAACGTGTGGAGCCTCCACCTCCCGGTGGGCATCGAGTCAGTGCTCAGGGAACGTGGGAGGAGAGGGGGAAATCCAATGAACTGAATGTGAGCCCCACCCCACCCTGATCCATATGTTGAAGCCCTAATCCCCCATGTGATGGTACGTGGAGGGCAGGTCCTTGGCGAGATGATGAGGTTTAGAAGAGGTCATGATGGTGCGGTCCCCATGATGGGATGGGCATCCTTCTAAAGGAGATGAAAAGACGGGAGCTCTCTCCCTCCATCCTGTGAGGACAGGGCAAGAAGGGAGCCCCCTGCCAGGCAGGAGGAAAATTCACCGGACATCAAATCTGCCAGCACCTTGATCTTGGACTTCCTAGCCTCCAGAACTAAATGTGCTTCCCCCCCGCCCCCAAGCCCCAAGGTCTACAGTATTTTGTTATAACAGCCCGAGCTGACTAAGACAGGAAGAAAATGCCATTCGGCATGTGAGGGGCTGCCGTGAAAACGTGCCAGGATCGGGTGGGGGGGAGCTGTGCAAGCACATCCAAGCGTACCAGCCCAAGATGGAACAACTTGACCCTCCACCAGCCCGTCTTTGCTGATGCCCCAGCCCATCGGATCGCTCAGTGGATTGCATTAAATACCAGACCAGTTTCCCAGTAGCGGTTTGTTTCCGGTCCCTGCTGGTTCCGTCCTCGCTCCCCGCTACCTGGGTCGGAATCCTCTCGCAGCCTCAGAAATTCCTGCTCTGAGCAACTTGAAACGAATCCAGGAGCAGAACAAGCAATCGTTGGCAGCTTCAGAGACCAAGCTCTGAATCGAGACATGGTATTAAATAAGTGTATCCAGAAAAAAAAAATTATATAATACATGGAAATTAGTCCAAGAAGCAGGCTATGGTCGCTGCACTGTGGGAACCTACGCCAGCATGAGCCTGGGGACCAAAAAATCCATCCATGGCAGGCACCAAAACGTCGCTAAAAAGTACACCAATATCGTAAGGGACTCCCTCGTCACGTTAAACACATGGCTCCCAGGAAAAATGATTTTTGTCTCCATTTCACTCCATCTTTCTTGTTCAAGGGTCTGGACTTACTTTAAATAACAAAAACCTTAAATACGGAAATGATTTAAATGCTAGTGAGATCAGGCTGAAGAGGTAATCGGGCCCTAAGAGAGCCAGAATCCTCTCTAAGGGCCTCTTTGCAGGCAATCAACTCCTGACAAGGCTTGGTACAAGGTTAGAGACCTGGTCTGGTAGGAGGAGATGGGGAGGGTTTTCCCAAAGGCCAAGGACCAGGAAACACAGAGCTCCTGAAGTAGAAGGCAGCTGGGAAAGGAAAGCATCCGACCTCTCGTTTTACAGTCTGCAGAGTCACAGATGGACAGATGCTTCATGAACGTGTGGTGGCGAGGAGGTTTTCCCTGGAGGTCGGTACCGATGAAAATAAGAAGTATCCTGGTCCTCTCTGTCCTTGCCCTCGCTGGGACGCTGCTCAGCCGTCCCTATCTCACAGCTCCTCTTACTCAGAGGGGAGCCCGTAAATCCCACTTGGCCACAAATGCACCCATGGGCTGACGTGCCATCAGCAGCCCCAGACCCAGGACAAAATTTTCTAAAAAGACTCCGCCCAAGAGCTTGGCCCATGGAGGGTGTGTGATAAATGGAAAGAAGGGCTCCTGCCTGCTTTTTCAGCTCTCATGTGGTTACAGTAGACATTTTGTATTGTTTTAACATGTTTTTTTGAATGTGTGTAAGAGAGAAAACTTACATAACACTTTGGAACGGTTCCCTGAGGAAAGAAGAAAGTTTAACTGTCAGCCTGTGGTTCACCAGCAGCTCATGCTTCTCCACCAGGCCTGGGGGGGTGGCAGGGCCGAGCAGCAGGCTGGCTACCCACCCGGAGGCCCCTCGCCTCCCCGGGATGACCACGTGGGCGTCGCTGAGAACCAACTTGCAGCCCTTCGGCTGGAGGAGTATCCCTTCCTTACCGGGAACGTTCGTGCCTTAGGTGACCAGACCCGGGTTTCCCAGGAGGGCTGGTAAGTGCTGTTTACTGGGGCCTCAGCCTACACCGGGGTCATTTTTGCAACTTCTTGAGAGTATGAAATTACTTCCACAGGCAAAGTTGGTGTAGAAAAAGATGGGCTGTATTGTCCAGATCTTTTCAAATACAAACATCAAGTGTGATGGAAAGTCGGGGGCTCGTCCAAGGTCCCCAGACAGCGTGTACTGGCCAGGAGAGGCGTGATCATGCTGTGCAGAACAATCCCCAGTCTCGGCGACTTACGGGGACACACATTTGCCGGCGGCCTGGGGGCGCGTCTCTGAGCTGACAGTCATCCTTCCTCCAGAGTGTCACAGGGGACCGGGGGGGCATCCGAACCTGGAGCGCAGCAGGTCATCGTGGCAGAGACAGAGCTGGGGTGTCCTGGCCCTTCCTGCTGCCCTCTGGAAGTGGCCGGGGTCACCCCCATTCCACGGGGCACAGCCGACGAAGAGCAGGCGGAGAAAGGCCATCCTAGTGTGTGCCCAGAGAGCACGCACGCACGAGCGCCGGACACCCCGTCAGGTGACCGGTGGCTCAGAGCCGGGAACGGGACCCGCGTCCGTCCAAGCTCAGGGCCTGTGTCCTCTCCATTCTGCCACAGAAACTCTGTAGTTGCACTATCGTTTGCAATTTTAGAAGTTTCAATATTTTGTATTTTAGCCTCTCTCTCTCTCTCTCTCTTTTTTTTTTTTTGGAAAGATTGTGTCATAAAACCCAAGTATTTAACCCACACCTGGCTCTAAGTCATGTCTCCTGAGCCCTCAGAGAAGAGGTGCCAGATACTCAGTTCCATTTAAATAATGGATAAACAGGGGCTCCTGGTGGCTCAGTGGGTTGAGCCTCTGCCTTCAGCTCAGGTCATGATCTCAGGGTCCTGGGATCGAGTCCCGCATCGGGCTCTCTGCTCAGCAGGGAGCCTGCTTCCCTTCCTCAATCTCTCTGCCTGCCTCTCTGCCTACTTATGACCTCTGTCTGTCAAATAAATAAATAAATAAAATCTTAATAAATAAATAAATAGTGGATAAAAGCAAAGATTTTTAGAATGAATATGTCCCAAATATTACACAGGGCCTCGTTATACTAAAAGAAAAAAATATTTACGGCTTATCTCACGATCAAATTTAACCAGGCACCCTTGGGGGGGAGGTGTTATTATTTTAATTTTGTTTGTTTTTCTGCTGAATCTGTCTTCCCCACCTTGAAGGGGGGGCCGCCATCCTACCACACAGTACATGAACGGGTGCATATTGAAAAATTAGAGTCATCGGAAGGTATGTTTTTTTAAGAAGAGAAAATAGATTTTTATTATGTTATATTAGTCACCATACAGGACAAATCATGGAACAGTACATCAAAAACTAATGAAAGATATGTTAAGGCCCAAGGAACGCTACAGGGGAGCCAGAAATCTCCCCCCAGGAACTCTGCAGACGCAAAGACAGGTCGGGACAATGGCCGTCTTCCCCCACAGGTCCTTATTCACCATCAACTCCCAAAAAACACCGGTTTCTTGTTCTACTGAGCCTACTGCCAAATCACAGCATCTCAATGAGAACCCCCATTCTGCCTCGGCTGGCTTTTCGGAACCCAAAGGGCTGACTCTGTATTTCCCAACAACCAGCATGGGACTGGTACAAAGATGACCGCGATGGATGTCCCTCAAACAGAATGGACTTGCAGGGGAGGGAGGAAGGGAGGAAGGAATGGAGGGGAGGGAGGAGGGGAGGGAGGAGGGGAGGGAGGGAGGTGAGTAGGGAGGTGAGAACATGGGATCCCATTTTGACTAAACATCTCTGAAAAGCCCTGTGGGCCCACTGGGCTGCCCAAGAAGGCGCTCAGCAAACGTTTAGTGGATGGAAACATGCCGGTACCCGTGGCCACCGTGAGCCCTTAGAGCACCTGCATGGGAACTAGTAAATAGTGTCTTCTCTGGCTGGCCATGGCTCCCAGATACAGGGGTCAATGAGCAGGTAAAGTCCTTGACTTGTGCCACCAAGACCCGAACACTCCTCCCCCTCGGGCAGAAGCAGTGTGAGAGCCCAGAGCCCGGCGAACGGGACAGAGTGAGGGGTCCGGCCCCCACCGCCTCTCAGTCGGGCACACGTGCACGTGGGGTATGGGTGCACACAGGTTAGAGACCCCTGACGCTCTTCCCAGTCCAGCTCGTGTCTCTGCTGGAAAACAGTGGGAGACACCCTCAGAGGTGTCTTTGCAGAAAATCTCTTCTACTCATGTTTTCCACACCCACCAAGTCAGACACAAAAGTGAGAGAGAGAGAGAGCGAACCCGCCAGAAGGGCCGCCGTGCACGCGTGCTGGAACTGCTGGGTGTGAACTGTGCGTAAGGTAACAGTCCCGCTTGAGCGCTGTCTGAACGGAGTTAATCCAATTAAATATTCTCCAGCTAGAGCTAACGGAGTATACACTGACCTCACTTACGCTCACTCTCTCGCCGTCTTCTTGGTGTTTTGGGTGCTGCTTAAAAATGATTTAATGAAACAAAAACAAAGACCTTCCAGAGTTGGGTATCATGAAACGCGGAGGCTGACACTTAGTCTTTAGTTAATTCAGTTGTGCCTAATTATCCTGTTGCTTTGCCATCCAGTTTTCTCCCAACCGAGACCGGCTTCGGGAACGCTCCTCCTAATTGCAGAGCAGCGCGAGGCGGTGTCTTAAAGATAATGTGAGTAATTCTCAGCACTCTGATTCCTGGGCCATGTCCCTGAATGCCTCCGGCGTGTGCAAGAGCCAACTCCAGAATCCGGCCTCCCTGCCCCCCGGGGCTGGGGAGAAGACCTCTGCGGCTGCCTTTCCCGGCCTCGTGCATCACCACAAACAGCCGACGGACACCCTCTGTCCACTTAGCAGATGACGGCCTGTTGCAGAGGGACTGCTCTGATCAGTGGGCAGAGACCCGAAGCATCCTGCGGCTGAGCAGCTCTGAAACTGCCACGGAAGAGAAAACGCGCGGCCACGCACATCAGCCTCGAGCCACTTCTAGCTTTGGGGGTGCGATTCAGTGGCCTGATTTCTCGAGATGTCAGTCCAGGTTTCTACAGATTTCCCTCTGTGCCTCTGCTGTTTTGTGTAATTAGAAAAGCATTTTTTCCCAAACACTCTCAAACTCCTCTCAATGTCAAAATTATACCCTGAAGAGTGCAGTGAAAAGTGGGACGTCTTTGGTTTACCTTCGTTGTAATTTGGTTTGGGGAAATGCGGTTTGCAGCCATAGCAAAGAACACTGTCTTCAGAGCTCGAGCCGTCTTTGGTGAAATGTCATGTTTCACCAAACACCAAATATTTGTCTCCATGAAGTGTTTTCTAGCCGCTGGGAGAGTCAGCCAGCGGAGCTCTGCACTTAAACACGCCCAAGCCAAGAGTGAATTCACCGGACCCTCACTTCCAGGTCCTAGGAGCGATCTGGTCCTTCAGCGACTTTGGAGACCAGTGGAAACTGCCCAGTAAACAAATAGAGGGAAGCGTGGGGGCTTTTTTTTTCTCAAGACACTAGAGTATGTCTGTGTCTCATGACATAGAATGACGTAAGACAAGAACGTTCTACCTCTCGGATGGGTGCATGCAGTACTAGGCAAAGAGAAGGGGAGGAAAAGGCGCCTAGCCCCAGAGATTTAAAAGCTGAGCTGGTATATTTGGTTCTAAAATGGTTGTGTCCCCCCTTTCTGATGCAACTAGACCCAGACTCTTCTGTCGTTGCATGAAAGAGCGGCTCCAAATAGACAGGAGTTGCGGAAAACTGGAGAAATCAGCATTTTTGCACAGGCTTAATAACGCAAGCCCACCGTGGCTGACACGCTGGGACAGGGAGGCTCCCGCGCCCGATGGCCCACCTCTGGAATCTGCTCTGCCGGCCGCCGAGTACTGTGTGACACTGAGCAAACAACCACCCTCTCTGAGCCGGTCTCCGTTTCCCCATCCGTAACATGGAGCCTGTTCTTGGTTGCAAAACAAGACATCCAGGTCAGGCCCTGGGAGCCATGGCTGGTCTGCAGAAAACACTCCTTTATATTCAAGGGCCTGCGCGACCTTAGGTGAAGTCCTGCTGTCAATCACTCTTCAGTATGATCTCGGAGCTGTTGCTGACTTTGAATTGGCCAGTAGTAAGACGCATGAGACTTGAGTCCCTTCAGTGGCGCTCGAGGTCCCTGGCCCCGGGAGTGACCTGCCACAGTAACATGGACAGTGTTTAGGGAGGTCTTTCCTGCCCCCCGACGACCCTCCCATGAAATAGGGTGATGATTCCTGTGTCACCATGAAGCCAAAGGAAACACAGGAGTGTGACGTAGTTTGCCTACAAGACCGGAGTAACAGAGCCAAGACCCAAGGCTCACCTGTCCGGAGCCCACCTGTCCTGACCACAGACTGGACACCCCCGTGCTGGGAGAGCGCGGGGTCCACCAGAACCCAGTGATTTCATCACTGCAAGAGAACCGTCTCCGAGCTCTGGGCATAGGAGACACCCGTGAGGAAGAACAGCAGTTTGCACAAACAATTTAGCCACATGCACTGCCAACGCTCCTCCTGTGACGGCTGATGGGGAAAGTCAAGAGGCAGACCGTGGGAGCCCTGGCTGGAGCAGGAGGGGCCCAGCTCTGGGGCTCACCCTCCAGGCACGCGGGACAGTAGCCTCGGCGACAGCAGCTCGGGGCCATCTTCTCCTTCTGGGGGTGACCCCTCGAGGCCGGGAGAGAGCAGAGGCTGAGACCTCCAGGAGCGACCCTGCCGTGGATCATGGTGGGGACGGAGACCCATGGCGGGTGCAGGGCCTCTCCAGCCAGGCACCCGGCTCAGGAGAACCCCCAGGGATGCCCCAAATCAGAAAGCAGGAAGGACAGCGCTCCCTGCTCTGCGCTCTTTCCAACACATTGGATTTCAACCATCCAATGTTTCAGCCAATCTGCAGAAAGTACATTCCTTCCACAGGGGGTGAAAGCTGGCTCCTTTCGTTAGCAGAAGGCCCTTCTCTGCACCTCCCCGCTGGCTCCCACAGCTTCCCTTCCCTTCACCCTATATCTGGAATTTACATAATCACAGGCAAATAAAATGAGAAAAGCACGCTCTTTCATAACGGCATACTCCTCAGACACATTAGCTGCTGATTATAGAGATTAGTCAAAACCACGATTCTGTTGATGGCGAGGTGGGACCCATTTTTTTCTTTTTCACAAGGAAAAGACCTGTGGTTTCGATGACAGAGTCACACAGGAATGGCCCTCGGAGGGGGACGATGTTTCTGAGAGGTCTGTTAACTGTCAGTTGCTTGGCAGTGTTAGGCGTCCCAGCCCTTCAGCTCCTGCTTGTCTGGTCGAACTCTGTATCCTAAAGTTGATGGAATTTTTACTCCAGACCAACCTCTTCCCTGTGAAAGAACTTCCAACCTAAAAGATCCGTGATCTGAGACACACGCATGTGTGCGCCATGAAGGATACACGCCTCTCCGGGAAAAATCTTGGAGTTCACTGGTTTTGAACAGAAGAGATGCTCATTCTGTCCCAAGAGCTTTGGAGGGGCCCCCAGCTGGGGAAGGAGCCGGGCTCACCTGCTCAGGGTGGTTATGAGCACGGGGCCGGACCTCAGGGCTCTGAGGCATCAAGTCCAGAGCCATCAGAGCCGAGGGGTCCTGGCTCCTCCCTCAGAGGCACCTGCAAAAGCCTCTCCCCCCTCCCCCCCGGAAGCAGCAGCCACCCTCCTCCCTGCGTGAATTCTGTGGTTCCCGACAGGACGGGGAATGCTGTGGCCACCTCGGGGACGTGTGGCCGTGTCTGGAGACAGTATGGGTTGTCACAACTGGGGCAGGTGGGGAGAGGGGTTGCTGACACCTGGTATCTGACAGACGAGGCCAGAGACGCTGCTGCTGGGAGTCCTACAGTACACAGGCAAGCCCCTACAACCCGGAATTCTCCCCAGATGGCCACAGTGTTGCGGCTGCGAAAACCTGGTCTAGTGGATCTGAAGTCATGTGAGATTTTTCATACATAATACGGGGAGTGGACAGGCTCTCTTTGAGTCCTCCGCCCTGACCCCAAACGCCCCATAGGAGTTAAGTGCCCATAAGAGTTAAAGAAGAACAAGGCCCAAACTGTACAGTTCATTATACCTCTATGTCTGAATTTAGCAAGAATTTCCAAACAAAAAGATCCATCCCTCAAAATGTATGCACACAAACCGTGAGGGCTGCAGATAACATCCCCAAAGGGCTTTTGATGTGATATCTTCACAGCCTATATCCCCGCTGTTAGGTCGGGAGAAACCTGACGGTCCTTCCCTGCCTCCTTCTACGTCCTTCCTTGGGTGTGGTGCAACTACAACCGGCACTCACTGAAATACCAGTAACTGCTCCAGGGGACAAGACCCCATGAGGCCGCTTCATGACTGTAACCACACGTTCGAGCAGATCGGGTTTCTTTCTTCTAACATGTTGTAGTTTAAAAAAACAAAAAACAAAACAAAACAAAAAAAACAAAAAACTTAATTCTGTGTCCCAATCCTTAAAGAATTAAAAAATTTCATTCGAGCATCTCTTACAACAGGATGTTGGCAAAGTTTTCTGCGAAGGGTCAGATAGTAACTATTTTGGGCCTCGCAGGTCACATGACCCCTGTCGCAACTACTGGGCTCTGTCTTGGAAGCTCGGAGCTGCCAGTGATGCGGCCATGAATGGGCTGGGCTCTGTGCCAATAAAACTTTATTTACAAGAACAGGCTGTGGGAGGGACTTGGTCCCCGGACCATCATTTGCCGACTCCAGTCTTACAACATAGATTTCCTGAAAATAAGGCATTTAAGCAAAAAGAGTAGGGGAAAGTTCGGGAAAAGCCAGTGCGGGACACCAGCGATCATGCTGATGGTCTTACAAGAGCAGCTGGGTGCAGCGGGCTGCCCGTCCAAGGGGCCCAAGAGGCCTGGCGGGGACTGAAGGTCACACAGGGATGTGGAGGAAGGGGAGGGGCTGTGACCCGCTGCTGAGCCGTCCAGTGCTGCGGCGCTGCCCGCTGAATGCTCTGTTTAAACTCGGGACCTGCCCTTCCCTCCTCACCAGCGGAAGCGGTCACTGGCCATAGCGGGGCTTGGAGGCCTGGGGGACATCTGGGACATGGCCGTGGGCTGTCACCTGCCCAGCAGGCAGCCCAGGTCGGGGAGGTGCAAGCAGGAACCACTAGCAGAGGGAGGAAGGGAAGCATCAGCAAGCCACGAAGAACAGAAACACTCTGTGCGATGCTTACAGGTGCCACGCCACACTGGGGGGCAGGCTGACCGCTCCGTCGTCAGGGAGGGGAGAGGTGGAGACCCCAGAGGTCATAAGGGGCTGCGGGCCAGGACCCCTGGGCTCTTGCCCTTCTCCCTCTCCCTCGGCTCCAGGCTTAGTCATGGTAATATACACAAAGCAGCAATCTTATTGTCGTTACCCATTTTAGGAACTGTCCCAACAACTGCCAGACTTCAATGGTTGAACATCTTCCCGGGGGTATTCGCTCCGGTGACCAGAGAACATTGTCAGGTAAAAAGAGGGACACAGGTGAGGTGCCAGCAGCATCCATGGTGACCACAGTGGCCCCAGGCACACAGGAGGGTGAGGGCCGGGTTGCGGTTCACCGTTCACTGGCCTGCCTTGTCCACAGGACTCCGAGCTCCTGGACGGCAGAGCCCATCGCCCATTCATCTCCTCACCCCTAGTGCCTGGCAGGTTGGAAATGTCCAGAAAACATGGTGAGTTCTGCACACGTGGGTCTGTGGGAATGAGACACGGGCTAGGTCTTTCAGGGGAGAGAGGCCAGAGGGAGGCTTGGGAAAGGAGGGGGAGGCCGGGCAGGATGGGGTAGGGGGAGGCCGGCCACCAGGCCTGCCTCCCGTCCTGTCCGGCGGCGCAAGCTCGAGTCTCCCCTCTGTCCCCTGCGGGCGCTCTGCCAGCAGCCTCCCCGTCGGGCCTGAGCTGGTCTCTGGGAAACCAGGCCTCACCTAGCAACAGCGGCTCGGAGCGCGCCTTCCCGATCGCCAGCAGCAAAGCGCCAGCTGCCTACTGCTCCCAGGGAGTGTTGAAAGGAGAGCAGGTTTATCTCAAGGCCAGGCCACGGGAGGATCCGGGTTTTCCAAACTGGAGTCGGGACGCGTCCAACGGCCTGCCCGGAGAGGCGGGGAGCCGCTCTGGCCCGCGGCGTCGAGACGAGCCCCTGGTCCGCAACGTCCTTGCTCATGAGATCCCTGCTGCTCCCTGTTCCCATTCAGCTGGGTCAACATGTGCCTGTAAACTCCTCCCAAAAGGGAGAGCATAACAGCCTCAGCAGCCCCAGAAATGACAAACAACTCAAGTATGGGCAGGCGGCTGCCAAGCGCTCGACAGTGCTCATGTTGCAGCAGGGAAAAAAATCAGATAAGAAAAATAAACCGGGTTGTGTGCATATTTCCTCAAATATGTATCCCATTTTGTGGTTCCTTCCAGCCTTTGGTGTAACGAAGATATCCATTCGTCAGGGGTCATGGGACGACAGTGGGACGGGGCTGCCTGGGGCCAGGGAACCGCGCCGTCCGGTCCCCTCCCTTCTCTAGCGCGCGGTGCGCGGAAGCTCCGGAACACGGAGCCCCTGACGTGCATCTTCCCACCGGCCAGTTGCTGAGCTTCCCGCGGCCGGCGCCAACCCACTTGCCCGTGTCGTGATCTCTCCTGCGTCTCACTGAGAGGCCGACCCGCTTCCAGAATGCCTTGTCATCCTCAGGTGGGGGATCCTGGGATGACCCCCGCCCAGCAGGCGGTCCGCTGCAGGGACAGGTGACCCCCTCACCCGCCCTCTCTTTGTTGACCTGCTCAAGAGAGCAGAATCGGAAGACGGGATCGGCCGGGGGAGCCACGAGCCAGGACCCGTGGAACGGCGGATGCGCAGGGAACTCATGGGAGGCTCAAGAAGCCGCACTTTGCTCAACAACACGGAGCTGGCCAGTACACCAGGGCCTCCGCCAACCTCCAGAGGCCACTCTTGGCGTGGCCATAAAAGCCACAGCCACAAACATGGACAAGGCAAGAAAAGAATATGGTGAGAAACGGGCTTGCCTTTGCTTCTCAGACTCCTCAGAAGTTTCTAGAAGGTCATTTTCCTCACCCCTTGAAATAAAAGGCCAGATTCCTCTAGCCTTCAGTCAGGAACCATGACTGAGCTTCTACTCAGGGCCAGGCCTGGTGCCTGAAACCCGGTCCCTGTCTCTGAGGTGCTCAGCCTCCGGTGACTAACACTGGCTCCAGAATGAGGTTCCAGAGTGGCCTGCCCATGTCCATCCGGTACTCAAGGGCCCCTTTAGGGGCCCAGGACCCGGAGGGAGAGGACCTGAGTCCTTCTAAGAAACAACACCAAGACCAGAGCCTTCCCAAAGAAAGAGCCAACTGCTCTCCAGTGTGCCCTTCCTTTCCCTGCCATGTGTCCGTTCCACGAGAACAGAGCCATGACGCTCACATAGGCACAGGCTGTGACAGGCGCCCCACAGACCGTCAGGAGTGAAAAACAAGGTCCTTGATTCTGAGGACAGCAGCGTGCACCCGTCCTGCTTCAAGAGAAGCTGATTTCTGGGCTCTGAGTCCTGCTCCGGACGCGTGTGCCAGCAGCCTTCTGGCCTGGAGCCTCCGCAGAGCCGCAGAGACAGAGAGGCCCTGGCCGGCTCGGGCCCCCAGAGGACGGATCTTCTGCTCAGTGGCAGAACGAACATTTCCGTGGAGTGGCAACTTTAGAAATTCCCCAGGAGGCAGGATGTGAGCTGCCAGAGCCCGGTGACTCAGTGGCAGGGTCAGCATGACTCCGGGGGCAGTTTCTCTTCCTGCCCCTCCACCTCTGTTCACGAAGTGCATGGACTCCTCGTCCTCTCGCTAGAAACTTCCATGTCGGCCTCCCCTACTGCAAATATTTCCAGAAGTCTTTAAAAGGGAATGCCGTCTTCCTTCAGATCTGCTTCCATTTAAATCCACGTAGCCTTCCGTCTGCGGCCGGCTCCTCCCTCACGGGGCCCCGTGCTCCCTGTGGGGCCAGCGTGCTGCTCAGAAAGTTGAGGGGGGCCGCGAGAGCCTGGGGAGACTTCCCCTTTCCTGTTTGGGCGGACAGTCTGTGGGCGTTTGTGTCTGTAGGTCTGTTTCTTCTTTGTTCAGTTGGCAGAACTCTGATCCACTTGGTTGAGTGTGCAAGAGACGCTTTCCACAATCCACACAAAACAGTTTGGCCTTAGTAAGGACAGGCGTGAGGGCAGGTGTTGGTCTGCCGGTAGAACAGAGATAAAGGTCACCATTTATGGGGCACATGCCCAGAACCCCACATGTCTGCACACTTCATTCAGTCCTCCAGGCTCTGCCGGGTACACGGAGAGTCCACATAACACGCAGGCAGAGGACGAGGGTTCAGACTCAGGCCTGAAGCCCACCCCCCCCACCCCCGCCGTCGTCCCAAATTCCAGGCTGCCCCCAGGGAAAGCATCACACAACAAACGCTCCTCACACCCTCATAACTCCCTACACAACCCTGCCACTAGGCTTCCTTTGATGCTAGGACATGCCTCCTTCCTCCAAAATTCAGCTTTTTTTTCACAAGTGAATCCAAATTAACTGTGCAAGCCACTCGGGCTTGGCCTGATGAAGTCATTCCGCGATGTCACTGAGACGGAGGTTAGGAAGGCCAGTTCTACCAAAGTGACGGATCCCCCTCTCGAGGACCGGTTTTCCTGGGTTAACCTGGGAAGCAGGCAGCCCTCCTCATGCTCACAGCCCTGTCCCCGCGGTCAGGGCCCAGGGGGAGGGCCTGGGGTTCAAAGCCTGCCCACCAGGTGTTCCGCCGTGAAGGATGGGACCGGGCAGGTAACAGGCAGGCACAGGTGCTCACCGAGCCCCCTGCCCTGTTCTGTGAGTTGCAGACAAAGCAAATCAAATCAGCGTTTCTTCAAATTCCCACGGAGCCAGGTGCACCGAGGAAGAGCAGAAGATGGGCCAGTGTCCGCCCTAAAGCCACTGCCCCCGTCACCAGCGTCACCAGCTGCACGAGGTACTGCCCTCCACTCTGACCAGCAAAGTTTTCTTTTTAAAAGCAGTCAACGGGCTTATCCGCCACGGTTAAACTGTGTGACACCCGACCCCCCCCACCAGGACTACTTTTCACAGTCAGTGAGAAAGAGCCAGACTTTTGGACAGATCAGTATTTCAGGGTCCAGCCCCGTGTTCTCAGAGCATCCGAGTCCTCCAAGGTCAAGCCCAGGACGGCTGCCGGGTCTGACTGCTTCGGGCTCACGGGTTGGGGTGTCCTGCAGGTGTCCGAGGGACCACCTCTGAGGGTCATCCTAGGGCTTCGTCAAAACCCTGTTTGTGGACGCCAGAATGTTAGTGCTCACCAACTCCACTGACCAGCAGTGACCTTGAGCTGGCTGGAATCAGCCAAATTCCAATCCACTCGGTGTCAGCATCCGTCTTCCAAGTGCTGTGTGTGCGTGTGTGTGCTGGTCTGCAGCGGGGGACTCAGTACTGGGTTGAGGCCCTGAAGACTCCGGGAAGTCCTACTTTAGACACAGGAAGCGATTTCATTTCCCCGGCTCTTGGACACAGATCTCTAACGAACTCGCTGAATGAAAAGCTACACAAATATATTTTTCTGTGTTTTTTTTTTATTACCTATTGCATTTGCTAATTATTTCTCCATGCAATGAATGGGTGTTTGTTTCGTAACTTCTCAGAGGCACAGAAGGGGAAATGCTCCACAACTATGACATGATGTCATTTCTAAATGCGTAAGCGATTGAAACTCCCCAATAAATTGTGGCTTGTTAGGTATTTATGGTCACTCCTAACAATGCAGGGCCGTGTGATATCAAGAGGCCTGCACCGGTGACGGCGTCCCCAGGGTCCCGGGGCGGAGAGCCACGAGTCCATTCTCGGGGAGCAGTGGGAAAGAGCAGAAACCAAGCCTCCCCTCCACAGCATCACACAGCAGATGACTTGTTTGCCATAATGTCACCCGGCAGCCTTTAAGGATTTGATTCCGTGGCACTTCCTGAAGAATAAATTGTGGACTCTCCTTCGATTGTTGCCCAAGGACGTGGCTAAGTACAAGTTAGAACCAAGTGTAACCTTTTTAAGGAAGGCTGACTTGAGACACAGAAGCCAGGACTCTTCTCCAAGTGGAAATGGAGATTTATTATTTAAGAAATTGCCTTAATGTTGCTATTGAGGCTTTATAAAGTCTCACAGGGTGGTGGGGAAACTACAGCCACAGATTCTGTACCAATTATTCTGTTTGTCCTGGGTAAATTACCCATCCATGAGTCACTTCTGTCTACATGGCCTGCCCAGCGTCGAGAGAAGCATCACAAATAATCAGGACCAAGAAGCAGCTCTGGGTGTGCTCACGATGCCAGCGGGGCCGGGGGATTTCAGTGAGAACCTCGGGGGAAATTCACCTCTTCTTACAACCGGATTCTTTCCATTATTTCTCAGATGAAGACTGTGATTTTGTCCAAATGTCGTAGAGTCTGACCAGCCACATCAGCTTGAGGCAGAGGGAACTGAGGAGCTGGTCTTCTCAGCAGACAGTGAGAATAATGGAACAGTGGTGTTTGGTAGGAAGTATTGTTTTCAAAGTGGTGGTGGTGGGGGGGCAGACAGCAATAGACCATTGGACCTGCAAATGTCCTTTCAGAAGCAGATTCTCGGCTTTTCAATGACAGTACCTTCTAGTGGTTATCCACATTTCATTACAGAAAAGGAAAGGAAATGTTACCAAACTCCATCTTTTGGTTGCTTTGGGTCATAACCGGATTTGAACCGGATTTAAAGAGATGCTAGAGAGCTCCTTGACACCCTTACAAAGTGCTGTCCCTTGCTTCTTCAGTCTACAGTAGAAGAAAGATCCCACTGGGAATAACATACTTTTTCCAGAAACTTCCGGACATACGCACACACAACTGGACAAATAAATTGAGACTTCTGGTCCTCTGCTCCTGAGCCTGCTACAGGGACCCAGGGACAAAAAGGGTGTCAGCTTGTACAGATCTTTCTCTAATTTAGTAATATGCCTACTATGGCTAGGTACTTTTTTTGGCGGGGGGGGGGAGTTACATTTAAGACATTAAAAAATATCTTTGAAAAAAATCAGATTCAAAAGCCATAGAATTTCATTTGCCATCCCTAGAGATTTACGTTTTCTTAAGAACATGGCGTTGATTCATTTTCTTCTGTTGGTCCTGGGTTGCATAATGCTCCCCCGACACACGCACACACTCCAAATTCACGTCCATCCAACGGGAACCTCAGAACAGGACCCGATTGGAAGCAGGGTTTCTGCAGATGTGGTTATTTAAAATGAGGTCCTATTGGACTTAACTGGGTCCTTGGAAGTGGAGAAGTGAGTAGGGAGAGCTCAGGTCTCCTCCTGAGTAGCTCTTGGACCCCGCACACTACTACCACACTTACAGGGCTCCTGGCACGGGGTATACAGGGTTTTCCCCACACCAGGCAACTCTCTGAGGCACCAGCAAGGTGTGCCACAATTCAGTTGTGCGACTAACTGGAGAGAGTGCAGACACCACAGGCGAAGGGCTCAGTCCCACAAAAGTGTCCCCGCACTCCCGATGCCCGCCGAAAGGAATGGTTCTCCAGGTTACCCACCACTTCAGGCCGACTTAACTACAAATCAGAGGCTCCTTGGACCCTCTCCTTGGATTCGACTCTGCTATACCACTTCTCAGAACTCGGGGAAACTGTTACGCTTACCAACTGATGACACAATGAAGCCTGGGATAAAGGACACAGGGGAACATCCAGAGGCAGGGGCAAGCAAGGCAAGGTCTGGGAGGGTCCTGAGGGCGGGCACGTCTGTCCCCATGGAGCTGGGGTGTGTCATTTTCCCGCTGCGTGTGCGTGTTTGTGCCCATGCGAAGCGACCTCATGAAGATCCCAACAATATGGGTTTTGGAGAGCTTCCAGGCTGGGGAACCAGCCCCCATGCACGAGCCCCCCAAGCTTTGCCTCGTTAGAACAAAACACACTTCTATCACTCGGGAAATTCCAAGGGTTCTAGGAGCCTTAGCTCAGGGGAGGGTCAAAGACCAAGTACAGGAACAGAAGATGCTCTTAGGGCTCTTATCACTTAGGAAATTCCAACGGTTTTAGAAGGTCCGTTTCAGAAACTAGGGCCAGAGACCAATGGACATATTTTCTCTTCTTTCTCAAGGAGACAGACACAGAAACACAGATACACAGAGGGGAAAGGGCCGTGTGACCATGGAGGGAAGGAGACAGAGGTTGGAGGGACGTGTCTACAAACTAAGGGATGACAAGGATCGCTGCCACCACCAAAAGCTGGTAAGAGGCAGGGAAAGGTTCTTCCCAGGAGCCCCAGAGGGAGCATGGCCTGCCAACACTTCAACTTCAGACTTCTGGCCTCCAGAACCAAAAGGGAATAAGTTCCTCCTGTTTCAAGCCACCCGATTTGTGGTCATTTGTCACGGCAGGCCTGGGAAATTAATGCACTGTTGAAACATGTTTTTGAGTGATGTGATTTGAGCAAAGAATGAAATCGGGTGGTATGACCAAAACCACGTGCATCTTCCATGGTGGAGGGCAGCATTCTCACTTGCTTATGAGAATCCCCAGCAATCCGCGGCAAATCCCCCCCACCCAAGTGGTCCCCCTGCCCAATTAAATCAGAAGCTCTGCACATGGGACCAAAGCACCAGCCTCTGTAATAGGCTTCTGGGTATGTCAACTCTTGGGTTGATTTCTGGCTTTGCTACCTCCTAACCGTGCCCTTGGGCAAGTCATGTAATTTACCTGATATTTGCTTGTTCAAATTAAAAATGGGACCATGAATATTAATCCTGGCTTTTAAAGACTGTGTTTATGTATTTCTGAGAGAGAAAAGGGAGGGGGAAGAACGGAGGGACAGGGACAAGCAGAGTCCATGCTGGGCAGAGAACCTGGCGCTGGACTCGGGCTCATGACCCCGAGATCATGATCTGAGCTGAAATCAAGAGTCGGATGATTAACCCATGGGGCTGCCCAGGTGCCCCGGATTAATCTTTTTAGGTGTGTAAAACATCTTAAAAGACCAGGCTAAATATCTGAAAAATGTCGCCTCCTTTTCATTCTCCTGACCTATGGAGAGGTGATTTAGCAGGAAGGGAAAAGCCCAGGCTCTGGAACAAGACGGCGGGCAATCAAAATCCTGACTCCCCCACTTCCTAGCTGTAAAACTCTGGGCACTGCTCTGTGCTCAGTTTCCTTATCTATAAAATGGGGCCTCGGAGAGTCATTATGAAGTTTAAGTGGGATCATAAAATGATTTGATCCCACTAAAGCACTTAAAATGGAATCTGGCACTGTAAGCATTCAGTAAATGTTAGCTCGTATTATAGACATAATCGGATAACACTCTGCACACCGCCCCCTTGATAATACGGAATTCCACATGGCAAAGTTTCGCATCGCTGCCCTTCCCAATCAGGAGCAAAGTGAGGCCCGTGAGAGAGCCGGATTAGTCGGGGACTCCGGAGCCTTGAGCTCTGGGCTCAGCCGAGCTATCACAGAGCTTTACTCACTTTCCTTGTCACCCGTTCCAGGGCCTAATTTGTAAAAGGAAGGGTTTAATAAACTGATCGCTGTGAACCTTCTAGCATTAAAAAGAAAAAAAAAATTGTGATCGCCAGAATATTATGAAGTGAGAGATGGAATTTTGGGTCTGTTTGGCA
Organism: Neogale vison; assembly: GCF_020171115.1. Classification (NCBI taxonomy): domain Eukaryota; kingdom Metazoa; phylum Chordata; class Mammalia; order Carnivora; family Mustelidae; genus Neogale; species Neogale vison. The sequence goes on along the minus strand of NC_058103.1, from coordinate 4,369,499 downwards.
CAAAATCCCAAAGCTTTTATGGCTTTTTGAGGTTGGGAGTCGCAAAAATCTGGTATTAATAAGGGAAGAATCACATTCTGTTTTATTATAGTTTAAAGGACAGTACTGGGACATTTTTTCAAGGCTTTTCAGGCCACAGGCACTCAAGACCACCATGTGACTCCTGACCAGCGCTGGGGAGAAGACATCACTGGAAGGAAATTGCAGACTGAAGAACCAGCCCTGTGTGGGAACGTCCGTCCATACCGTTTCTCTAATGGGCAACTAGGTGACATGTATAATCTAAAAAAGACACAGTAGTTACAGTTCGAAAAATCTGTCCTGAGGAAATACAACCAAAGTTTGCTTTTCTTGCACTTTTGGGATCAGCAACTGGACAGTCCAGTCAGTTCACTCAAAAGTCAGTTAAACGGGGAAATCATAAACAATGGCAAAAACACACTATAAAGGTTTTGTTATTAGTTGTACATTGTGGATTCATTCATCAGTCTTACAAGGAAGGGCAAGGCCTTTCTCAGAGTTTTGATCCCTGATAAGAACCCTGTGATATCTTTCTAGCACAAACCACACCCTCATAGTTCACGGTCTTCACTGTGAGGTGGGCATAAACAGAAAGATGGTTGGGTATCAGTATGAAAGCAGGTTCTTTCTATAGTTTACATCTTTTCCCTCAAATTGACAACGGGCCCTTGCCCATAATCTTATTTGGTAGCAGATTCATGACTTCACTTCACAGGGTCCTCCCCAAAGCATTCAAGTTCATTTTTATAGTTTTTGTAGAAGCAGCCACGCTCTTCCTTTTCCTGCTTCTATTTCATAGGTTAGTATTCCAGTCAACTAAATCACAGCAACGACTCGCATCAAGGGGTTTGGGAACAAACGTTATGAGCTCTTGGGAAGCACCCATCCCAAACAGCGGGAGCAGGGGAAAGGTGAATGTTTCCTGTGTGGTCAGCCCTGCAGAACGTGTGGAAAACTCTAATCAATCCAGCCAATCAATTAAGAGGAGAGAAGTGGTGAAAAGCTTTCTTCTATCATCAGATATGTCATCAAACATTTACGTGCAAAGATATTTTTTGGAATAGTAACTGATAGAGGCAAAAAAAAAAAATGGAAACATAAAATATACCCATATGACGAATATTTGCACATATATATACATATATATGCCATATATAAATATATATAGTTATATACGATATATAGGACTGTATGTGGATATTAAAAGCCATATTTTGAAAATGATTTTATGATCTGTAAGATTCCTATAACATTATAATGTCTATTCATTCAATATTTACTCAGCAGTAAAACATTTTGTAAGTCTTTGAACAAAATTTGTACTTAGTATCTTTCTTATAAAATTAAAAATGGACCAGGGATTAGACAAATTGAACTGATGTCATCTTGAACTCCTCATTTATTGCGACCTTGACTTACTTGGAGCTTAGCCTCTGTCCTTCAGAAAAACACATACATATGTGATGTAGGTTGTCTAAAACTAAAATGCATTTGCCTTCAGTAAATGTGGGAGGGAGGACTTTTTCCTCTGAATATGACCAAGTAAACTTTTCCTAGACCCCACTTTCCCACAGATAACAGCTACCAACTCTGAATAAGAATATAAAACAAGACCTTTGTTTACTGGAGGATGAACAGAAGGTAGGCAGACTCTAGAGGAAGTCAACATTCAGAAGGAAAAAAAAAAGGCACAAGATGGCATCCCCATTTTTTACAGTTTTCAGCCTGAGGGTAACTCAAACTTGTCACCACAGAAGTGACTAAATCCCTGAAAGAAAACCAACCAATTTTCTGGCCTGAAGAACAAAAGGGCAGACTTCTGCTCTGTTGCCTTGAGGTCAAACCAGGGTCACTGGAGAGTGAGGGGTAATTCTGAGAGAGGGGGAACCAGAGGCGAGGCATTCCAAATTCTCTAGGTGACACCTGAACCATGTATGTGACAGGAAGATTCAAAGCAGCTAAGCAAAGGATGAAAGGCTCAACTAAGCTTTTAGCTATTCCAAAAGAAAGAGTTGGCAGTTTCAATCCAATCAAGTTAATAGTCTGCCTTTTCAAAAAAAAAAAAAAAAATCAACCTTCTTCAGAGAAATATAACAGAATCCAGATGTCATTCACAATGTCCATGATTATTCCCAAATTATGCAACACAGAAGGAAAAAAAAATGTGACCTATCCTCAAGAGAAAAAACAATAATACACAGAGACCAATTCTAAAATGATCTAAATGTCAAAATTGTAAGACAAGGATTTAAAAACAAGGACATAAATGAAAATATGTTCTCTGTGCACAAAAAGAGAGGAAATGTCAGCAGACAAATAGAAACTATAAAAAATAATAAATGGGGGGGCGCCTGGGTGGCTCAGTGGGTTAAAGCCTCTGCCTTCGGCTCAGGTCATGATCCCAGGGTCCTGGGATCGAGCCCCGCATCATGCTCTCTGCTCAGCAGGAAGCCTGCTTCCCCCTCTCTCTCTCTACCTGCCTCTCTGCCTACTTGTGATCTCTGTCAAATAAATAAATAAAATCTTTAAAAATAATAATAATAATAATAAATGGAAATTCTAAAGCATCAAAATACAACATATGAAATAAAATGTTCATTGTATATGTTTAACACTGCAACGGACATGAGAGAGGAACATCAATGAGCTTGGAGACATGCAAACAGAAATCACCCAATTAGAGAAATATAAAGAAAAACATTAGAAAAAGTTAATCGAGTCCCAGGAATCTGTGGGACTGTACTAACAAGTCTATCATAATTGCTGGAATGAAGATGACAGAAGAGTGGTATAAAAAATGTTTGAAAAAAATGGTCAAAAACGTCCCACACTTGATAAAAGATACACATTTATAGATAAGGAAGTCAGAGACCCTCAGGCAGAAACACTACAAAAAAAACCACACTCAGCCACCTATAGGCAATAATTCCAAATCAAAAATAGAAAAAGTTATGAAAGCTATCAGAGAAAAGTTAAATATCACCTCCGGAAGAACAACAATCCAAAAGACCTCCAGTTAACCACTAAGGCCAGAATACAATATAATGACACCTTTAAAATCCTAAATAAAAAAAAAATTAAAAACTGCTCACTCAGAATTCTATACCCATTGACTATGTCCTTTAAGAATCGAGACAAAATGAAAACGATTTCAGATAAAAGATTGTTGAGAACTTGCTGACAACAGACCTGCACTAAGAAATATTAAATGAAGTTCTTCATTCTGAAGGGAAATGGTGCTACACGGAAATTCAGATCTTCTGGGGAAAATGGTAACTATGTGAAATACCTAGATAACTATAAAAAACTATTTTCTCAATGTGTTTAAAAATACTTATAATGATTTCATTGAAAAATTATAGCATTGTCCGGATGGATTTATAATGTGGATGTACCACATATAACAACTATAACATAAAAGGAAGGGAGGTATAAATGAACTTGTGCAATTGGGAAGCTTTTACCTTTTACAGGAGCTACAATACTGACACTAAGGAGACCATGACAAGTGAAGGACACATAGTGTAATGCTTAGAGAATCCACTAAAAAAATGCAAAGATGAACAAAGAATATGTGGGATGAATAGAAAACAAATAATAAAAATAGTAAACCTTAATTCAACTATACAAGAAAATACATTAAGTGTTCACTGACTAGGGGGCCTAGGTGGCTCGATCAGTTGGACAAGTGACTCCTGATTTCAGCTCAGGTCATGATCTCATGGGTAATGGGATTGAGCCCCACATCAGACTCTGTACTTAACAGGAAGTCAACCTAGGGTTCTCCCTCTCCCTTTGCCCCTCCCCCACAATGAATAAATAAATCTTTAAAAAAAATTTTTAAATGGTCACTGACTAAATATCTTATTTTTAAAAGTCTATTCTACAGATGCTGGCGAGGATGCAGAAAAGGGGAGCCCTCCAACACTGTTGGTTGTAATGCAAGCTGGTGCAGCCACTCTGGAAAACAGCATGGAGGTTCCTCAAAAAGTTGAAAATAGAGCTACCCTACGACCCAGCAATTGCACTACTGGGTATTTACCCTAAAGATACAAATGTAGTGATCTTAAGGGGCACGTGCACCCCAATATTTATAGCAGCAATGTCCACAATAGCCAAACTATGGAAAGAACATAGATGTCCATCAACAAATGAATGGATAAAGAAGATGTGGTTATATATTTAAAATGGAATATTTTGCAGCCATCAAAAACCCAAAATCTTGCCGTTTGCAATGACATGGATGTAACTAGAGGGTATTATGCCAAGTAAAATAAGTCAATCGGAGAAAGACAATTATCATATGATCTCCCTGATATGAGGAATTTGAGAGGCAACATGAGAGGTTTGGGGGATAGGAAAGGAATAAATGAAACAAGTTGGTATCGGGAGGGAGAGAAACCATAAGAGACTCTTATGTCTCACAAAACAAACTGAGGGTTGCCGGTGGGGAGGGGTGTAGGGACAGGGTGGTGGGGTTATGGACATTGGGGAAGGTATGTGCTACGGTGAGTGCTGTGAAGTGTGTAAACCTGGAGATTCACAGACCTGTACCGCTGGGGCTAATAATACATTATTGTTACTAAAAAAATAAAAAATTATTTTAAAAAATACAAAAAAAGTCTATTCTATCTGATATTATTATAATCCTGCCAGCCTTCTGATGCTTACCACTTTCACGATACATATTTTTACACTCATTTATTTTCAATAGATCTGCATCTTTATATCTTAAAATGTCCCCTCTTCTGAAAGACATATAGTTGAGTACCATTTTCTTTGTTCTTGTTTTAGTTTTAAATTCATTCTTATGAATCAGATAAAATAGACTTCAAGAGGGCACATTAACAGAGATAGAGGAGAAATATTTCACATTGATAAAACTTTGACTCACCATAACAACACAACAATCCATAAAGTGTTTGCATCTAACAGCAGATCTTCGAGTGCAAATATTGACAGAATTAAAAAGAAATATATAATCCCAACATCAGAGTTGGAGATTTTAACACCCCTCACTCAACTATTAACAAAGCAATGAAACAAACCAACCAACGGAAATGGTGAAGATTCAGACGATCTAACGACCTAACGATACTACCACCTACAGTGACCTACCTGATATTTATAAAAGGCCACACCCAAAACCTAGGGAATATACTTTCTTTTCAAATGCACAGGATACCTCAAAGGATTCCTCAAAACATAATTCCTCACAGGATTCCTCAAAACATAGAACAAGTCACACTAAAATTGCACAGACTATGATCTCTGACCACAATGGAATTAGAAATAAAAAACAATAAAATATCTGGAAAATCCTAAATATTTGAAAGTTAAATAATAACATTGCTAAGTAATGTCATGAGCCAAACAATAAAGCACAAAAGAAATTTGAAAATGATGATGGAAACACACATCAGAATTTGTGGAAGTGATCTATAGCCGTGCTTAGAAATCAAGCTTTAAATACTTACATTTGAAAAGAAGAGATCTAAAACGAATGATCCAAAGTTCCAACTTAAGACACTAGGAAAAGAAGCAAAGAAAACCAAAAGTAAGTACACAGAGGAAACAGTAAACATGAGAGCAGAAATCAATGTAATACGAAAAAAAAAAATCATGTAACCGAAAGCTGTTTTTGGAAAAATAAATATGATTGATACGTAGATATTCTAATCAAGAAAATAAAGAGAGGAGGAAAAAATTAACAGTATAAAGAATGACACAGGGACATTACTATATATCCTACAGATATTAGAGACAATTCCACCGCTAACAAATATGACAATGTAATGAAATGGACAAATGCTTTATAACAGAGCATCTCAACTGTCATTTAATTACAAAAGAAATTAGTTTCTTTATCAAACACATACCCACAAGGAAAACTGCAGACCCAGATAGCTTCTTCACTAGTCACAACATTTGAAGAAAAAATAGCACCAACCATATACGCACTTTTTCTAAAAATAGGGAAGGAGGGGCGCCTGGGTGGCTCAGTAGCTTATGTGTCCGCCTTCCACTCAGGCCATGATCTCAGAGTTCTGCTGCTCCCCCTACTTCTGTCCCTCCCCCGCTTGTATGCTCTATCTCTCTCTCCCTCTCTTTCTCTCTCAAATAAATAACTAGATAAAATCTTTTTAAAATTTTTAAAAATTAAAATAGAAGATGAAGAAACACTCCCCAGCTTATTTTATGAAGCTACTGAAACCTTAAAATCAAAGCCTGACAGAGACACTACAAAACAAAAATATGGACAATATCCCTCATCAACCTACATGCAAGAATCCTTCACAAAATATTAGTAAACAGAATACAAGAAAATATAAAAATACATCGTGACCAAGTAGCAGCCATCCTAGAAATTAAAGGTTTTATTAACATTGAAAAATCAGTCAAGGTAATTCATAACATTAACAGACTAAAGAAGATAAACTATATGAGTATTTCAACAAATGTGTAAGAGGCCTTTGACAAAACTCAAAACGAGTTCATGATAAAAACTAGAAATAATATCATATATACAGCCAATATCATATTTAATGATGAAAGAGTAAAATTTGTTCCACTAAGGCTGGGAACAAGGCAAGAATGTCTATTCTCCCCATTCTGACTCAGCATCGCACTGAAGGTTCTAGCCAGTACAATAAGCCAATAAAAATAAATAAAGAATTAAATAAATAAATATCATCCAGATTGGAAAGGAAGAAGTTAAACTGTCTCTATTTTCAGATGACATGATTGTTTACACAGAAAATCCAAAGGAATCAACAAAACTGCTACTAGAACTCAGAGTGAATTTAGCAATGTTGAAGGATAAAAGGTAAATATATAAAAGTTAATTTCAGCTAACAATTGGAAAAAGTCTTAAAAATAATTCCATTACAATACCATAAAAAAACATAAAATACTTCAGGGTTAATTTTTTTTTATTTAAATCCAAGATAATTAACATAGAGTGTATTACTAGTTTCAGGGTAGAATTTAGTGATTCATCAGTTGCGTATGACACTCAGTGTTCATTAGATCAAGTGCTTTCCTTTATGCTGTTCACCAAGTACCCCATTCTCCCACCCACTTCCCCTCCAGCAACCCTTAGTTTGTTCCTTGCAGTTAAAAGTCCCTTATGGTTTGTCTCTCTCTCTGTTTTCATCTTATTTTATTTTTCTTTCCCTTTCCCTATTCATCTGTTTTGCTTCTTAAATTCCACATAAGGGAAACCATATGGTATTTGTCTTTCTCTGATTGACTTATTTCATTTAGCACAATACCCTCTAGTTCCATCCACTTCATTGCAAATGGCAAGATTTCGTTCTTTTTTGATGGCTGCATAATACTCCTTTACCTATATCTATCTATCAATCTACCACATCTTCTCTATCCATCCGTTAAAGGTGGACATCTGGGCTCGTTCAGGGTAAATGTAACAAACTATGTGCAAGACTGGTACACCGAAAACTACAAAACATTTTGAGAGAAATTAAAGAAGGTATACATAAATGGGAAAATATAGCATGATAATAGACCAAAAGACTAACCATTGCTGAAATGCCAGTTCTGCCCAAATTGATCCCTAGATTCAATGTGATCCCAATTATAATGCTAATGCCTTTTTTCTATAGAAATTGGCAAGCATATTCTAAAATGTATATGGATATTAAAAAGGCCCATAACTGTACTGCACGTTTTAGTGGTTGCTAGCCATATGCACCTACTTAAATTTATATCTAGACTAATTAAAATTAAATACAATTAAAAATTCTGTTCTAACCACATTTCAAGAGCTAAATACTCACATATGGCTAGTGGTTATCTCCTTAAACAGTGCAGGTATAAAATATTTTTATCACCGCAGAAAGTTCTATTGGTCATCAGTGGCCTTGAATATACAAAACAACCTTGGAAAAAAGTAACACAACTAGAGGGTTTTAAACTACCTGATTTCAAAACTTACTAAAAAGCTATAGTAATCCAAAAACTGTGATTTTGCATAGAAAAACAGAAGAATATCTTCATGGCTTAAGGATAGATAAAGGTTCAGCAAGTCACATAAAGCAATAACCATAAAAGTAAAATCAGAGTTAATGAAATCAAATGTTTCTGTTTGTCAAAATACATCAAAAAATGTTCATCATCATTAGCCATGGGAGATTCAAATCAAAACCACATTGAGATACCACCTTACACCAGTTAGAATGTCCCAAATTAACAAGACAGGAAACAACATGTGTTGGAGGGGATGTGGAGAAAGGGGAACCCTCTTATACTGTTGGTGGGAATGCAAGTTGGTGCAGCCACTTTGGAAAACAGTGTGGAGACTCCTTAAGAATTAAAAATAGAGCTTCCCTATGACCCTGCAATTGCACTACTGGGTATTTACCCCAAAGATACAGATGTAGTGAAAAGAAGGGCCATCTGTACCCCAATGTTCATAGCAGCAATGGCCATAGCATAGCAGCGGTCACCAAACTGTGGAAAGAACCAAGATGCCCTTCAACGGACGAATGGATAAGGAAGATGTGGTCCATATACACTATGGAGTATTATGCCTCCATCAGAAAGGACGAATACCCAACTTTTGTAGCAACATGGACGGGACTGGAAGAGATTATGCTGAGTGAAATGAGTCAAGCAGAGAAAGTCCGTTATCATATGGTTTCACTTATTTGTGGAGCATAAGGAATAACACGGAGGCCATTGGGAGATGGAGAGGATAAGGGAGCTGGGGGAAATTGGAGGGGGAGATGAACCTGAGAGACTGCGGACTCTGAGAAACAAACTGAGGGTTTTGGAGGAGAGAGGGGTGGGCGGTTGGCTGAGCCTGGTGGTGGGTATTAAGGAGGGCACAGATTGTGTGGAGCACTAGGTGTGGTGTGCAAACAATGAATGCTGGAACACTGAAAAGAAATAAAATAAAATGGAAAAAAAGACATCATAAGGAAAATTATTAGGCAAGAAAATATTTGTAAAACAAACAGCTGAAATAGGACTGGTATAGAGGTTATATAAAGAACCCCTCCAATTCAACAATTATAGTAAAAGCAAAAACAACACCTCTCCTCAAAAAGGGAACAGGAGGCAAAGGTTTTAAAAAGAGATTTTCCAAAAAAAAGATACGCAAATTGTCCAATAAGCACAAGAAAAAGTACCCAATATAATTAAAAATCAGGAAAATCTAAGTTAAAATCACAATGACATACTACTATATAGCTATTAAAATAGCTGAAATTTTTTAATAGTTTGCATTTTAAAGATTTTATGTATTTATTTGACAGAGAGAAATCACAAGTAGATGGAGAGGCAGGCAGAGAGAGAGAGAGAGAGAGAGGGAAGCAGGCTCCCTGCTGAGCAGAGAGCCCGATGCAGGACTCGATCCCAGGACCCTGAGATCATGACCCGAGCCGAAGGCAGCGGCTTAACCCACTGAGCCACCCAGGCGCCCCAAAATAGCTGAAATTTTAAAAGATGAAAATACCAAATGTTGGTGAGAAGGCAATGCAACTAGAACTCTCATATATTATTGGGGGGAATGTATAATAATACAGCCACTTTGGAAACAAATCTGTAAGTTTTCTATAAATTAATCATACACATATCCTATGACTTAACAATTCCAAAAGTGGATGTTTACCTAAGGAAATAAAAATATATATATTTGGGCGCCTGGGTGGCTCAGTGGGTTAAGCCTTCAGCTCAGGTCAAGATCTCAGGGTCCTGGGATCCAGCCCCGCATGGGGCTCTCTGCTCAGCAGGGAGCCTGCTTCCCCGTCTCTCTCTGCCTGTCTCTCTGCCTACTTGTGCTCTCTATCAAATAAATAAAATCTTTAAAATATATATATATTTTACATATATATATAATGTTATATATATATATATTTATTTAGGAAAAAATATATATATTCGTTCACAAAAAGACTTACGCAAAAAAAATGTTTACAGCAGGTTGATTCGTAATGGCCTAAAACTGGAAACTATCCCTACAACCATCAACCAAAAAATGGACAAACTCTGGTATGTTCATGTCACAGAATAACATTCCACAATAACAACAACAAAAAAAACTACTGATAGACACAAAAACATGGGTAAACTGCAAAAGTTATGCTAAGCGCAAGAAGCCAAACAACAGAAGAATACATACAGTATGATTCTATTTATATGAAATTGTAGAACAGGAGAAATTAATCCATAGTGTAAAAAAATGTCAGAAGAGTTTCTGCCTCTTGGGGTTTGAGGGTGGAGACTGAGTGGGAAGTAGCAGCAGGAAACTTTCTAGGGTGATGCTAATGTTCTCTCTCTGGGCAGAAGCTTGGATTGCAGAGTATGAATTTGTCAAAACGCAGTGTATTTGTTTTCTAGCATTGCATAACAAGTTACCACAAACTCTGAGGCTTGAAACCACACACATTTATTATCTCATAGTTTTCGTTAGTTGGAAGTTCACACACAACTGAACTGGATATTCTTCTTGGGGGTCTCGCAGAGCGGTAATCGAGGGGACAGCTGGGTTGTGTTCTCATGTGAAGGTTGTCCGGGGAAGAATCTGCTTCCACACTCATTCAGGTTGTTGTCAGAATTTGTGTCCCAGTAGCTCCTAGGCTGATGTTATCTTCAGCTCTCTGCTGATCACCTGGAGACTGCCTTACATCCTACAGCCCCTCCACAGTTCCCAGGTGCCCTGGGTCCCCTGTTGTGTGGGATTCTGCAACATGGCCCCTCATTCCAGCAAGCTCACATGAAGAGACTGTGGTCCTGTCTGCTTGAAAGAGAGAGATGTTGGGGTCGGGGGGTCCATGTATTCACACCTTCCAGAAGTCTTCTGGCTTGACTGAGAGGATCTGTGAGGCATGCCCTCTGAAAGTCTCTTGGACTGGATAATCTGACCTTGTGATTCGGGGGGGTTTTAGCAAGAGGTTGTACTGTCAGATCCTCCAATTTTTCTGTAGACCATGCTGTCCAGAGCTGAGCACCTGTCGTCATCTGGAGAGGTGCAGAATATTCCAAATCTCCCACTGCTGCTTCCTTTCCATTTGACAGTTCCCCCATCAATCCTCTTTCCACCCACATTTTCTTGTAAACAGCCAGAAGAAGCCAGGGGATGCCTTCAACACTTGGCTTAGCATTTCAGGAGCTATATAAGCAAATTCAAGACCTACAAGTCCTACTTTCCACGTCACCACCAGAAACAAGGTCACTTAACTTCTGGCCACTACCTGAAAAAGACTCCCTTCCTCCAATTTCCAAATGCACATTTCTCACTTCCTTATGAGCCTCACCGGCAACCCCCTTAAAAGTCCAGGTTTCTATTAGTAACAGCTTTTTCGGGAAGATGTAGGCTTTCTCTATCATGCTTCTCTTGCCACTGGTGAGCTCCAAAACCGCTTCCCATTTTTAGGTATTCATTACAACAGCACCCCACTTCCAGGTACCAAAACCTGTATTAGATTTTTATTGCTGCATAACAGATCCCAGTGGACTTAGCAACTTAACACGACACACATTCATTATCTCATAGCTTCTGTAGGTCAGAAGCTTGGACATGACTCAGTTAGGTCCTCTGTTCAGGGTCCTGCAAGACCATGTTCTCATCTGGAGGATCAGCTAGAGAAGAATTCTCTCCTAAGTTCACGCTCATAGTTGTTTCAAGAATTATTTCCTTGCTGTATGGCTGAGGGCCTAAGCTTTTTGTTGGTTCTTGCTGGAAACCACTCTCAGACCCTAGATGCCGTCCACAGCTCCTTGTGATGTGAGCTTCCCCAGTATGGGCTCCTACTTCATGAAGCCCACAAAAAGTCCCGCTCTAACTACCAGCATGATGGACTCAAAAATCATACAACATGGTCACAGGAGTGACAGGTTCACTTCTTTGCCGTAAGCTAATGGTTACAAGCAAGTTTACAGGGGTGTGAATGCCGGGTGAGTAGCACTAGGGGTCACCTTAGTGTATACCCGACACACTCAGGGAATGAAGACTTAAGATTGGGCATTTTACATCAACAGGAAAAGCAGGAGGTGCCTGCGTGGTACGGATGACTGAGCGTCTGCCTTCAGCTCAGGTCATGATCTCCAGGTCCTGGGATGGAGCCCCGCCTCGGGCTCCCTGCTTGTGCGCTCTCTGCCTCTGTCTCTCTCTCAAACAAACAAATAAATAAAATCTTTTAAAAATTTAAAAATAGGAAAAATAGAATGAGCTCTACATATGCAAGCTGAATTTCTGAAAGCGTTAGTAAAACAAGACGTACCACTGGAGGAACAGCGAGCGGACAGATGGGTAAATATCTGACAAGGCACATAGAGCAAAATGTCAATGGCAAAATCTAGGTGTGGGTGTGTGCGTATTCACTGAAAATTTCTGTTATCTACTCGAAATTTCTCATAACAAAATAGCAGAAAAATCAGAGTACACCTAATAAAAAGAGCATAGACAGCAATCATCATTGAGTAACAAGAATGAGTCTTTTCTATTTCTTTATACTTTTCAGCATTTTCCCACTTTCCTGAAATAAGCTTGAATTTTGTGTATAATCAGGAGTTGGGAAATTTTGTTTACTCGATAATGGAGCCAATATAGAAGCCAAAGATCTCTCCAGCACAGCGCTGGACTCCAGTAGCATCACTGCCTTCCCAGGTATCGTTCTGCAAGAGAGCAGGACATGATCTCGAACATTCTTGAACTTCCCTAATACCAAGGTCTGGGTGGGTCATTCCCAAATTCACCTAAGCCCCCTGAGAGTTCGTGTTTTTAGGAAGCATCAGTCATCTCTTGGGCATAATAATAACAGGTTACGTACAGCTGCTGTTTTTACATTTCCTAAAACTATCTCGGTTCTTCTCTCTGATTCTAGTATTTCTGAATTTGGTAAAACTTAGGTAAAACCTAAGTTCAGCTAATCTTAGTGATTCAGATTCTATAATAAAAACAGCTATGTAAACACAGAGTGCTCAGGACTCATAAACCACATACCGAGGAGTACCTATTAGTGTGATGCTGTTGTAGGTGAATTAATTAGTATTATTTAAAACATGTCCTACCACAGCCAATACCAACAACAGATGTTTGGGGAATGAAGTAATTGGTGTGCACAGGCCTGGTAGACATTACCTTTTCATTTTCTTTTTTTATAAGAGGAAATGGTTCTGTCCAGCCAAGCACACGATGAAGGCATTCATATTTAATAAGTGGGTCCTGACATATGGAAGAAAGTTCTAAGGCTACTCATCGGTTATTAACGGATTGTCTATTCTCCCTGTAAAATCATTTGATCTATAAGCACTAGTCACTTCCTGTGTTAAGTCTGTGCTAGAGGCAAGAATATAGAAAAAGAGAAGAGAGTAAGTACACAAAATCATTAGCAAATAATACAGTACAGTATTAACATGCTAGAGTAACAGTTTATTCCAGCATTGGTTAAGCTCGACACTGGAAGCACAAAGGCAAGCTGTCACTCCAGCCTTAAAGAGCTCGTGGTGTCAAGCAGAACAGAGCTGAGACGGAGGTCCTCGCTGTCTGCCACCCTAAGACAGACTAGAAAGTCAATGAGTCGACAGAGATGGTAAAAATTCACAGACAAGAAAGCTAAAACCCTTAAATGATGGGTTGGTTTTGCACTGGCATAAGGAAAACAAAGGAATAGCCTTAAATATCAACTTTAATTCGGGGGTAAACCAACAGCAAGGACAATGATATTGTTTGAGGTTTTCACAGTGATCTGGCTCATCCCAGGACGGAGAGCAAACTCAAACTCAGGGAAAGTGTCTCTTAGGATCCAGCCAATATGACATGGGTAAAGGACAAACAAGTAAAGCTCAGCGATGATGTCTATACTTGCAACCAGAGATCCCCATAAGAGTCTTAGGAGCACTGAGAAAAACTGGGAGGGGGACCATTTTGCCAACAATTTTGCAAATAATTTTGTTTGGGAGACGCTATTTAAATATTTAATAAGCTTATTGATATACAAAGGAAATACAAAAAAAAAAAACCTGCTTATATTTAAAGTATACAAGCTGGTGAGTTTCTACGCATATAAACCACCGAAACCATTACCACAATCAAGATAACAAAATGATTCGTCACCACCCACCCCCAGGTCTTCCTCGGGCTCCTCTGTGCCATGCCCCTCCCCACCATCCTTAGGCAGCTACGAATTAGCTTTCTGTCACCGTAGATTACTTTCAGTTTCCCAGAGCTTCATGTGAATGAACTCGTACTGTATATATTCTGCCTGGCTTCTTTCACTCAGTGCAATGAACCTGAAATGGATCCATACCTAGCAAATGTTAATAATTTCTTTTTATTAATGATGGACTGATTGATTCCACCATATGGATATACTACAGTTGATCCATTCACCTACGGATGACATTTGGGCTATTTCTAGATATCGGCAATTAACAAAAAAAGCTATGAACATCTGCATACGAGTCTTTGTGTAGACATAGGTCCATGCGTCTGTCGTTTCTCTTGGGTGGAATGGAGTGGCCATCAAACTATTTTCTTTGCAAAGTGGCTTCCTCATCCTACCATCCTACTTGCAGGGGATGAGAGTTTCGAATGCCCCTCATTCTCACCAACACTTGCTATGATCAGTTTCTTTAATGTATCCATTTAAATGGGTGTGTAGTGGCAACTCATTGTTTTTCATTTACATATAGTTCCCTAATGACTAATGATGTTGAGAGTCTTTCCATGCCTCTACTTGCCACCTGTTCACACAGTTTGCTGAATTTTTAGTTAGATTACTTATTTTCTTATCTCTGAGCCTTTAAAATTCTTCATATAATCTGGACACATCTTTTATCAGATACACAATTTGCAAGTATTTCCTCTAGCCGGCTCATTCTCCTAGGAATGTTTTTTGAAGAGCAGTCTTTAGTATTGATCAAGTCTGATTTACCAATCTCTTCTTTTGTGGATCATGTTTTTATTGTTGTATCAAAGAAATCTTCATCTAATCCAATCTCAACAAAGTTTTCTCCTCCTTTTCTCCTACAAGTTCTAGAATTTTGGTTTTGTGATAAGGACAAGGATCCACTTGGGTTAATGCTCTGTACATGCTTGGGTCAAAGCCCCAGTACCAACTGTCCACAAGATTATGCTTTCCCCACAGACTTGCCTTGAACCCCTGTGAAGCTGTTCATAGACGTGTAGATTTATATCTAAGCTTTGTTCTGTTCCTCTCATGCATTTTTCAAGCCAGTACAACACTGCCTTGATTACTGTTATTTTATGATGTCTTGAATTTAAAAATGTTAATCTTCATTTTTCAAATTTGTTTGGGCTATTCCCAGTCCTTTCCATTTCCAAGGGAATCTTAGGATCCATCTGTCAAGCACTACAAAGGGGCTTTGGGACTGGGATTTCTGACTGGGATTGCCTTCAAGCCGTACAACAAATGTGGGAAAATTCACATGTGACCAGAATACTCTTCTAATGTGTGGACAGAGGACGTCTTTCCATGCGTTTAGGTCTCCCCTGATTTTTATCATCAAATTCCGTAGATTTCAGTGATCAGAACCCACACATTGTTTGGTAAACTTACCCTTAATGTATTTCATACTTTTGATGCTGTTATGAAAAATATCTTTAAACTTTTATGGTCTTTCCTTATTAATATAGAGAAATACTATTTGTTCATTGATTTTGTGTCCTACAACCTTGTTAAGCTAACTTAACCATTCTGACAACTTTGTTGTCGATTCCATCAGATTTCTATTATAGATAATCTCATCATTTGGGAATACGGTCAGCTTCACTTCACTTTCAAACTAACTGCCTTTTATTGCTTTTTCTTTCCTGATTGTCCTGGCTAGAACTCCCAGTACAAGAACCAAAATGGTGAGAGAACACACCCTGGTCCTGTTCCTCCTGATCTTGGAGGTGAGCTGAAGGGTTTTTTTTTTTTTTGCAGATACCCTATAAAACGTTGTGGAAATCCTTTCAGTTCCTGTTTGTCAGTAGTATGTATTAGAAACAGATACGGGATTGTGTTCAATGCTTTTTGGTGGGAGAAGAGGAGATCCTCTATTTGAATGACCATGTGGGGTTTGTTGTTGTTGTTGTTTAATAAGATAGATTGTATCAATTCATTTTCCAATATTTAATCAACAGTGTATTCCTGAGATAAACCACACACGATCATGATGCATGATCCTTTCTGTGTATTATTGGATGCTTTGCTAAAAATCTTGTTTAAAATTTTTGCATCTAGGGTCATAAAGGACATTGCTCTAGAATTCTTTTTTGTAATGTCTTTGTCTTGCTTTTAAACAAATTTTCAATTGTTTAAATTTTTTTTTTTAATGTTTGTATAGAATTGGTATGATTTCCTCTTTAAGTGTTTGGTAGAATTGACCAGCAGAGTCATTTAAGCTTGACGTTCTCTTTGTGAAAAGGCAGTTGACCACAAACTCAATGTTTATGATAGATACAAGTTTCTTTAGGTTACTTCATTTGTAACGAGCGAGCATTGGTGTCTTTCAAAGTGTTTGTTCATCAAGCTGCAAATTTGCTGGCATAAAGTTTTTCATGGTATTCCCTTATTTTAAAGATTTTATTTATTTGACAGAAAGAGAGACCACAAACAAGGGGAGTGGCAGACAGAGGCAGAGGGAGATGCAGGCTCACCGCTAAGCAGAGATTCCAACTCAGGGCTGGATCCCAGGACCCTGGGATCATGACCTGGCCTGAAGGCAGACACTTAACCGAGCCACTCAGGCGCCCCAGTGTTCCTTCGTTTTAAACAGCGTATAATCCACAGTGGTATCATCTCACTCATTCCTGATGCTGGTTATTTGTTGCTTCTCTCTTTTTGTCTCTTCGGTCCATATAGAGATTTGTCAGTGTTACTGGTCTATTAAAGAATCAGCTTTTTGGGGGGGGGGCGCCTGGGTGGCTCAGTCACTAAGCATCTGCCTTTGGCTCAGGTCATGATCCCAGGGTTCTGGGATCCAGCCCAGCATCCCTGCTCAGCAGGAAGCCTGCTTCTCCCTCTCCCACTCCCCCTGCTTGTGTTCCCTCTCTCGCTGTTTCTTTCTCTGTCAAATAAATAAATAAAATCTTTAAAGCAAGAAAAAAAAAGAATCCATTTTTGGATTCAGTGATTTTCTCTATTGTCCTTTGGGTTTTTTTTTTTTTAATGGATTTCTACTCTGACCTTTTTTTTTCCTTTCTTCTATTTAATTTAGGTTTACTTTGTCCTTCTTCCTCAGGTGTCTTAGGATGGAGCCTGAGGTCACTGATTTGAGGTCAATTTTGTTTTCTAACATGAGAGTTTCATGCAACTCATCCCCTGGAATTCTCCACCAGGGCGGTCCCACAAATTCTGATGTGTAGTGTTTTAGTTTTAATTCAGTTTGCAACACTTTCTAAGCTCTCTTCTGATTTCTTCTTTAACCCATGGGTTATTTACAAGTATGTTCCTAAGTTTTAAGTATTTGGGGATTGTCCCGATATCCTTCTGCTGTTGAATACTAACTTGATTCCATTACAGTCAGAGAATATGCTTCATATAATCTAAAACCTCTTTAATTTATTGAGACTTGTTTCATGGCCCAGAATATGATCTATTTTGGTAAATAGGTAATGTCCAACTCGAAGAATGGGTATCCTTCTATTGCTGGATGGAGTGTTCGACAATGTCAATTAGGTCAAGTTGTTCAAGTCTTATCAATGTGAAGAGGGGGTATTAAATTCCCTGACCATAATTGTGGATATTTTCCATTTCTCCTCACAGGTCTATCCGATCTTGCTTTATTGGCTTCCAAGTTCTTTTATTAGGTGCATAAATTGTTAAGATGTCCTCTTGCTGAATTAACTTCAATAGCTTTACAAGATGACCTTCTTTATCCCTTTACTCTGGTATCTTCTTTGTCTGATATTAATATACCCACTCCAATTTTCTTTTGATTATTATTATCACAGTAAATCTTTTCCCAACTCTTTGTGTCTTTGTAGTTAAGGTGCATTTGTTTTGTTTTATTTTTTGTAGGCAGCATAGAGTTGAGTATTGCTTTTTTCATCTTCTAGCAATCTCTTTTAACCAGGGTATTTTATATTTACATTTAACGTGATTATTGGTATAGTTAGGTTTAAATCTACAAACTTGTTGTTTCCTGTTCATTCCATCTGTTCTTTTTTCTCTTTTGAATTGATTGTATACTTTTTTATGATTCTATTTTATCTTTTTTTGTTAGCTTCTGAGCAATATGTCTTTGTTTTGCTATTTCAGTGGTGGCTTTGGGATATATAGTATCCATTTCTACCTTCTCACAGTCGGCCTTTAAAAGATACTTTATCACTCTGCATACAGGATACAAACCCTAAAATACTGTGCTTCCCTGTTTCCCACTGACTTTAATGCTACTGTGGTCACGCATTTTGCTTTCACACTTTCACACTTGTTATAAACCTCATGCTACATTCTTATTTCTTTAAACTCTCAACTGTCTTTCAAAGATATCTAAATAATACCTATTAATTTAAAAAATAAATATATATTAATACCTTTTACATAAGGAATAAGAATATATATAATATATAATAAAAATTACGTGTGTGTATGTGTCTCTTAAGTGTTCGCCCTGTAGTTCCCTTTCCAGGGCCCCTCGCCCCTGCCCACCACCCGCGGTCCTCCACGGCCTCCGCGTCCTTCCGCCGAAGGACATCCTAAACCTCACGGTGCGGGTTTACGGGGGGTGAATTCTTTCGGCTTTTGATTGTTTATCTGGAGTGTAGACTCGGCCTCCATTCAAAGCAAAAACACGGAAGGGCAGTGGGGGTACAGCTTTAACGTTAAATTAAGTCTCTGGGGCTCTGCTGCGTCAGCGGAGCTGAAATATTACTTTTCTGTTTTCCTGAACTCAGCCAAGAGCTGGTCCCCATTTCAGAAAAGCGCATCACTCCCGACGGCGCTCCCGGAGCCCGACCCCCGCCCACGCGGACCCCCGCCCCCCCCCCCCCGCACCGACCCCAGACCCCCGCCCACGCAGTGGCGCACCTGACGCCCGCGCGTCCCCACAACTCCGGGAGCCGGTGGCGGCCTCGGGGTTCCCGCGCCCTCGGGGTTCCCGCGCCCTCGGGGTTCCCGCGCCCTCGGGCTCCGTCGCACGCGGTTTGTCGTCCGTCACGTCCCGCCTGTTTCCGTTCACATCACAGCTAAGGCGGCGCATCTTCCTTCTGGCCCACCCGCGCGGTGGCTTCTATAACCTGGAATTCGTTGTGTAACGAGGTTCAGGGACAGGGAAGGGCGCGCCCTCCCGCGCCGGCGCATCACGAGCCACCGCAACGTGGTGGCCGCGGGCAGTCCCTCTTCTTTGCTCGCAGCTCCGTGGGCAGCAGTTTGGGTCGGGCTCCGCCGCAGCCCGCGGGCCGAGTGCCTCTGCCTTTGGGCTGGGCCGGCGGATCCTCCGGGGACCGGCCCGGCCTGGACGGCCAGGGGCCTGGCGACCCGCTGGGACTGCCCGCTAGCGAGGTGTCCCGCACGCGGCCTCTCCGGGGCGAGTTCAGGCTTCCTCCGTGGCGCTCTGCCTCCAAGAGGGAGAAGGTGGAAGCGGCCAAGCCTTCCGAGACCTTGGCTCTGGGCCCGCACGTCACCTCCGCAGTGTGCGGGCCGCGGCTGGGCGCGGGGCTGGCGGGGTTTACGGAGGTGGAAAAACGGACCCCGCTTCTCGATGAGAGGCGAGGCCACAGCCCACTGCAAAAGGAATACATACACAGATGGGGGACTGGTAGCCGTATTTCGTAATCCATCACAGAGCATCGCAAAATACATGTTACAAAAAGGGACATCAGGCCAGGCGGGCTTGAGAAGCACCGCTGTGAACAGTATTTTGTCCATTCCGCGGCCCTCGCCTCTCTCCAAGGGCACATGCCCGGTCTTGGTTTCTCCTGCAAACAAATGACAAAAAGTCCCCTCGTTACTCAAGAGACCTTCCCCTCTGCGGGCAGATGACAACGGTCTCCTCTCCAGCTGCCAAGTAACAGGACTGCGTGTGCCTGACAGTGTTCCTCTCTGGGCACTACTTACACAGTCGTAAAGAAGTAAAGTAAAATGAGGACTTTGTAATTACCCTTGTCTTGTTTTGTTTTTTCCTAGAAATTGATGAACCAGAGCACTGACAGCCTGCAGTAAATTATCCCGCGAGCAGTCTTCATTATCAGATGGCTGAAAAATTAATCAGATAAATGACCAAGTGAGTAATGAGACAAATGACAACTTCCACTACACCAGGCACTACACACTCTTGACCGTGACATTCAGCTGGCGGTGTCCCCACATTAGGGATGGCAAGACACCAGCACCACGGACACCAGAGAATGTTGTCCATGGACACAATGCACGACCCAAGTGATGGGATCTACCAGTTCGGCCCGGGAGTTTGGGACAGCACGTACCGAGCTCTGCACAGCACGACTCTGAACTCCACCAAGAGGACAGACTGTCCAGACCCAAACTCTCCTAGGCTGGCCTTGCTTTTGCTGATACACTTTCCTCACAACCACGGGTTACACTGCATACAGCAAGAGTGGGTACAAATCACAGTGAAAACCAACAGATATTTAAGCCTAGAGGGCACAGAGTCTCAGTGTTTTCATTTTGCCCAGGGTAGCAGAGGCTGGGCCCGCAGAGAACCAGGATGTTTTCATTTGGGAGAGCTCCACTCCAGCTACTCCAATGTCAAAAGTCATCTCTGTTCACATTGCCTTTTTAGGAGAATCCTTCCCTGGAATGCCGCTGCCTCCCCATAGGCCCTAGAGAGGCAAAACGACTTCAAACGCACGGAGCCTGCAAATATTTAACAAAGGTAAGTTCATGAGCCAGAGTAACCTCCATGTTCTGACAACACCTGTTGGCCAAGGATGTGTGGCAGCCAACCAGAAGCCCGGGGACAGCCCTCTGCAACGCCACCGGAAAGTACCAAGAGACAGCCTCCTCGTTTGGCTGAACTAGGGCACAGCCTATTCTAGGAAATAAGTCTAAAATCCTATCGGGCAACAGACAACAAATAGGCTTTCTTGCCAGGCTGCACATAAAAGGTAACATTTGCGTGGCATTGTGTACGTCCGGCTTATTGGGGAGCTGGTAGCATGTAACTATTTAAGAAGAGGTAGGGAGCGCGCTTCTGCCCCCCACCCCTCCCCCAATAATATATTCCAAATCCTTGGACCTTCCAGTGAAATTTACTTAAAGATGGATTAAGTCTCATTTCATCCTCCAAGAGAGCTGGAGCCTTTGTTAGGAAATCTGAGCTCCATGCAGAGGACGCTGCTGGTGACCCACCTGGCTCATTTACCAGGTCAGTGACCCATCCCCGAGCTGCTGTGCGTGTCGGGTGCTCCCGGCTGTCCCCTTCTCTGGAGGGTCTCCTCCATCCGCCACACAGGAGACGCGCATCTGAGAGATAATGCCCTTCCCCACGGGCAGTCCAAAGACCCCCCAACCCTGGGACTGGAGAGATCCTCCCTTGCCTCCAGGGAAGACCAGCTCTGAGGCTGGCCTCACGCTCACCCACGGCAGCTGTGCCCCCAGGTATTAAACAGAGTCACGCAGCTGCCTGTGCTCTTAGCTTTCACGTAGACACAGCTCGTGGGTTTATAACTCCACTCGACCGTGACTTCAAGGACAGGAGCCCTCTAATCTTCAATGTTTGCTAAATATCCCCTACAGCTAGGACTTCCCAATTTTTTAAGAATGACCCAAAATAAGACATTCATGTGTCATGTGTTGTAACCTAGAAGACACACGTGTGGGCGTGTATACATTTCAGAGGTACACTTCATGAAAGAATGTCCACCTTTACTTCGCCTGTTTTCTATTTCGGATTTAAAATGTTGGTCACTAAGACAAAAATACAGAGGGAGACAAACTGTAAGAGACACTTAAGTCTAGGAAACAAACACGGCTGCTGAGGGGAGGGGGTGGGAGTGGGCAGCTGGGTGACGGGCGTGAAGGAGGACACGCGATAGAATGAGCCCTGGGTGTTGGACGCAACTGATGAGTCACTAAATTGTACCTCGGAAACTCATAATACACTCTATGTTAACTAACTTGAATTTCAATAAAACCTAAAAAAAAAAAAAAAAAAAAAAAACTTGGTCACGACTCCCTAAAGTAATTTTACTAACCGAGTGATGTGTATGACACATAGTTTGAAAAACGCTGCCTGTAATGCTTAGCAAAGTGACTCACACGTAAGAGGTACTCCATAAATATTTTATGAATGATTAAGCGATTGGCTGGTTATGAGAATATCCGACTAACAGTCTGGAAAGGCCCTGACCTTTGGCTCTGGGTCTTTGGATCTTTCCAATTTGTTAGACTTCCTGGCAAGTTCCATGATTTACCTTCACAGACAGTGAGGCCCCTCTTGGGGCCCCAGGAGGGAAGGGATCAACCCAAAGGGCCCTTGTTGGTGTGTTTGCCCAAGTCCTCAGGCTCCCAGACAAGTCCTGTAGTTTTGGAAATGGGCAAATGGCCACAAATTCAGGACAGCCAGCAGTGACCAGAAATTAGCTCAGAGTGTTACCTCCAGAGAACAGCTGCCAAAGAAGGCTGCAAGCGAATAAAGTGGGAATCATGAATGAAAGCAGAAAAATAAAAAATAATTTAAAATTTAAAGCAGCAAAGAAGGCTATGAGAGCGTTTGGTACCATTACTAGAGGACGCCAGGCTGCCAAGCCGTAATCTGGAAAACACTTGTTCTGTGGGTTCCTGAAGAAGACACACACATTAGGGGGAAAAAAAAACTGGGGGAAGGAGCTACTTTGTTATGAGCTGGGCCAGTGCATAAGCCCTCCCAAACCCAGGGGCTCCTGGGTCACGGTGGAGGGTGGAGATTCCGGTCCCAGCAGATAGGAAACAGTAAGGTCCACGTGCTTTTTTCTCAACTGTGCTGACTTTTCCAAGATTCTAGAAAGAAAGAAAGCAATGAGGAAGGAAGGAAAGAAAGGGGAGGAAGATGGAGAAGAGCCTGGAAGGAGGCACAAGAGCTGTGCACTGGGGCCACTGCTGGGCCGCACCAGGGGCTATGCACCGTGGCCACTGCCCTTTTCCTCCTGGGCCCAGCTGGCCGCCCCCTCCCTCAGCATCCGACGGCATCGGGCTGGGCCCTACCCCAGCGACAAACCTAGCATCTCTGGGTCTGCCGTTGCGTGACCCTCCTACCCACGAGCGCCTGAACCCCCATTTTATCAACCACCACCCCCGGATGAAGCTACCGGCACTTTGACCTATTTGCAACCACCGTTTACTGCAAAGCAGACTGTGAACTTGAGTGGGAAGATGTGGGAAGAAGGCTTCAAGTCCACCGCTCTCTAACAGACCTGAGGACACCTCCTTCCGCTGGGAAGGCAGGCGGACGTCTCCCCAGCGTTAACAGTTCTGGTGACCTTGTCATCGAGAGGAATGACGGGTGTCCTCTTCCGGCATCCACGGTGCTGCGGCATCTCAAAATACCGCCGATGCTCGTTGCTACGTTTACCACCAGCTCTGCTGGTGCACAGCCCTCCGTGCCCTGCTCCAGGCTTGTAAGAACACGTGCGAGTGGGCACCGTCCCCACGCGGACTACTGATGGAGGAGGTATTGTTCACGTTAGAATTTTTAGTATTTTGAACATGTCGTATGTCTGTAATGTATAGGGTTAATGAAATTTGAAAAAAAGAAAAGTATTTTTAAATATTTAAAAATAAAGAAACTGAAACTCTGGTTCAAGATCAGGGGAGGGAGAAGTGGGGCTGCTGGTATGGGGGGCCAGGGCCGGGGCAGCCGAGCCCACACTCTCCCCCGACGCTGAGCCGCGGACCCCACGCTGTCCGGCACCCCCCTCTTGGTGACGGCCCCAAGTCTCCTTTCAGGGGATCGTCACCGGTTCTGATCACTCGTGGGAAGGAAGACTCAAGGGCTCAGGGCTTCTCCTCCAGGCCCTGTGCTCTCTGCTCGGAGCCCTTTGTGAAACCTGGTGCCACCCACTCAGCCTCCTCGTTAACTTAATTTGCGTCTGTTCTGGGCCTTAGCCTGCCCCATTATTCCTCTCCCGAATTTTACAAGAAGTTCTCTTTATGCTTTTATTCTCGCAAATGTAAATACAGATCAAGACGCCAGGGAAGGTACCCTTGTCCTCCCGCCTCTGCCCCCGCCCCCGGGCCCATTCTCCCCAGGAAACGGAATGCAGGAAGCAGGGAGCCCTGGAACTGGGCGGGCCCTGCGTCTTTATTTCCACTGCCTCCCTGCTTCTCAGGCTCTTATTCCTAACCGTCATGGCCACCAGCGGGTCCTAAGTGGGCCTCGGTCCTTCGGTGACCCACCACGGGACAAGCTTTCAACAGGCAGCAAGGGGATCCCCCCTCTTTATGCCGGACGCTTTGCGAACATGCAGATGAGACAGGAAGAGTGTACGGTCTGTCCCGGGCGCACACACACACACAGCACAGCACACTGTCCATTCCAGCCACGCGGAGCCCAGAGGACAGAGAGGGTGGTCCCGGGCGGCCTTCCCTTCACGGGGGGAGCACACAGGGTCTCCCACGCTTACTTCTCATTTCTTCTCATTTTCACCCACTTCCTTTGGACCTCAGCAGGTGCCCCCTGGGAAGGGTTCCGTGGTCACCCAGGACAAACCCTGGCGAAGCAAAGAAAAAAAACGACGTCCTCCTTCCCTGCTAAGAGGCACTCATGACTCCTGGGGAGGGAAATTTGTGCCAGGTTTCTGAGACTGAGCGGGCCCCGGAGCCCTTCTCCCCCACCCCCAACAAGTACCCTCGATTCCCTGGAACGTGGCTTGCGCGCTGCTGAAGCAGGGTAATCTAAATTCTGTTCTGACCTCAGCAATCTAAAACACGCAACCAACAATGCCTGTATCCTTTGTTTTCTTCTCCTTAGGTCAGTAACGAGATCCGAGAGGGTTCTGTCTTGCCAGAATTCTTTATTTATTTACATTAAAAAAGGGCGGGGGAGGCAGAGTACGACCCCCAACAACGGTTTTGCTCCTTTTCTGCACTCCTACACTTGGGTCCCGGCCTTTCCCTTGCTGGAGGGGGTGCTTAATTACTCCCAGGCTTGCCAGAGCCGTGCTTGGTTCAACTGTAGCACTGTTTACACTGCAGCCCACATTACAGAATCCCACGGACTGTGGCTCCTCCGTGTCCTCCCTCAGAGGCCGGGCTGTGTTTTCACGATACACACAGAAGAGTTTCAGAAGCCTCCGCGCCCCCCTAGCTGGAAAATGCAAGGATTCGGGGATCGGCCCCCCAGCCCTGCACGTGAGGCTGCATTGCCCCCCCAGAGATGTCAGTTAAGATTCCTCATCAGCCTCTAGACCGAATTATCCCGAACCATCCTGCTGAGAGACTCTGCAAGCCCGCGCCCGCCCCCCCCCCCCAGCCCCCCGCCCCCAGCCCCCAGCCAGCGCTCCATCAAAGCCAGACCATCGTCTCAAAATG
The DNA here is from genome assembly GCF_020171115.1 of Neogale vison. Lineage (NCBI taxonomy): Eukaryota > Metazoa > Chordata > Mammalia > Carnivora > Mustelidae > Neogale > Neogale vison. The sequence goes on along the minus strand of NC_058103.1, from coordinate 4,344,036 downwards.
GAGGATGACCGCCGTCCTTCCCTTGCCTGGATGGGCCTCAAAATCAGCGTTTCTAAAGAATACCAAGAAACGATGGCGCCTCCCCCACAGGAAAACCACTTTTATGGCTGATTAATCAGCAACAATGCTGCAAATGACCCGTCTGCAAAAAAATCTTCAGCGCCTCGAGCTCTAAATTACTCTAATTTTTCTTCCCCAAAAATTAGGTATAATATTATAATTTCAAGTAATGCCAGAGCCATTTCTCCCTTCATTGGATACCAAGCTCAAGATGTTACAGGAAAAAGAAATAGCTTTCACCGCTGATATGAAAAATTTAAAAGACAGACAAGTGTGAGCAAACAAAAGCTGTCACATCAAATACTGCGGGGGGGGCGCGGGGGGGGGTCTAGAAAAAATGCCAGAAATGCTCAAGTCTAAATAAAGTCATTTATTTGTTCTTTTAACCCCTTCGCTGTCAGTCGCTGGCAAGGCTAACAGGCCCTCCGGGGGTGGGAGGTACTGGGGACAGCTCCCTGGGGCGCCTCTCCATGGTGGTCCCATCACAGGGTTCGTTTAGTCCCCTGGTCCCCTACAGGGTTTCCAAACACAGGGTCGCCGACGCTTCTCTGCTCCCGACTGCTCTGAGGGCATCACTTCTTCAGAGAAGTGTCCAAGGCCACCTCCTTAAGCAAAGTGACTAGACCCTGAGTCGCCCAAGGGCGGCAGCCACACACCGTCCACGCATGTCCGTGGAAGCAGGGACACGGCCGAGCACGGTGGGCGTCCTTTCTTGAATTTAGTGTCCTAGACGGCTAGCATGCAACTCCAAGATAGGACTCCTTCAGGAAAGGGGAGAAGACACAACCCGGACAGACCCGGGGTGCATCCCTTGCTCCTTCCTGGTCACGTTCCTAAGCCCGTTACCTAGGTCGAGCTGATGTACTTCTACAAAATACTGAGTAAGGCCGGTGAATGAGCACCGCTGATGAGGGGCTCCAGAACTAGAGGCAAAGTATTTCCAGCTAAAATGGATTGATCGGACACCGATTCTGCACACTTCAGCGGGCCCCGAGATGAGTAAGTCCCAGCTCCGTCCTCAAGAATCTGCCCCCCCCCACTCTCTCGGCCCAAGACAGTGAGGCTTCTGCTTCCAACATACCGCTTTGGCGGGGGCTAGCAGCCCGCCCCGCCGAGAGGGCTCCACAGACGCACCCCCCACCCACGTGCGGATGCCTTGACACGCCTGGTCTGCGAACTTTCTCCCAAGTGCCCACCCGTCCCTCCCCGGTAGGAGGCCCACCTCGAGCTGCCCCGCACCTGTGGCTCCCAGAGGGGAGCCTGGGAGGCGTCTTGGGTCCTTACCCCTCCCTGAAGCCAGCCAGCTCACCTGCACAGAACGCAAAGCGCACCCCCGCCCCCGCCGGCTCTCAGGTCTCCATCTCCACGGCCTGGTACCCTCGATCACCGCCCCCGGCTCAGACGTGCTCATCTCTGCTCAAGATGTTTCCTTGAGCCCCGAGCTCGGGCCCAGTCCCGCCCCGGGCTCACCCCCTCCTGTCTCGGGGTGCCCACCCTACCTGCATTTCCTCTCCTCTGCTCCTTGGCACCAGGCACTGTGCCTGACCGGGTTCCCACAATTCGACTGTCCTACTAGGGATGAATGCTTCGTGGGCAGGAGCCTGGCTGTTCAGCTTGGGAACCCCCAGGGCCTGCTACAGGGTGTGAGGCAGGACAGGCTCTTAAAACAAGATGGAGTGAGAGGTGCTTGGTCTATACACCAAAGCAACGCCCTTGGGTCTGTCACAGGTAATGCTCGCTGGCTTTCCAGAGAAGTCTGCTTAAAAGAAATGCTGTGCTTTTCCAAGATATTCACGGACAGGAGGAAGGTGCAGGTCTCCCGTCCAGAACTACAGACTGCCTGGGGCTCATCTGACCACTTCGCCACACTCCCCAGTTTCCTCCCGTCTGGCCGCACCGCTGTCTTCTCGGGGGTTCCTCACCTCGTGCAGATTTGCTGCGGGCGGCCGAGAAGGTGCCTCTGGGGTCCCCGGCACCCGGCGGCGGCCACCTGCTCGCCTGCCGCGTGGCGGCTGCCCCGACCCCTCGGGGTCGATGCTGGGGGAGCCGATCCGAGGCCTCCTCCCGTGTGCCGCTCCGAGGGACGCGAGGGACACGCAGCCATGTGTTCTCAGCGCAGACATTCTGATGTGGGTTTCTGTGTGGGAGAGAAAAAGATGCACACACTCCCCGAGTCTAGGATTTGTGGCTTGTGTTATCTCACAACTTCACATTTGGAAGAGGTATTTTAATTTCTTATGAGTTGTGAAAATAATTATGTAATTCTGCCACCTTCTTAAAACTAAGATATTTCAAACTGACTCCATGTAGTCTGGGGCTGACACCCTTAAGAGGACTTGGCTTTTTTTTTTTTTTTTCCCTTGGAGTTTTCAGCCAATTTGTGCCAAACAAACTCTTGAGTTGTTAAAACAGTTCGTGATGGAGAACCATCTTGCATACAGAAGTAAAGGAAAATCCTTCTTCCCTCCCAAAATTAACTGTCAACAATGAGTTCTGAAATACAAATGCCGTTTGCGGTCTCGGCAAAGCCCACTTTCCGGTCTGTTTTCGGGCTCTGGCCGTCTCCAGTGATGCCGGATTCCTCCATCATCCTGTCTCGCTCTTGTTTGTCCCTCCCTGGGTCTCCCTTATTTGTCCTCGGTTATTTAGGAACCTAGGGAAAGGTTCGAGAAGATTGCACCAGCAAAAGCAACTATGAAGTTCTCAACGATGTATCTTAAATGACTGCCCAAAGGCATTTCTCTATGCAAGCCTTCCAACTCTAGCGTTACTCCTGCCAACCATGAAGCCATTCGGTCATGGATATTTCTGAGCATCTGCACCTGCCCAGACCTCGCCTGGGGCTCTAGGGATCCTGAGCGAACAGGCAGATGAAATCACAGACCCACGAGTGACCGGACGAAGTGCATACTCCCACATCACCCCGGCCGGCCACGTGACACTCACACTGCAAGGTGATCCTTTTGTTAAGTACAGACCAGAGACTGTCAGTAGTTAGAATGTGTTTATCATTTCTTCCAGGGCATAAGTTTTTTTTTTTTCTCATATGTATTTCATATTCCTAGCTGGAGGAATATCAAAAAAATCTGAATATCACCATCTGGAAGTTATGCCATGGACTCCAGTGGGCAGGATTAGAGCTGGGTTTCTCTTCTTCCTCTAAAAGTGTGTTTCTTCTGCTTTGAAATGAGCACAGACACATTGGATCCCCTGATGAGACCGACCTAGGCTCTAAACAGCCCTGAGTCTCCACCCTCCGTCCTCGCGGGCTCCTGGGCTTCTCCAGTGCAGAGGAAGGGGGGTGGGGTCCCTTCAAGGACATCTGATCGTCTGTGACTCACTCACCCCATAAATCGAATGTGCTGACAGACGCGAACGCCAGCGACGCGGCGCCCCGCTGCTCACCGAGCCGGCTGCTGCTCTACCTGGGTCCCGGGTTGTGCAACGGAGCCCTCGGGAGCCATTCCAGTTTCGAAAGCGTGCGGTCACCACTGACTGTGCCACACGGCGTCACTCCCCTTCACCAGCACCCGCCTCGCTGGTGTGTAATGGTTACTCTGAAACGACTGGTATTCTTCAGGAACAGAGGCTGTTTTTTGAAAACACTCACTTTTTATGCCTCTGGTCTATCACTGTTATGTTTTTAAGTCTCGTGGTGTCGTCCCAGAATCCTTTTCTCCTCTCCTCCTGTGGTTCTCTCCTTTGCCAGACCAGCCCAGGAGCTTCTGAAAGAATCCTCCCCACCTGGCCCGTGAGACCCGTGTGAGACCCAGACTTATTTTTTAAATTAAAATTGTGGGGCGCCGGGGTGGCTCAGTTGGTTGGACGCGTGCCTTCGGCTCAGGTCATGATCCTGGAGTCTGGGGATCGAGTCCTGCATCGGCTCCCGGTTCCCCAGGGGGTCTGCTTCTCTGTCTGACCTTCTCCCCTATTATGCTCACTCTGTCTCTCTCTTAAATAACTAATCTTTTTAAAAAATTAAATTAAAATTGAATTTAAAAAATTTTTTATTATTATAGACACAGCTAGAAAAATGTGGCTATGGCCCATATCAGAGAGATTACTGCCTGTCCTCTCTTCTGTGAACTTCATGGTTTCCGGTCTCTCACCGGTCTCCCCTCCCTTTGGAGTTTGCTTTGGTGCGTGGTGTAAGAAAACAGCCCAGTCGCATCCTTCTGCCTACAGCTGTCCAGGTCTCCCAGCACCATTTCTCTCTCTTCTTTTTAAAGATTTTATCCATTTATATGACAGAGGTCACAAGTAGGCAGAGAGGCACATTTCTTAAAGAGATGCATCCTTTCCCCTCTGCAGATTGCTGCCTTCTTTGTCATAGATTACAGCCACCGTGGGAAAAAGCATGGAGCTTCCTCAAGAAATCAAAATCAGAAATACGGGACGATCCAGTAATTGCACTACTGGGTATTTATCCAGGGAAAATGAAAACCCTATTTGAAAAGATATACGCAACCCTGTGTTTACTGTCGCATTATTTATGGCAGTCGAGGTATGGAAGCAGCCCAGGTGTCCATCGGTAGGCAAATGGGTACGGCCGCTACGCGTGCGGAGAGCACAGCATGATGCACTCGACCGCCCGGTCACCATGCTGGACACCGGAAACTAAGGGTATGTCGTGTGTCAACTAGGCTCAAATTCAGACGTTTAAAAATCCTAAATAAAACCCAATTGCCTTTTTAGCTCTCCCCTGTTAACTATTAGTTAACAGTTTGCATTGTGTGTGGAGTCCCTATTCATAACATTAGCTCTTTCTTAAATTTTCACAGGACAGATTCGGTTCGGAGACATGCTCTGACGAGCGTGCATGGCGGGTGTCTGACCTGGGGACCCTTCCTAAATCGGCTGCGACTGCCGCTGTAGACATCGGTTTCAGTCTATTTCGAGTTAGAAAGCCTGCCCTGGTGAAATCCGTCCAGTCGCCCTCACCTATGCCCGACTGGTGTTTATCATTAGGTGGTCCGTAGCACAAAGGAAGGACTCCCAGACTCCTCTAATGTGGAGAAACAGAGATGCACGCCCCTAGGCCTGATCTGGGGTGAGGCATCCCGCCTCCCCAAGCAGCGGTTCCCTCCCCCAGGTGACGGACGTGCTAAGGGCACCCAGCCCGCCGGCCGGACAGTGGGAATAAGTGAGTCTTCGGGCGAAGCCCACAGAGCAGCAGGCACAGGCAGCCGTTGACTAAGATGTTTGCTCCTTAATCCCTTTGGCCTAAGGACAACGTAACTGAAGACGTTTACAGGACCGCAGAGGGCTGGAGACTGAGGTTCCCTTCGGGAGGAAGAAATCTATAAACCATTGCAGTGAAGCATTTTATAATAATGCATTAAACGACCTTTACTCGGAACTTTGACCCAGAACGCTGTCTTTCCATAAACAAGACTCACAGGGAGACTTGGTCTACTCACAACAAACCAGCTTTATGCTCGGAGGAGATCAAACAACAGATCGCTGACAATGTTGTTTTTCTGTTTTTGTTTTAAAGACTTTACTTATTTATTTGACAGAGAAAGAGAGAGCAGGAGCGGAGTGGGCAGCAGACAGTGGGAGAGGGAGAAGCAGGCTCCCTGCCGAACAGGGAGTCCGACGCGGGGCTCAACCCCAGGACCCTGGGCAGAAGGCAGATGCGTAGGCGCCCCACTAGCAATGTTTTGTACAAACTGGTTTACGTTCGTGGACCTAATCCTGAGTGTTTTTTACAAGCTACCTTAACTATGTCATCAGGAAGGTTTTTGGTGGACAGCTTTGAACCTAACTTTGCACTCTGAGGGTAATTAATAGTACAGGAGTGTTGCATATTGTATACGCACTTTGCAACTATTAGGTATAAGATACTCTAATACTGGGCCTATTCTGGGCTCAGGAAACAAAGCCCCTTGACATGTATGACACAATCTAGCTTGGTTATTCAGACTGAACTGGGTCGGGAGTCATCTGGATTTCATTTTCCCACACTCTTACCGTAGGTTGGAAGGGTCTCTACACAGGACAACAATTCACACTCTAAGTTGGCCTCCTCTTCTCTCTGACCCAAGGAGAACTGCGAGGTGGGAAAAGCTCTCCATGGAAAAGAGCGTGCCCAGGAAAACAGATCCGTGCAAGGCAGGACTGGATGAACCACACAGGCTCCCGTGACCACTGACTCCTGTCAGACGTTCTCCTGTGGTTCCTGCCTTCGGCGTTTATAAAAGCAAACTGCCCCAGAAAGCAACTGGCTCTTTCTCAGCTGGGGATGTGCTCTTACCACACCAAGTGGCACTGATCACACACCCGGCCCGGACCCGGGAGAGCAGGATCCCGCAGCGAATCTGGGTGATATTAGCTAGTCTTCACACAACAGAAAGAAGATGAGGCTCTGGAAGCTTCTGAGGCTTGCCCAAGGCCCTAGGCCGAGCCAGATAGGTACAAGGTCATCTATGGGCCCTTCCCTCAGTCCTCGCTCATGCCTCCCTCTGCAAGGGACACCAGCCTGACCTCTGCACCCCCCTGCCCCGTATGCCTAGGGAACTGGCCAGGTCTGGGGCCCTAGCTGTTCCTTTCCATCAGGAGGAGGAAGGAAGGAGCCTTCCTCTCAGGTCCCCAGTGGTGCCAAGGAGCCTCTGAGGCCCCCATTTCCTGAGCTCTCCCTCAGCAGCAGCCATGATCTGCAACCCAATAGAGAGCCACACACTCAGGCTCGTGTTCTCATTTCGGGGGCCGTGTTCACAGTCATTTCCTAGCTCGAGTTGGCTCTAGAGAGGTGAGGCCTGTCACAGCCCTGCTGCTGTGCTCCAGCAGCCTACGAGATGTGCAAGGTGCACATACAGACGTACACACACACACTAATCACCTAGTGACGTCTGGGAGCAACGAGTGCTTCCATCCCTTCTCGACTCGGACACTGAGAACCTACCTAATCGCATTCACAGGAAACAGGCTAATACTGTTAACATGGCATCAGAGAAAAGTACAAATCACTTGGAAGACCAGGATCCAGCAACCTTAGTTTTTCTGATCTTGTTTTTGGAAAAGCCCGTCTTCTCCTTTACAGACCGATTACATCGCCGCACACTGTGCTGAGCGTCAGGCACCGTGCGCGGGGCCTTCCCGCGTTATCAGGTGAGTCCTTACAGGAGATCGCCGACGACCACACAGACGCCCCCATCGGCAGCAGATGAGGGGACGCGAAGTACGTGACAAGGGCCCCGCACGTCACAGCGCGGAGCTGAAGCCCGCGGCCAGACCCAGGCGGTGGCCTCCGCCGCTGTGTTCCTCTCGCGCTGTCAGTGAGCAGAGGGTCGGAGAGCTCCACGGTTGGTTATGTAACTCACTCACCTTCTCCGCGGGCCGAAGGGTAGAAGCGAGTGCGAACTTTCCCTGAAGAAGGAGCTTTCTTCCCGGTCCGTCCTGATCATAGGGACCTACACAAAAAATATAGGTAAAGTATATCTTAGTGATTGAGAGATGTAATACAGTTTCCTTAAAAAGGATTCCAGACAATAGAGACCCGACTGCCCATCCTTTATAGATTCAGTACTGGTTGAGCTGAGGCTACTATCGGTCCACGGGAGTGCGGGGCCCTGGGACGAAGAAGGAAGAGTATGGGCGGTGGGGCCCTCCCTTGACCCCAGAGCTCAGAGTCGAGTTCTGATCTTATCTTTTATCTGCTCAAAGTCAGAGTTCCAGAAAGCTCTGCTTTTCCCGACATGAGCTCGACCAGAAGCTCACTTCTCAAACACGGCGGACGGAAGACTAATAGGAACACTGTGTGTTAACAACCCTGGAACCAAAATTTTTAAAAATAAACAAAGTCTTAAAACTCCATGTTAAAAAGAAAGATGGAGGGAGGGAGCATTTCGGGGGAGGGAGAGGACCCTTGGGCTGTTGCCTCCCGGCCAGCGAGGAGCCTGTGGTGACACGTGCCATGCGGCCATCCGGTTTGCTCCCGGGAACGAGCAGGAGCCGACTGAGCCGGGAGCAGATGCGGCGGTTTCACGTGGAGCTGGTAATATTGCTTCTGCTTTACTATTTTTAAGATGCCATAAGACTGCTTTGTCTTTTTTCTTAAAAAAAAAAAAAAATTACAGATTAACTTAAAACCGGTGGGGTAGACATCTCTCCTTTTCTTTCAGGAGGAGAATTGTGGAATCGCTTAAAAATCACAGCCTGGTTCCTCACACATCATGGCTGCTGACTTCGGTATTTGTCTCTGAGCGTGATGAGCTTTGTGCTGAATACTGATTTGAGGTGTGGTTCACCACGCTGCTGACTTAAATTGTCCTTCCCACAACTTTATCGGAGGAGCCTGACGGTGGTGACAATCACAAGGACTGCTTTCCTTGGGTAAAACTCTGCTATCTGCAATTTACTCTGACAGGCTCCACAATTTTAAGTGCAATTAAATCCTAAGAATTTGCCCAGAAGAAAAAAAATTCTATCACATTACAAAAAAAAAAAGAGAAGGTTAAAAAAAAAAAAAAAGAAAAGAGAAAAAACAGTTGAATTGAACAACTAATTTCTAACTGGTTGCTCTTTTATTTTAAAAAGAATAGAAAAATGTATTTGGCTGAGCCCAGAAGTTGGTTTCGGTGTGGGGCAGCTCTCTCAGCCTGAGAACAAGGCCCGCCGGAGGTCACAGCTTGCTGACCGGCTGTTCGGCCACTATCATACCCACAGCCCCAGAGTGAAAGTGGGGGAAAAATGGAAAACTTGCAGAAAACCACCTTCAGAAGCTGCTGTCCCCTGATCACCCCTCAGCAGCAGCGGCCAGCTCTGCCAGGTGGGACCTGCCAGCCTCCCTCCCCGCTGTCCACGTCCTCGCCCCTGCCCCGTCATCACGGAGACGGAACCCAAAGGAACAGCAGCAGCCAACCAGGCCCACCTGCCCATCTGACCCGTCCTGGGGCCGGCGGGCGGGGAAGTCTTCCTTCGTCACCGTCTAGGGGATAGGCTCAGAGGCAGAACTCTCTGACTGCTTGCCTTTGGGGAAATTCCAGCTGCATTTCTAATCTGCAGCCGGGGTCGCTGGTGTCCTGGAAAAGGACCTGTGTCCCTACCCGTTCTTGGCATTCCACACTCGAAATCTTTATTCAACAGGAAGCTAATCTGACACCGAAACAGCTACCCAGGTTACGTTTGGGAAATCAGATTGTTCTTTAAGAGATGTCAAATTATACCTAATGTTGGGGAACATTTCATATAAAATATGCATTGAATTCAGTAGAACATCTTTGAGGGGACGCCTTCGAGCTTCCTGACTCTTGTCATCGAGGAGCACAGAACTCAACGGCCCCAGCCACCTGGCCCACCGCCCCCTCCACCACCATCCCACCCTCTCCCCAACCCCAACTAAGGGCTACTGGACCCCAGAGAGACCGGCTGTTTGGCTGCCTTCCCCCCTCCTGGCATGCCCCAGGCATAGCATGGACCACCCCCGGCAGGCCACCCCCCACGTCACCCCTCAGAGACTTCTACCACTGACAACACTCCAACGACCTTGCCCATCTTTCCCTACCAGGCCCTGAACTCCGTGAAAATGGGGCCAACCTCATGCACTCCCCAGCACCTCCCAGTATGCCTGGCACATGGCAGGGTTCCCAGCGATGTCCGCTGGAGGCTCCTTTCCTTTGGAGCTGCTGAAACAGCAGGCAACTCAGAAGCCTCCTTGGGATCACGCTGCCCTTGCTGCCCTTGCTGACCGTCTTCCCCAGCTGGTGGTAAACCCGGCGAGGGCAGAGGCCATATACCCCGGTGTCTTGGCCAGTGCTTTGCACCTGTGAGATGCTCAGTAACTGTTCACTGAATATATGAATTAAAGACAATACTAATACAGAGACCCTGAAAGTACAATTGGAAACCTTCAAGCATCCCTGCGTAAGAATATTACGAAATTGTCCATCACGGGTGCCTATTAAAGTCTACGGAACTTGACGTTGGACCGATCATGCCGTTGGGCAAGAGATCACCCCACTGATGCGTCATGGAGAAACAGGGATGAAGAGCTGATGTCTCATAATGGCGAGGGCACCCCAGAGTCCCTGCCACACCCCTTCTTGGGCTGTTCGCTCCTTCTTCCTGGACGACCCTCTCCCGGGTGACCCTCTCCTGCTCATCACTCATCCTCTTCCCTTTGTCAAGGCCAACTTACCCCGTACAACTCAGCTCAGCCTCTGCCTCCCAAGGACGTCTTGCTGGGCCCCTCCTCGCCCCCTAAACACACCTGCACTGACGCATCTGACACAACACCGCTCCCCGACCCCTGTCACCAACACCCCAAGGCCCTTACTGGGCCTTGGGCCAGGAGGGACCGAGTCGATTTCTTCTTCATCTTCAGGGCAGTGTCTGAGCAGGCACACTCTGGGCAGAGTCAGATCTACTGTCCCCTGTCCCTGCAAGCTGCCCAGGACCCTGGCTCTCTTTTCCCCAGCCTATACTTTCACCTGCTTCCCTTCATTTTAATCCCATGAAATGAAGTCCATCCTCCCCACATAAGCCGTGTAAACACCCGGAGGTCTCCGGGGTGGGGGAGGAAGAACCGGCATGAGAAATGCTAAGTGGAACCTCCAAGAGAAGGAGCCCCTTGGGGCAGGCGTGGCCTCGGTCTCCCCAGCAGCTGAGGTTCACCTCTCTGTGGTCAGGCCTCTCCCTTCAGTGTGTCAGGTGTGGGGACGGGGACAGGCAGAGAACCCCACCACCTCAGCCACCATGCTGAGAGGGACACCTGCTACTTTTGGCAGCTCCAGAATAAACACCACAGTGAGCCCTTGCAGGACTGTCTCCTAAGAGCTGCCAGCCATTCCCTTCCATGCCCTCCCAGTCTTGTTAGGCACAGGGGACGCTGGCCTTCAATGCCCATTCCCCCTTTATTAGCATTAATATGGAACCCCAACGGCGTGCATTACTAAAACCCAGCCACTCTGCTTTGAGCACTAGATGGACCCCTGAAGAGTCTGTGCAAAAAAGAACACCGGTGTGGTGGGCCTCTGTCCCGCGGCCGACACGACCTCCAGAAGTGCATTCCCATAGGTCGCGGGCTTGTGTCCAACGCAGCCTACGATTGAACAAAGCATTCTGATCCTTCCTGAGCGCACACGGCCCCTATGCACTGCATTTGCCTGTAGGGTCCCTAGAAAAAACTCAGCCTCACTAACAGCTCACGACCCTTCCTAGGAAATAAGCAAGTGCTAATTGAAACAGACACCACATTCCCACTTAACATGGGAATGCTCACGATTTCTGCGCGGAAACGGTCCGGTCCCTTAGAGTGGTGGATGTTCGTTATCAGCCCGAATGCGGGCCCCATGAACTCACCGGGTCAGCGCTGGACGGGACGGTGCTGGTTACCAAACCCAACCCTCCAGCCCTGCAGGGTGAGGGGTGAAACGCGGCCATCAGGGGTCAACTGCTGTCCCTGCCACCATGTCCAGCCCTCACATAGGGCAGGACATGGAAGTAGCCTTGGGTGTCAGCACCAGGAGCTCTTAATACACTAAAGCAAGGTCCTTAGTCCATTTTTTTCTGAAATGTCTGAAAATAGGTAGGCATTCCTGAAACAACGCTGAAGAGCCACCTACGATTAAAACTGACTGATGGGAGGGGGTTGTGAAGGTCCTTCGAACTGGTGCCTTTTTTTTGCTTAAAGGAAGAGGGGAGGGAAGCGGTCCTATATTCCAGATCCATAATCCCTTACACATACATGTGTTCAAAACTCCAAAGAACCCTGAAAACCAAAGTTCTTTCATATGCTTAGCATACTACCCTGACAAGAGGCCACTTGAGTCCCCATTCTGTCTCACTTGGGGCGAATACTTGTATGATCGCTGTGCAAACACCCATGTCTTTGACAAGGGAGTGCTTCCTGGCTGCAGAACTCCATCCTACCCAGGAAATGCGATACCCTATATTCCCTTTCTAACATGAGGGGGGAAAAAAATTCAAGTTCTGGAAAACACCCAGAGCCAAATATTTCGTGGACCAGTGTTGTCAAAGTCTGACATGAGAAGGGGAAAGCAGCACCTAAACTGGAGAAAATAAGGAGGTCAGGGGTTACAAGGAGCTTGGGGTTACAAGCGGAAGCCTTGACCCAAAGCTGTCCCTGACAAACGCCCAAACACATAGCACCTGTCCCCGGGTCACTGGCCCAAACCTCAACGTTAATTCTGGATTGAACCATAAGTCTGAAGTAGGTATTTCTGGTTTGCTCCTCTTTTTTCCCCCAGAAGGACATCAAAATCAGAACGTCAAAATCAGAACGTCAAAATTCCGTCCAAAACTAACACGAACAGGATCAGTGTTCGACACAGCAAGAAGGTCGGAGGACTTCAGGACTGGGAGGCGCTTCACCCAACCACCCACTTGGTAACGCTCTTCCGCAGCGGGGGAAGCTCTTCGGGTCTTCAAAACAGTTGGAAAATCACGTCCTGTGCATGTCTTGACCTGGCAGCCCTCCTGACGCAACCGTCTGTTGTGCATACACACCCGTTTCTTGTTCGGATGATTCTGCCGGTGCTCACAAGGACGAGCTGAGAATCAGACCCTCCGCAACAGAGTCCGGGTTCTCCACTGAAGATCAGGACTCTGGGGGTGGCCCCTGCCGAAGCAGGACGCTTGTCCAAACGAGCATCCACATGCTTTGGGGAACTTGAGCTAGTGGCCAGAAATGACACCTTTCTCGTGGATGGGTTGTTAACACATTTTCACAGGAACTGGAATGCTAACTCTTCCTCCTTCAAATTGCCGAGGGCACTGCTTCTCACCTCTTTCTGCACCACCGCACACTGCTGATCTTTGTTCCCTGAAGAGTCTCCCAAGTGCACTTGTTCCCGTTGTTTCTGTCTTGTTACTTTCAGTGAGCGCTAGGACCAGAGTGGGACTTTTTCCTCCTCTGCAGAGCCAGCCCACCACCAGGGTGCCAGTGGGAGGCATAGGAGGTGGCCCTCCAGAAGGTGCCAGAGGGTCCTGTCCACCCCCGCTCCCTCCGCAGACACCTCAGGGCCACAGACCTTTGCCAAGACGTGACAGCACTTTGAGATTTTCTGAGCCTGTTTCTCAGGAATCTGCTCCTTTTCTTGGGCAAATCAAGGATATCCAAAGCAGACTGAACTGTTTGGATTTCTGCATTTGCTTTTGGTTCCCCCCCCCCACTTTCTACTGCAGTCCAACTGAGTCATCCACATTTTTTAAACAATTTAAGATTCCATTTAATCGAAATAGTTTTATGTTGGTTTGAAAAAGTCCAGTGACAGGTCCTGTGAATTCGATGGAAAAGCATGTCAGCTTCTCCTGGTACCTTCAGTGGACAGGAGCATTTGTCACTGGTTTTTTTCTCTTCTCTGCTTGCTGAAATGTGATTCTGATTTATAAATCGACACCCGATTGACAGATGGATGGCCTACTTTCTGGGCACTGGCTGCTGACAGAGCCCCAAGACATGTGTAAAGTGATACCTGCTCTCAAGGGGTCTTCATTGTTTTCTTCTCAACTAGAAACATTCCCAAAGCCAAGCTACAATATGAGGAAAATGAACGACAGATGGTGTCATCAGGCCCTCTGTGAGAACCCAGTGGTGGAGATGGCTCCCCAGGAGCCCGATGAGGGCCAGGCCCACATGGGTCCAAGAGATGATGAGGAGGGAATGGGGTCTGACAGGAGCAGTTGGACAGGTGGAGGAAGGTGCAAGGTGTTTTAGGGAGGCAGAAGGTAGGAAGGAAATCTAGAGGCAAGAGAGAAAGAGTCAGTGAAGAAACCAATGTGGCTAAGGCAGAAGACTGTAAAGCTAAGGCTGGAAGTGTCTGAGGCTGGGATCTGCAAGTCCTAAAGCCCACTGTCTATCCTTTCCTGCTAGATGGTATGGACTGGCTGGAGGTATGGTATGTGCACAGAACAAGAGGTCAGAGGCCCAGTCACTGGCAACCACAGGGCCAGGAAGGGCAAAGAAATGAGAGAAAAGCAGGGCAGATTTGAGAAAATTTTCCAAATCATTGATGACTAATACAAACTACTCAAGAAATAAACATTCAATTTTGCACATGCATTTTTAATTACTCCCTTATGGATTTTGTACACAGCCCACTTCCCCTATAACCCATGCTCATTTCATTACCATCAAAATTATAAATCTTTAATTATGAACCTATCACCTATTTTCGTTTCCTAAAACCATTCCAGAAACCACCAGGTAGGAACAAACTTCTATTTAATAAAATGAACATCTGTGATGACACACCAGGAGCAAAATCCTAATTGTTCTAAAACTGGCACTTTGCTTTGACAACCAACTACCTATTTTTTTTACCAAAAAAAAAAAAAAAAAAAGGAAAGAAAGAAAGAAAATGCTTTATTCCTTTAAAACACCTGCTTTCTTTCCTTTTTGACTTCTAAAGGAAGAGATTAATTTTTATTGGCAAGAAGAGAAGTCACTCTCCAACAAAGGAAAAGCTGTGCTCTCCAGAAGAGTTGCCCTCTACATTAAATAACACACAAGAATATCAACCCCAAACCACAAATCAAAGTGGGGCCAACCCCGCTTTCCCACATAAAAGCCCGCAGTCCGATAACCTCACTCCTTTGGAATTAGGCTGCAGTTCTAGCTCCTCGAGGAGGGTGGCCCGCACCACGGCGTTTCTGGACGGCCGGATTTCCATTAGAATCGCCTTCCCCCATTCACTCCCTTCTCCACGCCCTCCACCCCAGCGCAGTTACTCAGGGGGTTATAATTTGGCACTAAAATTCAATTAAGCTGAAACTTTGGTCATATGTGGCCTTTTTCTCAACAATGCGCGATTCCTCCCACCCGTCTTCCGAACGTCAGCCGATCGATTTTTAAAGCGGAGAGAGGTAAAAAGTTGACCGAGACCGAGCTCTCCTTCCTAGCCACCGGCCGGGACTCCCCAGACGCCAAGACCCGTAGCGCGGGGTCAGTGCACCAAAGCGCTAGTTCGTGGGCCCCGCGGCCAGCGCCTCGCGCTCCGCAGCCGGGACACCGGCGCGCCCCGGTGGGAGTGCGGCTTGCAGGGGCTCCCGGTGCGAGCCGGCCAAAGTCTGTCGGAGCATTGAGACCCCATTGAGGACTGTGGGAGTTTGGGCGGCTTAATGGGATTGTGTTCGGCGCTTCAGGCGCTCCTTTAAGACTCCATGGCACCAACGAAACTCCAATAAAAGGGCCTCTCTAATTGCTCTCTGACTTTCTATGAAACTTTCTAAGCTGCGCTGACATCCTCGAATACAACTATGGAATTCAACAGGGGAGACCAAGGGGGTGTGCGCAGAGCAAGCGGTTCTCAGCCAGGCGTGTGTGGGGTGGGGGGTGACTTGGGGGAGGGGAGATGGGGCGAGTGTGAAGTCTGCTCCGGGGAAAGAAAAATATGAGTGTTCTCCTTTGTGTGCGCACAAACAGCCGAGCGCGGGAGGTCGGGGCCGGGGTCACGCGGCTCCGGGCTGCAGCTGCTGCCGTGGGGCGGGGGTCCCGGGCGGGCCCCCCGGGCGTCGCGGCCGGCGGCGGCATCAGCATTCCGGAGGCGCGGGCGGCCGCTGTCCTCGCACGACCCCGGCCCGTCCAGAGCGCGCCCCGCTCCGACCCTCGGGGCGCCCGCGCGCTGGGAGCGCGGGCCGGGCGCCGGAGCAAGGTAAGCACAGCGCGCCGGCGCCCCTCGCCCCTCGACAGAGCGCACGGGAGGCCCAGGCCGGCCCCGCTGCCCCAGCCCCGCGGTCCCCTCGCTCCTGGGGTCCGACACCCAGCCGGGGACCCCCGGCAGCCCCGCCACCGCGGCGCCCGGCCTGGCTTGGGCCTGGGCTTGGCCTGCAGGGCCCTCCGCGCCTCAATCCGGGCCGGAGAGGACGGAGCCGCCACGGGGCTGACTCGCCCCTCTCGGGAGGGGGCCCCACGAGAGCACAGGTGACCTGCCCAGGCCGCCCGCGGCGTGGGTCACCCTCCCTCCGAACTGCTCCGTGGGCGGCGGCCTTACCAGGGTCCCGGCCCCGGGCGCTGGTGTCCTGGGGGCCCTGCGCGAGCCCCCGCCGCCCCCTCGGGCTCTCCCGTGCGCAGGCGCGGGCCGCGGGGGCCAGGCTTCGGCCAGCGTGGGCGCGCGGGCGTGGGCCCGGCCTCGGATGCTGCCCTGCGTGCCCACGCGGTCACCCGAGGGCGAAGGCACGTTGGGAGCTGGGGCAGCGATGGCGGCGTCAGCGAGGCCCAGGCGCCGGCAATCAAAGGCTGGGGATGGCGCCCGCCGCGTTGCCCACGGCCAGGCCTGGGGCATGAAAGGATCTTTATCCTCGAGTGACACGGCGGCGGTTTCCTCCTGCCTCCCCCTCCTGCGGCCCTAATTGGGGCCGGCTGCTAATGTGATTAAAGGCCAGTTAAATGTTTCTCGGGGCAGATGGTGGGAAGAGGCCGAGACCCCTGCCCCCTCCCCGGGGTCACGCCAGGCCCGTGGTCAGGGGGCCGGTGGTGGTGCCAGTCCCAGGGCAGCCTGGCCGGGCGCCCGCCGATTGTTCACCCCGAGGCAGAGAGGCCGCGGGCGGGCTCCTGGGGCTTTATGTAAGCTGGTGGGCTTGGGGCCCGGCCGGATTTGGGGATTCTTTTCGCACAGTTTCCATTTTCTGGCCTTTGGAACAGCGCCCTAGGCCCTTGGGGCCCTCCCCCTCCGGTGCCCGGCGCCTGCTGGACCCAGTCGCCGAAGCAGGCCTGGGGGCGCAGGGCGCTGGGGGTCCGGCAGGCTCCGAGCGGTTCCGCTTGGGGTCTCCCCACTGAGGACAGTAACTCAGGATGGTGGTGCTGCGGGGGCCAGGCAGAGCCCTCCACCCGCCGCGCCCCAGGCCTCGGCGACAATCGGGTTCCCACGTCGGCGGCGGCGTGGGTGGTCTCGCCCTCCCGGGAGGGCTGGGCGTCGTGGCTGCCCGGGGCGCAGGGCCTGGGAGCCACTGTGTGCGCTGCGCTGCCCGCCGCGCCCGCTTCCGAGGGCGCCCAGAGGCCCTGGGGACCCCTCCCCAAGCCTGCCTGACCTGGCGGACGGAGGCTGTGCTCGGGGGCGGGGGGCGGGGGGCGACAGACAGCCCCGGTGCGCCCCGCGCGGAGGCCAGGCTAGTGCCGGGGCGGCGGAGTCAGATCCCCGAGCCCCGGCCCCACGGCCCGCTCCCCGCCCGTGGCCCTGTACCCCCGGGGACCCGGCCATGCGTTCCCGCGGGCTCATTGCTCTGGAGTCCCCGGGCGGCCGAGAGCGCGGCCCGGCTGAGTCCCCGAGCCTCGGAAGTGGCAAATCTGGAACCAGTTAGGGCGGGGGACTGGAACCAGTTAGGGCGGGGGAGGCAGATAAAAGCCGAATGGAAGCCTGCGGAAGAGTGAGCTCGGGACGGTCCGCCAGGTGGCCCTGGCCCTGCGCTCGGGCGGCGTCGGCGCGGGGAGCTCGGGGCCGGGCGGAAGCAGGTGGGACACGGCCCGACCCACGCCGCAGGCCGCGCACCCTCTTCCGGCCCCCCAGGGCTCTCCCCGCAGCCTCGGTGCGCGGCAGAGAGGGAAGATGGGGGCCGACTGCAAGGCCGCGCGGGGCCGGGACGGCGGGAGGGCGCCCAGGGCTGCGCGCGGAGCAAGGGGAAGGCCGCCGCCGCCGCCCCCGCCGCGCTGCCCTCCGACAGCCCCGCGCGACGCAGCCTTGAAAACTACCGTTAACCAAGCAGGCGTGCTTCCGTGGAAATTTTACATAGCGGTCGTTTACTTCTTTTCCAATATTTCTGGAATAGTCTACAGAACTTTCTCACATCCAACAAATGTCAGACTGAACAGATCAGAAAATATGAAAAAAAGAATGACATTTCAGTTTAGGCGGAGTGAAAGCAAACGGTATTTTTTAATAATATTTTTGCCAGAGTGTATTGTGGATCTAAAATTTTGTCACGTTCAAAATATATTATTTTTTATACTTACAATATACATTTTGTACATTTTTTAACCCAAAGAAGTAAAGCATTGAAAAAGCCAAAGCCGAGAAACCAAGGAGAGCCCGCAGAGAAAATGGTGAGGAACCAAAGCCTGTCTTTCTCCCGCTCTCCTATTTTTTTTTTCTTTTCCTCCCTAATAGCCTGAAGGAAAATAGAGTCAAAATAAAACAATTTCATATTAAACTAACACATGGATGGGATCCATTCCTTCCCAGATGGTCTGAGGGACCTGGCTGTTTTAGTGGGCTCAGAAAATGCTAGATTCAAGGTGATTTTCTTTCCTTCAGCTGCTCAGAGAATTGTAAACAGCATCAGCCTCATGATTTGCTTTAATCTGCCTATTGAACACAGATAAAATTAGAATCGTCTTCCACTTGACATAAACGTGGCGCAGGAAAAGTCATCAATTTTTTTTTAACCAAAGGAATATCTGTTTTTGTTTTGTGCAAAACGGTACTATTTAACTAGTCTGTAACAAACTGAGTGACCTTGCGTTTGTTTAAAACGGCAAATGTTCTAATGTCAGTAACCCCAATGGCTGTAAAAAAAAAAAAAAAAAAAGATTTTTAAGCTCATCTTCCATTTGCTCTTTTCCAGTGATCTGTCAATGAGCAAGTAGCATAGAGTAAAACAAACAATTTGTGTGTTCCTGGTAAATAATTTTTTGAGTCTCAAAAAATCAGAAATCACGTCAACTGCCGCTTTTTAGGAATAACCTTTAAACTGAACATGAGAGGGGATCATACGGTTTTGTTGACACTGGGAAACTGGCCGCACTCTGAGGGGGCAATGCCGCTGGACGGGAACGGCTTGTTGTGAAGCGAGGCTCTAGGTACACGGGGACACCTCTGCAGACACAGCTCAGCCCTTATAGTTCTGACACGGGTGATGTCACGAGCCAGACAGGTCCCCTATGCACCTGCAGTGGGGGAGGGGCCCCAGACTGTGCAAGCCAGACCCACACCTGCCCCGCCGCGTCGTGGTCCCATCTGGAGGACCCTCTCCATTTTACAACCTTTTCTCTCCTTTAAGCACTCCGTGCTGACCCGCTCAGTGACGTGACCGGGACCCCTTTGTCATTGTCACACGCATAGCCAAAAGGAACCAAAGTCTGGAGCAAAACTTAGGATCAGAGAAGCCCCCAGGCTTCTTTGTCACAGGGGCAGCCCATAGTCTGAAGAGCGGGCCATCTAGGGGACATCTTTGTTTGCATCCCACAAAGGCGACAGAGCATCCAACCTCAGGCCCGATTACGTAGTTGGATTTAGGGGTGTGTCAGAGTGTTTGGGGTTTTTTTGTTTGTTTGTTTCCGTCTTTGTTTGGTTCTGTCTCCCTGGGAAAACTACGGTCCCTTTCGTAGCACTTGGGTCCACCCGCACGGCCGATGGGAAATCCAGCCAGGACAGAAAAGGGACGAGGCCTCTGCCAGGATGCCACTTTGTTTTGTGCCTGTTTATTACGACTGACCGTTTCAAGGTGTCTCGAATTGCCCAAACCAGAGGCCCATCCCCAGGAGGGGAACGAAGGCTTCACTGCCTCGAAGAGGCCCCTGCAAAGTTGGTCTGAGAATCCCCCCAGCCTTCCCCATGGGAGTGGGCCCCTGACGCTCTCCAAGGGGCAAAGCAGCCAACTCTCGTGTTTTGAACATCCAGAACGCTCAGAGATACTTAGAAAAGTAGACAGGGGCCTCTGGCCTTGGAGACCTTAAATCGACAAGGCCGTGTTGGACAAAAGAAGTCAGTGTGAGTGCCTTGGGGGAAGGGAGGGGAAGAAGAATGCTCCGCAAGGTAGGGAGGGTCCGTCTGGAAACCCCAGGCTTTGTGCCCCATGCGTGGGGCTCTGTGCTAGGGGCCGGACAGGACCATCTGGAGGAAGCCCAACAGACCCAGGGGGGCCAGCCCCACACTCCAGCCGGAGTTAGTTCCCGATTGGAAAACAAATCTGATAACCCCAAAAGCCTTCCTCCAGAGGCTCGTTGCTGGCAGGAGAGAGCTCAGGCGGCTTCCCCTGACGGGCCTCCCAGCCCAGCCGGGCATTTCTTGGCCCCTGCCAGTGTCATTACCCTGACATCCCTCTGCTCCCCGAGACACTCTCCTCAGCCACCAACACTGGCTCGGGGACGGGAAGGGCTCTCACCCTGCCAGCTCCCCATAACCACATGGGGTTCTGTGCCCCTCAGAACAGGCCAGCCTGGGCCTTGCTTCGGGGACCTCCTGAGCATCCCTGGCCTACTGGTGAGGAAGCCCGTGGGATCGCAGTCAAATCTCAACAACCCGACCTCTCGGACCCCACACAGCGGTGCCGCCACCTTGCTGAGCCAGCCCCATTGGTGTGCGGGTGGGGGCACAGAGCGGAAACCCTCCAACACGTCCTGGCTCCTGTCCTGTGCCCAGCACTGGTGTTCTTGTTCGGAGAACAAAGGCCCGGAGGCCCCTGCAGAACAGAGAAAGGCTGAAAGCAGTGGCTTTCAAAGCTGGCTGACCGTGGCCAGGGTAAGAAATACATTGTGTGTCTCAACCCAGGGCACACAGAATGGCTACATATAAAATAAGCAGTGAACTTTTTATACACGTCTAACGAAATATTTTCACCCAAGAACACTTCTCTCTCCGTGCATCGTGAACCCTGATATTTGTTCCCTGTTTCGAGTCTTCTCAGTGATGGCGGTCACCTGCTGAAACGATCCGGTGGCCCTGGAGGGTTGCAGCTCAGTTTCCCCAGAGCTGAAGCTGTGTGGGCTACAGGAGCCTGGGATGGAGCCGGGGGCACCATCCGTCCCCGCCTGCCAGCGTTGCGTCCCCTAGACCAGCCCTGGCGTCAGACCACCTTGCAGGGATTCCTAGAGCTGTGCCGCTGGAGAAATCACTTCCCCCGTTGAGTTCCTTTCTCTTAGAATGGGGGTGACAGCGCCCACCTCCTAGGGTCACAGGGAGGTTCAAATGAGATCAGGCGCGAAATGAGGGCTGGACTCCAAGTGCCCAAGCACCTGTCCCTGTCGTTCCTCTGCCTCTCGGCTGCACCTCTGGTCCTGCCCAGGATGCCAGACCCCGGCTGCCTGCCTCCCAGCGGGGTTGTCCCCCTACCGGCTCTGCTCCTGACTTCCCTCTGTGCCACCTCCTCCTGGGTTCCCACTGCAGGGTTCCGTCCAGCTCAGCCTCCGCTGAGCCCGGATTAAACGCTGCTGGCCTGATGGAACGCCGGGCCGTGCCGCGCACCTGTGGACAGCCAGCTCTCCGCCGGCAGCTGCAGCGCCTTCCCCAACCGACCCAAAGTGCGCCCTGGGACACGGGGGCTGCTCCTTGCCTCGTGTTGCAGATCAAGTACTGGGGGCCCAGAGGGGTCCCCGCAGTTACTGAGGGTACAGCTGGGGTTAGGCCAGCTCTCCTGGTCTTGGAATATTGTCCCACCCCGCCCCATGCACAGCCCCTGGGTCCACACCCCGCGTCCTTCCCCAGCCGGGCAGAGAGGACTCCTGCTTCAGGCTCTCTCCCCAGCCGCCCACGGGAGATGGGCTCCTGCCCTGGGGCTGGGGGAGGGGGTGCTCCTTGGGGAAGGGACAAGGAGCTCCTCCAAGCCACACGGGAAAGAGTTCCCTGGCCTGCCTTCCTCTTCTCAGCCCTGAGACAGCTGACTTCATCTTCCTTTGAGTGCCCCCCCTCGGAGGCGGAACCACCGTCTTCCTGCCCCCCTCACCAGGCTCACTCACTGCTTCAGCGACGAAGTCATGCACATGGGACCAGGATGGCTGCCGTGAGTCCTCTGCACGTGGGTACACATGTACGCAAGTATGCTTGAACTCACAGGCCCACATGTGCGCACGCGCGCAGACTTGCCGTGTGCATTTCGGTTGGCGAATTACCTGTAACTGCTCCACCCTGCCTCTGATCAGTAAAGAAACATCAGGAAGGGGCACCTGGGTGGCTCAGTGGGTTAAGCCGCTGCCTTCGGCTCGGGTCGTGGTCTCAGGGTCCTGGGATCGAGTCCCGCATCGGGCTCTCTGCTCAGCAGAGAGCCTGCTTCCCTCTCTCTCTGCCTGCCTCTCCGACTACTTGTGATTTCTCTCTGTCAAATAAATAAATAAAATCTTTAAAAAAAAAAAAAAAAAGAAACATCAGGAAATAGACGGCTCACTCGCTCTCGAAGGAGGCAATAGAATTTGGAGGAAACATGGAAACTGGGGGAAGGCCGCGTCCCTCAAGTTTTTTCAGGCTTTATGAGTCTCCGATGGTGCTGAAGGGGGACGTCGCAGGGCGCCGAACCTCTGTGTCCTCCGGCCATGGACGGAGGCGTCCTGTGGGCCCAGCCCTGCTGCAGACCCCCAGGACCCTGCCCGGGGAGCCGGCATTCTAGCGGGAGATGGCCGGGCGGGGCAGGAGAGGCACCCTGGATGGACCGTGTCTGGGAGCCGGCGGTGGCCGTGGAGGAAGGCGCCAGCAACGTCCTGGAGGAATGTTCTGGGACCTGTGCACCCGGAGGCCAGATCCAGGACCAGGTCCAGAACACCCGAGCAGGAGGGAGCTGGTCACTGCAGCAGGAGGCACGTGGCAGAAGAAATGAAAAGGAAGAAGGAATGTTGGGGTCTCTCTAACCCTCCAGCCCTGGACATCCCACCTCCGACCCCCCCTCCCCCGCCTCCGAGCCCAGCCGGGCTGCAGGGCCCCTCCCCCAACACCCCAGCCTGCCCCGCCTCTCAGGGCTGAAGCAAGGTCGGGGCAGCCCAGACTCAGGATGGCTCTGTGGCTCAGCCAGCCCCCATGTGGCTTCTGCAGTCTGTCCTTCTGGGTCCGTTTTCCCTTGTAAGGATTTTCCTTTTTACTTGTTTTGTTCCTCTGACAGCTTTTTATCTCTTTGAAGTTGCTCTTGCATGAGCCAGCTGTTCTGGCCATTTTCCTCCCTCTCGGGCCTTTCCAGGGTTGGGGGGGAGCAGGGGACTTAGAGCAGTGGACACCCCTGCCACCCCTGCCACCGCGTTCTAGTGGCCTTCACCACCCATCTGCCCACACCGGCGGAGCCCCAGAGTGCCGGGGTGACGACACAGCACCGGGAGGGCTCACGCTCCAGGCTTCTTTCAACCACAATGTGGGGAGGCTCCTGCACCCCCACTCCCCACGCATAGACACACGTGTGCACACACACACTCACACACACACACACACACACACACCCCTGTGGTCCCATGAGGAAAACCGTCCCCATCCAGGAGTGAGCTGCCCAACACCGGATGCCTTCTGAGGTTTGTCCTGACCCTGGGGCCCGGGCACGGGTGTTTTCCCTGAATCCGTCCACCTGGAAAGCAGGTGCCAGAGACTCCGGCTTCTGCTGTCCTTCCCCACCCTCCTCCTGCCAGCGACCGGCTCAGGGGTGGGGCTCACCTTCAGCATCCATTTGTGTTGCCATCTGCCCACCGCTTCCGCTGGACAGCTCTTCATGGTGTGTACAAGGATTCTAGAAAATACTCTACGCTCCACAGGCCCCCGGGCCCCGGGCCATTAGAGATGAAAGAGCCGGCCTTGCAAGGCTTGGGCAGGCAATGAGGTGAGCAGTTTCCTCTGAGGGGTGGGGACCTCGCCCTCCCAGCCTCCCGCTGGCCTGCTTGGCTCTCACAGGTGCCCTGCCCACCTCCTGCTTCCCTCTTGCTTTCCGTCCCCCCACCTGCTGGACTTTGGATATATTTTTTTTCCCTTGCTGCCAACCTGTCACGTTGGTCACTGCCCTGCCCCCAGTGCCTCCAGCAATGTATTTTCCTCTGAGGTTTTCCGCCAGCATAAACCTCCAAAGTATTTGCTTTGGTGTGTAGTAATATTCATATTCTTAGTGGGACAAAAACCCCAAAACGAAAGGATGCCTGATGGCGGCAGGTGCCCAGGTGAAGTGGGGATCCTGTGAGCCCGGCTGCCTTGCCTGGAGCTTGCTAAACTACAACTCCAAGCAAGATACTGAGAAGCGCCCCCAAACTCTAGTTCAGAGTCTGATAAAGTCATGAAACTGTAAAGGGAGGAAATTCTTCGAAGGGCATCTAGCCAGGCCCCTTATGACCATAGCAGCTCAGAGAGGGAAAGGACTGGCCCAAGGTTCCACAGCCAGTTGATAAGTGTGGTAAGACGAGGCTGGGAGGGCTCTGGGCTCCTGCTCTGGCCGTTAACATGGTGAGCAGCGGCCCAGCTGTTATGAAGGTGTGATTCACACACCAGTCTGGGCCAAGCATTCGCTGCGTGTGAACACCACCATGCTTCTGCCTCACCACACTCATCTGAAGAACCCACCCCTCCCCCAGCCCAGGGGGCACAGTCTATACCAAGCAAGGAAGCCTTCCAGGCCACGCTCTCTGATCAGAGCTCCGCGCTGCAGCCCAGCCCCCGCCATCAGAGTCTTTTAAGAATTTAAACTAAGCACAGTTGCTGAATCAGCCTGAGCTGGGCCTGAGGACGTGAGATCCCACAGATGCAGAGTGTGACATCTCCGTGTAGTAAATCATAGGTTTTCAGGAGCATCCCCGGCCCCCCTCCATGCCCCTGCCCCTCCCCAGGGGCCTTGTTGGCCCTCCCTCAGCCCACAATGAAGTGAGGCCCCAGTGCTCCAGGGGCAGGATGAGACCAGGGCTGGGGAACAGAGGGGGACATGATGAAGGCAGCCTGGGCTCCAGAGGGTGGGATAAAGGGTCTCACATCCTTGAGAAGGGGAGCGGACATCTCAGCAGCACCGGGGAGGGACGGATGCTGAATGCTGAGGTGTCCCAGACTGAGGGCCCCATCCCCAGGATCACCCCTGCAGCCCAGACAACACGGCCTGTGGCCCCACCCAGCTCCAGATCCTTCTGGACACCTGTGTTCATCTCCAAGCGCTCCCAGAACGGATGACGGGGAGCTGGGCGACTTTAACACAATAGACAGTCTGTCGTGTCTCTGGAGGCCATGAGTCTGGGACCAGGGCGTCTGTGAGGCTGTACTTCCTCTGAAGTCTTCGGGGGAGGATCTGTCCTTGCCTCTTTCTCACAAGGTGACCACCATGCCATTGATGGTTTAGAGCCCATTGACGGGTTTAGGGCCTGTATGATCTCAACTGATCACATCTTATTTGGACCCGATGTCCAAATAAGGTCGTGTTCTGAGGTTTCGGAAGAACGTGACTATCTTGGGGGAGGAGATGGCGTGATTCAACCCGACACAATCCCCATGCTCTCTAAAGAAAGAAGGCCCCATGTACCTTGAGGGGCCATTGGGTGTGAAGACAGCATGGGGATTCCATGAGCGGCGCGGCCTGTCTCTGTCACATCAAACCAGGGCAGTGGTGGTGCCAGGAGAGCCAGGGTTCGAGGGGAAACCGAAGGCCTGTGGGAAAAGGGCAAGAGCATGGAGTAGAGGGGAGCCCCAGAAAGAGAAGCTGCCAGCCCATCTTCCTGTCCCCGCTGCGTGTGGCCTCCCTTTCCTGGTGCTGGTTTGCACAGCGCAGTAGACATCTGTGGTTCTGTTGGCCCCAAAACCCAGGCTTTTCCTTCCCCACTGTGGTCCTTAGAGTTCAGGCGGGGCTGGACCAGCGGGGCTCCTAGCGGGGCTCCTAGCGGGGTACCTAGCGGGGTACATAGGCCGCGCCTGGCCCAGCGGCCCACGCCGTCCCTCTGCACACCATGGTTGACCACTCGGGACACCAGGGCAGGGGTGGACCAAATCAGGGCTCTGAAGGGGCGCTGAGATTGCCAAACGGCAGAATGCCACCTTGGAGTCACCTTGCCACCTCCCACCGCACAGGGACAGGAGGCTGGACAGACGCCGAGTGCAGAAGAACGGACATGGGCCCTGACATCATGCGAGCCAGGGGGTCCCACTGAACACTGGACTCCTTGATCATAAGAACCAGGCATTTCCCCTGAAGCCAGCCAGAGGGGAGTTTCTATGCTAGTGGCCACACCTGTGCCCGCTGGCAGCTCTGGCCACCTGCAGGCACCGAGTTTCGCAGAAGGCATGTCTGACTCAGTACCAGGAGTGCACACAAGACCCTGCTCACACTCACTCCCCAGGAGGGTCACGGACGTGCACTAGAGCCGAGGTCAGAGACCAGGTCTCAAGCACAGATGGCCAAGACCATGTCCATGCTCCAGACCCTGGGCCACCAGACCCATCCCACCATGGCAGTGGAAGGAAGCGCCAGGCGATGCACAACTTCCAGGGCCGTCTAAGCTCCTCGATCCCCGAGCTCTAAGGCCCCCAGGCCCTGTATGTGCAGCTTCCCTTGTAAGATGACAGCTAGGAGAGTTCTGGAAAATAAGGGTGGAGTTTGGGGCCCATGTGAGAGAGAAGACTACCTCTGCAAGTGGACAGATGTCAAGAATGAAGGAAGCCCATGGTGGGCAGGAGGCAGAATTGCTGGTCCAAGTCCAGCCTCTGGGAGTGAGGGATGTGCCTTGTGATGGAGGGATATGGGGTGCAAACCAGGTCTTAGGGGGCTGCTGGCCAGACCCTGCCGCCTTCACAGCCCCTCAGGGTCTAGTTCCTTTCTGTAAAATGAGGCCCTTGGTCTTTAGGAGTACCGTCCATTACCAAGTTTCAAGGTTACCAACAAGTAGGAGGCCTGGGGCTGGAGCCCACTGTTTCCCAGGTGACCACTAGGAGACCGGCCAGAGATCGGGTTTGTGGGTCTCCATGGAGATAAGACCAGGATCCCAAGACCCATTGGTCTGTCCTTCCTCTGACCTGAAGCAGGAGCAAGGCCAGGAAGAAGATCATCTTCAACGGGGGGGCCTCTAGACCACCCCCGTTGTTCTACAGAAGGAGAAACTGAGGCCTGGGGGTCCTCGGGCAAGGGCGGAGCTGGATGCCTGCCCCACCACCGTCGCCCGTGGAAACCTGGCCCTCATGAGCACCAAAGTGGCCTTCCTGCAGCGGGCCACAGAGAGACCGTGTCAACGTCGCCCTCTCAGCAGCCCCGCAAGTGGCAGACAGCGACTGCCAGGTCGAGCGTGTGCGGGATGGGGACAGGGTCACAGCAGGATGGGGACAGGGTCACAGCAGGGAGGCAGACTTCGGGGGGCCCGGGCCGACAGGAGACAGTTTGGTCCCAGGTGGTCCTTGGATTCTGTCTGGGGCTAAGTAGAGGTCCTTGGCCACTTCGGCTGGGTTACGGAGCAGCTACGGTGGAGAAAGAAGTGGTGTCCTCCCTTCCAGCTTTGGAAGGGCACCAGGACAGGCCCTGCGGGGTGCCAGGGGACACCAAGAGCAAGGCAGCCCCTCTCCTGGCCTCACTTGACCCCCCATGAAGTGAGGACTTGGACCAAAATTGGTCTTCCGCCTCCCATGTTTTGGGAACCACAGGAACTAGAGATGACCGGGAAGCAAGCACCGGAGGGCTGCCCACACCCCCGAGACCCCTGAGGGTTCACTTTCTGGAATCCTAGTGTTTTCTTCGGTTTTCTTCCTAGGGTCCCAGTATTCTCTTGGAGGGGTGAGTTTTTAAAACGGCATGGCCTTGTTTCTCTCTTTAATACAGAAAAACACAGTCGAGGAATGAAAGGCTGTTATGCCCTCCCAGAGACCCTTGTTGAGGTTTTCTAAAATAAAGGCATACTTGCAGCCAGAGAGGAGCCCCAGAGGGCACGGAAAGGTGAACAGTGGAAACCCACAGCTCCCGGCCCAAGGCCTCACCTCCAGCAGCCCGGCAGATGGGGGCTCGCAGCCTGCACCCCCACACCCCCAGGCAGGGCTCTCCCCTCCCTAGACCTCGGTGTCCTCATCAGCAGAGGTGGTCGAATGGTAATACCCATCTCCTGGGTCCTCTAAGGACCTGGCGAGTTAGAGGCCCTCAAGCACCTGGAGGAGAGCTCAGGACGGGGACGGGGCTCCCGGAATTCGCCCCTAGCAATGCCCCCATCTGTCTTTTTCCCCTTTCTTAACTTAAAAAGGATCAGACTTTGTTTAGCATCTTGCTTTCCTTGCCGTGTTTATTCGAGAGATCTGTCCATCCCAACACACGTGGACAGAGGCACCTCCCTCTCACTCAGGAGCCTTTAGGTCCACGGGCCCACCCTCTGTCCCCGTTTCCAGCCCGGGGGCCACCAGGATGTCCAGTTCCCAGAAGCGTCGACTCCAGCCCATGCTGCGTATGCATTTTCAGCGTGGCTGGATTCACACTTCCAGCGCCCAGCGTCCCACCTGCCAGCCCAGGGATCACTGCGGTCTGGGTGGGTTCCCATCTGCCCCAGGCACCCCCTCGGGGACAGCCTCGCAAGGCCATGTGGGGACCACACTGGCCGCAATGATGCGGCAGAGACACGGGGCCCGGGAGTGGGCTTCAGCACGGAGGGACATCTCAGGGACCCCGGGGGGATGGACAGGAGCCACAGCCAGCAGCCAGGTGCTCACCCCCTCAGGCGAGCCCAGCTCTGGGCTCCTGGGATATTCTGTAGAGCGAGTCCCTGGGCTAGGAAGTCAGCTGGGATGCTATCCGCCCGCTTTCCCTGAGCCTCTCCCGAGGCAGCCCTCTGCAGCCCGGGGCTGGCCGGGACGCCGGCCTTGGGCCCCTTTGGGCAGCCTGTGGAGACAGCCCACTGTGTGGCCTCCTTAGCAGGTTCGGCTGCGACCTCAGAGCGCCGGCGATGTGGAAACAGCCAGACGCTGTTCTGAGCCAAGCCCAGCGGGGCTGCTGCTGGAGCCAACCCAGGTCACCCATTCGAGTGACCACAAAACAATGAAGCCCATCTGCTCCTGCACCATGACTGGCCTAGAGAAGATTCCAGAAGAGAGGCTGCAAACCTGTTTGAAGTGAAAGTGGCCCAGCTGGGTAAGGAGGCAGCCTCCAGGGGGACAAGGGGACCTGTTGGGAAAGGCTGAAATTTAGCTCACTGGTTGAGAGAGTCACATGCTGGCTCTAGCCACCTGCCTTGACCACCGCTTGGGCCACAGCCTCCAAGCTTGGCCGCGTCTGTGGCTTTGCAGACACGGTTCCCTGTGCTCTGCTTGCCGTCACCTGGCCCTTTAGGGCCCTTTGCCCCCTCCTGTGGCCACTGAGTCATGGCTTTGTCCTCCAGACATGATGAGTCTCCAGAGGTCACAGCTCGTGTCTCTTCACGTCTGCGTCTCTGTAGCCCAAAGCGGTCATGCCCGCTGACAGGGATTTCACTGGAGAAGAGCGACGTTCAGAACAGCCCCTGGACGAGGGCATCGGAGGAGCTGGGGCCGGGACCCGAGACAGCCACAGGGCCCGGCATCTTGCACCTCAGTTTCCTAACCTCTAAAATGGGGTGTTGGAACCACAGGAATCCAAAGCCCCCTCCAATCCTGTTACCTGTGGATTTTTCTCATGGCGGAAGCCGGAGGGTGGGAGAGGCCAGGGGAAGCTGAGAGAGTCCCCCGCACTCTGTTCCCCACGTGCCGTGAAGGGACAGCCCCATCCATGGCCCCCAGGACAGTTCTCAGACCCCACGTCGCCCCCGGAGAAGGCAGCAGAGGTGCGCGGGAGGGCACGAGAGGACACACTTTCGCTGACCGTCCAGCCCAGCAAAGCTAGAAACCGTCAAAAAGTAAAAATTCCATTTGTAAACAAGATCGAATTATTCAATTGTGAAACCAGGGTCCGTGGAATTTAAAATAATTTAATATGAAACAATATCATTTGAAATGCTGGCCAGCCAAGGACCTGGGGGTGGCGGACGGGGAAGGGGGGGGACCTAGTCTCCTGTGGCCAGACACGTGGAGCCCGGCCTCAGGGAATACCAAGTCACGGGTCGACAGGCGAGACGGACAGCCGACTGTGTGGCTGGCCGGGACGGGGCCCCTGTCCTCCTGGGGTCACAGTCCTGAGAGGCAAGCGAGACGCCAGCCGTTCAGAAAGCAGCGCCGGGGAACAGGGGGTTCTGGTTAGGTGGCATATACTCCAGGCCAAAAGGGAGACCCGGGTGGAGCCCAGGGGGGCGCACACCCCAGGCCTCGCAGGCGCGGTCCGGGACCCTCCAGGCAGTCCCGGATGGTGCTGAAGAGCTGGGGACAGCACCTCAGAGGAGGCACAGGGACGACAAGCACTCAGACTAGAAACAGCGACCGCTTCTGACCCCGGCTGTGTCTGCACTGCCGGCGTGACCCGGGCAAGCAAGCCACAGCCAGCCTCTGTTTCGTCGTCTGCGCAATGGGGATAATCCCAGTCTTCATTCCCTGGGGGCAGTGAGGGTCGGAAAGCCTTCACGTGCCCACCCCTGAGAGCCGACGTCCCCGACAGGCAGGAGCGTTCCAGGTAGGAGGTGTGACGCACTTGGCACCATCAACAGATGCCCGTGGCCGGGAGGCTCGGCGCAGGTGCCTCAGCTGCCTGTGCAGGCGGCTGGCTCAGGATCCCGGCCGCGGCGCCTGCGGGGGCCCTGCAGAAGGATGGTGCAGGCAGGGCCCAGCAGATCCTGGTACAGCAGCCCCCCGCCTCCACGTGTCCTGCCTCAACACAAACACAATCGGGAATATTTCGGGACTGGAAGCGCTGGAAAAACAAACCCAGGCAGCCCAGACAAAGAGCGCAAATGCTAACTTTCATGTCACAGCCAGAAACCACGTGTTCATCAAGCCACCTGCAGGCTCGTGGCTCAGCAGGGAGGCTCAGGCTTGTTGTGTTTAGAAACCAAGCTAGCCGTGCAGCTGGGGTGCCGCCTCCCTCCGGCCTCTCAGATCCCGCGCCCGCCATGGAGCAGCCCTTGGGGCTGCCTGGGATTTCAGCTTGGGGACAGGCACCGGTGCCTCTGGGTTCCCCATCACCTGGGAATCAGAGGGGCAGAGTGGGACCTTTCCATCACTGCAGTACTACCTGGGCACCTCTCCCAACACAGAAGGGTCTGGAGAACACCCAAGGTTACCTGGCCAGTGACTAGCAGAACGCACACGCGGCCCTCTGACCCCCCAGACACGCCCTCTTCCCTCTTCCCCCCACCGCCCTGGTCCCCCCAGCCACCATCCTGCTCAGGCAAACCTGCTACCTATGGGCTCAGGGCAGGCTCCAGATCCCTCCTACCCTTTGAGACAACGATGCTGAGAAGTGTTATTTTTATTCGTCCCCGAGCCTTGCCAGATTACATTGTCAAGGCCAGCACTTTGGAGATATTCCCTTGGTTTCGCAATTCACGCGGTGACTAACACATGTTACATTTTGAAAACCTCTCTTGGTAAAAATTTAAGCTGAATTGTAAATACATAAAAGTCTCGATGTTAATGGGGTGCATGATTTCTCGGTGGCTGTTTTGTAATCCCGAGATTCAGAAAGGATGTGGAATTCTATAAAAATGGATAACGAGCTCCTGCCCAGAGCTGCCCTTTGAAACCATCACTACGGGCAGCAAAGCAGCCCTTACGGCCGTCCATCGTTACGTAAGTTACAAAATCACTTCGAGTTTCCTGCCTCTGACCCGCCCAGGACACTTTGTGGGGTGATCAGAGCAGGGCACAGCAGAGGACAGAGTCCCTCTATGGGATATGAGCCCACGTTCATGGGTGGGGTGGAGACACGGAGAGGTGAGGTTGTGGTCAGGGGTAGAGCAGGACTCCATCCCAGGCCCCATGCCTCTCTGCACTGTGGGAGATCCCCGGCCCCTGCTCCTGAGCACCTGTGTCCTGGGTCACCCTCTCTGCATCCACATCAGCTGATCAACCCGAGTGGCCCCACCTGGGACAGTCAGTGCGTAGGTGGACAGGCGGGGTCTCTGTTGGAGCATCCAAACTAGGACATGAGAGAGGATGGGGCCGTTGGCCACAGGACAGATGTTCCCATGCATGATGGCATTGCCATGAGAAGGCGACAGGGAGTCAAAACAGGGAGGACACAAGTCGGGTGTGGCAAGGGGCGGCCATCGGCTGTGAGAGAGGCTGGTAAAGGAGAGGCTCCCCCGGTCTCTGCAGGCTCAGGTGGGTGGCAGGCATCCAGAGGGCAGGCAGCCCCTCCAGGCCCCGCCAGCACCTCCCTCACACCCCTGATTTATTGCCTTGGTGGATAACGCTTATCAGTCTGTAGTCATCCTGTTTCTTCTTTCGTTTACCGTTCAGTGCCAGTCCCCACGCTGGACTGTAGACTCCGGGCACTCAGTGTCCTGTCTGGCCGGCTCCCCGTCATATCACAGAGCCCGGCCCCGTGTCCGGGCATAGTGGGCACTCAGTAATCGCTGTTGAACCCGTGCATCTCTGACAGAACCAGGGAGCCACCCCATTCCGGCCGCCCCACCGCTGTGGGTAACCATAAAAAGTGCAACCAGAGGCAAGGGCTGCTCCACAGACAGGCAATAGCGAGGTGAGGCGGGACCTCCCCCACCAGCAGAAGGCTGGCCATGCACCTCGAGACAAGTGTACCATCCAACCAACTCCAGGATGAGCACTGATTTTCTTCCAAGTTCATGGCCAATCTGTCCGGGATCCTCCGGGGGTCCCGCCCGCCTCCAACCCCCATGGCTGAGCTGCCTGCCAAGCCCAGGGACTCGGGCCATCAAAGCATGGTCTCCTCGATGCTGTGGGACCCCCAGCCAAGGCCCCTGTCGCCTTATTGTTGTTGTAGTAAAGCTAACAACAACAAAGGTCCAGCCAAAGATAAAACGTGGAGAAGGTGCTTTCTGAAGAAACGTTCACGGCTGTGAAAGAACTCAATTTGGGAGGGTTGCATGTGCTTCTTTTCTGCGATACCTAAGTGGGCAAGGAGCAGCCCAAGCTCTGGAGACCTCCATGTGGGTAATAGAGCGGTGGGAGACAGACCCAGGGATGATCACAGTACGGTGCCACGGTGACCTAGGCACAGACGAACAGCACGTCCGGGGCCCCAGGGGGAGGGCCAGCTCTAAAAGGGTGTCATCCGGGGGTCCCCAAAGGAAGGAAATTTCTGTTGTCTCTTGCCATTTTAATTCGGCCGCTCTAGGATACCTGTCCTATTAGAGCCAGCGGAATTACTCAGCTTTCGGTAATAAAGGAGTTTTTCTAGGTCATGCGGGGAAGTGCTTTAAAGTTATCCTTTTTATTTTATTACAGCAACGACTCACAATGCTTGAAAGGACATTTCCCTTAATTCAATTACCAAGTGAGCTAAACGCATTTGCTGAAGATAATTAAGAATCTTTATAAATATGAAACAATTATCCCATCAAAATGCAGTGCTCGATGTTATTATTCAAGCTAGCTTTTCAATCAAGCCCCCCTTCTTTCAAAGCAGCTCCAGAGCATTCCAGGCCCGCCTTCCCTGCTTTTTCCAGGCACAGCTGCCTGTGTCCAGGATCACCCGGTCAGGCAATGTCGTCCCGTGAGCTTCTCACCATGACGCAAGCTTTTGCCCACATCCACCTCGCCCCCTGGACCACGAGCTGCCCATGGCCGAAGCTCTCCCCGCTCACCTCTAGGGCCCTCGCCTTGGCCCAGAGCAGGTATCAAAAGACAACGTGACAGGGCCCAGAGGAGCCTGGGGAGACAAGAGGACCACGGTCAGTGCATTCTCCGGCGTGGATGCTTCCGGTGGGAAGACTGCGGACACATCGACTTCAAGTCTGGAGTCGAGTTGATAATGGACCAATGTCAGCTTCTTGGTACTGGCACACGTCCCACGGCGACCTGGGGGAAACTGGCTGAGGGGTGTATGGGAACTCTGTACTGTCTTCGCAACTTCTCTATAAATCTGAAATTACTCTAAAACTAAACATTATTGGGGCGCCTCGGTGGCTTAGCTGGTTGAGCTCCCAACTCTTGTTTTCGGCTCAGATCCCGATCTCAGGGTCCTGGGATCGAGCCCCGTGTTGGGCTCTGTGTTCAGCGAGCCGTCATCTCAAGGACTCTCTCTGCCCCTCCCCCCACTCCTGCTCACGCACACTCTCTCAAATAAATCTTAAAAAAAAAAAAAACTTTCAAAATTAAATGTTTATTAAAAAAACACAAAGGCCACAAAGTGACTGAATTGTGAACTGTGACAAGCGGAAAGGCAGATTCGTTACTACTCGGTAATCCCCATCGTTAGAAGCCTGCGTGGGACCCCCCCCCAACCACCCCCAATTCCAGGGCAGGAACAGCAACGGCAATGTTCTATCGTGTGCAGGGGCTGGGAAGGAGGCACCCTTCTGCTAGAGCTGTGTTTGATATCAGGTGCACCAGAGCCGTCCACAGCCCTACAGTAACAAGCATCAATGCACACCTCCCGAGAATCTGACCTCCAGAGGGGCCAGGCCAAGTTACAAACCCTCAGAGCTGCATTGGGAAGATCACGATCAAACCATAATAATATCTACAATTAAAACTGGGGGGGGGAGCGCCTGGGTGGTTCAGTGAGCTAAGCCTCTGCCTTCAGCTCAGGTCATGATCCCAGGGTCCTGGGATAGAGCCTCACATGGGGCTCTCTGCTCAGCGGGGAGCCTGCTTCCTCCTCTCTCTCTGCCTGCCTCTCTGCCTGCTTCTGATCTCTTTCTCTGTCAAATGAATAAATAAAATCTTTAAAATAAAGTAAAATTAAATTAAAATTTTTTTTATAAACTCACAAATATTTCAACATTTTTCTGTGGTCGGCAAAATCGAACAGATGTTCACGAGCCCCTGAGAACGGCGCTGAGGCGCACCCTTGCGCGGTCTCTGGCAGACCTAATGGGGAAGCGGGGTCCCCAGGCCGCCCTTTGCAGCTAAGTGACCCAGAGCGAC
The DNA here is from genome assembly GCF_020171115.1 of Neogale vison. Taxonomy (NCBI): domain Eukaryota; kingdom Metazoa; phylum Chordata; class Mammalia; order Carnivora; family Mustelidae; genus Neogale; species Neogale vison. The sequence goes on along the minus strand of NC_058103.1, from coordinate 4,309,441 downwards.
TTTCTTAACCACCGCATCTTCGATCCATCCCGTGAGAACCAGGGATAATGATGCCTGCTTTGCAGGCTTTTATGAGGACTGCCTGAGTTAATGGGTGTGAAAGCCCTCGCTCGATCTTGGCCCCCAGGAGGAGATCGATAGGGACGGGCTGCCTTTCGGAAACATCCCAGCCATCCGAGCGGACCAAGGCATTTCCAGCTTCTAAGCGTTCCCGAGACAGCCTCAACTACAGTCTGCCCACAATAAAATCAAGACCTCTTGATTTGGTTCCGCAAGCTGTCTCGTTACCTGAAATTAGAAGTACCAGAGAGCCGTCTTGCCCCGAGTGCTGTGCGGCACCCCACTCACCAGCCGAGGCTGACGCGCTAGGTTTCCCAGGGTGGCTGCCTCCGGGGGGCGGGGGCCTTTCTGGATCTCATCCTTCCTCCAGGCCAGGGACTCAGGCTCCCTCCCCACACTAAACCAGGGGAGGGTGTTTATGAAGAGCGCTGACCAAAGTCGAGGCTCAACCCAGAACTTCCCTGTTTGCTTTTGCTCCTCCCGGGTGAGCTGGCGGGACAGCCTGGGAACTCACGCTGCCCCTATGACGGTCTCCGCATGGGTGCCAGGGCTGACCTCCCAGCTAGGTCCTCTGTGCTGTGGCTGCTAAGAGCTCAGACAGGCTCGTCCTTTTAGCTTAACTGCCACGGCTGAGTCCACAAGGGAGACTTGCTCCTTGGCATTCCCACAAGTGCTTCCCGGTTTGTTTAGCTTGGGAAATTAGGCAAGAGCAGGTAGAAAACTGTGGGTCAAACACAAGCCATTGCAAGAAACTGACTCACAGTTTACCAACAGCAATTATTCATTCTCTTTCCTCTAGCTGGCTCTTTACGTATTCATTCATTCAGCAAATATTTATGGAGCGGCCAACACGGGTCTCTGGGTCCCCTCACACCCTGACCTCACATCCTTGCAGACCAGGTCAAAGGTTGCCTCCCCCTGGGAACCACGTGCCAGGTCTCCTTGCCAGACACCATCCCTCTCTGTCCAGAGGACGGCCAGGGGAGGAGCTAGCTGTGGGATCAGACAGGCCTGGCTGAGAAGGAAGGCTCGAGGACCGCCGATGTGTGTCCCTGGGCAGGTTACTGAGACTTTCTGCCTATTTCCCCACCTATAAAGTGTGGATAATAATAAGAACACTTACCTCCTGAAATGAAATGCCTAAGAATGCTCCATAAAATGCAATGAACAGGGATGCCTGGGTGGCTCAGTGGGTTAAGCCTCTGCCTTCGGCTCAGGTCATGATCTCAGGGTCCTGGGATCGAGCCCCGCATCGGGCTCTCTGCTTGGCAGGGAGCCTGCTTCCTCCTCTCTCTCTGCCTGCCTCTCTGCCTATTTGTGATCTCTGTCTGTTAAATCAATAAATAAACTTTAAAAAAATGCAATGAACATCATTTGCAATATGCAACTGAGCTTGCAGAAGTAGAGGAGGCCCAAACCCAGAGGTCTAAACCGAGAGGATAGGAAAGGGAGAGTGACAAGCTGATCCCGACACCGAAGCAACCTCAGGGCATCGGGCAGTCCCAGCATCCTCGCAGGGAAGGTGCTGGGGTACAGGAGAGGGGCTTGGGCATGAGCAAGTTGGGGTGTTGGGACCAGCACATATGCTCAAAGCCAGGCTGGCTCAGAGGGTTCCCGCTGCACGGAATGGGCATCTAGGTGAATTCCACCTGCTGGAGGACTGATGACTTCTAGCGCCCCCCAGGTTCAACGTTCCTCTTCCTCCAGGCGCAGATGAACGGGTTTCTGGCCCCTTCCAATTAGCCTGTTCTTGGGACTGGTTCTGGCCAAAGGGTACTGACTGAGAAGAGATGTGAGCCACTTCTAGACTAAAGCCATCAACAGCCAGTGCCAGACTTTCCAGAGCTATCCCCCAACCCAGTCCCTAGGTGCCTGTGGAAGCCACACACACAGATGACAGAGCTGTGTTGCGACTGATAAAACCTGAATCACTGACTGGCTCCATCCATGGTGGGCAGTTGCCTGGAGAGATGCTCAGAGTCCCTGCGACCTTTCCAAGAGCTTCAAGAAATAAGCCTTTGTTGGGTTATACCAGTGAGAGGGCCTGTTTGTTACTGAAGCAGAATGTAGGCTACCCTGACTAACACAGCTGGCCAAAAGAGATAGCAATCAAGGGAGAAGGAAACATAACAAGGCAACTTGTTCACCTCTACCTGTTCATCTCTATCTAGAAAACCAATCTCCTCCGAGAATTCATATCCACAGTCCTTACTTCCCAAGAGTTTGGGGATTGGATTTACACCATCTTTGTGACCCAGAAAACCCCAAGCTATGAAATAAATTTAAAGGTATTTCTGGTAAGATCCATCCTCTGGAAGGAAACTGAAATCCCCCTCAATCTGGCCTCATAGGATTTCCACAAATATAGAGCCATCAAACAGGCAATCCCAATCCCAAAATAGAACCCCCAAGTTCATCAAATAAATGCAATCACTGAATAGGAAACTTAAATAAACTTCTTTTTTCTTAGTGTTATAAGAAAGGAAATCAAGAAATCAAACTATGGGCAATTAGCAAAATACTATCAAGAAAGACCAAATAAACTTGAAAAAGAACCAAAACAAACTGACTATCAAAATCTTATTAATAGTATTTAAAAAGTCAATTTTTGGTAAAAGAGCAAATTAGATGTAGCTGAAAACAGAATTCATGAAATGGAAGGCATACGTAGTGAAACGGAGGGTGGGAGGGTGCACTCCAGGCAGAGGGAACAGCTGATGGATTGATCATTTGCACATTCTCTTCTGTGGAGTAGCTGTCCAAAGCTTTTGTCCAGTGTTGCACTGTTTGCCTTACCATGGTGTTGCAAAAATGTTCTTACGTTTTCTGATAGAGTCCTTTACCACATGGGTGTCGTGTATTGCAAACATGTTCTCCCAGGCTGTGGTTTGTCCATTCATTTTAACAGGTTCTTTGAAATGCAGATTTTATTCATTTTGATGACCCCTTGTTGAAAAATTTTACTTTTATGTTTTTGGTCATTTGGGTCTTATTAGGAAACCTCCGCCTACCCCAAGGTCACAAATATTTTTTCTATATTTTCTAGAAGTTTTATAGTGTTGGCCTTTATGTTTAGTTCTGTGTTCTCTTTCAAGTTAATTTTTGTGTATGATGTGAGGTAGGGGTTGAGGTTTACATTTTTACATACAGATATCCAGTTGTTGCAACAATATTTATTTTTTAAAAAATTTATTCTAAAAAAATCAATTGTTCAGGGCACATGGGTGTCTCAGTGGGTTAAGTCTCTGCCTTCAGCTCAGGTCATGATCTCAGAGTCCGGATCGAGCCCTGCACCAGGTTCTCTGCTCAACAGGGAGCTTGCTTCCCCCCTCTCTCTCTGCCTGCCTACTTTTGATCTCTCTCTATCAAATAAATAAAATCTTTTAAAAAAAGAAGAAGAAGAAAAATTAATTGTTCCTCTATCCATAGATCCATTTCTGGGTTCTTTATTCTATTCCGTTGAACTGGATGTCTGTCCTTAATCAATCCCATACTATTGCTTTATAACTGGTCTTAAAATTCAATAGTGTGAGTCCTCCCACTTTGTTCTTTTTTGAAAGTTGCTTTGGCTATTCTAGGTCCTTTGCATTTCCATTTAAATTTTAGTATCACCTTGTTAATTTCTACAAAAAATTATAATTGGGATTATGTTGAATCTATAGATCACTGAGGACAGGACTGACATCTAATAGTATTAAGTCTTTGGATCCATGAACATGGTATATCTCTTTATTTCTTTATGCCATCTTTAATTTCTTTCAGCATTGCTTTGTAGATTTTAGGATGCAGGTCCTGTATATATTTGGGGAAATAAATCCCTAGGCATTTCATATATTTTATACTACTGTAAATGGTATTTTTTAAATCTTTTTATTTTGAGATCATTTTAAAATATCAGAAGAGTTGCTAAAAGAGTACAAGGAGTTATCATATAACCTTCACTCAGCTTCCCTTAATGTTAATACCTAAATCATGGTGCAATTATGAAAACCAGGAAATTAACATGGGTATAATACTATTAACTAAACTATAGACTTTATTTGGAGTTTGCCAGTTTTTCCACTAGGATTCTTTTTGACTCCCAAGATCCCACATCATCTTTAGTTGGAACATCTCCTTAGTCTCCTACAGTCTGTGACAGATGTTCAGTATTTCTGTTTTTCATGACTTGACACTTTTGAAGAGTAATGGTCAGATGTTTTGTAAACTATTCCTCAATCTGGCTTTGTCTAACATTTTCACATAATTATTTGAATTTAGGCATTACTGAGAAAAATACCACTGGGGCTATGTGCATTATATCAGGGAATTCATAATCATTTGGGGAAGATGGTGTCTGCCAGATTCCTGCATGGTATTATACGATTTTTCTTTTCATTAATAACTTTGGGATGGGAGACACTTTGAGACTAAGCAAATGCTCTGCTTCTTCTTAAACTTTTGCCTGATAATTTTAATATCCATCGGAGTATCTTGCCTTCATTATTTCCGTGGAATTCTATGATGATTTTTCTGTCTCCCTCAATCCTTTGACATTTATTAATTGGAATTCTATAAGGGAGTGTTTTTCTCTTTTTCCCATTTATTACCATCGTTTATTCTCTTACTCAAATTGTTCTAGCTTTGGCCATTGGAAGCCCTTTCAGATAGGCTCCAATGGCTTTTCGGTATGCTCCCATCCTTTTGCCTTTTGATTATATGATTCATTTGTAGTGAAGTATGTTTTTATTTTGATTACCAACTGTTCTTTGCTAATATATATGTGCATATATATTCATATGTATGAATTCATTCATATATATTCATTCATATATATTCATACTCGTTCATATATATATATTCACATATATATTCATACGTATACTATATATACACACAATTGGCTTTTGTGTATTTAAAATAGGTCTCTTAAAGGCAACAGAGAGTTGGGCCTTGCTTTTTTATCAATGTCACACCCTCTGCCTTTTTTTGGAGTATTTAGACCTTTATATTTAATACAATTATAGTACCACTGGCATTAGTTCTAACATAGTTCTGTTTTTCTATTTGTCCCACCTTTTCTTTGTTCCTTGTTCCCTTTCTTCTTCCTTCTTTGGGATTAATTGTGGTTCTTTTATTCCATTTTCCCCACTAATATCCAATAAACTATATCTCTTTATTCTAATTTTTAGGAGTTGCTCTGGGATTTAAAATATGCATATGTAACTTCTCACAGTCTGGTTTCAAATGTTATACTACGTCAGACATGACACAAGTATCTTACAACACCATTCTTCCATCTCAACTCTCCTGTTCATTGTGCTATGGTTGTCATAGATCATACATTTCAATAGGAAATAAGAGCCACAGTACCTTGCTGATATTTTGTTTTAAGCAGTCAGTTGTCTCTTAAGGAAATTAAAATTTAAGAAAAAATATTTTAATAACTGTTTTAAATGCATATGGTGGAATAATGTGAAACATTTCATGTACAATAGCAATTTATACTCCATATATTTTCATATGTTTATGTTTAATATACAAAATATGTAGAATAATATACATTATTTCCTTTGGGGCACAGATTAGAAAGGTTTTATATTATTATTAAGTTTCTATTTGGTTTTTTGTTTTTGTTTTTAAGATTTTATTTATTTATTTGACAGAGAGAGAGACAGCGAGAGATGGAACACAAGTAGGGGGAGTGGGAGAGGGAAAAGCAGGCTCCCCGCTGAGCATGGCACGAAGCACGGAGCTTGATCCCAAGACCCTGGGATCATGACCTGAACTGAAGGCAGAGGCTTAATGACTGAACCACCCAGGCACCCCAAGTTTCTATTTGTATTTGGATGAAATTAATATATATGACACCTATAACTTAAGTACATTTAATCAAATTTTAGTTTTTAAATAACATTTATGAACCACCAGAGTGCCACAAATATTATTGCAAATAATCACTCTTAAAGTGGGTTTTGTTTAAAAAAATTTTTTTTTACATTTATTTACATTTTTTCCATTTCCAGTACTTCATCGTTTTTTGTAAATCCAACCTTCCACCTGAAGTCATTTTCTTTCTACTTGAAGAAATTTCTGGGGCACCTGGGTGACTCAGTTGATTAAGCATCTACCTTTGGCTCAGGTCATGATCTCAGGATCCTGGGATTGAGCCCCACATTGGGATCTCTGCTCAGCGGGGAGACTGATCCCCCTCTCCCACTGCCCCTCCCCCACGCATGTTCATGTTCTCTCTCTCTATACACATATATATTTATATATCAAATAAATAAATCAGATCTTTTTTAAAAAAAAGAACTTCTTTTAACATTTCTTGCACTGTCAGTCTGCTTGTGTCTTTAAAACTATTCATTTTGCCTTCATTTTTAAAGATATCTTTGCAAGGTGGAGAATTATAGATTCAATTTCTTTCACTATTTTAAAAATGTCACCTCATTGACTACTGGCTTGCCTTATTTCCAAAAAGAAAACATTTTTATATGGTTCTCTCTGTGTGTCTCATTCTTCTCTGGTTGCTTTTGGGATTTTTCTCTCTAACTCTGGTTTCAGAAAATTCAGTATGATGTGTCTTGGTGTGGTTCTCTTTGTATTTATCCTCCTTGGGATTTGTCACACTTGTTGGATTTGTAGACTACAGTGCTGCTCAAATTGGGATGTGGTGTTTCGGCTGGGCCTCCTGGAAAGTGTTTTTCTGTCTTTGAGTGGAAGGGCCAACCGATGTGTTATTAGCAACCTGGGTAACCACACTCCTTAGAATGCTGTCCGGGAGCCTGAACAAATGGTTAGAGCTGAGTGTTAATGGTCCTGTGGTATGCGGTGGAGTCTGGTGAGAATCTGAGTTACTTAGAGAATTAGGACAGCGTTGCCACTGCCTTTGGGCACAGCTGTGGTGATGGATACACCACACGCTGCCCTGGATGCAGGAAGAAACGTGAGTCCTTTGGAAGAGAGGTGCAGTTAGCTTGGGGAAGAGGCCTCTCAAGCAGACCCATCTTCCCTGGCTGCTGGGGACACCATGGCCACACAGGCATGGAAAAGCCCAGCGGGTAAAAAGATATGTCTGCGTTGCCTTTGGGATCTCCCTCCCTGGAAGAGCTAGATCTGTTGGCACACATCCAATTGCCTCCCTGAGAAGCTAGCATTGCTGAGCACTTGACTTCTCCTGGTCACCTCTTTGTCCCCATTCTCTGCCCCACATTTGCAGCTGTTCCTTTACCTCTTCCGGGTGTTGGCCCAAATATGGAACTCAGCTCTTTGTCCTTCTTTGCCATAAGAAACCACCTGTGGAAGGCCCACATCTGAGTACAGGCTCTAGTGAGGGTTAGAAGGGAGGAGCTGCTACGTCACAGCCATGAGGACACCAGATATCAGATCTTCCTCAGTTCTCACCCCTCTTTCCTGCCAGGCCCCCACACTCCCATCCCCCACGTTGAGGGTCACCCTCCCCTCCAAGGGGCTTATCTAGGAATTTTCCTCCCTGAAAGACACAGGACTAGAACTGAGGTGAGCAAAGGAGGTCCTCACCTCTGGGCAAAAGTGAAGGAGGCACAAAAAACTCCATGATAAAGACAAGCCACATTTAGTGCAATATTTTTAAAGTCAAAAGTAATGTAAATACAACACAACCGCAAGACAGTAAGCAGCCCAATTCAAAAATGGGCAAAGGACTTGAACAGGCATTGCTCTAAAGAAGTTACAGAAATGGCCACCAGCACATGAAAAGATGCCCCAAGTTATTAGTCAGCAGGGAAATACAAAGCAAAGTCACACTACGATACCACTCCACACCCACAGGAATGGAAAGAACAAAAACACCATATAAAAATGGAAAATAACAAATGTTGGCAACGATGCAGAGAAACTGGAACCCTCACGCACTGCAGGTGGAAATGCAATACGGCACAGCTCTTGAGGAAGACTGTGGTGGTTCCTCAAAACGTTAGCCATAGAATTACCATGTAACCCACGAGTTCCGCTTCTATGTACCTACTCAAAATCATTGAGGGAGGGGAAAAACGACCCTGCACACCGATGTTCATACAGCACTAGTCACAGTAGCCCAAAGTGGAAACAAGCCCAAACTTCAACCATCAGATGAATAGACACTTGAGATGGGGCATCTGCGTGCAGGAAGTATTACCCATTCATTGAAACAAAGGAAATCTGACAGCCGGTATTACACGGATGACCCTGGAGGACACTGTGCTAAGCGAAATCGGCAGTCACAAAAGAACAAAGATCCTTTGACTCCTCTTACTAAAGTTCCCTGGAGGACAGAAATCCATGGAGGCCAGAAGTAGAAATGGGGGCACCAGGGGCTGGGGAGGTGGCCATGAGGAAGTTAGGGTCTGGCAGAGTAGACAGAGTTTCTCTTTTGCCAAATATGAAAGTTCCGGGGATGGATGGATGGCGTTGGTTATGCAACACTGTACACTGAATTATACACCTAAAAGTGGTGAAAATGGTCAAGTTTGTGTAATGTATATCCTACCACAACTTAAAACAACGCTAAGGCAAAAACTCCATGATAAAAAATAAAATAAAATTTTGACTAGAGATGAGATCCTTGCTATGACAAGCCACAGTGGAGCCCAAAACAAAGAGAACAGCCCCTCAAGACTGATCTTGCCTTTATTTAAAATTTGGGCATTTTGCTCATCATAGATTTTTTGTGTTACTTTTCTTTTCAATAATACCACAGTAAAATGTGATTTCTCTGGAGCACTGAGACCAGGAACACCCCTTACCTTCTGCCCCCAGTGCCAGTACCCCACTCTCACGGCCCCAGTTCTAGCCAGAGGAGCGCTGAGTCCGTCCCTGAAATCAGAAGTCTCCTTCAGCCCTCTGGCAGGGCCCACCCGAGGAACCCTGTCTCGCTTCGAGCAGGGGGCCTGGCCACTCCCTTCTGGGTCAGGGTCAAAACGTTTCCTCCCTTTGAATTCCCCACTGCCATCAGTCCACAGAATAAAACCAAAGTCCTCTTGGATTATTCTTTAGCCTTAAAAACGAAGGGAATTCTGACATCTTCTCCAGTGGCTGGACATTGAGGACATGATGCTAAGTGAGGTAGGCCAGTCAGACAAACACAGTCACTGTAGGGTCGCGCGTACACACGCTAGCTAGAGAAGCTGAATTCACACAGAGAGTAGAAGGGGGACTCCAGGGCTGGGGAGGGCGGTGGGGGTCCATGTCTCCTGAGGGCCGAGTTCCTGTTTGGGGAGAAGAAAACGTTCTGGGGACAGAAGGTGGAGCTGCATGTGTATGGAAATGTACTCGGGGCCCCCGAGCCGTACCCTTAAATGTTATTTAGAAAGTCATTATAGATATATTTTACCACGATACAAAATAAAAGCACCAAGCCAACACACACGCAGCCTCTGCTCGCGGTCCCCGTGTCTCCACGGCCGCTGGGCATGAGGAGCCTGCAGGCCGGGCTCCACCACCCGTTGCCCTCTGAGCCCTGCGGACCAACATGCCCCTTCCGTCCGCCCCACACCACCGCTCATAAAACAACAACGATAAAGATGTTCTAACTTGACTTGGTAGAATAGAAACAGAAAAAGATCCAGTTTGATTTCGGGAGTAACTAGGTTTTGTTCCCCAAACGCTTTTTCTGACCTTTAGGTTGTCAACCCTCCTTAATTCGGGAAGCCCACGGGCCGCTCCTCAGGCCTTGCCGTGGGTCAGGGGATTCACACAGGAGTCCAAGCACCACCGGGGACTGCAAACCCTCCTCACACCGGACGTGGCCCAAGGGCTGAGACCCAGCGCTGCTGCGGTGCCACCCGAACAATGCAGCCAGTGGGTGTCACCTACACAGCTGAGGAGCGACCCGCCAGCCCAGGGGTCCCAGTGACTGGCCCAAGGTCACACAGCTGGCCGAAGCTTTGGCTTTGGGCTCCGGCCCCTCCCCTGTCCCAACGCCCCTCCCACCTTCCCCCCCACACACACCGGACGTGCCCTCTGGCATCTTAACCAGAGTCCCTGACCTGGTTCAAGTCCACCTCCCTGCAAGGCTCCCCAGCCCCCACGACAATTAATGCAGGCAAATGGGAGGCCAGGGCCTCAGCCTGCTGCAGCCAAACCCAGGCTTGGCGAGGGTGGGGGGGGGTGCTGTTGGGTTGTTTCCTCATGCAAATGAGGCTGGGGGCCTTCAGGGCCGGGCGAGGCCCCTGAGAACAAGGCTCGATGGGCCCGCGGTGCCCGTGCCCAGGCTGGGACGGTGCGGCGGCCAGCGCACATTCCCAGGCCCGGCCTCCTCCGCGGGGTCGGCTGTCCTTTCCCACAAGGCCCCACATCTCTGCTTGGTATGCGCCAGGGGTCCCCGCCAGGGTCCAGCTGCCTTCCCAGGCCATTCAAGTCAACTCCAGCAAAGGCTTTCTGTTGTTATTACCACCCTCCACCATTAGCAGGGGCGGCTTTTGTCTTCCCAAATGGGAAAGTATCTTTTACTTTTCTCTTTTGACACTGACTATTTGGCCCAAAGCAGGGACCAATTAAACTAATTAATCCCTAGGCATTTTGCCGATGGAGAGACCAGGCTCTTACCCTTCCAGTCGCTCCAGAGGGAGCAAGCGGACTCACATCCTGCACGGCCCTGACCTCTGGGCCGGTCGGCGACCCTGAAGCCCCGGGCTTGGGCACGGGGCCCTCAGCAGGCCTCCGGGGGTTCAGCAAGTCGGGCCCTGAGGCTTCCTGCCAGCCCCCCAATCCCACCTGCCCCACAGGGGACCTCAGCCCCCCCTACACACCCGCCGCTTGGATCCGGGCCAGCCTGCAGCTCTGAGGGGGACCGCTTCCCCTTCCATGTGCAATCAGCACTTTCTCTTAGAAGGGGGAACACGGGACCCCAAATTCAGAAAGAGCAGGGTGCACTGAAAGGAGCTGTGGAGCTTGGAGGCTCTTGGGGCCCCGGAGAGGGCCGGGGGCGGGGACAGCGGGGGTGGGGGGCTGTCCTTCGGGGCCCCCTCCGGCGCCTGCAGAATGGGTCCCGCGTCAAATGCGTTTTCTTCATGGACAACAGCAGACTTTCCGGGGCTGCGGGAGGGAGGAGCAGCTGTCCACGCCGTTTCTTCAGATACCATTCTGGCAATACTCAGAAGCTGTTTTTCTCTCTTCCCTGCCGGCTCTGAGACCATCCACGGGGCAGTTGGACGCACATGTCTGCACATGGCTTCCCAGAGCGGCGTCTTAGAAGAGCGCGGACGTCCTCTTCCAAGAGCCCTTTGCCGCGCGCTCCTCCGGGCCCCCCTCCCGCCGCCTCCCGCCCCCGCTAACGGGCATGTTTCTGCGAACGCTCAAGACAGAAAACACGGGATTTGGGAAGTGTCTCTTTCATGGTCTCTTTCACATGTTTTCCGTTGTGCATCTTGGCTGAGCCGGGATTTTAAATTCCCAGCAGCTGTTCCCAGGTTGGTTTTCAAATTGTTTTGCACCTTGGACCCACCCACTGCCCTCCCCTCACCCCAAAAGGAAGAAAACCAGAGGGCGCCGGCCAGGGACTTGGAGCCTGTCTCTGAAAGCATTCTTCAGTCCTAGTTGCATGCTTTTGCCCCTGGTCTCCCCTTGCTGCGTGGAGCCCTGGGCTCGCAGACCCAAGATTCGTTCCAAGCCTTGCACCCATGGCACAACTTGACAAGCATCAGCTTCCAGAACTTTCCACAACACTGTGACCACAAGCACTCTGGATATGTGAGGCCGTGTCTCCCCCTTGTCTTCTGACACCCAGTCATCTCCCGGCCCGGAGGCCCCACCAGGGCCCTGCCTGCTGCCCCACCCCCGTTGGGTGTCTCTTGCTCCAAAAGAAGCGTAGACCAAGGACAGGGTGCTCAGGGCCCCAGCCCTCCCAGCCAGCCTCACCCTGCAGCCCCTCCCTGGCCCCACAGACTGGTCCGAGAGGCTGCTTCCCATCCAGCAAACAGCCTACACTCCACTTCTGGGCCTTTCCACACAAGTTTGCTTCCAGCCGGCGGAGGCCCGGCTGCAGGCCCCCCACCGCGCTGGCGGGGGAGTCTCCTGGCGCTTTGATACCAGGAGACCACAGCACCATAAACTCCAGGGCTCAGAACAACACCAATTTATGATCATTTGGTGCTGGAAGTCGGGTGTCTAAGTGGCCTCACTGGGCTAAAATCCAAGTGCCAGGGCTGGTTCCTTCTGGGGGCCCTGGGGGGCACCCATGTCCCGGCCGTGTCCGACTTCCAGAGGCAGCCGCGTTCCCCGCTCACACACCTGTCTCTGTCTTCAGAGTGCGTCGTTACCTCAGCTTCCCCCATCATGTCACCTCTCCTCTGACTCTGACCCTTTTGTAAGGACCCTCGAGATTCCACTGGGTCCGCCGGGGTCATCCATCCCCCATCCCACGATCCTTAACCTCATCGCAGGAGCACAGTCGCTCAGGGCCTCTACCCAGCCAAGCACGGGGCTCAGTGCCTGCCGCAGCCCCACTCACAGCCGACTTTCTTCCTGACCCTGCCTGATGGCCCAAAGCGACATGAGAAGTAACCAGACGGAAGTGCCAACCCCATGTCACAGGTGGAACGCAGAGATACATAGACCAGGTCACATCAGAGCGAGATGGGCAGGAAGGCATTGCTCAGGGACCGTGCCAGGACTGTGGTCCATTGCTGCTCAGACAGCAGGCATCTGGGCCTCGAGGCAAAGGGCCACAAGGGTGCAAGGTGGGTCAGCAATTCATTCCGTGGCGTGGGAGCACAGCTCAGCGTGCAGGTGGTTCATGGGTGGAAACGGAGGATCTCACTTCTCTCCCCAGACCCACCTCTCGCCCCTGGAGCTGCTTGAGGAAAGAGCCCTGGACAGAGGGGCAGACTGACTCGGGCAATGCAACAGCTCACACGCACACGTGCACACACAAACACACGCACGTGAGCAACTGGGTGTCCCGAGTCTCAGATCCTACCTCACCATGTGCTGTGAGCAGATCAATGTGTGCACATTCCAAGCCCTGGACCTCAGAGGAAGGGGCAGAGCATGTCCTCTGCTTCCTCTTTTCTGCTTGGCCCTGACCGGAATGCAGACGGAATGGAGGGGGCTGCTGTAGCCTTCTGAGACCATGAGGTCAGAGTTTCTTGTTGAGGACAACAGAGCAACAGGTGCCCTAGCATCCAGGCTTCTGACGTCCTATTGTCTCCATATGATCCTGAACCACGTGCATTCAGACCATAATGTGAGAAAGAAATGAACTTCCATCATGTTTAAGCCACTCTTGGTGGGGCAGAAGGATCCTTGTTCTAGAAGCAAGCCCTGACAGTGTCCTCACTGATATAAATTAGGCAGCACAAAAGGGCTGGGTGCTGCTTCCAGGGCTAACCCTCCCCAGTCTGGCCTTCATGGTCCAAGACACAGATTTTGTGAGCGAGAAAGCTGTTGACCCTTGGACTGTGAAAATCTTCATCAAATCTTTCATAAAAGCACTCCCGTGGATGCTTAGAAGGCAGACCACATCCTGATGGCCCCGGGACTTTAGGACTGGGTTGAAAAACTCAGAATGTAGGCGTGTGGGGGCTGCTGCTCCCTGCCTTCGGGACGTGATCTAGGAGAGTCAGCACATGGCTTTGAAGACACAGTCTCTGGTGGAGGCGGAGGCTGGTGTCAGGAGTTCTCAGCAGGACACGAGGGCCAGCCCCAGGGCCATGATCTGAACAAGGTATTACCTCCCTGCCCAAGCCCCTTGGGGTTCAGGAGACAGACAGCAAGGCAGTCGCTCCTGAATGAGCAAGATGAGCTGAGAACATAGGTCTGGAAACAACAAGAGAGACCAACCTTGTAAGAATAAAAAGCCAGGTCTGCCCAAGATCTTTAGGTGGGGTTCCTGCACCATGGAAATAACCGGTTGTCAATAGACCAGAAATTTACTCGTGTTAGAAGGAATTGTATTCCCAAATAAACCACAAGCCAGGCTTTCAAAATCATGCTGTGTTTTGAAACTTAGCCCCCAAAGAAATCCCTGGTCACCCCAGGAATGTGGACATGAAGATGAACGCTGGCCTACTTCGGATGGGGCCTGGGGAGGACGGGGGCACGTGCTCTCCCAGAGGACAGAGCCAGGATGGTGGAGAACAGCCCACAAGGTGTTCAGAGGGGCAGATTGCAGGGGTGTTGAGAGGGCTGGCCAAGGCAGGGTGGTGGCCCTGCTGGCCCCGCCAGGTGCGGCCGTGGTCCTGCCCGAGTGACTGCCCCGGTTGAAGGCACGATGTTACAGCAGTCTGACTTCTCCTGCACGGCCCGGGCTGCCGAGGGGGTGGCAGACCACCTGCACTTTCCATCTGTAGTTCATAGCTCCCTGCTCGGGAGGGCTCCCATCAGCCTTGCTGAGCGTCACACACGTCCTGGATGTGGCCGGACCCAGTGCCTGGAAGGGACCTCAGGGCTGTGTCCTCCGCAAGGAGCTGAGTGTGCTCAGAGCACAGGAGGGAGGGTTTGCATCACGATCACGTGGCCCAGAAGGCTGGGCTGTGGCCTAGACAGCCGACGGCCCCCAAGGCCATTTGCCCTTCCTTTCCCTCAGAGCACCAGCGTCCTTTAAGTTCAAGCCCGGGGCAAAGTTGCAGCCTGCAGGAAGGCTTCACAGGGACCTGCGACCATGCGACCAACTTCCCACTAGTGAGGAGTGAGCAAAGGCACACGTGTGGCTTCCCAGGGGGACGGTCGTGCACCCGACTCTTCTTGCGTCTCTCCCTGGCTGCACTGCAGGGCTTGCACACAGGGTCACACACAAGGCTGCTGCGGGTCCGCAGCCCAAGGCAGGGTGAAGGGGAGGATCCAGAAGATGCTACGCTCACCACGTGTCCTCGGGGAACGGGTCATCCGTGTCTCCGTGCAGTCGTCTCTAGAAGTGGAGACGGCAATCCATGCGGCCTGCCTCGGCTGTCAGAGTTTGGCGAAGCGATGCTCGTAAAGCCCGGCCCTCAGCCAGCTCCCAGTGATGTCACCTCCTGCCTTGCGACCCTGGCACTCGGAGTCCCGGGACCTTGAGCAGAAGGCAGGTGGGACACAGCCCATCCAGGAGACCCGAGGGCAGCCCACATAGCTCAGGAGGCACCGGAGGGAGAGACAGTGTGACATGTCTGGAGGGGCCCACGGAGGCCACAGGAGAGGGGCTAAAGCACGTGGCATCCATGGCAGGGACAACACAGGGGGCTTAAGGTCACTAGAGGGGGTCCACTTCCTTTGGTGGGAGGAGGGGAGGTCTCTGGCTCAGCCCGTGAGAGCTGTGACCTTGGGAAGAGAAGGATTTTGCAGACAGGTCATGGGGGCAGTACAGAGGCTGGTGATGTCCAGCCCCCTGGGGGCACCAAGATCCTCTCGCCCTGGGCTGCACCCCAGCCGGGTCCCAGCTAGGCTGAGGGGTATGGAGGAACATGGATGCATCTGAGGCCTCCGTCCCTTCTCCAGGGTCACTGTCCCTTCAGTGGCCTCCTGACCTACCTCCTTGCTACCACGCATGGGCAGCCCCATGCCAAGAGCCCTCCGGTGTCTCTGCACCACGTGGAGGGTGCCTAGTGAATGTTTGGTGTGTGAGGGCCTGGCACACAGTAGGTGCCCTTTCAACGTCTGAGGAATGAACTCAGTGGGCACTCAGCAGTGTGGGTGCTTTCACTTTGGCCAAATCGGCCCTCGGTCTCCTGCTCAGAGTGGGTCTGGGGGCTCCCCGGCCTGACCCTGTGCACTCACCCTGGGGAGACCTCGGTCGCCCGGCTTCTCCTTGCCCACCTCTGCCAGGATCGGGGTGTCCTCAGGGGACCCTGAGGCGCGGGTGCCACAGAACTGGGAGGCAGTGTTCCTTTCTGTCTTCACATCGGGCTAAGACTCAAAACAAAACTGTCAGATTTCAGAACATTTCACAGCGGCAAAAATAACTGCACTTGGGGAAAAAACACGCAGACACTTCTCAAAGTCATCTAGTCGCTTCAACAATGTGCCAAAAGCTTCTGGAATTGACAGGTTCGGTTTGCCACGCACCAACTGTGCCTACCCTGCCAGCCTCATCTCCTGAGGCCCCCCGAGGCCCCCCGCGAACCAAAACCTCGGCAAACAAGAGGCAGCGGGGGAGACGCACAGAGCCACCTTTGTCGGCCCCTACTAAGTGCCAGTTCAAATGCTGTCCCTGAAGTCCCAAACTGTGGATGCCACATCGGAGAGGACAGAGGCAGAGCAGGGAGGAGAGAGGCCTCGCTGGAAAGGTCCCTGACAGCATGCGGCGCACGTGCCGTTGACGATCTCACTGACTCCCACGAGCACCCTGCAGAGAGGTGACCGCATTTTAGACATGGGCACTGACGCACAGGGACGTCCATCGGGTCGGGGCCAGCCAGCCTCTCCCGGGAAGGAGTTCCAGCTGTCCTCCCAGTCCTCCTCCCCTCTTCCAGAGTAACACAAGAGGTAGCCGGGCACACACAGCCCAGACAAAAACAATGTTTCCAGCCTCCTTGGCAGGCAGGTGGGGCCACACAAGGAAGCCTGGTCGATTGGTACAAGCAGGAGGACTGTGTCCAACTTCCTGGTTGTGCTCTCCCCTCCGTCTGGGATGGCAGGAGCTCAGGCAGCCACCTTAGACCCATGAGGACAGCAGAGCCACAAGACGGAAGGAGCCTGGGATGCCAACACCGTGGAGCTGCCGTGGGCACCTAGACCATGTCCATGGGCTTATGAGGCAAAAGAGGAGGAACACCTGCCCTAAGTTAAGCACCTGGAGACAGGTTTGCTGAGCCAGCTCCCCCTGTGGTTCTGCATCAGGAGACCAACCCAGGGTGGGGGAGAGGGGGCTAATAGATGCTGAGAAGCCTGGGTCTTATCCCAGGGGTGGGGGGCCAGCGGAGAGGAGGGTTCTAAGCAGGGCAGTGATCTGATGCCACTCGTGTCTTTCCATCTTTCAAACATCCACACAGATTGCAGCAGGTGATTTAGCCCCGGAAGTCTGGGAGGTGATGGGGCTCAGACCAGGGTGGTGGCAGAGAGAGGGAGCAGGGTGGCTAGATCCTGGACTCATCCCAGAGGAGGGAAGGCACACTGGAGAGGAGACAGGGGGCACCCACACTTACCCTGAGCAGCTGGGGTGACAGAGGCCTGCTCAGAAAGGGGGGTGGTGCTCCAGGTCCCAGCTCAGGGGGTGAAGTCTGAGACACCTGTGAGGTGTCCAAGGGGAGAGGTCCGGCAGGCAGGCCAGGATTTTGGAAGGTGGCATGGAGCCATAAGCAGGGAACTCACCAGCTTGAAGTTAGTAGTAATTGCCAGGGAGGACATAAGGTCAGCAAAGAAGGGGGTCAGGAGCTCTCACGAAGAGGGTCTGAGGGGCGCCAGCACTGGGTGGGGGAGGGGGTCCTCAGAAGAGCCTGGG
The DNA here is from genome assembly GCF_020171115.1 of Neogale vison. Taxonomy (NCBI): domain Eukaryota; kingdom Metazoa; phylum Chordata; class Mammalia; order Carnivora; family Mustelidae; genus Neogale; species Neogale vison. Next base: position 4,292,028 of record NC_058103.1, on the reverse strand, counting down.
GAGAAGCAGTCAGGGAGGCGACGGGAGGTCAGGCAGGGCAGGCTCCAGGAGCCCCGAGAGGGAGCGGCCACCCGTGTCAGCGCTGCCCACGAGGCTGGCCACGCACCTCCTTACAGGCTGGCCACTGGGGCCGCTGGGACGGTGGCCGCTGGGAAAGGAGGGAGTGGCAGTCAGACTGCAGAGGATCCGGGAGAGGGGCTCCAGCGGGGTCCTGCTCTGCAGAAGCTTTCCCTGAGACGAAGGGAATGTGGGCAGCTGAGGGGAGTGGGACCCGGCTTGGGCGGTTAGGGAGGTCCGTGGAGCCCACAGAGCCTGAGGTCAGGACGCGGGGGCCGGCACAGCGCTCGGTGTTTCTCCAGATCCCTGGGTCTGTTCTTGTTGCTGTTGTTTTGCCAAACTCTGATCCAGACCGATTTTTACCAAATGACACTCTTAAATGCAATCCTTAATAGTCTTGCTTTTTGAAACTTGCTTTCTCCCCACCCCCTTGGCAATATTCTCAGTGAAGTCGCAGCTTTGATGGGTTAACTTTTTTGTTAATACACATGACACCAAATACACATAAGAGGTCCGTCCGGGCATCTCTAAGAGCCTAGGGACCCACCCGGCCTACCCCGCTTTTGACACCGAGACGGGAGGAGACTCCAGGGTTGTCCCTGGTGTCAGGTGACCTGGGGCTAACTGCGCCTCACCTCTCACGGCAGGGTGACCTCAGGCAAGTTACGAAAGCCCTCCAGGCTCCACCTCCATAAACCGGTGACAATACTCAGGAGTGGGCGTGAGGAGGGAGCGAGATCGCCCCGAGCCCTAAGCAGAGAGCTGGCGCTCCGGCCGGAGGCCCTGGGCACAGATGCTCCTGGGGACTGTTTGGGAAGGTCGAGCAAGATCCCGCGGGACCTGCCGGTGCCTGAGCCCAGCCTGCCTCACCCCAGCCCGGCCCTGCAAGGCCTGTAACATACTCGAGCAAGACTCTGGGATTACACCCCAGGAGCCAAACAGGAGCAGGGGAGGGGCCCACATGCGCCGGTCTGGGCCATCCCCACCCCCAGGGACATTGGCCTGTCCAAGGACCCCCCCACCCCCGGGGAAAGATGCTCATGACCATGGAAGGGCCCAGCCTGGGAGGGTCTTGGGTAAACAGCTCAGCGCCGTGGAGGGAAACACACCATCCCACCCATTTTTCACCATTTCTCAATGTGGTTCTCTCTGAGCTACCAAGAGCTGCAAACAAAACCTGGTTCCTCCTTTCCGGAGATGCCCCCAAAGTCCTGCCCTTGTCCGGGTGGGACACCGAGGGAGCGAGAGTGATGACATTTCAGAACAGGGCCGCGCTCAGAACAGCAACCCGTCCAGGGGCAGCCGGGGGCCTCCGTGGGCAAAGCCTCTACCTTCGGCTCAGGTCATGATCTCGGGGTCCTGGGATCAAGCCCTGCACCGGGCTCTCTGCTCTGCGGGGAGCCTGCTTCTCCCTCCCACCTCCCCCTGCTCATGCTCTCTCTCTCTCTCTCTCTCTCTCAAATAAGTAAATAAATTCTTTAAAAACAAAAAGAACAGCCTGTCTGACCTGCCCCAGCCTATGGAAAGTGAAGCCCGTGGGCCAGGGACTCCGTGCCATCCCCCAGCAGTGAGGAGGTCGGGGGCCGGTCTCCCGCAGCCACAAGCTCGGGGAACCACTGTCTTGGGGACTTTTATCCCCAGGTAATACCCTGTCACCGTGTAAAGGGGACACTACGGGCCTCACCTCTCTCTCTCTTCTCCGCCAAGTTGACAACTCGTTCCACAGAAGCCGGGCACTCGGGCTGGGAGGCGGCCGTCCGCGCAGAGGGGAGTTTAGCTGAGCTCGGTGGGGGCAGAGCCAGGACCGAGCTGGGCCAACATGTCCCTTCCGACAGTGGCCGCGCCCTCGGCAAAGGGTGCCTCATCCTGCCCGCCTCCCCCACCCTCGGCTCCCCAGGGCCCAGCTCTCTACACAGATAAGGAGTGTCTGCGATTAGCCTGTGGCCATTTGCTCCAGGACACTGGGCTCTCCCGAGCCCGGACGTCCCTCTGCCCTCTGGGGCCTCTTCTTGGCCTGTGGGGCAAAGGTGGGCCACCGCCCAGCCCTGTGTCGTTCCTTCAAATTCTAAACTCACAGGGTCCAAAGAGCAGACCCAAACGTACCTCTATAAAAATGTGTTTGAAAAGAACATTCTCTACTCCTGCTGGCCCTCTGCCGGCTCCCACTTTGGGGTTCTGGGCAGACTTTTGGAAGCAAACCTGTCACCAATTACCGAGAGCAGAACAGCTCCCAGAAGACCTCGGCGGGTGCCAAGCCGAGCAGGAGCCACAAGTCCCTTTTGCAGAGAGTTTCCGCTCAGCCTCTAGAAATCCCAGGAGATGAGCCTCAAGTTGGCCTGGCCGTGTCCAGAGCTGACCCGGTCCCCTCAATCCCGGGCCCGCGCCTGCTCCCGGCCCCAGCTGTCTCTTGCCTTCCCCCCTCAGCTCCTGGACAAGAGGGAGCCTCTCCGCTGTCAGCAGCCAGGCCGGAGCACCCTGGGCCACCAGCACGTGGGTCCCGAGTCTCCAGACAGAAAAGGGCACTGTAGCGAGCTCGGGCTCCCGGGACTACCCTCTAGGAGGCAGTGACCGCCCCCCCTCCCCTCACCAACACTGCAGATCCTCGGGTTCTGAGCAACAGAGGCCAGAACTCATTTCTAGGCCACACAGAGATGCTGAGCCTTCTGGGCGAGGTCTTGTACCGTAGTGGCCTGACGCTGCCAAGGAGCAGGGGCTCTGGGAGGCCCGTTTCAGCTCCTCCTCTCCCGCCCCCTGTCGTGGATCACTAAAGGGAAAAGCAGGAGGAAGGGCCTTCGGATGGGCTCTGCTCATAGCCGGGGCCGGGGAAGTGGGCCTCGCCGTGTCCCGGAATGATCCCAGTACGCTCTGAGCTGGGCCTTTCAGGAGCAGATTGGAAAATCCCCCGGAGCGGGTGGGGCCTTACCAGCTGCTTGGGAAAATGTCTTTTCAGAGCTTAAGGGCGGCATCTCCTTGCTTCCCTCTCATTCAGGCTGCAGACTGCATAGCCCTGGACTGCAGGCCGGGGACCCCAGCCCCCGGTCTTGCCAGAGGAGCCTCCACCCAGAGCAGGGGACAGTCCTGATGGGCGACAGCAGCAATCACGCGGGATAACTAGGGGCCGTGCAAAAGGTACAAGACTGAAGGAGGGAAGGGGTCAGGGAAGGCTTCCTGGAGGAGGAAGCTCCTGAGGACCAAGTAGGAGTTAACCAGAAAACAAGTTGGGGAAGGGCATCCCCAGGGACCAAAGCAGAGGTGCAAAGACCCTGGGTGGAAGCAGAAGCAGGCTGTGAGCAAAGCTATGACAGAGCCCATGCAATGGTGAGCACAAGAGCAGATGGGCGCCCAGTGGAGAGGTGCATTGGGGGATCAGTCAGGGGCCAGTCCAGAGGGGGCCTCTCCACCACACGAAGGAGTATGGGCTTCATCTGGAGAGCAGTGGGGAGCCATGGAGGGCTTTAAGCTGGCGATGACCCAGCCTGGGTTTCCACTCTGTGGCTGCCTGGCATAGGGCAGCATGAAGGGAGGCAAGCCAAGGAGACGGGGGTGGGGGGTACAGGGACTGTCCTTTCTGGATCCACAGCAGTATATTCCCAGCCCTCTCCCTTCCCCCGAACCCCTTCTCCAGCCTCACAGTCCTTCAAACTTGCCATGATCCCCCTACCTCTGAGCCTTTGTGTATGCTGTTCCCTCTGCCTGCAGAACACGCACTCAGGAGCTCCCCAAATGCCCATCCTGGTGTGTCTCCCTGCCCCCCCCCCCCACTTCTGGGAAGAATCTGCTGCTCCTTTAGATGGTTCCCATAGAGACCTGGCCATGTCCCAGGTGTGATCTTCCTCTGGTCAAAAGGCGACCTCCCCACCAGACTAGAAGCCCACAGAAGACAAGGATGGGACTTAGGTCCCTCTGGATCCTAAGCCCTCAAGCAGGGCAGGGGGCGGGCTCTTGGCAAGGGCCTGGAGGGCTGGCAGGGTGTCCTGGGAGACCCGGTTCTGAGGTCACCTTGAGGCCTGTGACCTCAGCTCTCGCTCACCCTCGAGCAGTTCATCCTCACGCTGGTAGCTCCAGTTTGCGTGCCCTGCGTTTCTCGGAGTGGGGTGGCAGGGACCAGCTGGGTTGTCGTCAAGCCATTTCCCTTCCCCCTGGCAACCCAAAGCCAAGCACTGTGCTGAGTTCTGGCCAATGCAACGCGAGAACCCACCCCTCCCGGCCTGGCCCCCAGCAGCCGCCCGATCTGTCTTGCTCTTGCTGTCCCTTGCTTGCTGGCTGGGTGGAGATGTTTCAGTGGAGGCCACAGGGCCCTGGGAACGGTAAGAATCAGTGCCATGAAGGGCCCCCACCTTCCCCGCGGGAAGGAGAACGTCTTCCCCAGCCTCTGGATGTGCCCCAAGTGCCAGTTCCTACTGCCAGCCCTCTGGAAAGTGGCTCAGTTGAGTAAGATCCCTCACCAGGACCATACCCCCGCCCCTGGGTGGCCCATATCCAGCAACCCATCACCATGGGGGCTATACAGGGTCAAGCCGTGCACCCCAACCTGAGACAGCTCTGACGGCCATTCCAGCCTCAGACCTCCTGGGAGCTCCTCTGAGGCCCCCCCAGAGAGAGCAGCTCCCTCTGCCCGGTGGGCTTCCTGTCCCCAGTTACTGACCTAGAGCACCCCCATGCACCCTCCTCCACCTCGACGTCTGCACCCTGGGAAACAGCCTCGGTTCTCACATGAAAATGGGACCTGGGAGTGGGCTCACGCACTGGCTAGCTGCCTTCAAGGACCCAGGGCTGTTGCCAGGAGGTCAAGTCAGGAGAACTGCCATGTCCAGACATTCACGGGGGCAGACGCATGTGGCGGGTGTGGTGCCTCGGGCTCCCGAGGAAAATGGGGAGACAGCGGCTGTAGGGGGAGTGGAACCACACGCAAAGTTCAGCCAGTGCTTGGGGGAAAGGTAACACTATACATGAGGGATATAATATATGATACATATGGGGAATATAACACTGCATGTGGGGAAACGGAAACCGTGAGGCCCCCTCGACAGGGTATAACACCCGGGACTTAATGAGAGGAACACACAGGCTCCAGTACAGGCAGGTCTACTCTGACAAGGTCAAGGCTGTAACTGGAAAATACTAAGATCTTGACAAATGGTATAGCAGCTTCTGAGTTGGTGTACCCAAAGCCTTGAGCCCTGGAGTCGCCTAAGCTTTTCAAACTGGCAAAAGTGGTCCATTTGTTCCTACAAAGGGCAAGTGATCCCACTTCCTTGCAGATGTCAGAAACCTCACTACAGGACAGCAGGCACCCCCCACCCCAAATTCACCCCATCTCCCTTCCAGGCCAGTGACTCAGGCTAGGTCACAACATAACTCATCCAGGGTCATGAGAGAAAGAGGAAGGGACGGAGGAGCTGGCCAGCACAGGACTGGGGTCTGAAAGTCCCGGACCGATGGGTGGAACACCAGGTTGGATCAGGGAGAGCTTGTCTCTCCAGGAGTGCATTTACAGGATGCAGACTGTCGTGGCCTGGCAAGGAGCAAGGGGGACGGAGCCAACCCAGCGACCCGGCAGCACCCGGCAGCGCGGGGCTGGGGGGTGGGGAGAGTGTGGATGGCCTCCGCTAAGGGAGGTGGAGATGCCAGAGTCGCTGTGCAGATGGCGGGAGGACCGAGCGAAGGTTCAGAGGTGTAGACACACAGGATGCATATAACACGGACGGCCAGAACACCCACCCGATGATGACCACACCCCATGGGAGGGCCGGGACGGTTAGCCATTTACCAAAGCAGTAAGGGACGCACCAGCGCCGTGGAGAAGCTCGGTGGTGGCTGTCGTCCGTAAGCCGGGGCTGATGGTAGGAGGCGACGCTTCAGAACCAGGTTCACTGATGCCAATGAGGGTCACAGGGCCCTAAAACCACAGAGACGCGGCGGCAGTGAGTAACCATCGGAAGCCAGATGGACACAGTTACTGTATTGAGCATCGGAATCCGTGTGGCAGCCAGTGGACTTTGGAAATGGCCAGTCTCGCTGCTGGGACTCAGGGGCCAGAGCCGGAGAGCCTCTAAGGGTAAAGTTCCACCTGTACAACCAAACAAAATCCAGAATGAGAGATCGGGACGCTGAAGGCACTGCCCCAGTGAAAAGCCGTGATTCCTTGCTTGGTTTCCAATCTGAAACCAGCGTTCAGACCGGGAACCCATTGACAGAAGGGGAGCCAGCCTCCAGGAAGAAGGACCTTGGGCCACCATAAGAGTGGATGTCACAACACCCGTTTGTCCCCGGAGGAGTGCAAGGGTATCGATGGAGTGTCCTTGCGTGGAAAAAGGGGACTCCCCTGTCGTGCGGGAGGCTGGACACAGGATCCGAGTGGACACGCTCAGGACTGAATGGGGGAATGAGGCCGATGGGACCAGGCTGTAAGAGGCGTCCAGACCCAAGCAGGGCTCCCGGGCCTGTGGGCCTCCCCCATGGCCCCCGTGGTTATTTCCCTGGTTCTTCAATGAATAATTCAAATAGACTGATTTGGTACTTGGTACAAGCCCTACGGGGCCAAAAAAAGTAAACCAAAACCAGTATCGCACACGGGACAATGGCACACATGAACCATCTTTAAAGGCCTAAAGGATGTGGGAGTGGTGGTCCCCGGTATAGTGCCATGCGGTTCCCCTGTCTGCCCCCAGGAGAGTCTGGTGATGGCTCATGGACGGTGGCAGTGGGTCAGTACTAGCCCAGCAAGGTCGTTGGTCCGGTCGTGAGCTCTGTGCCAAATACGGTCTTTGTTGAACACGGCCTTGGGGACTTGGTACAGAGCCATTGCTCTCCTCATCCATGTAAGAGAAGAAGATCCAAAACAGTCTGTAGTGACCTGCAGTGACCAAAGACACATAGCTAGTCCTGAACCTGGGCTCCACCCTCTCTCTCTTCTCTGTCCCCTTCTGGCCGCCAGTCTCCATCACATTCCTGGTGGGACATCCCCTAGAATAAGACACTGATCCACCAAACACGAAGCAAATCAAACCGCACAAATACACCAGGGCCCTTCCATCCAGAGGGGGGGAAACAAGCCCTCTGAACACTCCCGGGCCTGCTGCATCAGTGGTATGGCGGGCGTGGGCACGTCACACCTGGGACGGCACACATGAAGGTGGCCCAGCAGGTGGGTCCCCACCTTCCACGGCTGGTCTGGCCAACGCCATTGCTGAACGCCCCAACTGCCCACCAGAAGGATCCATGGGGAGTCCCCAGGATGGAAGCATTCCTACAGGAAACCATCAGCCTCCTGGAAGCAAGTCAACTATACAGGTCATTTTCCATCCTGGAAGAGGTGATGATGAATTTTGACGGGAATAGACGAATACCTTTTCTTGCCATGGGGCTCCATGAGCACCAGCATTGGAGAGCTCACGGAGTAGTCAGTCCATTGACGGGATCCCACGTGATGTGACGTCAGAGCAAGGCACCACTTTACAGAAAGGACGGTGCTGGGGTGCGCCCAGGACGGTAGGCTGGGCCGTTCATGCTGCCGATGGCGGCGCTCGGAGGCTGCCAGCCCGACCGAGGGATGGGACGGCCTGTCCGGGGCAGACTTGAAGCACACACTCAGGCAGTGCCTGGCGGGGATGGGGCGCGGTGCTCGCCATGCAGCGCACACTCAGTCACTTCATACCGTTCTGTGTCCCCAGTGGGGAGAACACGTGGGTCCCAGAACGAAGGGGCGGGAGTGGGAGTGGCCACATTGACTGTTGCTCCCAGCGACAGATCTGGGGACTCTATGCTTCCTGGTCCTGCAGTTCAGGGCTCTGTGAGAGCTGACCCCAGGGGACGAAGTAAGAGTTTCCCAGAACTCCAAGCTACTGCCCATGCCACACTTTGGCTCCTTGCGCCGAAGGACCAGCCAGTGAGAAGAAGCATCACTACCTCCCAGCCCAGCGTCCTACCTTCCCTTCCACGGGCGGTCCCAAGCCCACTCCCTGCCCATCAGTGTCTGAGTGACCCCCACGGAGCACAGCGCCGGGCCCCAGAGCAGGGCCAGCCAACCCCTCTGCTCCTGTAGGGGCCTTGAGGCTGCGGCGGACACCCTGCCGGGAAGTCCTCAGCCCCCCAGCCCTGGAGCCCGTGCTGGCAGCCGTCGGCTGGAGCAGATGCTCGAGAAACGAAGGGTGAGTGGACTCCAGCCTCTGTCTGTGCCTTTTCCCACCTGAGCTGGCCCCTGCCTTCCTCCCCCATGCCTGCTGCATGAGAGCCTCTCCTCTGGGTATCCAGCACACACACACCCACGAGTGGGGGGCCGTCACAGGCCGCCCATCCCCCAGACAACCGTTCAGAGACACTGTGAGTCTGGGGTCTGTCTCTTGCTCCAAGAGCAGGAGCCCTAAGGGCCTGAGCTGTGGCAGATGTACCTCTGGGTCCTCAGCACCCAGGCAAGGCACTCAGGGAGTAGGAGGAATCCAGAATGCCTCAGTTTCCCCATCTGTGCGCACAAGCCCTCAAGCAGCAGACCTCTCTGGGTACACACTCAGGGTCTAGGATCTGCAAGCGGCTGGTCCCGGCCAGGATGTCCTGCTCTAGGGCCCTGGGGAAATGCCTGTAGATTTGGGGGAGGCGTGCATATGAGCTGCTGGGGGGCCCTAGTCAGGCCCCCTGGGAGCCAAGGTCACATGCCCTCTGCCCGTCCTCCAGCTGAAACCCTGGTCACTCCCCTGACCCAGAATGCCAGCCTAGCCTATACAAGACGACACCAGCCACAAAGGTGGGTCTCCCAGTACCCCCGGACCCCGGTGCAGCCCCACTGCCCCCAGTAGCTGGATTTCCTCCCCCTGAGTCATCGAGGTATAAAGTCACTGCCCAGGGTTGGTGAGCTGGGCAGCTCCTGGCCAGTTTCATTCCTGCCGCTAATGAGACCCTCCAAAGAGGTTGCTCCCAGGGGACCCCGGCCTCCTGCTCCTCCCGCGTGGTGTGGGAACAGGGGCATCCTGAAGACATCCTTGTCAGGGAGAGGTTGAAGTCATGGTGGCCAGGCCCCTACCCGGCAAGCCCACACCGAGCACCCACGGTCTGCCAGGCCTCAGGCTGGGGGCAGGGGTGGCAGGCCGGGAAACACAGGCTTGGAGGGGGCCACCTGTGCCGAGTCACAGAGCTGGGGGACCACGGCAGTGAAGCTCAGACTCAGGCCTAGCTGGTGTCCATGTTCCCTCCCTGCAGGAGACCCTGCCGGCCGTGACCTTGGAATGAAGCAAAGGACCGATGCCCCATCTCTGTCTGCAGCTTTGATCCTTCTGGGGAAAAAACCCTAAACCCTGACATTCCTTCATCTGCCTCAGGATGCCGGCTTGGCAGACGGGATGGGGGCCCCAGCCATGTCACACACAGTTTCAGGGGTCCCAGGAAAGGGCCTTTAGCTCTCTGAGCCTACCCCTTCCTTGGGGGGTCATCCAGGCCCCAGCCCACTGAAGCATCACTAGGAACCCCATGTGGACAGAATCGTCCCCTGAAGGGAGCCCTGTTCGCCGAGTGCATTGGGAGGGCCTGGAGAGAAGGCAAGGGGGCAAGTCTGGGGTAGCAACAGCTGGGACTCAGCCCATGGAGGGAGGTGCCCCTCCATCAGAGCGCACCCTCTGAAAAATGTAAGTTCTCCAGCTCTGAGCTGGGAGCACTGGGCGAGGAGACGGGGTGGGCACCCAGCCCCCGGGAGAACACCACTAAGCCCCGGGCCCAGGCAGGGAACGTCTGCTCCGGCTGCCAGAGCCGACACTCCGGGCAGGGCCGAGCGCACCGCACTCAACGGCCGGCATCTACTGACGGAGACACCCTTTCCTGGCCTCCAACCCCTTCTGTGTCCAAATACTGCTTCCCGTGCGGGAGGACGGTAACAGTAGACAGTAGCTGCTGTTCTGTTTTTGTTTTCAGTGTTCTTACTTGGCAGATCTCAAGTTGGCACCCTATGACAGGAACTAAAGTTGATTTTTTGAAATTTTAATTGTTTGCGAAATCCACAGGCCCAGGACTTTGAAGGAATCTCTTGTTTAATTCTCCCAGCACCGCCCCCCCGCCCCGGGACAGGACTCACTGCACCCATTTTACAGATGAGGGATGGGTGGTAGAGGCCTTGCCCAAAATCTCAGCCTGTGGGCTGGGTGGGGGGGCGGGGGGGAGCTTGAACCCTGCTGACTGGCCCCCCACTCCATGGCTGGAGGCCTCCCTGCTCCTGCTCCACCAGCTGCGGAAGAAAGGGTCTGTCTCTAGTCCAGGCGTTATCCGTCCCTGGGGCTCCTTCTTCCCTGGGCCCCTTAGCCTGGGGCCACCCCAGGAAGCCCACTCCCACCTTCTCCCAGTCAACTAAACAAACAGGTCTCACGGGAACAGCCTCACCATCCAGATTCACCCCTCCTGGCCCCGCCCCCGCCGGCCCATGAGCCTCCCCCCAGTCCCAGAACCAGGCTCAGGCCCACAGCCATGGGGGCTTGGCCTGGGCCAGGACAGCGGGGGGGTCCCAGGCCACCCCGCCTGGGCTGCCGGCAGCCCGCTGTCCTGAAATGGCTCGGACCAAAGACCCAACTGCAGTTTCTCAATGACAATGAGGACACGTTGTTTTCGGTGGCCGTAGGCCAAGGGCTCTGACTGTGGTCTTGCCTCGCCTGCCTGGAGAGACATCTGGGAAGGGGGCGTGGCTGCACCGGCCCCTCCTGGGCAGCCGCGTCCTCAGTGCTCACTGCCCTCAGGTCGAGCCGGCCCCGGTCACGTCGTCCTCCCTCCAGGTTCCCCCAAAAAACACCAAACTCCGCAGGCTGGCGTCCGCGGTCCTGGCACGTCTCTCCTACGTCTTCCCGGCCATGAAAGTCAGGCCATGATTTGCCACGTCTCCCGGCCATGAAAGTCAGCCGGGTCCCATCCTTTCCCTCGTTCGTGCTGTTCCCAGAGCCTATGTGCCTCCCTTCCTGCCCAGCCCATCAGATCTGCAAACTCCAGCCCAGCCCCAGCGCCCACTGCGGCGGCACCACCTCCTCCCGGAGGCCCTCCGGCTGCCCCCTGGGACTTCTCTTAGTGCGCTGAGTCCCTGTGGCCCTTTCTCACCTGTAAAACAGGCACAGTAACAGTACCTAGCTCAGCAGGTGGGGTGAGGATGAGTAAATGGGACCGTCCGTGTAAATCCCAGTCACTCACGCCCAACAGCTGCTCTGAAAGTGCAGGACTGATTTCCGTCCTCGTTACTGTGTTTCCCCATCACTGTGGACAACTCCTGAGCCTTTTCCACCTGCCCCACGAGGGCTGGTCTTCCCCGGAGCTCTCTCGACACCTGCCAGCCTCCCCCTGCCCACCCTCCCTGAGCAATGCCACCTATTCCCATGGCCTTAGCCACGGGGACCCACAGCCATCCCCAGGGGCCACACTTCTTGGCTCTGCACAGGCGTGTCCCCCTGGAGGACCCTCGGGGCCTCAGAACCGGCATTTCCAATACAGCCACATCCCCACCTCCTGCTGTCCCAGTGAACTCTGCTGGTTAGGGGCTGCGAAATCATTTCCAGCTCCACTCTTGACATGAAATCCTATACTATTTAGGAATGCCTTTGGCTGCAAGTAATAGAAGGCACAGTGAACGGTGAGTTAACTAAAGAGGGGGTTCGTTTTTCTGGCATAATGAGGGGTCTGCCGTGACTGGCTGCCAGCTGTGGTTCGACAGCCCCCAGCCGGCCCCTGATGAGGTCCATGTCACGTGGACCTCATTGTTGCAAAATGGCTGCCCTTGCTCCAACCCCTCAAACAATGCCCAAAGGCAAGAAGCAGGAGGAGGTCCAGGGAGGGCATTCCCCTTCACATACCTTCTCTTATCAGGGAGGACAAAACCATGCCCAGAGGTTTCCAGTAATCGTCCTCTTGCATCTCTCAGGACAGACCTGTCTCCTTGGAGTGGCCATCCCTGCTGCAAGGGAGCCTAGAAGGGCTGTTTGCTACCACCACCGAGCACCCAGGCCCCAGGCAGAAACCCGGGCTCCTCTCTCTGCCACCCCAACCTCCCGCCAGCCCTCCGCCCCCACCCAGTCCCCCTGCTCAGCACTGGGCTCCCTTGTCTGCCCTGTCCCGGCCCCAGTGAACAAGCAGAGCGATAATTTAAAATCCGAAGCTTTCCGTGACTCCTGACTTCTCTAGGAAACACTCTAGCTCCTTCACGTGTCCTCCAAGGCCTCCCAACCTGGGCCCTGACTACCTTCCTAAATGTTTCCCCCACCATTTGCCAGTAACCTGCAGGCTCGCTGAGGATTCCCCAGATGGACCCTGGCCTGGCAGGAACACAAAGGAGCACACGTGGTTTTGGTGGGCGGGGATCCCAGGACAGCAGGAGGGGAAGGGAGGTCAGGGCAGGGAAGGAGCCCGTGGAGGGTGACCGCTGGGGGAAATACACCCAGACTCTGGTGTCCCGTCTGGCAAGGGACGGGACTCGGTGCAAGGAATCGGTGCTGAGGTCTGCTTCTGCACTGGACAGGGTGGGCTTCAATTCTCCAGAACTTCTGGGCGGAACTCCTCCCTTGGGCAAAGTGATACAGGCTCTGGGAGGGGACATGGACACTGTTCCACACAAGGAGGCAGGAGGACGAGTGGGCTCAGGTCAGTGGGCTCGCTCCCCATGGCCTGGCATACTTGCCTCCTTACCGGAATCCCATCCCCGCGGTTCCTGCCCCAGGCCTCCCCACAAGCCTTTCTGGGGGCTCCCCTCCCTCCCACACACCCCCCACCTTAGCACCAGCCCGGCCCAGCCAGACTCACTCGGCTCTGGGACTAAGAACTCGATACTTTCCCAGGTGGAACCCATTCTACCCCCGGCCTTGCCCCAGTTCTGGCTTGAACGCAGGTCCGTCTGCGCGCCCATCCTCGCTGGGGCTCCAGGCCTCGGGCCCTTCCCCGACCCCTGAAAGCAGAGGCAGGAGGGTGGAGAGAAAACACTGCTTCCTCTCCACACCCTCGCAGACATTGGAGCTGTGTCACCAGGCTTGTCCCCTTGCTGCTGCTGGGGGTTGGAGATGGGTAGGGGGAGGCTGCGGCCAAGCAGGAAGGAAGGAAGAGAGCCCAGATTGACCACCCAGCCTTCCTCGGCAAGGTGCGACAGTGCAAGCCAGGGAGGAACCAGGTCTCCAGAGCTCCCAGGGCTAAGACCAAATCCTTCATCTCCACAGAGTGCAGCTGCAGTGTGGCTAAGCCGCATCACCTCTGGAGCCTCAGTCTTCCCATCAGGAGAATGGGCACCATTGCACCGGTGTCACAGTGGTCCGAGAAAGGCACATGGTATGTGCACACTCAGGAGGCCATGGCAGACCTGGTCCCAGGTCTCAGAGAAGGTTAATAGGGGAGAGGCAGCCCAGCCTCCCCTGGGTTTTTTGTAGCCACCCCGAGCTGCTCTGCCTCCCTTCTCATCCCGGGAGGGCTGTAGAGCCGAGTCTCAGGGCTGCAAAGCTTTGTGTCCTCACCAGTCACCCTCCCCAGACCACCAGCTCCACCAGGCAGGCCCGAGCCTCCCCCAGTCCCGCAGGGACTCATCCCAGCTGCCCCTGCTCTTCATCCAGGCCCCGGGAGCTCCCGTCTCGGGCCTCACCCTGCAGGCAGCCCCAGCTCATGGTCAAAGCACCGGACAGGGCCGGGGGTGTGGTGGGGGTGTGTCTATGATCCCACAGGCTGGAGATTTGCAATGCGTCCTTTGGGGGCATTCCTCAAATTCCCTCTCATCTCGGTGCTGTGGAGTAGAATCCAATACAGGACATCCCTTAGAGGCCATCTGGAGTCCCAAAGGTGGAAGCCCAGAGAAAGCACGGATGTGACGGAGGCGGCCCAGCAAGCGCATGCCGGAGCCCAACACAGAGCCTGGGCCTTGTCCTCTCAGCCCAGGAGGCCTCCTCGCCCCCGCCGCACCTGGAGACCCCCATGAGCAGGAGCTGGGCTGTGGGAAGGAGCCCGGAGCTAGGGGCTGAGCCTCGAAGCCACTTCCCTTCACCAAGCCTTGGGGGCTCCCGGGAGACCTGCTATCTCCCGCAGGGCCCGCAGCGGAGGAGGGTCAGTTGGAGAGGGTATCTGTGGCCTGAGTGCCCTATGATGGGAGAGAAGACCCCCACCTCCCCCGCCCGGTCGGCGCCAGGCTGCCTAACTGCCTCTGAACTCGGGTGAAGGGCAGGCAGGTGGGGCCCGCCCTAGAAGCAGAGAAAGGGCAGCAGGCATGAGCTGCCAGGACTCTCACCACCCCCTGAGGCCCTCCTCCCCCAGGCCTACCCCCATTCGCTGGGGTCCAAGGGCCGATAGGGGGTCCAGTCCTAGGGCGATGTCCCTGGCCGGGTGGCGCCCGTGTGAGGGTGCGGGGCGGCTGCCAGCTCTCCGGGTGTCTCACTAATTGTACCCTGGGGTGTGGTCCACTGTGGGCACCAGAGCCCACAAAGCAGATGGCAGGGGCAGGGACTTGGGCGGAGGCGAGGCCGGGAAAGCCCCAGGCGGCAGGGCTGGGTCGGTGACAGGCGGCCCAGCGCCCAGGCCGAGGACAGGACACTGTGTTTTGATTATTTCCAGTTTCCTGACCCCCAAGTAGTGATTTAATGTTCCTGTTTACTCCAAGGGTTAGAACAGAAGGCGGGACAGCTAAGCTGGCCTCCTTGGCCTCCCCTGGCGTCACCCCTAAACTCCCAGCAAAGCAGCAGTCGGAGAGAGCAAAGGGTCCTGGGGGACAGTGTGAGGACTCTGGGCACATCCGGGACGTCAGATGGGCTCAGGCCGGACCTTGCACAAAGCAGGTCCTGCCGGGGGCTGAAGGGTATGACCTGCCCCTGGGAAGCATGGCTGGGTGACCCCCAGAGCTGTCCTGAGAGGCTGCCTGACGGGGAGGGGGGGCCCAGGGCTCACTCACCCATCGCTACCTGGTTCAGGGCTGGGGCATCCACATTCCTGGACCTCCCTGGCTTGACCCGGGGCTCGGACTTTGGCTGGGACCCCGTCCCCACTCAGAGTCTGGGTACATTTCAGGGACTGCCCGGTAGGCAGAGCCAGGAGCCTGTGGCTGGCTGGGAGGGGCTCCGAGAGGTCGTAAGCCCAGCTCCTTGCTCCGGAAATCTTGGCGCAGAGGGGCCGGCTTGTAAAAGCTCTCCTATCGTGGCCTTCCCTAAGCACCCTCCGAGGTCACGGCCGCACATGGCAATGTGAGGGGTGCTGTTTTTTACAATTACACGTCATCCCGGCTTTTTCTGTTTAAATCAACACCGGCTCACATCATTGTTGGCAAAAAGCTTAAAGGCTGGTATAGTTTCTGCCCAGGGACGTCCTATCGTCAAGTGTCTGTTCCTTTATTCAAGTAGCGTCCACCAGCACTGGGCGAAGCGGCACCCACAGACAAGTGGCCACAGGAAAGATGCAGGTGGGGAGGGGCTGCAGCTGGGGCGAGGCTGGGAGAGCCCCTCAAGAGGGGACCTCGGAGGGGAAGGTGGGGCGAACCACGCCCAAGCAACAGGGCCAGCCCCATGGAGACACAGGAGTCTCAGCACGAGCTGCTCCCCAGACAGAGCCTTGGAGGTCTCGAGACCCCAGATGCACAGAGCCCGGGAACGCTCCGCAGAGGACCCGCGTGCACCCAAAGTCACCACGACGCTTCCTCCCTATAAGCTACTGAGAGGACAGCAGAGTCACAGAGAATAGAAGTGGGACTCAAGGATCCTCACAGCCCAGGGTCCCCCACAGGGTAACAGAGACTCCGAATGCCACTAGGAGTCTTCATGGACCTTGAGCAGAGACCGGGATGCCCAGGGCAGGGTCTCTGCAGGGTGCCGTTGCCCTGCCCATCACTAAGATCCTGGGGCACAGAGCCAGGTCCTGTCTCCACCTCTGAAGTCCTATTCAACCATGGACTCGTGGCTGATCCCTTCGCTGAAACCAGAGTTGGCCCCGAGGCCCTCTTGAGTGCTCCATCAGGCGCCACGGAGTGGGGGATAGGGAATGGAGGAGCTCATCTCTGGAACCGGTCCCTTCGTGTCCAAAAATGCGACTCCTGAACCCCAGTCCACAGGCATGCAATAAAACCAAGGTCCTTTGGTTCACGCAACCGTAGCGTCCAGCCCCTGCCCCTCCACTTAACGGCTGTGTGGCTTCAGGCCAGTTTCCTGACCTCTCTGAGCCTGAGTCCCTGAGAGTCAGTACTGACAGGCTTGAGAAGTCTGAAGGATTTTGAAACCATAAGGAACAGTCCCCTTGGGAGGCAACTTGAGAATTACCAGCAGGACTCCCCTTCAAGCGCTCAGCGACAAGAGGGCAGGTTTGGGGAAACACATAGACTCCGCTTTGAAGCCCCAGTTCTGCCATTTGCCAACTGTCTTCTCCTCAAAGACCTCCTGGGTGGGGCTGGTGAGAGGACAGAGGGAGACAGAGGGGCGCCCTGCCCATAGGAGGCGCTCGGGAAGTGTCCTTCATGAGCCCCAATGCAGGAGGTGAGGGGTCTGAACTGACCAGACAACGTGGCCCCAGAGGCGGAGACCCTACCCCAGAGGTGAGCAGTCACTGCCCCCACCGCTGCCCACAACCCCGCTTCAGGGTGCCGCCCCCCCGCTGCCATTTGGGGGAAACACTTGGATGGGGCAGCAGGGGTGGGGCACAGTGGGGAGAGGGTGCTGTTTGGGGAAAGAAGTGGAACAATTGAAGCCAGCTCGTTCACAGTTAGAGTCCCTTTTTCCAGAGCGGTTGTTTAAAAGGAAAAAAACATCATCCAAATCACAGCCGAGAAAACCTGCAATTGCCAGAGGAACGGGGGTCGGTGGCCAAAAAGGATTGCAAAACAACGGCCCTGGGGAGCCGCATGCTTGTGCCAAGCCCGGCAGAGCCACGGCTCAGGGCACCTTCCCGGGTGCCCATCAAGGCCGGGAAGCCAGCCCCCTCACCCTGGACGTCCATGCCTGACTCTGGGACGGAAAGAGACACAACCCAAAAGGTCACAGTATTTCACGGTTTGCAAAGTGAGCCTTTGTAGGGAGGGTCCACAAATCGGGAAGTGGGGACGGGCACCTTGTGGGGAGAGGCTGGGGGCGGCTCTCGCCTCAGCATTGGGTCCAAAGTTTCCAGGACTGGGACAGTGGCAGGGGTGGGAGTCCTATTCCAGCCACAGGGGAAGGAAGAGAGCCAGTCTCTGTGTGCCTGAGAAAGGGACCATGTCTCCCTGCCCGCTCCACCCCTGCACCATACCCTGACAGCTCCTCCCACACCCGCCGCCGCAGGATGTCCCTGCCATCCCCTGGGCTGTGCAGGCCACGCTGCCAGGCCAGCCCCGTTCCCTCCTCCCCAACTACAGCTCAGCCCCGGGAGATCTGGCTCCAGGAGCCCCAGCAGCTCCCCCGACCCTGCTGCCCCACCAGCTACCCAGGCTCTCCAGGGGTTGCAGGATTTCTGAGTGGCCCTCATAACTGTGTGCTGCCCACCTACTGTGTGCTGGGCTGGGAGCACTCAGGCGAGAGCAAGGCGAGTGCCCCGTGAGGACCCACGACCCGTGGGAAAGCTGGTGCCTGTGGGTCCCGCTCTGCCACAGCCTCCGTCCCCAGCCCCGGGTGTCAGGTGTCCATTGCCCTCCACGGGGAAGATTCAGGAGAGGCAATGAAGGAAGAGGCCCTGTGCTGGTTTGCTGGTCTCCACCAGCTCCCATCAGGACACACCGGTGGGTGTGGCCCAAGTCCGTGGCGGCTGAGCTCACGACTGGGTGTCGGGGACCAAGAATGGAGCCTCAAGCGCCCCACACCCCACGCCCAGCCTTCCACAGCCCCTGCAGCGTGGCCTGATCAAGGGAGCTCCATGCTGAGTCTCCACGTGGGGACCCGTGTGTCCTGGATTCAGCTCGCCCGGAGTGGGGCTTCAGGAGCCATCCACGTGTGGACAGCAGACACAGTGGCAGGTCCTCCAGTGTGTCCTGCCATCCTCGTGTGTGTCCCCAGGCCACCATCAGCCTTGGGAGGGGAAGCCCAGCTTCCTGGCCTCGTGGCACTTGTGCTGATCCTCAAGGGCGCCGAGGTCAAGGACTGGGGCTTTTCTTTCCGTTGGAACCAGCGAAGGGCTGGCGTGCTGGCGTGTGGTGGGCAATGACGTGGCAGGGTCCTTCTCCCGGCCAGGGGCTGGCACGAGGCGTGGACGAATGTCACACTGTCGCCTCACAAACATTTCCCCAATGGCTCCAAGGGACCTGGCCACAGAGCCGGCCACAGAGCCTCCGTGGGACGAGAAAAGTGTCCTCCGGGTGGGGTGTCGACTGCATCCCGGCAGCCTGGCCCTCACCCCAGACTCCTGTTTGGCACAACCCCCCCGGAACAGCACCGGCCGCTACGGCTGCCTGTTTCACTGCTCATGTGGGGCGAGACCTCGACCTTGTCCCTGCAGGGCCCACCAGTGGGCTCGATTCCAGCCTTTCAGGGGGACAAACGGAGCAAAGTTTGTCCCACAGCAGAACAGTAAGCGACGCGGCAGGGGACCGTGTCTGCTTCGCCCACCAGCACCAGACCGGCTGTGTCAGAGATGCTTAGCAGACCTTTGTAGAAGCAAGGTTCCCTTTTGACCCTAAAACATCTTGATTGACCGCATTTGAGAGATGAGGCCGGTGAGCAGAGGGGCCCCCTTTAGGTCACAAGTCACAAGTGGGCCCCCCCAGAGCCTTTACGTCACCCTCCACGGCCCCACCGCCTCCAGCCCCTGCGGGCCATTCCCCACAAGTCACGTGCCGCCACCCGGCCTGAGATCCCTCTCCTGACTGGGGCAGCGTCCCAGCCCGCAGGAGAGAGACACAGCCCCGACCAGGAGAGAGCCTCCCCGACAGAGGCTCAAACCTTGTTCCACCCTTGCCTCGTGAAGTCCCTGTTCCCCAAGTCTCCGTCTCCATGACGTCCAAGACCCGTTCTGTCTGACAGTCTGTGACCGACGGTCTGGAGCAGAATCGGCCACACGGCTGCCCCAGCGTGGGCCTTACGGCAGACTTCGCTGCCCAATTACCAACCTTCCACCCAATTCTACCCAATTGTTGAACGTCAGAAACCTCAACATGGGACACAAGGAAACCTTTGAATCAAAACTGACAAGGGAGAGCAAACCTCTTTACCCTCTCCCTGGTCGAAGGGGAAGCTGGGCTGGGAGCAGGCCTTGAGGACAAGCCTCATGCTACTAGCTAACAGCCCCTGCCTTTCCAGAGGACGCCACCAGGAGTGAAGGTCTCTGAGCCCACTGGTGGGGAAGCATCAGGAGGCCTTCTGTGCACAATGGCCTCCCCACCAGACTGAGAGCCCCCGACCCCCAACCCAGGCCAGGCCCTAAGCGTCGCGTCGGAAGGGTTTGCCCAGTGGTGGTCTCTATTTCTGTGTTTCTCTCATGCCGACTCCTTAAATCCCAGCTCAGAGCTCACCACCTCCAAGAGGCTCCCTTCTAACTTTTCCTCCCGCTCAAAGCGAAGGTCCCAGCGGTCCCTCTGCCGGTTATGCACCCTCCCTTAGCCAATCGGCAAATGCCCCCGTCGCATTTGTCTGAGTGTGTAAGCGGCCGGGGCCGAGCACAGGTGAGCAAGCCTGCATGGGCGTGCCCACTGACTCACGTGACAAGCACGTGGCATTCACCCGTTTGCCGGTTCATCAGGACCCTGCCCCGGGGGTGCCGTGCGGGCGCCGTCCGTGCCCTGGGGAACCCACATTCCGCTCAAAAAGACAGACACTTACACGACAGTTACACATATAATTAAATGGCCAGAAGCAAAGGATGATCTAAGAGGGGGGGCTTGCAGGCGGGGCTCTGGGGGCTCCACAGCGTCTCCCTGAAGGTCTAACGCATGAACAAACCCCAGGGGTGGATGGGCACAAAGACCCCGGGCTGCTCTGCCTGCCTCCTCTCTTCCCTCCTCCCAGCCCCCGGCTTGCAGAGGTCAGCTGGAGCCCCCGGGGCAGCGGTGTCAGGCCTGGCTGGGGAGGAAGGGTAGGGCGGATGCCCCGCACCCAGCTGTTCCCATGGCCGGTTCCCACGTACCCCAAAGAGGAAGCAGCTGGCCTCCAGCCAGCCCATCCGGGTCTGCCTCCAGCCCAACCAGGGCCAAGAGGCCACCGGCGGGAAGCTGGCCGCCTCGGGGGCTGCAGCCAGCCCCAGGCTGCCTCGGCCGGTGGCCGGGCTGGCCTCCTGGTGGAGAGGTGACTTCAGCTCGGCCGGGAAGAGGGTGCCGGGCGGCGGGGTGGGGGCCTGGATGCCGGGTCCACTCAGGCCACAGGTCAGCAGCCCACGGAGGGAGGCGGGACATCACCAGACCCTGTCCACCTGGGCCGCTGGGACTCTCTCTAACGGCACTGACTGTCAGCTCCCCAACCCATCCCCTGCCAAATTGCACTTAATTATGATGATAAATGATGGCAGACGTCCACAGCCACATCGCAGAGCATGACAAACACTCCGCGTCGCCAAGCCAGCAAGCTCCCTCCCCCCACCCGCCGCGCTCCTAACAGGAGGCTGCGGGGTTATCTCGGGGCACAGGCAGCCCCCACGACAGGCTCAGGCTGGACCCCGAGGCCGGCTCAGGGTGGGCTTTGCTGGGCGGGGCCCGGGCCCCCGCAGTCGCCAGAGATCCGGACCGAGCCCAAGCCCCTGCCTGGTGTCCCTCTGTGTCACCTGCTCCTTCTAGCAAAGCATGAAAACAACAACCCCCCACGCTGGGGGGAGGGGCAGGAGAACAGCAGCCACCCTCTTTCTGGAGTAGCTTCTAGAATCAAGACTGCAATCATGCCGGCCCTGCAGAAGACAAGCGGCCACCAGGGGCGTCTGCAAAGACGAGAGACCCCACAGCTGAAGGCCGGGAGGGGGTCCGGCAGGGCGAGCCCGAGAGCCCGCAAGGAAGGCGTGGGCTCCGACTGCGGGCCTTCCTCGCTGGAGTGGGGGCATGGGCCTTCTTGGTGTCAGAGACGGAGGCAGGCATCGACGTCCCGGACAGGAGCCCCAGTCCCAAGTCCAGCATCGCAGGGCGGCGAAGGGACGGGGTCTGCACCATTCTCCGTCGCCCTCAGGGCAGGGATTGGAGACAGCACGCCAGAGACCCAGTCCCAACCCCTGGCCTCCCAGTGAGCCATGGGGCAAGGGCTCTGTTCAGGCTACGCCACCCGAGTGCCCACCCCTCTGCTCGGCTGACCGTTGATGACAGTGACATTGTCACTGTGGACGTGTCAGCTAGGGCAGGCGTTTGGCAGTAGACCCAGCAACGCGGGAGGGGACGGGCGACACAGACAGAGGGAACCACATGTTAAAGGTCTCAGAGACACCCTTGAATTTGGATAGAAGGGGAAGCAGCCTGCACCAGCAGGGGCAGGGAGGGGCGTGTGGGGGAGGAGCAGGAAGTGCCCCTGCACGAGGGAAGGGTTGGAGTGGGGGGCCTGGGCTCTGGCAGCGAGAGGAGAGATGGGGGTGTGGGCAGCGGGACTTGGCTATAAAGGAAGTTGTGCCTGGAGAGAAGCGTGGCCGCAGGCGGATGGCCCTTCCAGTCCTGAGATGGGACAAGCACGTCAGCAGGTGTTTCGGGCGTGTTTCCCTGAGGCCTCCCAGCACAGGTGTCCGAGGGCAGCTGGGTCCAGAGAGCTGGTCCACAGAGAGCTCAGAACAAGGTGCTGGTGCCCAACAGTGTTCAGCATCCCTTGAGCTTAGCTGTGGGTACGATGACCAGGCAAGGCGAGGGATGGCCCCTGGAGGAGCACGGGGAGCGACTCAGTGACTAGAGCCCAGAGCCAGAGGGGAGAGCCAGGGGCAGAGGGCCTCAGGCCACCATGGCAATCCTGCAGGGAGAAAACCAAGAGGACCAGTACACCGCCGTGCTGTCCGCAGGGACCGCGCTGGTACATTCCATGGGCCAGCCCAGGAGGAAGCCCGTGGGCTACCTAGCTCCCCTTCCACGTGGCCCGTCCAGATTCACATCCCAGGACACAAAGCCAGCAGGGGGGTGTGCGCGGGCGCCCAGTGCACCTAAGGAGGCAGCTGCAGAGAAGAAAGGGGATAGAAGCCTGTTGTGCCCAGCAGCCCCGCGTGGGGGTCTGACGGCAACGCAGACTCCCTTCCACGGACGGCTCTACAGAGAGGAGCTGGAAGAGAGGCTAGAGAAAGCCCGGCATTAAAGGGCAGGTTTGCTTTTGTTCTAAGAGCCTCAAGTTGAGCCATGGTTCCCATAGTGCAGGTGGGAATGAGGACGCGGGAGAGAGGGAAGGCAGGAGAGGGGACGCAGGAGACAATGATGTAGGAGAGAGGGGGTCCGGGACAAAGGGGATGCAGGAGAGAGACGCAGGAGAAGGGGCCGAAGGCAAGGTCACTGACAGGGTGGCAGTCAAGGGCAAGAGCTGGTGGGTCTGACCCCAGCGCTGGGAGAGCCGGGGCGGGGTGGGGGGCGGCAGCAGAGGTGTGGCTTCCTCCCGGCCCTTGCACAGAGGCTGGAGACACAGGCCTAGTCTGGGTATGTGAGGCATGACTTGCTCCTATGGGAAGGGCCTTTGGGCTCAGGGTTTGGGTGAGGCCAGGGGCCATGTGAGGAATTTGAGGACCCGGGGGGATAGGGCTGGGGAGAACTTGTCCAGGCCCCGGGTTTTGGACGCAGAGCCAGCTGGGTATTGGGTCAGCGGGCACCGTGGCAGGATAGGGAGGGATGTCCGGGAGGGTTGTGGATCCACGAGGGTCAGGCATGAGAGACCAGGACTCTGGGGCATCCCCAGGGAAGCGGAAACTGACGTGGAATGAGAAGGCGGACTGGTGCAGGGCGGCGGATGCCGGGGAGGTGGTCTGTCACGGAACCCAGCGGGAGAGGAAGGCAGGGGTGGCTGTGCAGTAGGGGTGAAGGGTCGGGGAGGAATGAGCAGGTTGCCTGGGATGGGAGAGGAAGAGCCAGGTCAGCCGCAGCCAGAGGAGGGAGAGGCACATGTGTGGTGGGCACATCTGGGCTCCCTGGGCATCAGCAGCCGATGGTAGATGGGGAGACGGGGACCCAGAGTGGCAGGAAATGGGGTGTCAAACCCCAAGGCCTGGACCAGGGGGACTCAGACACACCTCTCTGAGTTCAAGTTCATGGCTCCCCATCCAGGCCAGCTGTGCTCATTCTGGGGGTAGTGGAGGTGGGAGTAGGGGCAGGTGGTCCCTCACAGCCCACGGAAAGCCCAGCACTGGCTCTGCCCAGCCCACAAGGACCCCGGCCACATACAGGGGCTGGGACATGGGGGGGGGCGTGTCTGGGCGGGGGCATCTTTCTGTGGAGGCGAGAGGATGCGCTCACCGTGTGGGTAATTATGACCACAGGGGTGACAGGTGCCTGCAGGGAGGACACAATCCAACTGCGTCTCCAGGCAGAGTGGGCGGACATGCCGTGGGAGTTGCGGGGGCACACAGGGTGGGACCAGGGCGGATCTGGGGGTGCGGGGTGATACGGGGGTGCGCCGGCAGCGTGGGCGTGAGCCTGTGCGTGGGAGGAGGGGAGGATGTGGGCGGGTGGGAGCTAATTAGCTGAAGCCTGGTCTCCGTGCAGAGCCTGGACGTGAGCCCATGTCTGGCAGCTTCATCTCAGCCCACACCGGCCCCCCTCGTCTCACTGTGGCTCCCCATCTGCCCCAGAACCCCACCATTGCCCACCAGGCACGGCCAGGCGGTGGCACCCAGAGTCCTCCAGCGTTGTCGGCGAGGTCGGGGAGGGGGCTGAGCACAGAGGACCCCCGCTCGGGGAAGGAAAGAGCAGCTTCTGTGTCACATCTGAGGCTCCCATCCCGCCCCAGCACGTCTGGGGTGCAGTCTGTGAAGGTCAGGGCAAGCTGCCTGGGTCCAGGGGTGGAGAAGCAGCATCCCAAGTCACAGAGCAAATGGGCAGCAGAGCCAATTCTCCAGGGCACCCTCCTCCCTACCCATCCAGGACTCTAGCCCAGGGTCCTTGGGGTTTCCAAGCTCCCGGGCTAGCCTGGGCCAGCAGCTGGGCTATCTGCCTCTGGGTGATCCTGCCCTCTGCTCCCAGGGAGGTACACGTCGGCAGCCCCTCCCTTCAACCCCTAAAGCCAGCCCCATGTCCCAACACCCAGGGCAAATAAGGGATTTTAAGGAAGGCAGGAAGAACTAACCCGTTCTGCTAGGCAGAAGGCCCACTGAGCCCTGGGAAAAGGGCCCCAGCGCTGTGGGCTACAGGGAATGAGAGGGGGGCTTGCCCTGGCCCCGGTTCTGGCTGCCAGTTGTCCTGGAGCAGCCTCCGTGGCCTGGAAAGACCCAAAAGTCATGCTGGGACCTGGGAAGGGCCACCTGCCGCCTCCCTCGCCTCCGTTCCTGTATTCCATCGCACGTGGCTGCTAGCAGCCCCACAGCCAACGCGGGACGCTCCGAGGCGTCTCGTCCACCCATCGTCACCTTGCACCTGCCCACCCACCCCTCCACGCCTCGGTCCATCGGTTCGTTGACCCGGAAATCCATCCGGTAAGCATCTGTGGACGTGACCGACGACTCTCTCTGCCCATCTGTCTCTCACACACCTGCTCGCGTAGCCTCCAGTCCTTCAGCAGCCCAGGCAGCCGGCGAACCCGCAGTCCCTCTGGTCTTCTAGGGGGTCATCTCCCATGGGTGGGCCACCCACCGTTGCCACACGGTCCACTCAGCAGCCCGCCCGCCGTCCGCCTGCCCCCCCATCCGACCATCTGCCCACCCAACCCGTGACTGGTTCAGCCCTGATTCACCTGTTACTAACCCATCCGACCACCCACTTGTTCGTGGTTGAAATCAAGTCCTTCAGCCCTTTCCAGAGTCCCAGGAAGGCCAAACCCCCTCTTCCCACGCCAGTCCTCCTCACTTGCTGCCGACCCCAGGCTGTGCACCTTTTCCCTGGGCACCCAGGCCTGCTCCCTGTGTAGAGAGGCCACTCCAACGGGCAGCCGCGCCTTCTCCTCCCACCAGGCAGGATCCAAGAACAGTGAGTGGCCCCACAACCACTTCCGAAGAGATGCTGAGCCTGGCCTGCCCCGCCCCAAGGGCCCTGAATGTGTCCATGAACAAAACACAGGAAATGTCACATCCTCGAAGGGACTCCCACCGCCCTGCCCACTCCCCTCCCCAGTAATAGTATCCCACCAGCAATAATCACCCTCCCGTGTGTGTCGCTCTGGGCTAGGTCCTGTCCTAAGCACTCTGCATATAGCTACTCATACGAGCCTCGCCATCACCCACTCACCCCATGAGGCAGTGGCGCTGCTGTACCCATTTTTTTTTAAAGATTTTATTTATTTATTTGACAGACAGAGATCACAAGTAGGCAGAGAGGCAGGCAGAGAGAGAGGAGGAAGCAGGCTCCCCGCTGAGCAGAGCCCAATGCGGGGCTCTATCCCAAGACCCTGGGATCATGACCTGAGCCGAAGGCAGAGGCTTTTAGCCACTGAGCCACTCAGGTGCCCCTGCTGTACCCATTTTACAGGTGAGGCACACAGAGGCCGGGGGATAATGATAGAAGCCAGCATTGATTGGTCCCTCCTACAGGCCCCACGGTGCTAGGTGCTTGACATGCCTGGAACATTTAAGCCTCATCATGGTGGGACTCCCTGCCACCATCCCCTTTTACAGCTGGATTAACTGAGGCCCCCAAATTCATCCAAAGTCCAAAGCTGGAAAGTGGAGGCACTGGGATTTGAATGCAGTTCCTGATTCCAAAACCTGTGCTGTCAGCTACCCAGGATTCCACAGGCCATGCGGGGGCTGAGCTTTGCCCTAGAAGATTGTGGACAAAGGGTGGCCAAGACCCCAGGCACACATGAGCTCCAACAACTGGGCTCTTTCGACCTTCAGAAGACAGAGTGGGTCCATCAGAGCCGGGACTGCAGAGTGTAGAGGAAGGGCTGAGCATTCTTCAGGGTCTTTGAAGGAGAACCGAGAAGCAGGGAGCTGAGACAGCCCCGGGGTCCAGGGCAGGAGAGTCAGGGGGAGCGTGGGGACTGAGCCCGGGACCCAGCAGGTGTTAGGCATGGGCCTGAAGAGAGCTCCTCACACGGTCAGTCTCAGAACTGATTCCAGTAACGGTCTAGGGCAGAGCGAGGAGAGGGGCAGGCGTGGACGTTTCTCAAAGGGGCTCCAAGCCGGAGCCCTGTCTGTAAAGTCACCCAACGGTCCGTCCTGAGGAGCTAAACCTGCCGGGTGCTTCCAGCTGCGTTCAGTAGGTGCTCAGTGGAGGCTGGTCAGAGCGGGGGCCTGGATCCCCAGGGCCACAGGCATCGGGAGCTGGAACAATTACCTTTCTTCCGATTATTACCTCACGTGCACATTGGCTCGTGGCAGGAAGCGTGGGGAAATGAAGGAAAGGGAGAGGAGATGCGAGTCCATGAACTGTTCCAGGAGATGCACGGGGCTGCCGAGACTCTGCTGGGCTGCGGGCGTCGGCGGGAGCAGGTGCCTGAGACCCCGCTGCCCTCACCCAGCACAGACGCCCGCCGGGGCGCAGAGGCCACCTGGAAGACGGACGACGCCTCTGGTTCTCGCTCGTGCACCTGTTCCTAAGGAAGCCTTCATGAAGCCCGACTGCATCCAAGCCCAGGGCGCGGGGCCCAGAGAAGGCCCCCGTGGCCGGGACAGGAAAGCCCGCGGTGCTGAACCACGGCCCCCCCAGAAGCGAGGCCCCGATCCCCGGACCCTGGGCGTGCTCTCTCCCTCACAGGCCAGGTGTTTGCAGATGGAAGGAATTCAGTCAACGGTCTTGAGACCAGGAGATGACCCTGGAGTGTTTGGATGGGGCCCCTGTGTCGCTACCCGGTCCCTCTGAGGGGAACTTCTCTGTGTGCTGGGCTGCTGTGACGGGGTACCGTGGACCCGGGGCTCATCTCCGGAGGCTGGAAGTCTGAGACTGAGTGCCGGCACGGGCAGGCGGGGACTTCTGGCCACGTCCCCTCATGGTAGAAGGGATGAGCGGCCTCCCCGAGGCATCTCTTCAGAGGGACCAATGTCCCCACCTCCTTATAGCGTCACCTTGGGAGTTAAGTGTCACCGTAAGAATTTCGGGGACACACTTGCAGACCACGGCACCAACCTCCAAAGGCCTGAGGCCGAGGCGAGCTCAAGGCACAAGGGGGAGGGATGGAGCAGGTCCAGCAGGAGGGAGAGGGCAGTGGAGGGGGGACAGCAGCCAGGGAAAAGGTAGTGGAATCCCAGGCCCCGCCCAGCCAGGGGTGACCGGGGCATCACCTTGTTCACCCCCTCTGCCTCGTCCACACTGACACCCCACGTCCAGGTGCTGGAGACGAGGTCCCGGCCCCCCGCGGGGTACAGCCCTGCAGGAATGCCCCCAGCCCAGCCAGACTTCTGCCTCTGTGCCCACCCCCCAACCGGCCGGCCTTGATGTGAGGGGGGTGGGGGAAAGCATCTTTTTTAACCGGAGAAAATGGAAACCTCACCTCGCTTCAGCTGTACTTAGCTAACTTTCCCTGCTAAGTGGGGCATAATCAAATCCAGCCCCGGAGCCTCATTTCCAGGCAACTTTATTCATTGTTATTTTTATTCCAAGAATTCCTTGGCATTTTCTGGGAGCCACTGAAGTGTTTAGTAGCGGCCTAAGTAACAACGTATCCTGTTTGGAGAGAAACCCAGGAGCAAGTAGTGGCAGCTGGGGTTAACCCGGGAGGACACGTGAGGTCAACAGGCCCAGGCCCGGGGTGAGGCACCCGGAATGGCTCAGGGGGCGCAACGTGGCTGGGTCAGGGGTGTCTGGCTCATGGCAGGGTGACTTCTAAAACAGTGGGGAGCCCGGGCAGAGGAAGAAGCAGGGGTCTTTGCGTGGACGGGAATGACATCAGGCAGAGAGGTCACGCCTGGGACGCTGGGGAGGTCCTCAAACCAGGGGGCTTGGCTGTGACAGCAAGTTTCCAGGGACTTGAGGAACCTGGAGCCACAGCTCTGTCCCCCTATTAAACACCAACCCACGGTCCTCTCCCTTCCCAGGGTGGCCCCGAGACCCAGCAAGGACGAAAGGCGCCCAGCCTCCACTGTATCTTCTCAGGGGCCAAACCAGAGGACACCTTGCGAGCAAGGGCAGTGAGAGCTGGGAGGGGTGTGCGTCACCTCTGCGTCCAGCACGGGGACCCCAGGATGGCAGCGGAGGGCCAGGAATGAACAGACAGAAGAGAGAGCAACTCGAATTCAGGGAGGAGGCCACAGCCGAGCCACACCAGGACTGGGATCTGGGGACAAGGGATGTCTAGAATGGACGCACAGGCCGCGGCCAGGCTGAGGGCCACCGGGCACGCAGGCAGCCTAGACACAGGGAACGTGGCCTCAGTGGAGCGGGAATAAAAGGTCAATCCCGGGCAGTGTGGGGGCCCTGGAGGAGATTCAGGATGCTGAAGTCGAGAGTGAGCTCGGGGAGTACTCTCAGACACCCCAGGGGGTCTCCACAGGCACCCACGACAGCCCCTCCGCCACCCAGGCCCCCTCAGCCCACGCCACACGTGGCCACCAAGCCCCTCCTGGCCGGGTGGAGAGCCGGAGAGTCTGCGGGGGCTGGCCGGTGCGTTTCCTATTCTTGTTGCTTAAATCATTAAATGGCTCTTCTGTTGTAAGAGTCACTGGATGCTCAGGAAGTCTTTTGATGCCTTCAAAGGGCTTTTTAATAAGCGTTTCTAATCCTTTTCTCTTAAAAACAGGAAGTTACACTTTGCCAACCGTAAACACCAGAAGGTCCGAGTTTGGTTGGCGAGGCACAAGCCGCAGACTCCCGATGGCTGCTAAACCCAGCCAGGCTTGGCCAGCGCTCCAGCAGAGGACAGCCCAGTGCCCCCCAGGGGGCCCAGAGCCCAGGTGGATGGGGCTCGGCCACAGGCCACAACACAGGTGACCCTCCCCAAGGAAGGATGCACCCTGCCCGTGGTCCACCTGCCGTGGTCCTTCCCATGGTCCCCCCTCCTCCCCCCCGAGCGCAGGCCCACCACTGCCCACATCAGAAACCCCAGTCACCCTCAGTGCCCTTGCTTCCTCAGCCCTGTCCCCCTGCTGCCATACTTCCTACTCTCTAGAGCTGGCCCCACAGCTCCCCTGCAGAGACCCTGCCCTGAAACCGTGCTCCAGAGTCTTCACCTGCTTGAGGGGGACAGGGGTGGGGAGGGCAGGAGTGGGGAGCTCAGTACTGGGGGGCCGAGGGGAGCGCAGGATTGGAGTGAGGCCGGCCTATGGAGGTTCTCTTCATGCCCCCGGCTCACCACTCCAACACCACCAAACAGACTGGGACTCCCCCACTACTCCATACCTTTCTCTGTCTGGAAAACCCTCCTTCCACTTTCCCACACAGCGAACTCCTATCCATCCCTCAACACCCCTCCTCTCTAAAGACTTTCCTGGCTCCCAAGGCAGCCTTTTCCCTCGGATCCCAGAGCCTGGGTGCCCTCCTTTAAGGCTCTGTCATGCTCCCTACACACACTGAATGCCATTGCAAAAATACACTAAATGCACTAAACAAAGAGCCTCTCGGAGGTGTGACTGTGTCTTTTTACCTCTCCCTCACAGCCAGGCCCACAGAAATGCCTCAGCCAGCAGAGCCGATGGGCCATCATCCATCCAGGGGGGCTGTCGCTAGGCTCAGGACTCGGGCTCTGACTCCAGCCAAGGGCCTAGGCCTCCCGAGGGAAGGCTCAGGGTCTATACCCACCAGGCCAGTGAACATGGTCCAAGCTTGCCCTGTCCTGGCCTCTTCCCTTTTACTCTCTGCAAGGTGAGGAGGAGAAAAACTCCTTCTAGGTCCTTTGGCTGGCCTAATCATTGAGTTGACTTAAGACAGACTCAAAGGAGAAAAAAAAAAAAAATCAAATTCAACTTCATATGTCTAGGAACTTCTAAGAAGCGAGGCTCAAAGAAGCAGTGGAAGGAAACAGCTTTGACACCTTTTAGGAAAAGAAGCAATAAATTTGTGAAGAAGTGACAGGACAAAGGGGTTTGGTAGCCAAATAGCGAAGACAAAGCCAGGGTTGTTTGCACAGCCTTCTCGGCCCCCAAGTCCCCGTCTCTGGCTGTAGGACGCCTCCTTCCCGCTGCAAGGAGGGCACCTTTCCCATGGGAGACGGGTTCCTGCTGTCAGAAGAACAAAAGAGGTCAGAGTGTCCTCCTGGCACCAGCTGTCTCTTAAGTAACTGTAATTCAAAATAATCAATTTGCCGAAGTGGCAGATTTTGGGGGTGGCGGATTTTGCTTCCCCTCAGGGGGGTGGGAGCAGCCGGCCCAGTTCCTGAAGTGCAGCAGGAAACAGTTTCTCAAAAGCTTGGGCAGCAGATGACTTCACCAGAGCCTTCCTCCCCTGTGCCCCACCACGCCTGCCGCCAGGGACCGGGAGCTCGGGGCCACATCGCCCAGCCTGCTGTGGCACCTGCTGCGTGGACAGCTCTGGCCCAGCCTCCTTCCTGGGGCAGCAGGGACACAGCCTTGGCCCAGACGAAGCCATCCCTGCTGCCCACATGCAGGTGCTGGAGACTGGAATTGAGGTGGACCAGAAGGGAGAGGGCCTGGGGGCCCCCCAGGAGCCCAAGAGGATGAAGGGGGGCCATCCTGTCTCAAGATGTGTGCAACCCACCCCCTGTATCAGGAACACGGTGACTGCCAAACCCTAGCTAGGATGGGGTCCAGAGACTTCTCAGCTCCCCTCACAACGCGGTGTCCGTGTCTCGGTCATTCAGCAAGCGTTCCCCATCCACTCTCACGAGCAAGGGTACGTGAGAGGGGGCCTAGGGACATCCCTGTCCTCCAGGCCTCCCCAGCCCCTAGGCAGCCACATCCAGAAATAAAGGACTTCTCTCCAGAGGGCCAAG
Organism: Neogale vison; assembly: GCF_020171115.1. Taxonomy (NCBI): domain Eukaryota; kingdom Metazoa; phylum Chordata; class Mammalia; order Carnivora; family Mustelidae; genus Neogale; species Neogale vison. The sequence goes on along the minus strand of NC_058103.1, from coordinate 4,261,210 downwards.
AGTCATCTTGCTCCCTCCTGTAACCCCCAGTGCCCAGCAAAGGGCCTGGCACACATTCAGTGCCCAGCAAAGGTTTGTTGAATGACTAGGGGCTCTAGTAGAAGCCCCCAAGGAAATGAGGGCCCAGAGAGGTGGCCGGTGAGGAGCGGAGACCCACCCTAAAGGCAGGCAAGCTAAGTAAAGTGACTGAGACCCCATCCAGGGTGCAGGAAGACCCCCACCTTGTGCAATGTGGGAGACGTACCAGGCCTGGAAAGGGGACCATGCATGCAGGGACACTGTGGGCAAGACTGCCCGTGACCGACCCCAGAATGACAGTGGCTTCACCTCTCCCTTCAAACTGTGGGCTAAAACAGGAGCCCCACTCCACGAAGTCCTTGGGGTCTGGCCTCCTCTAGGCTGTGACTTGCCCGGGGCATGGCCCGTCCCCAGCCAGGCACGAGCCCAAAGCTGTGAACGGCACAGATGCTCCCATGGCCACACCCAGCTATGAGGGAAGCTGGGGCAACTGGGCCTCGAGGAGAGCGGCCGTCGGGGGCTGCGGGGGCAGCTAGCAGGCTCTGCAGCTCATGCTGCACTCCTGGTGACCAGAGAGAGAAGGTCCTTTGGAGGAGCAGCGGCGGGAGGGTGACCTGCCTGGGGGATGTCCTGCGGGGGAAGTCTGGGGGACGCCGCAGGCAGGACAGAGCTGTCCAGTGAGGATAGCGTTGCCCGGTGACTGGGCCAGGAGGGGATATAGGACGGGGGGCTCAGACAGGACCCCGGGGCCGAAGGGCAGCGTGGAGGAGGGCAAGCCTGAGGGGCAGCGTCCTGTGGCCCAACTAGAGGGGGCCTGAGAATGAGCAGGCAGTGATGGTCCAGAAGACAAAAGGCCCAGGAGAGTGTAGACAGAAGAGGGGGAGGCCAGAGGTGTAGACCTGGGAGCAAGACCAGTCACCCAAGCTCGGGGGGTGGGGGGTGCTCTGGGGACGCCTGGGGATACCCCTCTCCATGCCTCCCCGCTGCAGCCCCCACCCAGACCCCCTGAGCAGGGGGAGGCCCTCCAGACCTGCCTTTTCTTTCTCAGCCCCCAGGTTCCTGCTGGGAAGCGGGACCCTAAACCCAAGCAGGATCCTGTACAAATGATTCCATCTTTGCAATCTTACTGAACCCTGAAACAATCTGTCTACTGAAGGGGAAACTGAGGCCCCGGGAGGTGGCTGCTTGGGAGTCTCAGACAGGTGGGCCGTGCAGCACAAAGTCTCCTTTCTCTCCTTTAAAGACCAGAAAGCAGAGGCTCAGACAGGCCGGCTTCCCCAGAGGCTCCCCAGCAACAGGTCACCCCGATGCCAGTGTTGGGCCCACACCTCAGGAGGGCCCTATCCTTGTGCTGTGTGGGGACCCTCAGTGACTAGGAGAACGGAGCAGCCTGGAAGGAAAGGGGAGGGACTGGGGGCTGCAGGAACCTCAGGGAGGCCCAGCTGGTTTGGAAACCCCGTGTGGGATTTATCCCTGGAACTGGACAGGTGGTACCTGCCCATCTTCTCCCCTCCCCAGCGCTCCCCTCCCCCTCCAGCCAAGGACTCCATAACCTTGGCTGCCCTGCAACCCTGGGGACCCGGCCAGCCACTGACTGCCAGTTCCTGGAAAGGCCACAGGAGCAGACCAGGCAGAGGTCAGACCAGCTGCCCTGAGTCCCTCTGGAATCCCTTACATTTCCAGGAAAATTGCAAAACATTTGAAGAACAAATGGTCAATTCCTCATAATCCTTCCCTATTGTCCTGAAAAGAGGCCTCGGGTGGGGGTAGGGGGAGCAGGCCCTCCCAGTCCCCCAGCCAAGCCCATCCCCAGGAAGCCTTGGAGGGACAAGAATGGCCAAAGTGGTCAGGACGGGCCCAGGGAGATGGGTCCAGGAGGAGGGGCGCCACCAAGGCGGGCAGACAGCTGCAGGACGGTGAGGTTCTGGAACCCCTTAGCAGCCGTTACCCAAAGCCTTTTCCTACTCTCTGCCTGCCACCCTCCCCTCACTCCCTCCACCTCCCACCCCCACCCCCTTCGCCAAGTCACAGCCCAGCCACAGCCGGGACTCAAAGGACAGGAAACAGGACAATCAATTCCATGTGTCCCCATGGGATCGGGGGCAGCTCAAGGATGGCCCCACCCGGGGGTCTGCCCCCTATGGAACCCCCTCCTCTTGAGTGGAGCTGGACCGCAGACTCCCTTCTGAGAGGCGACAAGGTGGCGTTTCCACCAACAGACTGCAGAAGGCTGGGCCTCCCGTCTTGCCGGACAGCGGAGGGGTGGCACGCTTTGACTAAGGAGCTGTCATGCTGGAGGGGCCTGTGTGGCCAGAGACCCAGGCGGCCTCTGCCAGCTGCCAGCTGCCACCTGCGAGAGCTTGGAAGTCTGTCCTTCCCTGGCCGGATCTCAAAACCAACGTCACCTGAATGACACCTCAGTGGCAGCGGGGCCAGACCCTGAGCAGGCGACCCGGTTAAGGGACATCCAGAATCCCGACCCGCAGACACTGTGAGATGAATGCTGTGCTTCAAGCCCCGAGCTCAGGGGCTCTTGTTGCCCAACACTGAGCAACCGGGACAGGTGGCACGGGGATGAGGCAGGACCAGACGCCAGCCTCCTGGTCTCCCTGCTGTTCCTGCTCTTCCCTGAACTCAGAATCACCGAGTCGCGCCCTCCCCTGGGAACTGGGGATGGCACGCCCCCCTCCCCAGCACCACGGCTGAGAGGTAACATGATGCCGCTTCAGCACCCCTACTCCTCCGGGAAGCCCTCCCCCAACCCCCCAGTGGAAATTCACCTTCCCTCTGGTCTGCATCCCCATACCTAGTGCTTTTCCTCCTGCTGAGCTTCTCATCCTCCCCCCCACCCCGAACCCCTCCTCCAGAGCAGGCCCTGTGGGGGTGCAGGGAGGGCCCCAAGGCCCTGAGCATGAAGCTGGAAGGAGGTGAGGCCAGAGTGGCCGGCTGCAAACCCCAGACACAGCAGCTCCCCAAGGCCACAGATGCCACCGAAGGCCTCAACGGAGCCCTGGGGTGCAGGACAGACCAGCTGGTGCAGGCTGGGGACAGGAGAGCAGGGTACATCCCCAGCGAGTCACTCTGCCCCTGAACTGCTCACCCAGGAAGCAGGATCGCAGCTTCCGGTGGCCACTGGGCAGCTGGACCACCGACTCCTAGAAGCTGAGGCCCATCACGTCCCCTCCGGATCCTCAGTTCCCCAAATAGGTAGTTCAGAGTTTCTCAAAGGGAGGGAGCGAGTGATGTTAAAGAGTATCCAACATTTTTTTTTCTATTTCGATACTTAGGTCTGCCCACATGTACTGAGAAAATATGTGTAACCATCAGCAGATCAAACCCTGAGTTCCAATTCCCATTGTTTAGGTCAGAAGCATTAAATCTCAAAAAGCCAGTCGATTTAAATAAAAACAATGAATAATAAACCTGAGCGTACAAGGATATGACATAAATCAGGTTGTGCTGACTGGAATTTCTTGACCAAGGAATAAGCTCCCAAGTCTAAGCTACTGGTATTTTTGTATCTTTCCATGGCAACCGACCCTACACCCTCACCCATACACGTCACCACACAGCTCAGGAAAGATGTTCGAGGCAGCCAGACTAGTAAGTGCAAAGGTCCAGGGGCAGGAACAATATTGGTTCCCATCTCAGGGTTTCTCAAGGGCTTTGCACTTGCCAAAAGTGCTGTCCTGGGGTCCAGTGAGTGGAACGCCTGGGAGCACAGCAGTCTGACTGGGCAAGCCTAGGTCAAGGGGTCCATCTGGGCCACCTCTTGCCATCGGTGGTCCACTGAAGCAGTTATCATTGTGAAAAACTGGCTTCAGAGGCAGAGATCCCCGGAGGGCAAAGCCTGTGTTATCTGTGTGTCTCTGCGCCCAGCCCCCCACCGGGCAGAAGAGAGGCCTTCAGGGGTGTTGCAGAATAAATAAAGGAGGGGCTCTGAGGACCTGTGACCTCCGCCTCCGGAAACCCAGTGGGCCGAAGAGCGGCTGTGTTCAGAGGGCGCCAAAGGACAGGCCAGGGACGTGCTGGGCTCTGCACTCTCAGAGGGGTTGAGCAGGGGCTTCCAGGGGGCAGGACTGGGAAGCTGAGGGCCCTGAGTGCCAGCGTGGAGGGGGACAGAGGAAGGAGGGAGCGAGGGGAGGAGCCCCAGGGTGGGAGCAGGGCAAAGTTGCTCCGTTTTTCACCCCAGTGGGAAGAGCCACCAGCCCCTGGCTAGAGTCCCCACAAGATCTCACTGTCTCTGCCTCCTCAGCTGCCAGGGACTTTGGGCTCACAAGCTGGTTCAGCTTGGGGCAAACTTCACAGCTCGGAATGAACGGAGCAAACTTCCTCTCTGTGGGCAAGCCTGGACCCCAGCTCTCCGCATGGGACCCCACCGCCCCACCCAGACCTGTCCTGTCCACACTTTCTCCTATTGACCCTAGGAAGATTGCCAGGCCCAGGCTTCAGGATGCCACCTGGGCTTCCCACCACCACATCATGATGGGCCTCCTACCTTCTGGAAGGTAAAAAAGTCAAGGAAACGGATTCTACCGGGAAAGCCTCCAGAGGGAACACAGCCCTGTCCATCCATCTCGGACTTCAGACCTCCAGAGCTGTGAGGTGAGAAACGTGTGTTGTTTTAAGCAACTACATTTGCGGCAATTTGCTGTATGGCAAGAGGAAACCTATAAAATCCCAACCCTTCCTTGGGTCCCTAAGGTCCCTTCCAGCCTTGAAGGAGCCTCTCCCCTCCCCCACAACGTCGAGCCCCTTTGCTCCTGTGGCTTCCACTCATCTTGTCCCTTCGGCGCCACTTCAGTCTCCTTCCAGAGCCTGGCCAGCGACTTTTCCCCAACCCCGACCTCATCCCAATGTTCCTTCCTCAACGGAGCCTTCTAGATCTTCAGGATTCTAGAATCACATGAGGATTTGTAGGAAGGTAAAGGAGCAGTCTGTGGCCTCCAGGCCTTGAAAGGGACAGGCCTGGGGTTTCTAAACGCCCTGAGCCTCAAGGAAGAAAGGACAGTTCCTGCAGGGCCCCACCAGCTGCCAGCCGGTGGGCTCTACCTCTCAGACCCAAGTCCTGGCTTATCATGGGCTACACACCTACCCAGGGTCAAGATGAGGTGGGACACCTTAGCCCTGGTGGTGCTGCCCTTACCTGAGGGCCACAGAAAAGGCTGGAATTTCAGAAATGTAGAATCAACAGGTGTCCCCTGACCCTTCCACTTCACATACCCCCCCCAGGGGGTGCTAAATCCCCTCTATCAGGCTACATCTCACCCTGGCAGCTCCATGGTCCTTAACCCCACCAGAGCCCCCTAAGGACAGACAGCTGAGTCTGTCCCCCACTTGAGACCCCTTATTAGGCAGCCTGCCTGCTGGGGAAGCAACCAGATGTGGCAACTGGAGGAGGAGGCCCCACAGGAGGCACCACTGGCAATGCCAACTACGGGAGCTCAGAGGCTCAGGGCTCTCGGCCAGGCATCAGGCTCCCCCTCCCCACAGGAGGACTCAGCCCTGCATGGTGCCCAGAGGAGCCCGGAGACCTGCACACCCTGAGTGTCAGCCCCCCAGAAGCAGTCAACACCAGACCTGGCTCTCAGTTCACCTCTAAAAAGGGTGGTTTAGGGCTCGTGGGTGGCTCAGTTGGTTAAGCAGCTGCCTTCACCTCAGGTCATGATCCTGGAATCCTGGGATCTAGTCCTGCATCAGTCTCCCAGCTCCTGGGAGTCTGCTTCTCCCTCTGACTTTCTCCGCTCTCATGCTCTCTCTCACTGTCTCTCTCTCAAATAAATACATAAAATCTTTAAAACACACACACGCACACACACACACACGCCACAATAAAAAGGGTGGCTTTGAGCTCCTCACACCCATTGTGACCACTATTGTAAAAGAAAATAAAATTTGGGGAGGGGGGAAGCAAGTGTTGGCGAGGCTGAGGAGAAACAGGAGCTCGATGAGATATTTGCACATGGGCGTTCACAGCAACACTCGTCACAACACTCAAAGGGCAGAAGCAACCCAAGTGCCCATGGAAGGGGGCTTAGATTGACAAAACGGAGTCTGTCTGCATGGTTTTCCCCTGCTCACGACTCAGCGTGTGCAGCAGCAATCTTGGTTCCTGGATGGTGGGCGACCCAGGTTCTTTCTACCTTCGTGGCTTTCTCTGTGATCCTCGAGACACACCTTCCATCCTCCCATAGTCAGTGTGGCTGCTCCAGCTCCTGCCATCACAGCTGACATCCAGGTACAAAGAGAAGAGAAAAAGGAAGCCGCCTCTCTTTTCTCTAGGGGCAAGACCCAGGAGTTACACAGGTCACTTCTTACATGTCCTTGGCAAGGATCTGGTTGAATAGTGGCACATGGCTGCAAGGGGACTGCAAACTCGAACAGGCAGCCATGTGCCCAGCTTGAATTCAGAGTTCTCTTACTTTAGGAAAAGAGGAGAAAAGATAGTGGGGGCAGCTAACAATCTCTGCCACTAGAACACAATCTCTCCTCCCACCCAGGACCATGGTGAACCAAAGTCATGGGTAAAAGGCAGCAGCAGACTTCAGGGGGAAGGAACAGGAGATTGGAGGAGAAATCTGAGGTGGCTGCCTGGGGGAGACAACATCTGGGCCAAGACTTGAAAAACAACTTATGGGTTGGGATGGAAAGGAGTTCCAGAAGGAGAAGATGGTAGGACTAGAGGATGAGCCCAAGTGACGAAATTGTGGTTCAGTGTGACAAGCATGAACTTGGAGGCAGAAGTCCCGGGTTCAAGTCCAGACGCTGAGTCAGCATAGTGAGGCGCCCAGTCTCCCTGAGCCTTGGTTGGCTCCCCCTTCAAAGGCTGATGGCCTCCATCCCACCTCGTCATGGGCCTGTGCGGAGGCGGGTGCTGGGAAGGGCCTGGCACTCGTCGGAGTCGTGGCTGTGACATTTCCGTGGTGGGCTGGCGGGCTGGTGGGGGGCAGGAGATGGGACAGCAAAGGGAAGCAGGGGGAGGCCCCCTCAGAGGCCAGGCCAAGTGGTTTGGATGTTATTCAGAAGCAGGACACAGGCGCATGGCAGGACAGTATCCTGAGCAGAGAACAGCTTTGCAAACATGACTCTAGATAATGGAGAGGAGGCAGTGAGGTCAGAGACATGGAGGCAGCAGCAAAGTCCCCAGAGACCCTATACGGTGAGGAGCAGCTGAAGCCAGAAGGCCGTGCCGTCCGACCAGGCATCTGGGAAGACCATCCGGAGGAGGCAGCCCCGAAGTTGTGCCAGCCGGACAGGGCAGCGAGCAGGGCTTGCTCCACGGGGCCAGCAAGGGAAGAAGGGATGGGCTGAAGCCAGGGGCGATGTCCAGGGCAGACAAGCCCCACCTCCCCCTAGAGCTGCCCCCCCAAACACGCAGAGCACCCCCAGGAGTGGGCACGGTGCCTGGCACTTTGCCCACATCCTTGCTGACCCCCCAGCCACCTCCAAGGTAGAGACCCTGGCTCCAAGTTTACAGAGAGGAAACCGGAGCCCAGGGAAGGCTGATGGTTTCCCTGAGGCCACACAGCAAGGACTTGGGCTCCGTGGTCAGACTCATGGGTCCTCCTGGGGCTGCAAGATGTCCTTCAGGAGTACATCAACATCCCCAACTCGGGAAGGCTTTCGTCCTGAAAAAGGGATAAAGACCAAGAACGGCTTTATCCACGTCACATCCTCAAGACCTCTCCTATGAAGCAGGAAGAGTTACCCCATTGAACAGAAAGACAAACTGAGCCCAGAGGGGTGAAGTCCTGTGCCCCGGTCATGCAGCCAGTGGGGGACCAGCATGATTTACATCCAGGTCTCTGCCTGGCCCTGGTTCCCACGATCTTCCTCCTCCTCCCTGAGACCTCTCTCCCCTCCCCCAACCCCTCCCCCGCTGCTTTCCTGGCTCTCTCTCAGGGAAGAGAACATGCTCTGAGTCTCTGTTTCCCTGGGAGAAATCCATTTTCAGAATCTGGAGGTGTTGAAATGTGTTCTTTTTTCCTCTCCAGAGAGCCCTTCTTGAGGACAGAGGTGCCCCGAGAATCCCTCTGAGGCCACCACGAGTCACGCTGGAGCCTGGGCTGTCCATCCAGGAGGGCAGGGCCCCAGGAGTGGGCCCCCAACAGGGTCTTGGGGCGGTGACCTTATCCACCCTGAGACAAAGGGCAGCTGGGCTGCTCCGGGAGATCAAGACACGCCTGTGACCTGCGGCCCCAACCTCAGAAGGCACTCCTCTGTCCTCCTGCCTGGCTGCCTGGCAGGGCCACGCCCGTCTCCCCAGAGCAAGGGGACTGCTGAGCCCACCTGCCTGGCCGAGGTGCCCAGGGCAATTCCGTGGTGTCTCCACCAGACTGTCCCTCTCTCAGGGACGGCTGGGCCCACGATGGGCACAGGAGGCTCGTGCTATAAAGGAGCCCAGGCATTGCTGTGAGCCTCTGCTCACCGACAGAGCCAGCTCTGGGGAGCACGGCTGTGGGCACAGGGGGTCACTTGCAGAGTGAAGATGGGAGGGAGGGGGCGGGTATGAAGGAGAGACAGAGGGGAGGAGGAGGAAGAAGAGGAGCGAGGGAGGGAGAAGGGTGGAGAGAAAGGAGGGAAGGGAAGGAGGAGGGAGGGAGGGGGCAGGTGTGAATGGGGATGAGGGGGAGGAGGAGGAGGGAGAGGAGGGAAGGAGAGGGAGAAAGAGGGCAGGGGGAGGGGAGAGCGGGGGAGGGAAGAGAAAGTTGGGGAGGACTTGGCTTCCCCACACACGCACATGCTTCTTCTTCCAGCCTTTGTCCGACACGCTCCCACTGCCCCTGCCCAAACACTTCCCCGCCTGCCCCTTTCAGAATCTGTCCCGGTCCGAGTTCTGGCATTTCCCTTCCATCCTGGTCACTCCCTCTTCCCAGGTGTCGCTGACCATAGCTTCCTATGGCCAGATCGGGCTCCCCTGGGCTTTCAGTCCCTCCCCTGGGGTCTGCGAAGAGGCCCACCTGCCGGCCAGCCACACCCAGTGGGGACCTACGGCAGGCTTGGGGTCTCAGGGAACAGTTCCTAGAGTTCCTACAGCCTATGTTCCGGAATCGTAGACTCACTGATTCCTGGGCTTAAGCCTTGAAGGGCCAGCCAGGCCAAGCTACCCGTGACCCATCCCCAGGCCCCCACAGCACCCCAGGAGCAACTCTTGGTCTCGGTCCCAAGCCTTCAGGGCAGGAAGTGGGCTCTACTAGGCAGCACAGGACGGTGGCTGAGGATGTTCATGGGCTGGCCCTAGGGGGACCTCCTGCAGGAGCCACGTGGCTATTCTGCCTGTCCCCCTCCACTCCTCAACCCAAAGGGCTTAACCATAACAGGTTCCTGTTCCAGATAAAGCACCCCACCCAGGAAGTACCTCCTGGGCAGAGAAGGGAGGCAAAGTGATGGGCCCTGGCTCAGAGGGACCTCCACCCTTACCTGGCCCTTCTTCCTAAGGCCAGCCGATAGGGAATGTTAGGGTCCTCTGAGTCCCAAGAGATCACACACCCAACTCCTGCACCCCTGCACCCCCCAACCCCACTAAAGGGAGCCTGGAGAAGCTTCTGGAAAGAGACAAATGTGAGAGGCAAGGACTAGGCCTGCCTCCCAGACTCTTCTACTCTCTTTCTTTGTCCCCAAGACCCCCTGACCCCAAGCCGTGGCCTGGGAGTTCCTTCACAACTCACCAAGCTCATCCCCATCCCATAGGTGAGGACAGAAACCCAGAATGACGAGAAGGTTCCCCGAAGGACTTGTCAAGGGCATCAGTGGGCCCACAGTGCCATGGGGACCACAGGTGATGTACCTCTCTTCCGGTCCCTGGAGCTGGGGGTCCTCCAGTGCTGGGCTGTGAGCAGGGAAGGGCGAGGGAGAACCTGAGAGCCCAGGGGAACGTGTCACCTCAAGACTGTCTTCCCCATCTGACAGGCCTGACTCTGGTCCAGTGTGGGCACAGACGCCTGGAGGCGGGGTCGAGGGGCGTGCATCTGCTGCCAGTGGCCCCAGGTTCCCGTCCTGCTCCATCCCCATGGCAGGCACTCCTTCACACCTCCCTGCACCCTATGTTTTGCCATGGAGCTCTGCAACAGCTTCCCCACGACGTCCTTGAGCACCGGGGCTATGCGCAGGTACGTAGGGAACAGCGATTTCCCTCAAGCTCTTCGTGCATGGGGCCGGCTTTCTTTCTGTGCCCCTGCTGGCCTGACAGACCCGTGAGTCAGGCCCAGCCTGCCCTCAGGGAGCCCGTGGTCTGTGAGCAAGACGCAGATAACCAGAGGACTCTGATCCGGGTATTTTGGAAAGTAAGGAGGAGGGGAGGGGACAGGCATGCCGGCCTTGAAGGATGAAACCAGTTTCTGCAGCTGGAGGAGGAAGAAGCAAGGGGCCCTTCTTAGTGGGTGCCGTACGGTCCCCATTCCCAGTGACCAGTGGCACCCTGAACCCGGTAGTGCAGGTGAACTTTACCCTTGCTAGAGCTAGACGCAGCCACCACCTTCCACCAGATCCATCAGACACAGCAAAGGAAAAGCAGTCACAGCCGGCTGCTGCCTCTCCAGCCCCTGTGCGCACCCTGAGAACACAGCGGAACCCACCTGAGAGCGAAGCCCTAGAGACGCAAGCTGAGAGCCCAGGGAGGCAGGGCCCTGACCACTGTCTGCTAAGCACCTGGACACAGCTGTGCCTGAAGACGTGGCTTCACCAGACTTTTGTCACCGTCTAGAGCTGGTAAATTCCTTCTTAGCTCAAGGGAGTGAACTGAGCTTCTGCCATGTGCAAACCTAAAAGGCCTATCTGAACGCAATTATTGAGGACAGAGAGGATCTGGGGGGGCCGAAAGGCTTCACAGAGATGGGCTTCTGTGAGGAGGAAACCCCAGCTTATGGGCCAGGCTGTATCCAGGCGGCATTCCAGCAGGCCCCTTTGTGGGGAAGAAGCGGACCAAGCTGGACACAGGCTCCTGGAGCAGCCCAGAGCAGGAGCTCCCGGCCACCCCCAGGAGCCGTTCTAACACGAGCGCACTGTGCCCAGGCTGTGGTGGGCTCGGTGCCGGCTGCCACTGTTACGGACAGCATCCCCATGCACCCAGCTCGATCCCAGAGGCTGTGCACACATGTCCACACTTTTCCCACAACCACTCTTCTGCGAGGTAGGGCTGAAAGTTCTGCCCATTTCACAGATGACCAAGATGGAGGCACAGAGAGTTCCAGTAACTTGCCCGGGATCACACAGCTTGGCTGTGGCAGAGGGAGTGTGCAGATGGAGCCTCAGGGACTAGCCTCTCCTGCCTTTTGTGTCCTTCACCCACTCCAGAAGGTCTGATGGAAGATGAGGAGCCATCTGGGCCTGCGTGTAGAGGGAGACCCAGGGCTCCCTCTCCCTGAGCCAGCCTTCCCCGCCCCAGGCCCCCGGCCAGGCTTGGTGGGGGCTCCCGGGGGACAGACAGCGAACTTGACTCACTCTGTATGCCCAGAATGGCCGTGAGAGCCTGGCTTGGACCAGGACTTCAGGGTGGGAAAGGAACAAAGGTTCAGGAGGACGCTGTCAGCCTCAAACAGCACCAGCAGTGGCCACACCGTGGCTTCCCCAGAGACCGGCCACGGCGCCCCGGGGCCCCTCTTCCCTCCCAGCTGCTCTCTCCCCGCCCGCCAGCCTCAGCCTCCTCTCCTGGGACTGGCACACAGCCCTGGGGCGTCCGCGCCCTGACCATCCTGGGACTCGGAGACGGAGGCCAGCCCGGCCTGAGAAGCAGCAACACTGGGAGGGCGACCGGCTCGGCCACACGCGCAGCAGGGCGCTTGGCACGGCCTGATGGGCATTTTTAGCCTTGGGATACTGGGACTCACAACCACTCAGGTTTAACATGGGGGAGGATCCCAGGGCCGTGTGGGGGACACACAGGTGTCACGGTGTCCCCCGTGGGAAGCAGACCCTTCCTCGCGTCACCATTTCGCCTCCCGTGGCTTCCCACAACAGGCTTGAAATGCACCTTGGACCGAGGCTGACAACAAATTAGCCGACGCGCACGCACACAAACCCCCCACGCACACACGCGCGCGGCACAGTCCCACACACACAATGCGTTCATGACTCGGGCTCCCCTCTCAGCTGAGAAAATGGAGGCTCAGAGAAGCAAAGGGACTTGGGGTGTCTCTCGGCCGGCTGGTCGCACCCCACCTTGTTCCAGGGACGGTCAGAAACGGACACTGCAGATCGGCCAGCCTCAGCGGTCCACAGGGAGGCCGCCCCGACGCGAGAAGCCCAGCACCCCTCTGGCCCCAGGAAGGGCCATGCACCCACGGGGGACCTTTGGCAGGCACCGGCTCCCCTCCCCTACCCCGGAGGGACCTGGCCGCACACCAGGGAGCAGGGGGGGCTGTCGGTTGGGGCTGTAGTCACAGCAGGAACACTGGTGCCCAGGGTTTGAGGAGGGGGTGGGCCGAAACGTGAGGGCCCAGAGTTGTGGCAAGGGGCTGGGCACGCGAAAGAAAAGCTGGGGCCAAGTAACAAGGCCAGAGATGCGGTCCACCCTCCGGCGGGGGTCTCACAGCCCCAGAGCAGCACGCAGGGGCAGGACAGGTCCTACGATACTTCCTTGAACCTTCCGGAGTTGTGGAGGGGCCAGCACAGGGAAGGCACTGGGAAGTAACCTCCCAATTCCCTTGCAGTATGGGTGAGACCCAATGGGTGGGACAGGACATGCCCAGGTCACACAGCAGGTGGCCTGACTGTCCCCTTCAGGGCTCTCTCCTCCCCTTGGCCAAGAGCCCCAGACCTCTAACCCCGGAATGCTACCCAAACCCTTGCCCATCCAGGCCCTGGGGCCCTCCCGAGCTCTCAGTGCCCAGCTCCCAACCTGCCCAGCCACCTCGGGAGCTCAACCAACTCTCCCGGTCCTACCTTCCACCCCCCGGGAGGGGGGCCAACAGGGGCGGAAGGGGTGTGGACACCTGCTGTCTTAAGGACCCTTCTAAGAGCAGACAGAGCAGCAAGCCCACAGCCACCGGCCCCCTGTCCAGCCCAGCCCAGTGGAAGGAAGTTGGGAAAGAAGTGATTCTGGAAGCAAATGATATGTGTGAGCACAGGAGGGGAGAATGCCCACGGCACGGCCTGTTCGCCTTGGAAGGGAAACGGGCTGGCCCCGTGGCCAGCAAGGCCTCCCCGGGCCCCAACTGCCTAAATGCCCTACCTCATTCCCAGCCGCCAGTAGGAAAAAGGGCAGAATGAAATGCCTTGGAATTCTCCGGAAACAAGTCTCCAGTAAGTCCACGCCACACTCATGCACTCATTTCACGAAGGTTTATTGGGCTTCTCCTGGGTGCTGGGAGCAGGTCCCTGGGAAGGATCCAGCTGGGCCCACCTGGGGCAGGCAGGGGGGAAGTAGCAGCAGGGACAGGCGGGGACCCAAGGTGCAGCCCAGCCCTCCTGAGGCTCAGTGCTTCGGGAATGCCCAGGGGTGAGGACACAGGAGGGCTGGGAGGACAAGGGAGGTCCCAGCTCCCTCTGGGGGTGGGGCAAGCAGAGCATAGGCAGAGGGGAAGGAGTGGCGGAGGAGGGGGAAGGAGAGCCACCGGGAGGGAGCACAGAGGGAGCACGTGGGAATTCCCGAGGCCTGTGGAAGGCTACTGGGAATTCCAGTAGCCACGGAAGGCTGAGGCCCTGGCAGCTGAGTCACCACGAGGGTGGGCAAGGGCTCGGACACCACACACCTGGTTCTCTGCCACTTTGGCCGGTACGTGGCTGGCCCACTCCTCCTGCCGCGCTGCCCAGCCTGCTCCAGTGGGAAGTCTCAGCAGCCTTCTCCCTGGTCCCTGGGAGCTGCTCACCAGGAGAAAAAGGGAGGCTGTGCCCATTCACCCACCAAGCCCCATACAGGGCACTGTGGGGGAGGGCTCAGAGCCTGGGCAAACACTGCCCAGCCCCTCCCTTGCCCGGGGAGACAGCCCTGTGAGAATGGCCTGGGAAGCGAGAAGGCCACCCAACCCTCCCTTGGCTGAGCCAAGCCCTCTTCGCCTGTCCCCTCCCCCCACCCCCTTTCAAGTTGCTCCTGGACACCAGATGGACCCAGTTCAACTTGTCCTTCCTTTTCCTTCCCCCGCCCGCCCCCTGCTGGAGCTGTGAGAGGGCAGGCGGGAAGGGGGGACAGGCAGAGCCATACCCAGAGGCTTGGGGAACAGCCCCAGTGCCCACTCTGGTGACCCCAGCGTGCAGCCTGCCAGGCCCACGGGGCCAGGTCTCTGGGCCTTGGACCCAGACTCTCACTGCTGACCCCCAGGACAGGTCAGCACAGGAGGAGCAGCTGGTAGGAAGGGCCAGGTCCAAGGCAAGCTGGTGTTCCACCCTGGGGAAAGGGAAAGAAGAGAGAGTGGGGGCTCTTGGGGAGGCGAGAGAATTTAGGAGAGGGAGAAGAGAGAAATGGAGTAGAAGTTGCCACGCCTGGGCCTGGCTTCTAAAGGCATGGACCTTGAGTCTGTCCTCACCTGCACGGGAGGCAGTGGGAGCCAGACGGGCCTGATCACCTTGTCCAATGTCCTGGAACCCTGAGATATGGAGTACAGCGTGTCGGCCCAAGAAACAAACAGAGCCCCGGAGGCAGCGACAGCCCTAGGGACAAGTGCTGCTCTCCCGAGCCTCCCTGGGGCTGGAGGCAGTGTGGGGTCAGGGTGGCTGGGAGGGCCGGCTGGCAGAGCAGACAAGGAGGACCGGTCCCCCACGTGCCCCAGCCCACTCCTTCCACACGCCCACCAGCCCCAGCAACCAGCAGCATCCCCACCAGGTCCCAGGCAGCACAAAGGGCTCTCCCAGCCCCAAGTGGCTTTTTCATTTTCTGAAACTCAAATATGGGATGGGGGAGGGCTGCCCCATGGCCCTGTCCCAGCTTCTGCCTGGGTGGGAGCAGGGCACAGGTCCTAGACTGGCACCCTCACCAAAGAAACCAAGGAATAGGGGCTTGAAAGTTTTGCCAACCAAAGTTGGCATTCCCCTTGCCCCTGCCCAGGAGGGGCACCCCAGACCGCCAAACCCCTCTCAGACCCTTGCCAAGCAGGAGGCTTCTCTCCGCACATACCCCTGAGAGGGGAGCAAGGCAAAGAAAGGAAACAATTTGCCAACTCAGAGGTGCCCTGGAGAAGGGGGGGGGGCAGACAGGTTGGACCGCCCCCCCCCTTCCAGTCAGGTTTGGCTCAGGGAGAATTCCTAACCCTTACTGAAGGACCCCTACCCAGGGGGGGGGAGGGTAGTGCCAGGAGGCTGAGAAAAGCTGGGACTAGGCTGGCTTTCCTCCAGCGGGGAGATCCTGGACTGTGCAGTCTCCAATCCCTGAGCCGACAACAGAGAAATCGCCAGGCTGGGAGAAAGAGAAGGGGGGCTACATTCAAGTGCCCCCCACCTTCCTCTCTGGGTCTTGAGCTGCTGAAGCCACTGGTCCAGCGGGAAACTTACGCGGCAAAGGGGCCCACTAGGGTCGCGAAAACTGGAGAGGAGGACCTCCGCCCAAGGCGGGGCGTCTACCCCCGCGCCCGCGGGGTCCCGCTGGCCCCCGGGTGGGGGCTCCTTGCGCGGCAGTTGACTTCTCCAGCCTCGTTCCCTCACCGCCGCCCTCGCCACCGTCGCCGCTGCCACCGGGAGCGATTCGCCCTCGCCCTATCCAGCCCAGCGAGCGAGCTCCCACCTCGGCCACCCGCGCGAGCGCTGTCTCTGTCCCGGGAAGAAGTTAGGAGCTGGTCCCCGAGACGCGCAGCGCACGGGACGCAGGCAGCGGTGGCCCCGGGACTCGGCCACCGCCGCCCCAGAGAAGTCCCGGCGACTGCGAGGGCGTACCGGGAGGCTTCATTCCCCAGACCCGGTACAAATCGCTTGCGACCGGGCCCGGGCCTCGCCCCGGAGGGCAAGGCGGACCAAGGCGAAGCGGGGCTTGCTCCCAGCTTCGGGGACCCCAGGTCAGGGCACTTCCCCGCCCCGCCGCCTCTGCGCACGAGTCGCCCGCCCGGCGCCGGACGCAGCGAGGAATCAGAAGGTCGCTGACTCGGCGGCCGGGCGGACGAGGGCCCCACGGAGTTGGGGAGTTGCCCCGCACCCCTAAAAGCCTCAACACACATTCTCGGTTGAAAGTACGCACTTTACGCGTCCGGGCGCCTCCGCGGTGAGTCGAGCTGCCGCGCTCGGGGTCGGCGAAGGTGGCTCAGCTCGGGCGCTCCAGTCTCGACGTTCCCGGGGCAGAGAGCAACGTCCGGGGACGCACGGGACGGGTGCGCCCGGCGGCCGGGGCTGCGCCGGGCGAGGAGAGCGGCGAGAGGGGAGCGCTTCGGCGTTCAGGCAACAGCTACCCCTAGTGGGAGAGCCGCCGGGGCCGCCGCCGCCCCACGCCCGCTGCCCCGCGCCCCGCGCCCGCTGCGCCCCGCGCCCAAAGCGCTCCCGGACCCGCTGGGGCGCAGGCCCGGCGCCGCTTTCCCCAGCCCTCCCCGTCTCCGGCGCCGGGCGCTAAGCGGCCCTCGGGCCCTGCCCTCCGCACCTCCCCGCGGCGCCCGGGAGGCCGCTGACCCGAGAAGAGCGGCGCCGAGCCGGGACGAGATGGGACGGGGCGGGCGCGGCCGGGACGGCGCGCGGCGGCCCCGGGCAGCGGCGGGGGGCGCCGAACGCGGTGTGCGTGGCGGGGCGGTGCGGGGGGCGGCCGTGTGCGAGGCGCGAGTGTGAGCGCGCGCGGGAGGCGAGCGGGCGGGCGGGCTCCGGGAGGCGAGCGGCGCCCGCGGGCGAACAGGGAAGGCGGCGGGGGCCCAAAGTTGCCTCCTCGCGGGTCCGCGTCCCCGGCGGGGCGGGAGCCGGGGCCGGCAGAGCGGCGGCCGCGGACCCGGGCTCCCGCGGCACCTGGGCAGCGGCCCCGCACGAGCAGCAGCGGCGGGGGCGGCGTTGGCGGCGGCGCGCGGGAAGCGAACCGGAGCTCCGGCGCGGCGCGGCGGCCGCCGGGGAGCTCCGCTCAGGTGCGCGGCGAGAGGGGCGCGGGCCGGAGGCGGGCCTCCAGGACCGAGGCCGCGCGCAGCGCTAGCGCCAGCCGGAGCCGGAGGATCTCCCCGGCGGACGCCTGGGTCCCTGGTCCAGCTCCCGTCCCGGGTGGCAGCAGCGACCGGGGTCCGCCGCCCCCGAGAGCGCGCTTCGGGGGCCCGGCCCCGCCCCCGCCGGCCCCTGACGGGGCCGCTCCGCGACCCCCCCCCTCCCGGCTGCCTGCGCCCGCCCTCGGCCCCAGATTTCTAAGGCATTGGCCACGCCGCTGGGTGATCCCTCCGGGCTCAAGTTGCAAGGGGGCGGGCCCGGGCCGGAGGTGGAGTCTCCCGCCAATTGAAGCCTCGGCTATAAATCGAGCTCCCCGTACAGCCAAAGCCCAGATGCCGCGCCAGGCCACCCCGAGGTTGGTGGTGGGTGAAGGTAGCGGGTCCCAGGGGGCTTCGGGGGCTGCAGCCACCATGCTCCGCTCCCTGCTGCTTCACTCCTTGAGGCTCTGCGCCCAGACGGCCTCGTGCCTCGTGCTCTTCCCGCGCTTCCTCGGCACGGCCTTCATGCTCTGGCTTCTGGACTTCCTGTGCATCCGCAAGCATTTCCTGGGCCGCCGCCGCCGGGATCAGCCCGAACCTGCCGTGGAGCTCGACAGTGACGGCGAGGAAGTGCCCCCCGACGACCCGCCTGTCTGCGTGTCCGATGACAACCGCCTGTGCACCCTGGCATCGCTGAAGGCCGTTTGGCACGGCCAGAAGTTGGATTTCTTCAAGCAGGCGTATGAGGGCGGTCCAGCGCCCAACTCCGAGGTGGTCCTGCCCCATGGCTTTCAGAACCAGCACATCCTTGACTACGCGAGAGGGAACCGCCCGCTGGTTCTCAATTTCGGCAGCTGCACCTGACCACCGTTCATGGCGCGCATGAGCGCCTTCCACCGCCTGGTCACCAAATACCAGCGCGACGTCGACTTCCTCATCATCTACATCGAGGAGGCCCACCCCTCGGATGGCTGGGTCACCACGGACTCCCCCTACAGTATCCCGCAGCACCGAAGCCTGGAGGACCGGGTCAGCGCCGCCCAAGTACTGCAGCAAGGGGCGCCCAGCTGCTCCCTTGTCCTGGACACCATGGCCAACTCCAGCAGCTCGGCCTATGGGGCCTACTTCGAGCGCCTCTATGTAATCCAGAATGGCACCATTATGTACCAGGGTGGCCGCGGCCCGGACGGCTACCAGGTGTCTGAGCTGCGCACCTGGCTGGAGCGCTATGAGGAGCAGCTGCGCGGCGCTCAGCCCCGCCGAGTGTAAACAACCATGGGCCAATTGGCTGAACTTGGCAGGCCATGCCTTCGAGCCTTCGAGCCTTCGAAGCCCACGTGCAAATGCCCCCCCAAACAAGTCGGGTGTGCAGAGGGCCCCATGACACAGATGTGCTGAGCCAGGGATCGCCTGCTGGGTCTGCGCCCCCAGCCAAGGCACCTGAAAATTCTCCCTCGCCTCCCCGGACTCTGATGCTGTGACTGTCCCTCACCTGCACCTGCCTGGCTGGCTCGAAATCCCCCTTCTGAGTGTGGGATGCCACCTTTGCCTGGGTTCTCCCCTCCCCCACTCGTCCCCGCGGAGGCCCCTGCCTCTCAGACCCCCTCCCCAGAGAGAAGAGCCACTGTGCCTTCAGCCAGGTGCAGCAGCCCTCCGGGAGAGTCTCTGGCCTGCCAGCAGAGCCTGCCGCTCGCTCCAGGCGCCTGGCACCCACACCTGTCGTTGGCAGGGAGGGGGCGCTCTGCTCTGTTTGTGTCTATTTCTTGTCCCTGAGTTGGGAGTAGGGGCTTGGGCTGGGGAAGGGTGGCCAGGGTTCCCCCCCCTTATTTTGGGTGCTCAGGAGCCCCACTGCTGATGACGAGCTGTCTCTAACTGGTCTTGACCACGAGCCGGTTCTGAATTGCAGAGGGCTCGCAGCAGCGCCTGAAACTAGGGAGGAAAAGTACTCTGGGCTTCCGGGAGGAAAGCGCCACACAGGTGGTCCAAGAGGGGGGCTGGGGGTACTGTTCGGGACCAGAGGAAGCCGGCTTGAGAGGCACTGGCGAGGTTCGCAGCGCCCCAGGGAGAAGGAAGAGGCTGGGACTCCTGGGAAACGGGGTGTGGGTGGAGGAGTCCGCGAGAAAAGAGAGAAGGGGAGCGCATGGAGACCCCAAGTGAGGGGTCTCCTGGGCAGAGCTGCCGGCTGTGGGGCCAGGAAGGGGGAGGCCCCTGATTCGAAGGCCATTTTTGAGTGTTTTGCTGGAAATACTCTCTGTATATAAACTTCTTTTACGCTACAATAATAAAAGCTTGAAGTAAACTGCTTTCGCATTGCCTTTGGTCCCTTTATTTTTTTTTTTTTTTCTCTTTCCTCTGAATAGCGGCAGGAATTAAACACAAATCTCTCCCTCGCGTCCCCATAGTGACCCTGGGGGGAAGGGTGGCTGGAAGGAGCCGGCGCTGGCAGGGGCGCGGGAGGGCAAGGAATATGTAAAGGGACGGTGCGGGTGCCCAGGAGTGTACACACGCACGCGCACACTCACGGTGGAGTATGTGGGGTCGGCAGAGAAACCGACAAACCGAGCCGGGCGGGGTCCTGGAAGGAGGCGGGAGAGGCGAGGGGGTCCTTACTTGCCGCGGCGCGCTTGCGCTCACGCGCAACCACAGCTGCCCCTGCAGCCGCGCGTCTAACTTCTCCGACGGTCCCATGGGGTGGGGGAGGGGCGGCGTGGAGGATGAGGGGGGCTACGGGCACTCCGGGACTGCGCTCCCGACCACCGCGGGCGCCTCCGCACACCTGGCTCCTCCCTGGCCCCCTTCCCGCACCTGGCTCCTCCCTCGCCGGGTTCCCGCACCCCGCTCCTCCCTTAGCCCCCTTCCCGCACCTGCAGAATCGTCTCTCCCTCCCCTGCAATCCCCGCCTGGCTGCGGGGGTCCTCGGGAGGTGAGACAAGCGAAGCGCACGATGGCGGTGGGAGGGGAGACGGGGAAGGGCTGGCGGGCAGCGCCACCACTCCAGCGCAACACCTCCTGCGGGGCGGGGGCGGAGCGGGGTGAGCCCCCTGCCCGGGACACCCCACCTCCTGCGCCTCCTTCGCGTCCCCAAGTTCGAGCCAGACCTCGACACCACCACCCGCGACGCGCTCGGTACTGGAAAGTGGAGAAGGCGAGCGAGATGGAAGAGAGGACCGAGCCCGGGAAGAGGGGGACGCCTGTGGCCGGGCCGGGGGCTGGTGGGCAGGGGGCCGAGGCGTTTGGCACCGCTCTGCGTCCGCAGTCCGTACGGGCGCTGCCGCGCAATCCCGGCCCTCACTGGGTCCCTCGCTGCTCCCTGGGGGAGGGCGACGCTGCCAGCACGGGATGAGCGCGGCCCCCTCCCCCTCTGCTAGCGACACCTGGAGCGGAACAGTGGGGGGCGGGGGTGCAGAAGCGAGGGCTGAGGCGGGAGTCTGCAGGTCGCCAGTGGGGTAAGCGGGGCAGCCCAACTTCTCCCGCCCGGGAACCCAGGCCCGTCCGGGTCTCGGGATGGAAGGAGAGAGTGCTAGTGACCGCCTGTGTGTGGGCAGCGCGCGTGTGAGAGGGGGTTCTGCAGGGGTGAGGGGGGATGCAGCAGGAGGGTGAAAGAGGCCCCTGCTCCACCAACGCCGCCTCCAATTCCGCGCCCAACCCCCACGATGCTCCTCTGTGAAAAGTTTTTGGAACTGACACCCTGAGCTGGGATTTTATTTATTTATTTATTTGTTGCTTTAAAAGTATTTAAATTTAAAAAAAAAACTTTTAAGAAAAAATTGGCACAGATGGTATTTCTGCATCTCTTCCCCTCCCCCACCGCGCGCTGCGTCTCACCCCAAAACCCCCAGGAAGAATCCTGAACCCGCCGCAGAGACGAGGCTGGGCGCCGGGGAGGGCCTCTCCTGAGCTCGGCAGGCGCTGCAGGCGCTGGCCAGGGTGGGGACTTGGTGGCCCGGAGGCAGCGCAGGCCGGCCCGGGAGCACCCGCAGCCGCCGCCGGACCCCACAGCCTGCTGCAGCACCTCCTTGTCCGGTCCCGCCTTTTGGGGGTCTTGCCGGACGCGCTGTGCGACCTCCCTTCCCGGCGGAGCCTGCACCCCGCCCGCGCACCCGGCCGGGTCTGGCTTCCTGGAGCGAAACTCGGAGCACTGGACGCTCGGACCAGCCGGAGCTCCTGTCACTGCCCACGCGGCCGGCTGGCTCCCGGCTCCAGGGGGTTCCAGCACACACACACCCCAAACACACACACTTTCCTTCTTTCTCTTCTCCCTCCCACTCTCCCTTCGTCCCCTTCATCTTCCCCTTTCTCTCTTCCTTTTCCCTCGTGTCTTCCTTTCCTTTCTTTTCTTCTCTCTCTTTCTTTAAAAGCTCTCCTTCTTACAAAAATAGTGCGTGCTCATCGAGGAAAACTCAGAAGAGTCAGGAGAAAATAAAACCAACCCAAGGTAACCTCAGGGTGTGAGCACTTTCAAACATGCCTCTCCCTATCCCCCCCCCATATTTGTAAATATATATTTTAATAACAAGAGCAGGATTATTGTAGCCTGACATTAATTTTTGACTCCTGGTACCCTCTTTCCGTGTCAATAAATAAGTCAGGAATGAAACCACTGCCCCACCAGCAAAGGGACAGCCAGGGATGGCTCCAGGGGGCTTGGGGTGTGAGGCAGTTTTCATTATTATAAACAGAATCGCAGAGAGCATGGGGTGCACGCAGCCCCCTGCTGCTTTACCCCACGGGAACATTCTTTACAGGGGAAATCGCTAGGTCAAAACACATGCACACCTTGGAAGATGTCTGGTTTGCCAGATCTTGCATAACTGCCTTCCAGAAATTCTACTTGATTCCCCGTGCTGTCTCTTTATTTTTAAGTGAAAAATATGAAGCTAATACATAAGTCCATTCTCGGTAGTAAATTTTAAATACAGAAGAAGGGGGATGAGAAAGAATAAGCTTCACTTAGAGCAGGATTTTTCAAACTGAAACAGATTTTCCAAACTGATTTCAGGACCCAGCAGAGGGTCATGAAATCAACTTAGCAAATCAAGGAAAGCATTTTGTAAGAATGAGATAGGGGAATACAATGTAACCACCAGCATACCTTTCACCTAGGCTGATATGCTTTCCTGAAACTTCTGTTTCAGGAGTGTGTGTGTGTGTGTGTGTGTGTGTACAAGATGGCTGATGTGAAATGTATTTCTCCCTGAAGGAGGGATCAGAAATGTTGGGAAATGTTGAAAGCCAATGCTTCAAAGTTCCCATTCAACAGGGATAGCCCCTGTGAACTGTTGGGTGTTTCCTTCCAGAATCTCCCTCGCCTACTGACAATGGTATATGAGTACATTCCCAGATATAGGTTCCATAATCAGGATCACGATGCACAGTGCTTGATGGCCGCCCCCGCCACCCCCACACACCTTTCTCCTGCCAGTCCCTATCCAGCACCCTTTACCCATCCATACATCAGGTCCAAGCAGCTCCATGCCTGCAGGGTAACTTGGGCCAGACCCGTGGGAGGCCTGTGCCCATGCCCCGGCCTCGGGAGACACTCTGCCCTCAAGGAAGTCTGGATCAATGGGGATGAGAGGCTGAAACAGACATTGTTCTTACTGGGTTTTAGGGGTTTTTTTAAAGATTTATTTATTATTTGAGAGTAAGAGAGAACATGGTAGGAGGAGCGCAGAGGGAGAGGGACAGAGACTCTTAAGCAGACTGTGCACTGAGCATGGAGCCCTGTGGGAGAAGGGGGCTCCATCTCACAACCCTGAGATCATACCCTGAGGTGAAAGCAAGAGTCAGATGCTTAACTGACTGAGCCGCCCACGCACCCCCATTGTTCCTTCCTTACCATCACCATCATCCCCATGATTAGTGTTTCTTAGGTCCACAGTCAGCTCAGAAACATGGTTCAGGGACAGGGAGGAGGGGCATTAGAAGAGTTCATAAAGAGGGTCTCATTTGCCCCTTGAAGCCATAAGTGTCTCATCTCCAAAGACAGAGGGAAAGACATCCTTGGTGCAAAGTGCATGGAGGCCAAGAAGGGAAGTTGTGTTCAGAGAGCAGGAAGCCACCCATGTGGCTTTAAAGCAGAGGAGGTCGTGGTGGAGGAGGAGGGCCAGTGAGGAGGGTTGGGGCCACCATGGGAGCCTAGGCCACAGCTTGAGGTCTCTGCTGAGCCTTAGGAATGGGAACCTCAGACAAGAAAGCAGGGAAGTCAGAGGGAGAGGAGAAGGAGCAGCAGACACATGGGGTTGGGGATGAGGGGGCCTGACGTCCATCCACCACTGATAGAGGGCCAGGGGCACCTGCGGGAGTCAGGCTGCCATCTGTCCTTGACCCAGTAACTGTTCTCTAGGCATCTACCTGCAGAAGGTGGTCAGACTATTGGGCACAGAGGGAGGGAGGTACCAGGTGACCATGGCCTCTGCCTCATGCCGTGCAGACACCCCTCTGCAGAGAAGTGATGCCCCAAACCATGAGGCGACCCACACATGAGATAGTGAGAAGTGATATCTGAATGCTTGCTTGAGGGGCCAGGCCCTGGGCAAGGGGCTGTATCACGATTGTTCAATTCAGTCACCCTAACAACCCTCTTAAATAAGTACAATTATTAGCCTCATTTCACTGATACACAAACTGAGGCTTGGCCTGGTCAGAGATGGCTGGGCCAAGGTGTTTCGGGCTGAATTGGGTTCCTCCCCAAAATCTGAATGTCGAAGTCCCTAGTACCTTCGAATGTGACCTTATTTGGAGATCCGATCTTTAAAGAGCTTGAGTTAGGATGAGGTCGTTGGGGCGGGCCTTGATCCGGTATGACTGGTGTCCTTAAAAGAAGAGGAGATGGGGACCCAGACGCACAGAGGGACGGCCATGTGAGGACACAGGGAGAAGGCGGCTGTCTACATGCCAAAGAGAGAGGCCTCAGGAGAAACTCGCCCCACCGACACCTGCGTCTCAGATCTGCAGCCTCCAGACGTGTGAGAAATATTCTGTTGTTTCAGTGCACGCAATAATTTGTCACAGTAACCTTAGCAAACCAATACGGGCCACGGAATAGAAAATGGCATTGACCACAGGCCCCTCTTACCCCAGCGCTGGGGGTTAACACCAGGCTGTCCTGCATCCCCCAAGTGGCCAAAAAGCATCAGGGCGCTAGAGATCTCCCCGACCCAGACCCTTCCCTCCTCCTGTAGTTACATGAAAATGCAGCTTACAGGACGGCGGGTCTGAATTGGGCAGTGAGTGTGTGTGCTCTTTTTTAAATATCTGCAAAGACACACACACAGGCAGCTCTAGAAAAATCTACCCCGAGGAATTCACAGTAGCTGTCTCTGTGTGGGTGGGATTATGAGTGTTTTCTTACTTTCTTCTTGTTGCTTGTCTGTAGCCTGTGATTTTTCTGTAGTGAATGTGTATTGCTCTTATGACAGAAAAAATAAAACTAAAAACAGCAAAAACAGTGGCTGTGGCAAGTAGAAACCTGGAGGTGGGGAGGCCAGAGCAGATAGAGGACCTGGCTGGAGGTGGTGAGCTCAGGGCCAGGTTCCGGGGTGGGTGGTGGGAGAGCTGGGGGGCAGGGCTGGCACTAGAGACACTTGGGAGGGGGAAAAAGAGGAGTAAGGTTGCTGGGGGAAAAAAAAAAATCACAAGATACCCGATTATATTTGAATTTTAGGTAAGCAACAAATTTTTTAGTATAAGTATTCCCCAAATATTACATGTATATATAAATATATACATATTTATACTTTTAAAAGTTTTTTTTTTTAATTCATTGTTTCATTGAAATTCAAATTAAATCGGACATTTTGGGTTGTTTCTTTGTTTTAAATTTGATCATCCTAAGCTTGGATGGGGGGCAAAGGAGAACAATAGTGCAATCTCTCTGAGGCTCTGTTAGTGGGAACCTCGGAGGACAGAGGGCCTCAAAGCGTGGGATAGATAAACCCAAAACCTCTGGGACTCTCTCCCTCTTCCCCTCTGGCCAGACAGAGGCCCCCAACTTTCCTGAGACTGCATCTGGTGACCCAGAGCCAAGGAGGAATGACCACCAGCCCTGCCAGCTGATGATTTGTAGAGCCCAAAGCAAAATAAAAACATAGGGCCCCTTGTTCAAGAATAGGGGAAAGCACCATTAAAGGCATAAAATACGCAGCTTCTTCATTTCTTTCATGGTACCTCAGCTTGTTTCATTCCTATTTAATGGCATTATAAATAAAGAAAAATTAACATCTTCAATTATGTATTAGTCTGGGTCCTCCAGAGAAAGAGAGCCAACAGGATAGAGATTTACTTTAAGGAATGGGCTCACGTGACGATGGAGGCTGAGAAGCCTAGGATTTGCAGTTGGTAAGTCAGAGACCCAAGAGAACAATTAATGTAAGTTTTAGTCCAAGTGCAAAGGCCTGAGACCGGGAGTGCCAGCAGTGGAGGCTCCAGTCCGGGTCTGAGTCTGAAGGCCGAAGACCAACGGCCCAGCCCCAAGGCAGTCAGAGGGAGGTGGCAGCGCCTTTTGTTCCATCCAGGCCCTCTACTGATCAGATGAGGCCCACCCACATCAGGCAGGATGGTCAACTTCATGCAGTCTATTGCAAATGTTCCTCTCATCTCGAAACACTCTCACAGACACACCCAGAATAATGTTTGACCAAATATCTGGGCACCCCATGGCCTAGTCAAGCTGACGCAGAAAGTCAGCCCCCACAGATAGGCAGCCAGAGGTTACCCTTCCCTTCTCCAGCTTCAGATGCAGGTGAAAGAGCCTTGAAGTCACACATGGAACCACTGACATTACAACTTTGCCTTTCACGCGTGACCCTGCACATACATTTCATCCTCTCCAGAAAAGGGCAGATGCTACATGGAGTTGACTCACCTGTTTTTAGCTCCCTTCTTGGTGCGGGCACACTTTGCCCACATTCCTGGCCATCAGTTGGCTGATAAAAAAGGAGACAGGGCAAGAAAAGGAGCCACAAGGAGCCCAATCTTTCGCTTTCCACGGTGCCATCCCTCTGGGGGCCTGTGGCTCCCACCTTCCAGCACACATGCACCTTGACTTGCTCTGAGTCTCACGGAACTGGCACGTGCTGTGGGGTCACTGACCTCCATGCTCCTGGGGCATCACAAATGAGGAACAGCAGAGAACAGGGACGTACATGCCCCCCTCCCCGCTCCGCTCAAGCACATCCTCCAGGGTCCCATCCAGCAGCACTTAACAAAACACAATGCAAAGACAAAAATTATTCGGAATTTCAAGACAGTGACAGCAGAGCATTCAATCAAGAGCAGGGTCCTGCAAGGGAGGGGCACTGGACACTGGCCCAGGATGCTCACCTAGGAAGCCTCCCCGACCAGCAGTCCACACTTGCACGTAGCCTGCTCGCTCATACACGGGGGCAGCTCCTTCCGTGGGCAGAGGGGCCACGCTACGTTGCTCCCTGTTCTCCTGGAGGAGACTGAATCTCCATGGTGTTAGCCAATGTCCCCAGGATACATGCCTTCTGCCTCCAAAGCCATGCCTTTGGCTCTCCCCACTGCACTTGGCTGCTTCTAGGATGCCCAACCCCTTGCTGGCCATTCGTGTACCTGGGCTGGGGGCTGTGAAGATGGCAGGTGGATGCTCACCATCTCGGTGCCCAAAGACTCGGCTGACTCAGGCAGCCTGTGGCCAGAGGCAGAGTCAGGGGATAGAGCGATGGCTAGAAGAAGGTGCCAGGAAGAGGAGGGTACACATGTAAAGGCCAAGAAATGGCCCAGTGCAGCGTTCAGCCAGAGATACAGTGCAGGTGTGTGTTAGTGTGAGAGAGTGTGTAAGCACGTATGAGACGCATACACCTTCACACTCCAGACCCTCACTGAGCCGCCGGTACCCCCCAGGCCTGTACGAAGCACCAGGGAGAACTGGTCCCATCCTAACATCGTGACTGAGCTGGTCGGAGAGACAGAAACTAACAAGGCAGGAAGCCCGGGATTTGGGTAACGCAAGGGAAGGCTTCCTGGAGGAGGTGTATCATGAAGGATTAGAATCTCAGGTGGGAAGAGCCTCAGGGGTGGAAAGAATTACGTGTGCGGAGCCTTGGCAGCGAAAACATCCTGGCAGGTTTGGGCAACGGCAGTCAAGTCCATGGGGCCCCAGAGGGGGCAGACAGGGATGAGAGGTGAGGCCAGAAGGCCGTATGTGGATCTGGCGCTTTACCCTGAGGCTCTGGGGAGAGGCAGGAACGTGCCTGGGGGCAGGGAGGGTAAGGGTCAAGCCTCTGTCTAGGGCAGCTGTCCCTACCTGTGGCTGGAGCACCTGAAGAAAGATACTGGTCTCCAACCCTGTCCCAGCCACAGCCCTGCCCTTCCTGGCCTGAGCCTCTTCCCCTTGCCTCCACCCCTACCCTTGGGATGGCTGGACCCCGTCACACTGCTCTGGGGCTCCCTGAGCTCCCCGAATCCCCATGACCACTTTCTCAGCGTAAGCACTCAAGAGCTCTCCAATCCACTGACCACCTGTGTTGGCCGTTTGCACAGCAGTCTGCTGCGGGGACCCATCCTTCTCCACCGACACTGCAGAACGAGAAACCACAAAGGACCTCCTTATTCACTGGGTTCCAGGGAAGGTTCGCCTCCGGAAAAGTTCTGTTTGGGTGCAAGAGTTGGCATGCTTTTGTTCTTCCCAGATTTGTCTGTAAAC
Source organism: Neogale vison (assembly GCF_020171115.1). Taxonomy (NCBI): domain Eukaryota; kingdom Metazoa; phylum Chordata; class Mammalia; order Carnivora; family Mustelidae; genus Neogale; species Neogale vison. The sequence goes on along the minus strand of NC_058103.1, from coordinate 4,233,520 downwards.
CCAGTAGGACTCCGCACAAAACCCCAAGAGGGTCCTGGAGCTTATCCCAGCATCCACATGAAAGAGAAGGACCAGGATTGGCCAGAGAATTTTTGAAGAAGAAAGAATTGGAGGACACATTGAGCATCCATTCATTGCTTTGACAAATATTTATTCCAGATCACAAATGAGCCAGCCATGATTCCGCTCCCCAGGAAAAGACTCAGTAAAGTTCTGCCCAAACAGAGTACACACTCAGGTTGGGGGACAACAATCAGAAACAGATACGCTTTGGGTGGTAAGAGTCGACAAATCAATTTTGAATCCTAAAAAAGGCTGCAAGGAAAAATAAAGTCAGTGCTTCCCTCATGCATAGGGTCACCCCAACACCTAATGGCTTAAAGCAATAGCGTTCCCGTCATGTTCACAGGTCTGGAGGCTGAGTGGGCTCTGCTCCGCCGTCTTACCTAGAGCCTTTCAGACCACTGCAGCCAGATGGGAGCTGGGCTGGGGCAAATCAAAAGCTTCCTTACTCTTATTTCTGGTGACAGTGGCCAGCTGCCAGCTGAGGACTTCCCAGAACTGTGACTAAGATGCCTACCTGGGGTCTCTCCCTGTCACCTGGGTTTCATCTTATTAGGCAACTGGGATCCAAATTCGCACATCCCAAGAGAGTAAGGCAGAACTGCGTGGCCCTGTTACAACTTATGAAGTTACGTGGCATCACTCTGCAAACTCTGTCCAGGTAGTCACAGAAATCTATCTGCCTGCTGGAGGGGAAGAGACCCAGCCTCCCACCATGTAATAGAAGACGCGCCAAAGTCACACCCCGGAGTGGGCTACGTTGTCCTGTCTTTGGGAAAAATCGCAGCCAGGGTAAGGGAATAGAGCCATTTACAAAGTAATAATCAAAAAGCCAGGGAACAACCCAGGATAGACAAACAGACCCCAGAACAGAGCAGAGAGCCCAGGGAAAAGCTCATGCCGGTGTCTGGACACCAGAGATAAGGAAGGGGTGTCCATGATCAGGGGGCTGTAAGCACCAGTGGGGAGGAAATTACATTGTATCCTGTCATTCACACACACACACACACACACACACACAGAGAGAGAGAGAGAGAGAGAGAGAGAGAGATTGCCAGTGGGATAAAGACTTGAAGTGAAATGCAAACTGTTACAACTTTAGAAGACTAGTAAAAAAGTATCTCTGTCCCGCATTGAGATAGCACTTCACGCCCATTAAGATGGCTACTGTGGAAAAAAAAAAAAAAGCTGGAAGTAACAAGCGTTGGGTGTAGAGAGGGTGCAGAGAAATCAGAGCCCTCCTGCACTGTTGCTGGAATATCACGGTGCAGCCACGGTGGAAAACAGTATGGGGGTACCACAAAAATGATGCACAATGCGATCCACCAGCTCTACTTCTGGGCACATACTCAAAAGAATGAAAAGCGGGGTCTTAAATATGTATTTTCAGACCCATGTTCCTAGCAGCGCTATTCACAATAGCCAAAAGACAGAAGCCACCCAAGTGTCCACGGATGCATAAATGGGTAAATAAATGTGGTCAGTCCATACCACGAAATATTATTCAGCCTTTAAAAAGGAGGACAATTCTGACACCTGCTCCACCATGGACAAATCAGAGGACTTTATGCAAAGTGAGATAAGGAAGGCACAACAGCACAAATCCTGTGCGATTCCATTTGTATGCGGTCCGGGTCCCGAGAGGGCTCAGGTCCACTGAGATAGAAAGGGGAGCAGAGAGTTGGGGAGGGAGGGGGATGCGGAGCTAGCTGTTAAGTGGGGACAGAGTGTTGCTTCAGGGAGATGCAAAAGTTCTGGAGGTGGCTGGAGGTGACGGTCGCCCCACAGTGTTTACAGTGGTTAAGATGGTAAATTTTATATGTATCTTACCATCATTAAAATAGACATATGTGTACACACATGCAATTTAAAAAAAAAAAAAGATCTCAATGTTCTTAGGTTGGGGAAATTTTCTTATTTAAAAAGGGGAAAAAAACACATAAAGGAGATAATATAACTAGGGAGCCTGGGCGGCTCAGTCAGTTAAGCATCTGCCTTCGGGTCAGGTCATGATCCCAGGTCCTGGGATTGAGTCCCACATCGGGCTGCCTGCTCAGTGGGGATCCTGCTTCTCCCTCTCCCTCTCCCTGCCTCTCCCACTGCTTGTGCTCTCTCTGTCAAATAAATAAATAAATATCTAAAAAAAAAAAAGAAGAAGGAAAAAAATACTATATAACAAAATCAAAAATTTCTCTGTAAACAAAGATGGTATTAACAGTTGAGACTTGCATCCTTGTGTCCACGCCTGCCTTCTGGACCCGTCGGCACGACTGTCCGGGCTCTCCATCCGTGAGCTCTCTTCTTGCAGCTCTGTGGGCTGGGGCTGGCTGATTGCAGGCGGGGCAGGAGCCATGGGGGGTGGGAGGAGGCTGAGGGCTGGAGACTTCTCCTAGCTCCCCGAGGCAGGGTCGCCGTGGGTGGGCTGGGTGTCTAAGAGCCACCTCCTCTCAGGGACTCTGTCCACCACGTAATTGCTCTCTCCTCACCCAAGGGTCTCGGGGCGGCCATGGCTCCAGGGTGGCCAGCCCGGGGTACCTTTCCACCCCTCCTTGTTCCTCTGCTCCTTGGCAAGTAGCCCCCTGAGTCATCTCTCCCCGTACCCCAGGTTGAGGCTGCTGGTCATTTCCTGCCAGCACCCAGGTTGCTGGGACGCATATGTGCTGCTGACAGAGGAGTGCAGACAAGAAGCTTCTACATGCAGGGGACCCCGACGACCAGCAGGTGCCTGGAGTGAAAGGAGGACAGCAAGGATCATGGAAGCCACCACCTTTGGGGGGCAGAAGAGTGGCCCCAGTGAGGCTGATGACCTGAAACCCCAGACCTTCACAGGGTCACTTTACATGGCAAAAGGGACTCGGCGTATATGGTAAAGCTAAGGACCTTGAGGTGGGAATCAACCCTGCGGTATCCAAGGGGGACCCAATGTCATCATGAAGTCCTTATTAGCTGCAGGCAGGAGACACAGAAGAGGGACAGGACGGCAGGTGCCACGCTCCTGGCCATGAGCAGCGAGGAAGGGTCCCGAGCCAAGAAACACAGGCAGGCTCTGGGAGCCAGAAAGAGAAAAATACGAAAGGATTCTCCCCCTGGAGCTTCCAGAAGGAGCACAGGAACTGGATAAGCTTCGCGAGCAATCAGGGGAAGGCGAACTCCAACAGCCGGGCCACTCTGCCTCACACTGGGGTAGGCGCAGACATAGGGGACTGGGGGGACCGGGAGTGGATGCCCTGCCCTGTGGGGAGGGCCGACTGCATCGGGGAGGAGTTTTGGAGCCCCCCAAGCAGCACGGAAAGCTGTACAGGCTCACGCCTGTGACTCAGGGAAGCCCCTTGAGCCCCACAGCCCGTGGTGGGGCTGGTCCTCAGAGATGGCCCCAGCCCTGAACCGCTCCCGCTGTGGACCCCTCCCGCTCTGGCTCTGGGCCTGCCTGTCACTGCCGGTGATCACCAAAAAGGACAGTGTGGGCATCTGCGTCCCGGCCTGAGGAAGGCCTGGCAGCTTCTGCTTTCACCCTTTGGGTGTCTGGAGATACATCGGAAAGGGCACGGGACCCCGCTGGAAAGGGACAGAGGCCTGGCGATCCCTGTGTCTTCTGAATGTCACGCACCAGCCACTATCTGACTGCGGGATGGACACTACGCAGGACCAGCAGGAAGACTGCCAAGCTCAGCCCAGCTGACCCCCCGAAGCAGAGAGACAATAAAATGGTCATTTCACTCCATGTTCCGGGTGACCCACTGGGCAGTCTTAGGAAAGGAAAGTGCCTGGATTGGGGGTCAACAGGAGCACAGGAAGGTCCCCTCCCTGGTGAAGCACTGTCATGGCACGTGGGAGGGTTGGAGTCTGGTGAATCACGGAGCCATGGACCCCTCCCCGCCGCCGGAATGAATGGACTTGATCTACAAGGCTCACGAGGGTCACACCCCAGAAACACGGGGCAGATCTTCTGGGTGACCCCATTTGTATGAGATGCCAGGCGAGGTCAATCCAGAGACAGGAAGCAGATTGGTGGTTGCCGGAGGGGGACCCAGGAAAGACGGCTCATGGGTATGGGGCCTCCTTTCCGGGGCAATGAAAATGTCACAGAACTAGACAGAGGTGGTGTCTGCCTACCCCGGTCCCGCATGAGGGTGCACTCTAAAAAGGCTGGTTTTAGGACGCCTGGGTGGCTCAGTGGGTTAAGCAGCTGCCCTCAGCTCAGGTCATGATCCAGGGTCCTGGGATCGAGCCCTGCTGCTGTACCTACTTGTGCTCTCTCTCTCCCTGTCAAATAAATAAATAAAATCTTTTTTAGAAAGCAAAGGCAAAGAAGGAAGGAAGGAAGACAAGTTATATGTACTCTTATGTACTCTGTACTCTTTTGATCTGAAATATTTCACAATTTCACATGAAAAGCAGAGTGCTGTCCTATCCCACTTCACCTCCACGAGAAAGAGAAAGAAGCCATCCATATCTGGGAGACCCCTCCCGGCTCTGACGCGGCCACATCAGTCACATGGGAGGGCATCTTTGAGGGGCCCCCAGACCCACGTGGTGGTAGGGCTGGGGTTCGAACAGGCAGGCCCCAGGGAGCTCCCCCTTTAAGAGCTTTCTGCTAAGTACTACTTCCCAGGGGCTCCGCTAGTGACATGTCACAACACACTCTGAGGAAGACCCCATTATAATTCCCATTTTGTATACGGGGAAGCTGGAGCCCCGGAGGTGACAGTCCCCGTGAGCAGAAGGCAGAGCCAGGATCCCACCCTCGACAGCCCGGCTGCCAAGGGCAGGCTTAGCTGCCGTCATGTAGCGAGTGGGACGTGGGAGGTCTCAGCCACGGCCAAGTGACTGCCTGCTGGGCTGCACCCACGCCCCGAGGGCTGGTACTTCCTTTCCAGAATACGTGTCGCTTTCCCCAAACCCAGTGTCCACGAGCGTTGTTTCTACAACCCCGCCCTCCCATGAGCCAAAGGAAGAGGTGATCAGAGTGGGGTCATCATCATCATTGGGCCCCCCAGAGAGAGTCCTGAAATTGGCTCCAGGACCACCCTCCACACTCAGTCCAGGCCAGTCCACACCACGGCCCCCGGCCTCCCTGCACTCAGGGTAGAGCACACACACATATAAAGAGGAGTTTCAAACCACTTCTCTGAGCCTGGGTGGAGGGCCCTGAGCCAAGAGCCGTCCTGGGAGCTTCCTCTGCCTCAGCCTCAGCCTCTCCCATGTGCAGTTGAAGGCGACCCAGGATCTCCCCAAAGGGAAAGGCTCCTGGGGCTCCCAGAGTCCAGCTGGGTGCCAGGCACTGGGCGTGCGATGGAGATGAGCAGCGGGCATGGGACAAAGTGAAACAAGACGGTCCGCTTTGAGAAGCTGACAGGTCTGGCTCATCTGCGCAAACTCGGACTGGAAAGGGCAAAGCGTGAAAAGTTACAATTGCCCTGGACCTCAGTTTCCCTCCTCTGAGACAGGGGCGCAGTAGTATCTGCCCCACTGGGTGTGTGAGGGTAGAATGCCCATAAAAGCCCAAGAACATGGGCTCCTAGGTGGCTCAGTTGGTTAAGCGTCTTCTTTCGATTCCGATCATGATCCCGAGGTCCTGGGATTGATCCCCATGTCCGGCTCCCTGGTTAGTGGGGGGCCTGCTTCTCCCTCTGCTTCTGCCCCTCCTCTTGCTTGTGCTCACTCTCTCTCTCAAATACATAAATAAAATCTTTAAAAAAAAAAAAAAGGAGTCCAAAAACGTGGTGATGGATGGCTGGTAGGAATACTTTTAGATTTCGCCATTACAAAGGAGGGGCCGTGCTGGTCTCTCAAACTTTTATGGCCATTAATGTCCTTGTGGTGAGCTCCTTCCTTCCCTGACTCAGTGTTTCCACCTGTGCTTAGGGGTGTGCAGACAGCCTGTGGCTGACATTCCTACCCAGAGCCTGCCCTGAGGCCACCAGCTCCATCCCCCTTTCTGGACAAGCTGGGGTCTCCAGGAGTCACTGCTCCTAGAGCTCATGGACCCCCCCGTCCATCTGCTCCAACTCCCACACAGCAAGTCAGCTACAAAGACACAATCTTGGCTGGACAGCCGCTGCCCAGGGTGCTTCTGTGGGACATCTTCTAGAGAGCTAGGCCTTGGCAGTGTTGTCCTTGGTTAGGAGGTAATAAAGACACCGCAGGCTTGACAAGAGGGCCACAGATCTTGGAGCTAAGCAGATCTTGAGGCTGCTGTTCCTGAGGTGGGGCGGGGTGGGGGGGCTTCCAGATGCAAAATCCGGGGCTCCCACTGTCCAGCAATTGCAAAGGCCAGATTTGAGCTCAGGGCCGTTGGATACCCAAGTCCAGTGCTCCCTGCAGAGGGAAGGAACACAGTCACCGAGTGTCTGGGCCACATTGCCCTGATGGAATCCTCGTCCTGCCATCGATCGATGGTATCACCAAGGATGAATCATGGCCCCCCTGAGCCTCAGTTTCCTCATTTATACAGTGAACTTTTTTGTTTGTAAAATAGATAAATGTGCCTTATTTTTAAAAAGTGATTGTATCTGGGAAGGTGGATGGTAAAAGTAGGACCCGCCTCGTGGGTGATTATGAGGATCGACGGGGTGGACAAGGCTAGGTGTGTGCGACAGTGTGTGGACACCGAGCACTGGACAGACGTCAGGCACCATCGCTGTTCCAGCTCCGGGATGGTCACCCGCACGGTCCCCTCCCCTCCGGATAAAACTCAATCTCCGCAGAGAGACCCAACATGAACAATACAGGCCAGGTCTGAAAGTTTCTGGATGGCAGAAGTGTTTGCAATTGCCAGGACACATCTAGAAAATAAATCATTTACAGAAGGGATTTTTTTTTTTTTTTACACCATCTTTCATTCTTTCAGAGATTGAACAGGCCACTTGAGAAGGAAAAGCAGCCGCAGGGTATCAACAAATAATTCCGAGAGTTATAAATAGTCTTTGGATCCCTGAGCTGAAGAGCGCTTGAAGGGAAATTCATCTAAGCCCCCCGTCCTACTGAGGATACCCCTCATCTGGGCTGAGAGACAGGGCCACCCAGCTGCCAGTGCCTGGTTCTCTCTCCTTGCCCCTGGAGGGATAAAGGGGGGTTTCTTTACACTCCAACTGTTTCCATGTCCACAACATGTCTGTCTTCAGAGAGAAACGAACCACCCATCAATAAACAGATAAGCCTGGGAGCTCCCATACAAAGTCAAGGGCCCAAAGCCCTGCCTTACAGGGTCCAGCTCTTGGCTGTGAAACGTTCTCTGTCTGATTGACTTGTTTCATTTGTACCTGCTCAGGGTCAGCCGGGTCCTGCCCGCATTTCCCGGGCTGGGCGTTAACCCTGCCGTGTCGCGCTGGAGAACCAGTGTGGAAGTCTTCCTCAGCCTTGGTGAGCGCAGTTCTCACCGGGAGCCCAGGGAAGCCAGTGCGGGATGGTTACAGTCCGAGGGACAGTCCAGGACCACTCCTCATAGTCTTGGAAGGAACAGGGAAGGCAAGAAACAGAGCTGCAGTGTGTGGGAAGGGACACCTTTCTGGTGGGGCAGGAGAGGGGAGGCATATCTGGGTTGTTCAGAGACCAGACCCTGGAAAGCGGGTCTATGCTCCCCTACTGGTGGCTGTGTGGCCTTGGGCAAGTGACTTAACCTCTCTGTGCTTTGATTTCTCCTCTGAAAAACTCAGATGGAAAGTGGCACCTACCTGCTAAGGTGGCACACAGCTCCCACAGCAAGTGCTCACTGAAGCTCGCCCACTCCAACCATGGGGGAGGGCCTGCCTTGGCCTCGGGGCAGGGTGCCCCAGCATCCACATGGGATTGTAGTGGCACTAAAAGGTTCATTCTGGCCACGGTGGGCGGAAGGCAGGGGGAGCGGTTAGAGGGAGTGTGTGGCAGGCATCTCCCGCCTGCAGGGAGGTCTGTGAGCCTGGCAGTCTTGGGAGACTGAGTCAGGGAGAGCCATAGCCCCAAAAGAACTGCGGAAAATCGGGTAGGATCTGTAGAGTCCCTGGGACAGAGGTTCCCCAGGACCCCAAGGGTATCAGTCAGAGGCCCTGAGCCCCCCACCCCATCGTGGGGGTACCTGGCCCCTCTCAGAGCTGTAACTGTCAGCAAAGGCTTCCAGGATCAGGGGCTGCCACAGCCCTCCCCAAACTGGGACTAGTCCACAGACACACCCCCATCCTCTGTCCCCGACCAGCCATCCTCTGTGGTCTGGGTGGCTTTTGACTATGTACGATGTGGCTTCTTGTTTCCAAGAAGTGCAGAAACGTGTCCTGGCTGTCCAAGGCAAACTGAGAACTCCGCTCGGTTAGATGTAAGTAGACGTGAGGTAGGGTTCAGAGCCCGGAGGCAGTTTCTGAGCCGTGCGGAGCAGACACGGGAAGAAGGCTTCTGAAGGCACCGTGCTCCCCAGGACTCCGGCGGCTCAGCGCGCGCAGCTCCCACGCTCACAGTCTGCTCCAGGCAAACACAGAGACATGCACATGCTACGGGCAGGTCCACGCAATCACGGACAACATGCGCACGTGTGCACCCACAAGAGAATCTACACAGAGCATCTCTCTCTGTTTTTCAGGCCTGGACTTCACAAACAATTCCCTGATTCCTGTTCCCGATTCCAGAACTCACTCCTGATAGAACTTATTCCTGGAATTGGAAACTTGGGTCTGAACTGGCAGGGAGTAAATCCGTCTGGGCTCTGCCTCCCTGCCCCCGGCCTCTGTCTCCTTCTCCCCTTCCTCCCTGGCCCTCTGGAACAGAGCCTGGAGAGTGTCTGCGGGAGGCTGTCCGGCCCTGAGCTAGCAAACCGAACCCTCGCCTGTCCCTCTTCCAGAGCTGCCAGAGCTCAGGGTGTGAGCGAGGGGCCTGCCTTCCTCAAGTAGAGGCAAAAATACTGTGCTTGTTTTGAAGAGCCGGATCCAGGTCTGGAAAACTGCTTCCCAAATCAAACAGCTTGACTCGGGCGGCTCCGCCCATCTGTCCGACCATCCAAAATCCACCACCCACCCACCCACCATCCATCCACCCACCCACCTGCCCAGTCGGCCGCCCACCCAATTCAGCAATCCCCCTGGCTGCCGTGGGGAAGGCGATCAACTCGACAGACCCGTCAGGGACCCTGCGCTCCGCGCTGGGCCCTGGGGCTGAAATCATTAACAAGACCCATGTGGTGACTCCCCTTCACCCAAGCGCTCAGGTGTCACCCAGCCTCTCCGCCTCCCCCGAGCTTAAAGGTCGCGGAGCCCTGGAGCAGGGGGCAGCTCCATTAGGTCTTCTGATCTGGGCTGCGAAACTCTAGGGAAGTCGAAAGGAAATGGGATTCCTTCCACATAAACACTCTTTGCACATCCTGGGGACCCCATCTGTGCAGCAAAACACCCTCCAGCCCTTCCTCGCCCAGGTTGCCGGGCGGGGTGCACGTGCAGCCCCCGTTCCCGGAGGAGAAACATTTTTATCACTTCCGGAAATGAGACAGAGCTGTCAAAAGCTCATGAACTCAGCTAGTAAATTGTGAAACATAAGTCGCAGGTCTGTTCGGTGCCACGGAAAACACGACAGCTGGTATCAATTAGAGCGGTTTCTGCCTGGAGTCCCGGCTGACTCTGCAGCAAGCGGGTTTCCTGCTGAGAGTGGGGGGGCGGGGCTCCACAGGAGCTGGGTCTGGCCCCGCCCCTGCCCCCGCCAGCCCCACCCACCAGACGAGGCGGGGCACCTCCTGTGGGGCCCTCTGGGTGGGGGAGGGAATTTCCCAGAAGCCCAAGCGGGGCGTGATCACGCGACTTTCTGGAGCCGGTCACCTGCTGGCCAGTGGGGATATCGGGATGCTGGGATGTTGGGATGTTGGGTGGAGGCACGTCTTGGAGGGGAGGATGGTTTTGCGGGGATCACCATTAAGGACACCTCCAAACTTGTTTCTCCCCCATCCCAATGATCGGTGTCCTACACTCCACAATGTAACCGAGCCGTAGGAAGTGAACATGGTTTTCGTTTGGCCCAGCATCCCTCCCCTCCTTCAGTAATGAACCCCTTTACCTGTAAGAACAGCATGCAGTGGGGTTCAAGGGGGTTGATCCCAGCCACGGGACAAGGCCCATGACCCAGGCCTGGCCTTGAAAGTTTGCTGGTGGTCTGCTCTGTGAACCCTTAGGAAGTCTGTCAACTTTAGCTGTCCCCTCTGTGCAGAGAGCCAGGAGAGAGGCAAGCAGGAAAACAAGAGAGAAACTCAGTCCCAGTGACACTGGTTAAGCTCCTGGATTCATCTGTTCCTGAAGCCAGAGCTGCACACAGAGACCAGACTTCCCACTTTAGAAAGACTTCTTTTTTTCTTAAACGAGTATGAGTTGTGTTTCTATTGTTTGCAGTAGGGTCTCTCTGATACATTATGGCGATGCTTTCCCAGTCGGTAGATATTTATTAACTACCGATTGTATGCCAAGGTCTGTCCTAGGCACTAAGACAAACAATAAATGAGACCCACTTCGCCCGTGCAAACAATTGCATCCTTTTCCTCTCTCAAGAGGGGAGCTAAGAGCTCTGGCATCCACTCCATGTGGAGTTACGCTCAAAACTTTTCATACATTTTTTCTCTTATTTGTTACAGAAGTGGAAGTTAATGTCAAAGGAAAAATAAAGTTGCATAAAATGCGTATTCTGGCTGCATATGGCCCAGCTCCGTGTACAAATATGCAGAGGGGAAAGATGGAAAGGAAGCACCACATTAACTATGGCTCTCTCTGGTGAGAGCAATTGCAGATAATCCTTGGTTCTTTTTTATACTGTCTGTATTTTCCAAATCTTCTATGATGGAACAAGTTGGCTTTTGTTTTTTAATAAATAAAGCAGCATGGGGCCCGCAGTAGAGGACCCACCTTGGGCAACATCTGAGAGCCTCTTGGGCCCCCTCTTATTCCAGCCACAGCTGTGGTCACCAGACCCACACAGCCGTAGCTCACCCGCATTGGGGCCACCCGACGTTGCCTCATCTGTGGAGAACCCCAGTCTCTCTACCCGCTCCTACCCTGGGCTTTCTCTCGAGAAACCCAATTCTGTATTATGGTGTCAACTCAAAGTCCAGGGCACTTAGTTCCCTGTGGGTGACCTCTGACCACTGCAGGACAGAGCCAGGAACTCGCTCTCCCTTTCCGGGGATGGGGGCAGGGGCAAGGGGCAGGCACATGATCCTAAGACATCATCATCGCTTCCTTGTGCACCTTGTGGGCCCGAGCAACCGAGCAGCCAGTACCTGAGGTGGGGACTCACCTCTCTCCCGTATCAGCCCCCAGCCCCACTCCCACCCCTAGGCCACTTCCCAAATGAAACCCTACACCCAAGCTCTGTTTCAGGCTCTGCCTCAGGGAACTCTGCTCAGTGCAAGGACCCTGCCACCCCACCCTATGCTGGTGTCACCAAAGCTTCTCTGCTCACTGTGCGCCGGCCGTCCCTGGGCCTGGAAGGACCCTTGCAGAATTCTCTTCAGCTGCAGGCATCCCTGAAACAGGGTCAGCAGAGGAAGGTCCCCCATCCTGTAGGAAGTCACCGCGTGTCCAGGTGGCGGCAGGTCTGCATGCTGCAGGGACAGGTAAATGAGCTCCCTGACCACACCAGCCCATCCCGCTCAAGGGGCACTGTCTGCGTGGATCCCTAAAGCAACCCCTGATAGCCAAGCAATAGCCTCAAAGGCCAGGGAGGGCTGGGAAGGCCTGCCTGGGCTCCATTCTAGGAACCATGGCCTGGCACCTGCGAGGGGGTGGGGAGGCTGGGGGAGACGAGGTGACAGCCTGGAGACCTGGACCAGTGCGGGGACCCAAGTATCCTGATGATGACCTTGGGCTCATTCTCATCAGCCACAGGAACTCAGAAATAGGCCCAGAGGGGTGCAAGGCAGGAGGCGGGGGTGTCAGTGGGGTTCCAAAGCACCTGTAGGGATTTTCCAGACTGGGGAACTGGGCTCGGCTGTGGCTGCTTTAGATAATGGGGACTTGCCCTTTTCCACGAACGCTGACACCATAAATGCTCTCGCTGCTACAACAGTTCTCTGCCCTCAGCGGGTGCCAGAGACCTTGGAGGCTCACGCAGCCTTTCGGAGCTGCTGTAAATACCCATTGTCCCTGTACAGTGAGCTGCAGAGAAAAACATGCGTGTGCTGTCGGGCCTTTGTTGGGAGAGCTGGTTGCTTAGATTCGGATGAATGCCCCCAGCTCCGAGGGGGCGCGGACAGGATTTGGAGGCAGTGGAGCTGGCCCAGGTTTGCTCCAGCCTTGCCAGCTCTGAGGCCGGGGGCAAGCCACGTCATGGGTGAGTCAGCCACTGGGGCAGGGCACCTTCACCCTCCTGCCCCGATGTGGAACCTTGGGTCACCCCGCCCACCCCAGGCCTCAGCTTCCTCTTCTGTAAAATGGGGACAGCCATCCCAATAAAAGTCCCTGTCCTGAGGGACAGGGACACGGAGGGACATCGTTGTCATAGAAAGCCAGATTGATGCCTTCTCCTGGCTGGACACCCCCGGGGCTCTCCAAGGCACCTTGGCTGCTGCCACACCTCCCACCTGTACCAAAATCCCTCCCCAGCCCTGACCCCACAAGGTTGACTGGGAACTCATCTTTCTTCCTCCCTCCCTCCCGACCTCTCTTCCTCTCTTCTGTTCCTTCTCGGTCTCCCTCACCCCCTTCATGCTCCTATCAGACTCAGCTGCTGGAGGCCAGGCTCGTCGGTGGGCCCAGGTCCCATGGCACACGCTACTTACTGGGCCACGCAGGGCCCTTGGCTTCTTCTCCGGGCCTCTCCTCCCCCGCCGTGCACAAAGGGCAGCCCTTCCCTGGGCGGTGGATGAGCCCCGTCCCGATCGCATGTGCTCGTGCAGACTGGGTCTCTATGTTTTGTCTGCATGTCATTTCAATTTACATAAACAGCTCTCTGGAGCAGCTCACATGCTTCTCTTACTTTTTCCATGCAGCTCGGTGTTTTCAAGATCCTTCTGTGTTGCTGTGTCTGCCTGGTTCCAGCCGCGGCTTGGTCTCCACGGGGGCGCATCCCCCCCTCTTACCTCCCCACTCCTGCCCCGCACCAACCCCTCTGAGACGGACATCCTGGCACCTGCCCTGTGTGGGGTAGCTCAGAACGCCATCGGGATGGTTCCAGGAGCAGATCACTGCACACGTGACAGTGGGGGAGGGGCAGGGCACAGGGATCATTCCCCCGTAACTCTACAGCACGGCTGCTCCAGTGCGGGTGCCCACAACGCGTCCCCCGTCCCCGCTGATGCCGGCCTACCTGTTGCAATGGTGCCACGTGCAATGATAAAGAAGTCAGGACTACACCAGCAACACTCCCGGGGGCTGCCCGTGCGCCGGGCGCATGCTCCACCTCGGCTAACAGCAGGACTCTGCAGAAGGCAAGTACTTTCGTAGCCCTATTTTACAATCAAGGGAAACAACGTTTGGAAAGGTTAGGGGCCTGGTCTAGTGCTTCCAACCCTCTCTCTCATGCCCCCAGGTCCCCAACTCAGAGAAAACGAGGACCGGGATTCGAGGGCAGTTGCCTGAGGATGCTGGGCCTGGCAGCTGGAACGGCATCCAGGGGCCACCTGCCTGCCTGCCAGCCAGGGCCATTCACCGCTTCTCTGAGCCCATCACCCTGGCCCGGGGAGGGTGGAGGGTGCATTTTAGAGCCTAGAGAGGGCAATGCTTAACCCAGAGCAGTGAGACTCTAAAGTGGGACTTCAGCTGTGTGGCCAGCTCCCATCTGGCCCTGTCCCCACCCCCAAAGCAGGGACCTACACTGTGCACCCTCTTCCAGCTTCAAGGTAAAGAGAAACGTCTCTCACTTCCCATGCAAACCGCTCTCCCATGCACAGAACTGCATCCTTTTTCTCCTTCTGCGGGGACTCTTACAGCTCTGGCACTAGCTATAGGCTGGGAATTACATTGTACTCATGCATTTTCTCAGCAGGAGGGCCATTACTGGCCCCGGTTTGCAGATGAGGCTGCGCAGACCCCAAAGAAGAGAGTCCTGGGCTTGCCCAAGGTTGCAGAGAAAAGGGGCCAGGAACCTGGAAGGGTCAGGGGTGGGTCACAGAGATCCTGGAATCAAGCCAGTTTGCCTTCCCTTCAGGACCCCCACAGTAACTAGAGGAGGCACGGCTGCCTAGAGAGAAAGCACCTTGTGCCCAACACCACCTGACTATCGGGGTTCAGGCGGGAGGCAGTGCCTGACCATGGAAAGGGGGTCAGCCCCAGATCAGCTCCATCAAGGGGCTGCCTCAGTGGACACATAGGCCAGAAGCCACAAACAAGCTGCCAGGCCCCCTTCCAATTATCTGCCTTGCAGAAAATCCAGCATACCATCCCAAAGGTGCCTGTACCCCAGCATCCAGATCTCAATCCCCAGGACCCACTTTCCACACTCTGCAGGAAGACTGCACACTTGCACAGGTAGCTTTTCCGGAGCTAGAATACTGAAGACAAAACCAGTTTGGGTTGGGGGAGGGGGTGCCTAAGACAGTGTAAAAGCTGAGGTTTGCACAATCTCCTGCTGATGGACACCTGGGCCCAGGGATGTGGTGGTTGTGCCAGTGCTGTCTGCCGGGAGAAGGCCCCAGACACCTGTAGGGACTGGGCAGGTAGAGGCTCTGTCCTGCCTCCCAGCCAACTCCCTCATCTGTCCAAACCCACTTCTTCCCCCTCCTTTTCATGGGGGTCAACTCTGATAACCATCTCACATCCCAAATACACCTTGGCATCTACCTGCAAATAAGACAGTTGAGACCAGGCAGGCCCATGACCAGCAACAAACCCCCCCACCACACCCCTGCCTGGTGGCAGGGGCACAACAGTCTGGGTGTCAAAGCTACTGCTGGGAAGAATCAGGAGGGCAGGGGTGGGAGGGGAGCTCTGATGTGTGTCACGGATCACACGTTTGAGACACGTGGAGGACACAGGCGACATGAGGATATTGGGAATGGGAGCTGTTGCTAAGCACCACGGTGCTCTATGGCAAGGTGACAAGGGCTGTGGGTGAGTAAGAGGAGATGCAAAGCCCGTGTGAAACCCAGGGGCCTCCCTGAGGCTCCAGTCTCCTGCAAGGGCAGGACAGAAAACGCTGGAGACCGAGCCTAGAACCCAGTAGTCTGAGTGGCTGAAGTTCAAGGAGGACTCAGCGCTTGGTCAAGGCCAGGAAAACAGGAACCCTGACTTATGGGACAGAGGCAGATGCCCCTGAAGGTCCCCCTCCCCAGCTCCTCTAACCCCTCAGAGCCTGTGGAACGAGCTCACTCACAGGTCCCTAGCAAAAGCTAACAGCGAGACCCTGCAGGGGGCTGTTCCCCTCCCAGCAACTCGGACCCCCTCTGGGATCTGCCCCACCCTCCTCCTGGCTGTGAGGATTAAGGGTGTGTTGGGCTTGATAAGGGAGGAAAGACGCTGTACCCTAGAGGGGCTGTAGGACGCCCTCCCTGACGGGGCCCAAGGGAGCACAGATGAGACTCCTGTTAGAGACCGCAAGGTTGGGCTGTCCGGGAGTTTAGTGACTTGGTGGCACTGTCCTGAGATGCAGGCTCAGCTCCGGCAAGGGCCCAGGAGACAGCGCAGACTTACCCAGGCAGCTTCTGGGAGCCCAAGCCAGTGGTGGCCACTCGGATTGAAGCTGAGATTCGAGGCCGCCACGGCAGACAGTGAGAAGAGACTGCAGGGCTTGGGGAAATGGGTACCTGGAGTGGACACACTGCATCAGGCCAGAGGGTGGCCAGGTGACCATGCTTCAGGGAAAGGCCTAGAAGACATGTCTACGGAGATCTGAGGGGTGCTGGCATCACTAAAGTGTTTGTGGGAGCTGTCCTCTGGCAGGAAGCCAGGGCTGATGGCAGGAAGAGCTGTCCCCAGACCTGGCCTGCTGATAGTAAGGGGGATGTAGGACCCAAGCAGGAAAGGCCAGGTGGCAGCCCTAATGCCCCAGCAGGCATCGCGATGGCAGGCTGGTTCAGAGAGCAACCACAGGGCCTGCAAAGTGTCCTGACCCAGGGTCCAGAGCAGACAGGACAAAGGCACCTCTCAGTCTGTGCCAACAGAAGAACTCACGTACAGAGGGACCAAAGCCTGGGGAGGTCCAAGCAAGATAAGTTCATGATCCTTTGCCCAATTTCCATTCCAGGTCAATCTGTTGATGCAGAACTCATTGACTAAAGAGTTGGCTGAGCCCAGGAAGGGGGACCACACAAGATGGCAGTAAGTACACATGGTAATATCTCCCCACCAGTTTTTCCACCAAAAGGACCTACGGCCACATTCTCAGCTAATAATGCAATGGGAGGAAAGGATACACCCAAACATTTTGAGGACTGTTGGCAGCAGGGCCAGAATGGATTTGATACCAGAGACATGAAGCGTTATTATGGCCCCTATTGCAGTGGGGCCTGTGCAGGCCAGGGGCTAATGGAGTCCCATCCAAAGTCTACCTTCCAGTGAAATCATGGAGTCCACAGACCCACCTAAGAGTGATTTATTTAATGCTCAAATGAGTGGTTGGGGTTGACATACTTAGCAATGGGTGCATTTCCCACATTGGGATCTCAGTCTGTAGGTTAAGAACTGTCAGAGGGAAGTCAAATGGAAGTTTGAAATGAACCCCCTCCTGGGATGCCTGGCAGGGGCTCAGTCAATTAAGGGTCTGACTCTTGGTTACTGCTCAGGTCATGTTCTCAGGGTCATAAGATCGAGCCTCGCATCAGTTCCCGTGCTGGGAGTGGAGCCTGCTTTGAATCTCTCTTTCCTTCTCTGCCCCTCCCACACTCACTCACACTCACGCGTGTTCACTCTTGCTCTCTAGTCGCTCTCTCTCAAAAAAAGGAAAGAAGGAGGAAGAGGAGTAGGGGGAGGAGGGGGAAGGAAGGAGAAAGAGGAGAAGAAGAAGAAGAAAAAAAAGAAATCCCTCCTTGGTCCAGAAAATAAAGCAGAAACAATACCACATGTCAGGAAAGTGGACAAGAGAGATTAGTGTCAAGTTTAAGGAAATAAAAAATGCATGTGCTGGTCCACATCACATCTCTGGTCAATTCACCAGTCTGGGCTCTGCAGACACCTCAAAGATCCTGGAGAATGATGGAAACCACAGTAGGTTCCACTAAGGAACAGCCCGATCACATAGCCAGGCCAGAGGCCATGCCTTTATTAAAGCAAATTAACATGGCCTCAGGGACGCATGTATAAATGCATTCTTTTCTATACCAGGCAAAATGAGGATCAAAAGTTACATACATTCCAGGGTGCTTGGAGGCTCAGTGGGTTAAGCCTCTGTCTTCAGCTCAGGTCATGATCTCAGTGTCCTGGGATCAAGCCCTGAATCGGGCTCTCTGCTCAGTGGGGAGCCTGCTTCCTCCTCTCTCTCTGCCTGCCTCTCTGCCTACTTGTGATCTCTGTCAAATAAATAAATAAAATCTTGAAAAAAAAAAAAGTTACATACATTCCCATGGAAGGAACCACAGTTACAGTTAGTTTCCCCGGGGCTATACTGACTGTCCTGCCCTCTGTCTTTATACAGACTGAAGCATCTAGACTGTCTTGTCCCAGAAAAAACTCAGGGTCATCAGTTTCATCAGTGGGACCTAAACAAAAAGGAGCCAGACCACTAGAGGCCTTGTATGACACATGCGCTCATGATAGAAGGAGGAAGCATGAAGACTCAAGGGGTGCCAGAGCCTCATCCTTTGAAGAGTGTTGTGAGCAGGGGCTTTCTGGGCCATCCTGCCACAGTAAAGGACAAATTGTTTCAACTCGCACCCCCCACTGAGAAGAGGGAAGCGGAGTGCCCAATGAGTTCAGGTTCTACAGGCAGCATGCTTGCCCACATGGAGGGATACTGGCTCTGCCCACAGCCTGCACTCAGCAAAAGGCCGCATGTCCCAGACACATGCCAACAACCATGCATCTTGGGCTATGGGATCTAGCAGATGCTTTGGGGTGGAGATATCCATGGTAGGGAAAAATGGCACTGGTGCTGTGGCAAGCCACAGGGGGACAATCACAGCATGGGCCTCTGGGCTCCCGAAACAAGGCGAGGCCTCCTACAACAGAGAATTACACTTTTTTAAAAAAATTGTATTGTATTTAATTTCAATTAATTAACATAGAATGTATTATTAGTTTCAGAGGTAGAATTTAGTGATTCATCAGCTTTATATAATGCCCAGTGCTCTTTATAACATGTGCCCTCCTTAATGCCCATGACCTAGTTACTCCATCCCCTCCCCCACCCCTCCAGCAACCCTCAGTTTGTTTCCTATGATTAAGAGTCTCTCATGGTCTATCTCCCGGTTTTCATTTTTTATTTTTCCTTCCCTTCCCCTATGATCCTCTGTTTTGTTTCTTAAATTCACCTACAAATGACAACATATAATTATCCTTCTTCGACTGACTTATTTCACTTAACATAATACCTTCTAGTTCCATCTGTACCATTGCAAATATTCAGATATCATTTTTTTTTGATGGTTGAATAAAATTCCATTGTATATCTATCCCACGTCTTCTTTATCCATTCATCTGCTGATGGACATCTGGGCTCTTTCCACAGTTTGGCTCTTGTGGACATTGCTGCTATGAACACTGGGGTACAGTTGCCCCTTTGGATCACTACATTTGTATCTTTGGGGTAAATACCCAGTAGTGCAATTCCTGGGTCATAGGGCAGTTCTATTTTCAACTTTTTGAGGAAGCTCCATACTGTTTTCCAGAGTGGCTGCACCATTTTGCATTCCTACCAACAGTGTAAGAGGGTTCCTCTTTCTCCACAACCTCACCAATACCTATTGTTTTCCTGAGTTGTTAATTTTTGTCGTTCTGACTGGCGTGAGGTGGTCTCTCAATGTGGTTTTGATCTGTATTTCCCTGATTCCAAGTGACATGGAGCATTTTTTCATGTGTCTGTTGGCCATTTGGATGTCTTCTTTGGAAGTGTCTGTTCATGTCTTCTCCCATTTCTTGACTGGATTAGTCGTTTTTTGGGTGTTGAGTTTGGTAAGTTCTTTATAGACTTTGGATGCTAGCAAACATTACACTTTTTGCATAACAACTCCCAGAGTGCTAGTTGGCCTAATAGAGACAGGATACCTGACCACAGTACACCAAGCGGCTGGTCGCTCTAACCCCCACCATATGCTCAATCAGACACAACAACATGTCAGATCACATGGGCCAAGCAGCAGTCCACCATCCCATGGAAATGGTGCATGGGGGGGGGGCAAAGACCAGAAGGACCAGAGGAGCAGGTAGCCCACACCACCATGGCACCCACTGGCATTGTCCCAGCACCTCTCCCTCCGCTCAGGTCTGTGCCCATGTGAGGCAGGAAATGCATAAATGCAGTTTATGAATGGGTTGTCGGTTCAGTGTGAGAATGCAAGCCAAAGACAACTGCCAGCTTCCCTACCCCTTCACTCAAGGGTGACCTTGAAATTGGCAGAGAACTTCAGGTAGTCATCTACCTTGTGTGGAAAGAAGAGCAGACAGAAGTTATATATGGACTCAGGAGCAGTGACAGGTGGCCTGGTCACTTGGTTAGGATCTTGAATGGAAAAAAGCAAAGGGTGGGGTGGGAAGAGGTAGATCAGAGGCAAGGAATTCTGAGGCAGAGCCGTGACACCCATAGGGGAGTAGACGTGAAGGGTAGACCAGCAAACCAGCAGCACAAGAGAGGCCCAAGTAATGAAGCAGACAAAATAACCCAGCCAGCCTCTGCCATGGGCCCCCCGCTCCGGGGCTGGCACAATGGGACACATGAATGGAGCAACCATGGTGGCAGAAATGCAGAGTACACACGGGTCCAATGGCATGGCCTCCCACTTATCAAGCCTGACCGCCAGATCTACTGCCACCACCAGACGTCCGATGTGACAGCCGCAGAACTGTTACTGATTCCCAACATGATGACATTCTTGGAGGAGACCACTTTGTGGCACCTTGACTCTCCTGGACCACCTCCCTTCTAGCAGCACCAGTGGTTTGTTCTTCCACAAGGAGACACTTGTCTCCCCATGGGGTTTCCCCTGCTGCCTACCAGACCTCAGTCCGCATCACTGTCTGAAGGTTTAAGTTTTAACCCTTCAGCGTGGGATCTCGTGTGAGTCACATCAGCCCTGGGGAGCTACTTTCTAGCCAAAATTTGTGAAAGGGAGCCCAGGATCAGGGGACCCAGTGGTCTGCCAATGTCAGACTGCCTAAGAGGTGCCCCTGCTTAAAGGCAGGACCCTGTAAGGATGGGGCGGTTGTCCTCCACCTGCACACACGCTCTGCCCACCTGTTAAGTGCACCTGTGCCCAACAGGTAGCGAAAACCCATGCGTGCCTCAGTCCAGGGACCGAAGTCATGGCCCAGTGACCCACCTGGAACTTTGTGCTTCCCGTTCCTATACCTCTGGGCTCTCTGGAGCTAGAGGTCCTCATTCCCTAAAGGGACACAGAGAGGGTCCCAGGAGAGCGGGGCTGTGTCATCAAGGGACATCTGGGCCTAGTCAGGGACCCTCCAGTGGGCAGTAGCTGGTCTGAAGGAGACTTTCTGGAGCCAGCTCCATGCCTGGCCTCTCCCTCCGCCCAGTCCTGTTCCCACCTCCAAAGCTGCCAAAGCCTGTCCGTGGGTTGGCCTGCAGACGACCTGACCCAAGACACTGGCCAGGCCTTTGGGCTCTGTCTGATGATTTTACAAGGGGACAGGAGAAGGTCGGGGTGACATGGTCATGTGTGCGGTTCTGAACATTCACTCTGCCGCAGGGAGACGGATGGGCAAGAGGCAGCCCAGGGGGGCGCGGGGAAGCCACAGGCCCAGAAAGAGCGGCCGCCCAGCCAGGGGGCAGACGGAGGAAGGAGGTAGGCACCTCTGAGGCAGAGGGGGGCACCGGTCTGGGTCGAGGCGGTGGACTGTGTGTGGAGGGACGTCCTGTGATGTCGGGCTTGTCACAGGCTGTGACAGTGCCACCGTGGAGGGAGGAGAAGGCCAGGCAGGCTGGGGCAGGGGCTGAGCGCAGTTTGTGAGGGTTCTGTGAGCCGTCCGGGCGACGAGGCCCTGGGACAGTGGAACCTTCAAGCCCAGAGCCCAGCACTCAGCTGCTCAGTGGGCGTCTGGGGTGCAAGTGAGGGATGTGGCAGGTGCAGCGCGGCCGGGTCCCCCAGGTGAGTGCCCAGGGGCACGAGACAGAGCTCCAAGCGGCTCCAGCGTTCATGGCCTGGGTCTGACAGGGTCTGTCCCCGCCGACTGGGGAAAAGAAGCTGCATCCCAGCCACACTCGGACTCGCTTTCCCCTGCACGGCTCGGGCGACATGCAATTACAGAGCTCCTGCTGTGCGCCAGCACCCCCAGCCTTGACACGCTTGGCGGAAAGGCTCCAAGGAGTCAGAGCTAACCAGGCCGCGGCTCAGCCTGACCTCACAGCCGGGGGCCCTCATGGCCTCTGAGAGGAAGCAGCTAGCGCCCTTCTCCTGAGGGCGTGCCTGCAACATTCGGCCGTGTTGGGACCCAAGAAAAACAAAGTACGGGGAGCCAAGGAGGGAAGAAGCTGGAGAAGCAGCTCCCCCAACCCCAGGATGTCTCTCAGCGGGGGGATGCTCTCAACCCCCTTCCTGCTCCCAGGCACCTGCCCGGCCTCCCTCCAGAAGCCCGGCTCTTTCACAGAAGAACGGAAAGCAGCTCACAGTGGCCCGCTTCCATGAGCTTCAAGTCAGACACTAGAGGAGCCCCTGGTTGGCTCAGTCGGGAGACCATAGGGCTCTTGATCTCAGGGCTGTGAGTTCAAGCCCCATGCTGGGCACTGAGACTGCTTAACGTAAATAAACTTGTTAAAAAAAAAAAAAAAGTAAAGTCAGAGGCCAGAGCTCAGACTTGTGGATTCACAGGTTCTTGCACTCCCCGAGGCAGCCCTTTTTTCCTCCGTGAAAAGACAGCTTTGCGGTTTCCTATGTCCGTGGACATGTGAGAGCTTTCAGAAGCGGAAGAGGGAAAGCGCTCACCCTGAGCCCCATCTCTGGGTGGGGGAATTTACAAATACGAGGACATCACAGCCTTTCCAGAAAGTGGGGTTGCCCCCATTTCTGGAGTTCTAGAGGCCCAGGGAGTGGGGGATCCTGCCCACTAGCTGGTACTCAGCCACAGGGAGAAGGCCAACAGCATCTTCTGGGGGAAGGTGGTCTTGAGGATGGGGGAACCCGTCAATCCATCCGTGCCCCCATTGAGAGGAGGGATGTGGAGTGAGGAGCAGGGAACGAGAACACTCATTGCTGGTTCCCACTGCTGTATCTGGACTCAGGGCAGCCCTCACAGAGCCCACTCTCGGATCTATAGAGAGAATCAAGATTCTGGAAGCCCTCGGGACAGGAGCCTCTCTGGGTGGAATCCCCCATGCCAGCTACAGGTAACCCACAGCAGAGTGGCTCAGCCTGAGGACACAGCCTGAGTCTGGCTTCGTCGAATCCACACTTGCTTCTCCCAACATACCAGCATCGCGCAACACCCACTGGCCAACATCTGCTGCATGGCCCCTTGCTTTCAGAAGAACTGGAGAGGAAGATGAACTTTTCCCACCTTAGCAATAAGAAGGGGAGGCGCTCCTACTGCCTTCCCAAGCAGATGTGAGGTCACATGAAATGGCAGAATAAGAAGAGTACAAATGTAGACAAAGGAGTAAGGGGAAAAAAAAAAAAAAAAGCCCAACTGGACTCCAGTTTTGGCACCAAGCTCCCTAGCAGCCAAAGCAAAAACAGATCCAAAGATCCACAGTCTGTTTTGACATTTACACTGCCCACAGGATGGAGCCATGTCAGGGTCTCAGGAGAAGCCAGGGATCGTAACTTCCCCTTGGTCCCCCAGCCCAGGAGTTGAAAGGGTGGACATAGGTCCCCATCTCAAAAGCCCCAGGCTCTTGCCGGCTGCTTTGTGGAGCCCCTACACCATGTCAGGCTCTGCACCACTACAGGTGAGTCAAGCAAAAACCTTCCTCTCCTGCAGGTCCCCAGGCCACCCTCCATCCCATCCCCTGAAAAACAGCCTCTCAGCTGTTGGCTGCAGACCAGACGTGTGGACATTTCCAGGTTGGGACAGAAAAAGGAAACACTGTGCTCAGGATTCTGTTTCAAGACCTCTGGAGCTGATGAGGTGAGCAGAGGTCCCTGGACAGCCACTGGGCTTGTGGGGGCAACCAGGATACCAAGCTGGGGACAGAAGCTCAACCCTGTCACTGCCTTGCTTTGGGGACTCTGATCCTGGAAGTGACCCCAAAAAGGAAGAAAAAACCGTTGGCCACAAGATGGGACAGCAGCACAGCCCATCATGGAGAAACTAGGAATTATCACAGCCCGGCCCTGGGGGCACCAAGTGAGCCCTAGATTCCCACCCGGGGAGTGGCTCACACGTGTTGTGTGATGCAAGGTGCTGTGTGTGCCGGAAGGTCAAAGGGAAAGGGCAACACAGGGGGAGGGGTGCCATGGCACAGCCCCAGAGACTTGGAAGTAAATCATCTCCTGCTCAAACGGATCCCTGCTCGGATGAATCTGTCGCCTCCACCCTCCCCGCCCCAATCTGCTGCTCTTCCCATATTCCCTGTCTCTGGCAGAGACTTTCAGTTCTCTGTTTCCCTAGAGAGTAAAACCCCCAATTCTTGTGGGGCACTTGGCCACCTAAAATAAAAACTACATTTCCCAATCTTCCTTGCAGCCAAGTGTGGCCACGTGACTAGTTCTGGCCAATGGGATGTGAGCAGGAGGGCGCTCCAAGTTCCACTTCTGGGTCATGCTCTTAAAGGGGCAGTATGAGTCTGCGCCTTTCCTCTCCTCCTGCCTCCGCCCACCAGAAAGCAGCCCTGGTGGGAGCCATCGCGGACCAAGCGGTTGAGGGCAGGACGCCAGGGTTGGTAGGGGCCATGACAGCTTCACAGAGCACAGCTGGACCCGCAGCTGGGACCTCTTTGGGCAAGAAGGAAGTGCCTGCCTTATTTAGGGCACAGTTACTCCGAGTCCGCCGCAAGCAGTCCAGCCTATAAGTCATGTCCACCGACGCTCGCGCTGTCCCCCCGTCTCCCAGGTCGGAAGCCTGGGAGGTCTCCGGAGTGAAGCCGCGCCCCTTCGAAGTAATCGCCGCTGCCCACTCCTGCGTGTTTGTTGCCCACCCTGAGGTCAGCATCTGTTTCCACAGGGAGCTCCAACGCCGGCCCAAGAAGAGGGCGTGTGACTCAGATTTACAGCTGAGCAAAGCTGAGGGGCGCTGGGGGCACCGCCGGTTCAGTGTCCGACTCTTGATCTCAGCTCGGGCGTTGAGCTCAGGGTCATGAGTTCAAGCCCCACACTGGGCTCTACACGAGGCGTGGAGCCTAATGAAAAGAAAAAGGAGAAAGAAAAAAAAAGAAAACGCTGAGGCCCAGAGAGGCCAGGCAACTTGCCACAGTCACACAGCGAATGACCAACAAGGCCACTAGACTGGCAAATCCATTCTGCTGGTCTGTGCTTCTACATCTCCCTCAAAGCCACCTGCTCCTCTCTAGTCCCCCAGCTGCTGCCCTGGGCCTGGCCACCACGGTCCCCTCCCACCTCGTGGCCTTCTCTCTTATCCCAGCAATGCAGCCTCCACACTTCAGACGATGACCTTTCAAAGATAATTGGAGGGCATCACCACCCTGCTTGAGCCTGCCATGGCTCCCCATTGCCTCAGGGTGAAGGCAGCTGCCTCACCACAAACCTCAAGGTCCTTGGTGGCCTGGTCCAGACCCCAGGCCCCAAGGCCACCCTGAACCACACTGCCTACCCCACCCCCACCCCGCCACTTCCCCCATGGGCTTAGCCCTGTGCTGGGCCCCATGCCAGACATCAGGAGCCATACCCACTTTACAGGTGAGGACACTGAGGCACCGGCGGTTGTTTGGCTCATTAGGGACCCATAGTTGTGGATCCCAGGAACTGGGACTCGAGCCCGGGTCGTCCATCCCTGGAGTCTACTCGCTTTCCGTCTCACCTGATCCAGGCCTGGGTGAGGCCCTGAGCCTGCACAGGATGTCTCCCGGCAGGGCCTGGGGCCGCCCAGTGTGGTGGGAGCGCTTCAGTCCCATAACAACAGGATAGGAGGCTCAGGGAGGTGAGGGGCCTTAGCAAGGGCGCACAGCAGAGAACATGCAAGAGGGCTGATGCTGGGAGCCCAGACACCCCCTCCTGGTGAGCCTCACTTCACCCCATGTTCCTTGATTCACTCAACAGTGGTCTGGTCCCAGGGAATTATGGTCCCAGGGAAAACCTGGGCATTCTCCTTCCTTCCACACAAAACCTGGCTAAGTCCCATGAGTTCTCTGAGCTGCAGGTTCCCCACATGTCACAAAGGTGGCAGCCATGCACATGATCGATCCGTATATAGGTCAGCCTGGATGAAAGGGACCCGGGCAGGTGCCGGTGGCAACTGGCTTCCCAAAGGAGGAGGCCTCCCAAAGGAGGAGGTGTTCTAGACAGGGCCTTGTGTGTGCAAAGGCCCTGTAGGGTTCGGCCTGGGAGGGCGGTGCGCAAGGAGCACAGGCTTGGCAGATGCGCGCTCAGCATTAAGCTCTCCCCACGGGAGCCTCCAACCCCAGAGCACCCACTCGCTGAGCGGAGGGCTCCTGCTCCAACTTGCAGTCTGCCCCGCGAGTCATGCTCGAACAACAGATGTGCACGCCCTCCAAGTCTTCCTGGCCAGGTGTTCCAGGCACCCCCACCCTCATCGGAGAGTCCCAGGGGCGAGGG
This sequence comes from Neogale vison, assembly GCF_020171115.1. Classification (NCBI taxonomy): domain Eukaryota; kingdom Metazoa; phylum Chordata; class Mammalia; order Carnivora; family Mustelidae; genus Neogale; species Neogale vison. Next base: position 4,207,755 of record NC_058103.1, on the reverse strand, counting down.
GTGAGCAGGAGGTAGCAGGAAGGCCCAGACACAGGAAGGCCTCTGGGAGTCAGGCCGGTCTCTGGGAGTCAGGCCAGACACAGACCTCCCCACTCTGTCCCCAGTGTCTGCCTAGGGAGAGGGCTGTCAGAGGAGGCACAGACCCACCTACACCCTCCAGCAGCTCCCCATAGCTCAGAGGCCTCGAGAGCTCCTTGCCCCTCTGGGCCTCAGTTTCCCTAACTGTGACACAGGAACAGCACATCCTGACCTACCCAAGGACAGCCCAGGTTTGGAAGTGCCCAGTGACCTGGGCAGGCCACAACACAGCCCCCTCCTTGCAAGAGCGGCACCCACTGCCTGCTCTAACCCCTCCCCCCCGCCCACCGCTCCCCACGGCTCACCCTTGCAAAGGATCTCAGAGGGAGGACTGAGAGCAAGAACAGAAGCAAGGGCAGCATCCTGGCTCCCGGGCCCTGAGGAGATGGACGGGGAAGAGGTCGGGGTGCAGGAATGGCAGCAGGCAGCCTAAGAGAGCACAGCTAAGAGGGGAGGGCAGTGGGGGGCTCTGGAAAACGCTCCTCAAAGCTGTGCTGCTTCCTTGGGGGGATGGGTGGTGGTGACCCAGGGAGTCCTGGCAGGCAGGCGCCCGTGGAATCCTGGCACGGTGACTGACATAGCCGACTCTCTCTGTACCAGGGGTCGCGGCCGTCTGCACAGTCTCTACCATCTAGGAACAGAGTACACTCTGCGGGCCCCGTGGGGCTGCCCTGGGAGCTCAATCCGAGGGGCCCAGTGTGCACTTGGCCCTGAGCCTCACAAGCTGAGCTGGAAACCTAGAACCAGAGCCTGGGAAGGAGGCTGGAAGGGGAAGAGGGAGAGACGGACGGAGCAAGTGACTTTGTGCCCATTTTACAGATGGGGACACCCAGACCCTGAAAGCAGCGACCCGGCAGAGATGCCCAAGGACCAAGGTTACCAGGACCTTTAAGCACTGCATATCCACTTGCAGCCTTCTTGCTAAATTGAATTGACTGTGAGCTGGAAGGGAACAGAGGTCATTCGAGGACAGCCCAGGCCTCTGAGGCCCACCCCACGCAGGGCCCTCCCCTGCTTATGTCCTGGTGGTAGGGCTGATCCTCCCGACAGGAGTTCTGCAGCCTCCGTCTGCAGGCAGAGCCTGAACCCTGGGTGTCTGATCTCACGGCTGGGACCACCGGCAAAGAGAAGATGAAGGAGAGAGGAGGAGAAGGGAGGAGGGCAGAAGGGGGCGTGGGGGGAAGGAGAGGAAGGGAGGGGGCTGGAGGCAGGAGAGGGGAGGGAGGAGAGAGGGAGAGGGAGATCAAGGAGAGGGAGGTCGGGCAGGGTCCGTGCTCTGCTTCTCGAGGAGGAGGGTCCCAGCCCCCGCCCCTGAGGCTCTGAGATCCAAGTCCCTAGAGAAGCCACAAATCACAAATTCCAGGTGTTGGGGCCCTGCCGGCCATCTCACCAGACCTAAGGCTGTGAGGCCTTCCCGTCTCCCAGACCCTTCCTCTGCAATCTCCTCTCCATTCACTCCTCCTTTGGTAAAAAATCTCATACTTTCAGGGGCCTGAAGGCACATGGCCTTTTGACTCATTCTTCACAGAGAGATAGTTTTTCCTTTGGCTAAAATTGATCTGCCCCATAACTCTCTACCCTCACCCCAGCCCTGGTTCTGTCCACAGAGGACACAGAGAACGAGTCAGATCAATTTTTCCCTGAAAGTTTAAACACTTCCAGCTTTTCCAGTCTCCCTAAGGAACTTCTATCAGAAACTCTCCCAATGGCATGTTTGAAGTATCTCTTCAACATCATGTTTAAAATCATTCACAGTGAAGTTCGCTCTGTGGCTCTTAGTTTAATCGGCAAACATAAACCAATTTTCTCAGTCCAAACATACATTTAGGGGAGAAGGCGTGAGACCACATAGCTTTGTGGTTTTACTGCTTAAACTCACTGCGTGATTTGGGTCACAAAATCCAAGACGACCCCTCCCATGGTCTTTCGAGGTTAAAATTTTAATTTGCTCTATCCCATAAACATAATGGCAGCAAGATCTGAAGGTCCAGCCACACACCAACACTCGTCCGACAGGCAAACAAGAGAACAGGTGCGGAGATACAAAGCTAAAAGGGAAAAGAGAGGGTATAGGTGATGGTGACAAATCTAAACTAGCCTGGGTAAGCCCTGGACGGTGGCGAAAGGGCGCTCCTGGCAGCAGGAACAGCGAGGGGAAAGGTTCAGAGTCAGAGCGGCCTCAGCATGTTCCAGCAAGGAGGGAAGTGGAAGCAGATAGGTGGGAAGGCAGGTTGAACAGGAGAACAAGTGGGTGTACATGGGAAGTCAACTGTGCAAATCGTAAGAGCAGGCTTTCTCATCCTTGGAGCAGAGGAAATGGAGGAAAAGAGGTTTGGGGTGGGAGGATGGGGGCACTGAAGTTAGCAGAAGGGATGCGCCCGGGTAGGGAGGACAGAGACCGAGGCATAAATCAAGACCTGCACAGAGCTCTGGCTCACACAGATGCACTTGGGAGCCACCCCCAGACATTACCCTGGGAAGGAAGAGGGGACACACAGGGTACCTAGAGCTGAGCCCAGACCCCTCTCCTCAGCGGAATGAGCAGTTGTGAAGACCCTGGGGTGGGGCCCTTACTCTTCTCTCTCTCCAGAGGGGGTGGTCCTGGGGCACCTTCTCTATTTAAACCTTATGCTGCTCCATGTGCCAGATTTCTGGCTCAGGCAGGACTTCCGCACTCTGGCTTGGCCTCTCAGGCCCAGAAAATAGGAGACAACGTGTTCTGGCCTCAGATCTGGTCACCGCAAAGAGACCAGAGCCCCAGTCGTGCAGCTGAGATGGCCAAGGTGCCTGAGGATGCAGCCCTACACCTCCAGCCGCACCTGCTTCTCTTCTTCCCACCTCCTTAGGCTCCAACACTGTCTACAGGATCATGCCCTAACTCCTAACTCTGCCTTTCTGGCTCTGGCTCTTGCAGCTGTCTCCCTTGTATTTCTGGGAAACCTGACTTGCACCTCCCTCTCTCCACACATCTCCTTGGCTCTTCCTGCAGTCTAGAATACCTGTACCACAGCTTCTTCCCCAGGAAATTCTCATTTATTCCTCAGAGGTCAACACATACAGATATCCTTTTCCAATCCCTACCATACCCACCCAAAAATAGGTGTGGTGCTTCCCTCCCTAAGATCCTCACAGGTCCTACTGGGTTCTGTTCTGACATTTGTGTAAGTGCTTAGAAAACACTGATCACCATGTAGATGATTACTGATCACTGATTTTTCCAGTGGGTTTCCAGGATGTTTCCTGTAATTCTTTGTCTATTCGTTGTCTATTGTAATTCTTTGTCTATTCTAGATATTAATCCCTGGTCTTTTTGGGGTGTTGCAAGTACAGTCTCTTCATCTGTTACCCACTTGTTATATTTTCATATGACACAGATTTGGAATTATCAGATCAGGAATTTAAAATAACTATGATCGATATGCTAAGAACTCTAATGGAAAAAGTAAACAACATGCAATAAGGTAGTATCAGCAGAGAGATGGGAACTCAAAAAAAATCCAAAGGAAATGCTAAAAATGAAAAACAGTATAACAGAAATGAAGACTACCTTTCATGGGTTCATCAGTAGATTGGACACAGTCAAGGAAATAATTAATGAGCTTGAAAATGTGCCCATAGAAACTACCCAGACTGAAATGTAAAGAGGAAAACAATGTAAAGAATGAGCAAGAGAGAGCAGAACATCCAAGAACTGTGGAGCAGTTTCAAAAGGTGTAAAAGACACATAATTGCAACACTGCAAGAAGAGAGACACATACCTGAAACACCACAAGGAAAAGAGATAATGAAGCAGAAGAAATACTTGAAGTAATAATGGCTGAGAACTTGCCAAAACTAATGAAAGACAGCTAACCACAAATCCAGGAAACTCGGAAAACACCAAGCAGGAAAAATACCCAAAAATCTATAACTAAACATATTATTTTTAAGCTGGAGAAAAAGAGAAAATTTTGAATGAAGCAAAATGAAAAGAGTACTTTACCTAAAGAGGAAAAAAGGATTAGAATTACATCAGACTTCTCTTCAGAAAGTGAGCAAGAAGAAAATGGAGTGAAATATTTAAAGGTTTTTAAAGAAAAAAACTCACTGACCTCTAATTCTATATCCAGCAAAACTATCCTTCAAAAATGAAGAAGAAATAAAAACTTTTTCAGACAAATAAAAATTGAAGGAATTCATTATCAGCAGATCTGCTTTGCAAGAAATGTTAAAAGAAGTTCTTCAAGGAGAAAGAAATATATATATATGTATAGGTCAGAAACTTGAACCTATGTTTGAAAAGGAAGGGGACATCAGAGAAGGACTTTTAAAAGGTAAAATAAAATATTTTCTTATTCTTATTCTTAATCTAATAACTGTTTGTTTAAATTAGTAACAGTAACAATGTATCTTGTGCTTATAGCATATGGATAAGTGAAATTAATGACAGTAACTTTAAAAGATATGGGAAGGAGAAATTGGGAACAATCTGTTATAAAGTCCTTGTACCACATGTGAAATAGTATAGTGTTACTTGGAGGTGGACTTAAATTAGTTATAAAAGTATATTGCAAACTCTAGGGCAATCACTAAAGTTTTTTAAAGAGAAGAGAGAAAATAGAATCATAAAAAATTCTCAATCAAAACAAAAGGCAGAAAAAAAGAATGAAAGAATGAGTGCAATGAATACTAAACCTTTACAAGTATGGTAGATATTCATCCAGCTCTACCAAAAAACACTTTAAATGTGAATGTCCTAGGAGCACCTGGGTGGCTCAGCGGTTTAAAGGCTCTGCCTTCAGCTCAGGTCATGATCTCAGGGTCCTGGGATTGAACCCCACATCAGGCTCTCTGCTCAACGGGGAGCCTGCTTCCCCCCCGCCCCCCACCACCTGCCTCTCTGCCTACTTGTGATCTCTGTCTGTCAAATCAATAAATAAAATCTTTTTAAAAAATAAATAAATAAACAAATAAAGAAATGTGAATGCCCTAAATACACCAATTAAAAGTTGATTGAGAAAGCAAGACCCAACTTCACAGTATCAACAAGAAACCAACCTTAAATATAATGACAAATATAAATTAAAAGAAAAGAGATGGAGAAAGTTATGCAGTGCTAACACAAATCAAGAAATCTGTCGTAGCTTTATTAATCTCAGGCAAAGCAGACTTCAGGGGAAAGAAAATTATGAGGGATAAGGAAAGATATTATATAATGATAAATCAAGGTGTTAATTCTTCAAGAAGGTGTAACAATCCTTAATGTGTTTGCAACTCATAGCAAGGTATCAAAATACAAGAAAAAGAAACCCATCCAAATACATGGAGAGATGGACAGGTCCATTATTATAGTTGGGGATTTCAACACCTCTCTTTCAGTAATTCATACATGAAGTATGCAAAAACCAGTTAAGGATATACTTGACCTGAACAGCACTATCAATCAACTCAGCTGAAACTATACTGTATAATACTGTGTTGGTGGATACATGACAGGATGCATTTGCCAAAACCCACAAAACTATACAGCATAAAAATGAAACCAAATACATGCCAATTTTTAAAATCATGTAGGGGTTCAGGGGATTCCAGGAAGAAATGCAGACTGCAAGAACAGAATCTGGGTGTGTTTGTGAAATGAATAAAAAAAAGTCTTGGTGAAAGGGATGGAGGGAAAATAGGCTAACTCAGAATAATTTTGGAGTTGAATAGAGTCTGTAACTCTAAAAGGAACTGCACATAACATTGTCCTCTTGTTGACCAGTTTCCCATGGTGGGACAGTATTAACTCTGATTCTGCTGTACATGTACAGTAGAACTGCACAGTTAAGTCAATGATGGTGGGTGGTAGAATCCAGGCCTTGCTCTTGGAGCTGTAATATTGGGAATTTACAGATAAGCAAGAGGAGGAGGCTAGAATGATCCATGGGGTAACGGATTAGATTTGGAGGCATCAGCATGAATGCATGTTGACTTTAGAATAGGTACAGATGCTTCCATATGGATATGTGTGGATACATGGGTTCCTATACATATCTGTATCCCTTACTCCATCAATGGAGATGGCCTTGTAGCGACAACTATGAGTACATCCAAGATCCAGATCTTGGTTTTTGATACAATTTTCCAGTAAAAGGAAACTTGAAGAAATGACCAGTTCTGGAGCTGGGTCAGGAAATATATGAAATGAGCCTGGGGCACCTTATAGTGCCAGAAAGAAAAAAGTGCTAAAACAAACAAACAAACAAACACCTACCTGCATTGATGTGGAGATATCTAAAGGACACAGGAGACAACTGAAAAAGCTCCCAATAGCCAAAGCTGAAACATTAGAAGCAAGAAGATTGATTACTACTGGATTATAATCCAAAGTACAAATAAATCTCCATGAGTCCATACTGATATAAATGATTGAATAAGTAAATGTGGGAGAAGAGACAAATCTCTTTTGCAGAAGAATCCCAAATAATTCATATAGTTTACCCTCAGGGAAGAGAAGCATAAGTGTCCTCTCTTTAAGTGTGGGCTGAATGGTGACATCCTTCTCTATAATCACTATGGAAGGGAGGGTGAGTTTAAAATGGAGGACTCTGATAAATAACTCAACCAGGTGACCAAGATAGACTAGACATCAAGTGATATGTCATATTGATACTATGTACCCTTGATAGAATGTGATGAGAATGGCGCACTCTCTCTGGTCTTTTCCCCCAAACTCCAGTCTCATCTTCAAAAAAACATCAGATACATCTTAACTGAGAAACAGTCTACAAAATATCTGACCAGGACATCTTAAGAGTACCAAAGTCATCAAAAAGGACAGTCTAAGAAACTCTCACTGCCAAAGAGGAGCCTAAGGAGACATGAAAAGTAAATGGGCTGGGACACTGGGACAGAAGAGGATATTGGGTAAAAACTAATGAAGTCCAAATGAACCACAGTTGTTAGTTAATACTATGTGCCAGGACTGGTTTATTAATTGTAATAGAATAAAAGAGGAAAGAGTCACTAACCTCAAAAAGTTCAATAGAAATCAGAGAAAAATAGGGTTGTAACAAAATGAGCAGAGCTTCAGGGACCTGTGGGGCAATGTCGAAAGGCCATCCATAAATATAATTGGAGGCACAAAAAGAGAAGACAGAGAAAATGGGGAAGAATAAATATTTAAAGAAATAATGCCCAAGATCTCCCAAATGTAATGAAAGGCAAAAACTTAAGGATTCAAGAAGCTCAGTGGACTCTAAGTGGAATAATAATTTGTTAAAGTGCCTGGGCACACAATAGTTGAACTGCTAAAAACCAAAAATAAAGAGGAAAGTCATAAAAATAACAAGAAGCCACAATTACATACAGTAGAATAAAAATTTTAAAACCACTAATTTCTCATCAGAAACTATGGAGATGAGAAGATAGAATAATATCTTTAAAATGCTAAAAGAAAAAACTTTCCACTCAGAACTCTATAACCAAAGAAAGCATCCTTCCAGGATGAAGGTGAAATAAGAACATTTTCGGAGGAAGAGAATTTGTATCTGGCACATCTGTCGCACAAGAAATCCCACAGGAAGTTCTCCAGGCTAAAGGGAAATGACACCAGATGGAAACTCAGATCTTTGGGAAGGAATAAAGAGCTCCAAAAATGATGAGAATCTGGTAATTGTTCAACTTCTTATTTCTTTAAAGTAGATAAGGCTTTTTAAAACAAACCCCATTTTCCTGTTATTACAAGGAGTGTTGATATATTATATATAACAACTATAATGCCAAGGATGAGGGGAGGGACAAATGGAGGCATAAGGTTGCAAGATTTCTACATTGTATATGAAGTGGCAAAATAGTCATTCTATGTAGACAGGCAATAGGTAAGAATGCATATTTTAATCCCTGGAACAACTATTAAAGAAATATTTCAGGGGTGCCTGGGTGGCTCAGTCAATTAAGCATCCAATTCTTGATCGTCAGATTGTGATCTCAGGGTTGTAGGATCAAGCCCTGCATTGGGCTCTGCATTGGGCCTGGAGCTTGCTTAGGATTTTCTCTCCCTCTCTCTCTCTGCCCTTCACACCCAGCTCACATACACACACACACACACACAATTTCTCTCACTCTAATTAATTAATTTATTAATTTTAATGCAAAAAGGTAAACTAAAAATGTCAGTAGGTAAGTTAAAATAAAACCCTAAAAGATATACAAATTATCCCAAAGAAGACAAAAAAGAGAATCACAGGAACAAAAACAAAAGGAACAATCTGAAGACAATAAAATGAGAGACATACCTCAACCAAATACTACAATTAAATGGCAGAGCCTGCAGAATGGATATAAAAGCAAGAACTAACTATAGGCTCTTAAAGTGATATTCTTGGGGTGCTGAGTGGCTCAGTCAGTTAATTATCTGCCTTCAGCTCAGGTCATGATCCCAGCATCCCGAGATCAAGCTCTCATTGGGCATCCTGCTCAGCAGGGTTTCTTCTTCCTCTGCCTCTCCCCATGGGCTTGTGTGCTCTCTCTCTTACTCACTCACTTTCTCTCTGTCTTTCAAATAAATAAATAAAATCTTCTAAAAATAAATAAAATATAAAAGTGATATTCTCTAAATATAAAGACAGAATGGTGGGAAGTAAGTGGATGTGAAGACAGAGAGATAAAAAAAAAGTAAATATAAGAACACTGAAATCAGTGACTTCAAGGTGAAGGGTTTTGCTAGAGATAATTAAGATCAGTTCATAAAGATAATAGGCTCACTTCATCAGAAAGGTATAACAAGCATAGGATATTCATATAATAATAATACTTCAAAATACATGAAGCATAATTTAACATAAATTAAAGGGAAAATAGACAACTCTTCAATAATTACAAGAGATTTTAACTCCACTCTCTCAGACCTAAATGACATTGATGATCTGAACAATACCATCCACCACCTTGACTTAACTGGTATTTATGGGACATCACATCTTACAACCACAGAGTCCACATCCTTTTCAAGGTCATTCATCAAAATAGCCATATGCTGAGCTATAAAACAAAGTCCAAAAAAATTAAAAGAACTTAAATCAGACAGAGTATATCTGACCCCAGTGGAATGAAATCCACTAATATAACATCGAGGAAACTCACAGATATTTTGGAATCAAACAACACACTTCTAAATACACAGTGAATGAAACTAATCACAAGAACTGAATAATGATGAAAATATGACAGGTCAAAATTTATGGGATATAGCTAAACAGCACTTAGAAGCCAACATAAATGCTTATAGAAAAAGGAGAAGTATAAAAATCAGTGACCTAAGGCTACAAGAAGCTAAAATAGAAGAGCAAGGAAAGTGAAGAAAGAAAGGGGAAGGAAAGCAATAACACAGAGTAGAAATCAACAAAGTAGGAAACAGTGGAGACAATTAACAAGGCCAAACATTGGCTCTTTGAAAAGATGAACACAAGTGATAAACCTGTAGCAAGACTTATCAGGAAAAAAATTAAATAACTTACCCATACCAGAAACGAAACAGAGATTATCACTACAGATCCTGCCTACAACTTTATGCCAGCAAACCCAACAACTTCATTGAAATGCGGAGATTCCTTTAAAAAAAAAAAAATTGCAACGTGTCAAAACTGACACAGATGAAATAGAAAATCTAAATAGCCGTATTTTTACTTCAGATCCAGATGTTTTAATTGGTGAATTGTATCAGACACTGAAGGAAGAAATAATACAAAGTTTATAGAAAATCTTTTGGAAAATAGAGGATAAAGGGAACTTAACCCACTGAGCCACCCAGTGGGTGCTAGCATGACCTTAATCTCAAGCCCTTTTTATTTTGGGTGCTAGCATGACCTTAATCTCAAGCCCTGATAAAGACATTGCTTAAAAAAAATCACAGACCCATATCCCTCATAAAAATACAGAAACAACAATTCTTAAGATATTAACAAATAGAATCCAACAATATATTAAAAGGCCCAAGGATTTATCCCAGGAGAATAAAGACATTTTAACTCTTGAAAACCAACATAATTTATGCCATATCAAAAGAAGAAAGGAGAACATTTAAAACATGATCAATTCAATACACATATCTGATAACAATCTCAGAAAACTAAGAATAAAGGGAATTTTGGGGGGGACATCTGGGTGGCTCAGTCAGTTAATCAATCAACTCTTGATCTCAGCTCAGGTCTTGATTTCAGGGTTGCAAGTTCAAGCACTGCACTGGGCTTCACATTGGGTGTGGAGCCTACTTTAAAAAAGGTGGGGGGTGGATTTTCCTAGATCCAATCTAAGAAAAACCTGGGCTAACCTCATAGTTAATGCTGAAATATTGACATTTCCTGCCTAAGATTGGGAACAGGGCAAGGATGTCTACTCTCACTACTTCCATCCAACATTACACTGGAGGTCCTGGCATAATAATTAGGAAAGAAAAAGTAAATAATGGGGCGCCTGGGTGGCTCAGTGGGTTAAGCCGCTGCCTTCGGCTCGGGTCATGATCTCAGGGTCCTGGGATCGAGTCCCGCATCGGGCTCTCTGCTCAGCAGGGAGCCTGCTTCCTTCTCTCTCTCTGCCTGCCTCTCCATCTACTTGTGATTTCTCTCTGTCAAATAAATAAATAAAATCTTTAAAAAAAAAAAAAAGAAAAAGTAAATAAAAGGCATAAAGATTGAAGTCAGAACAGCAAAACCGTCTCTCTGGCAGATGTCATGTGTGTTTATGCAACAGGACATTCTCTGTGGCCATACTGAGTGGGAGAGCCTAGAAGACTGAGCCCTGACAGTGGGGTTGCCAAGATGCTGAAGCTCAGTCTAGGAGGGAAAATTTGGGGCAGAAGTCAGACCCCTCCTCATTATTGTCAGGGGGTCATGGGGGTCACCTGGGACTATCAGCATTAACTAGGTGGTGTTGGGGACCCACAGGGCCAGATGGGCTGTCACCTTTCAATGCAGATGGGCTTGGTGAGCCTTGGCCTTGAGTCCTGACAACGTTGCTACCATTTTCTCTAGGCAGGAGATCAGCAGCCCTTACGTGGAACAGCACTGTTGACCCAGGGTGTGCAGAGACGGGTCATTTGCAGACCTGAGCAGAAAGACACAGTCATGCAGCCCAGAACGTTCCCATGTGTAAAAGGAAGCATCTCCTCTCTACCCAGCACCTAACTGTGGGTGAACCCCGAAACTTTGCAACACATTTTAATCAAGTGCCTAGTATAGACAAAAGTCCCACACAACACATTTTTCCTGGGTCCAGCACACAGGTTGTTCCACAATCCTGTTTTCCCAATCAGAGAAGTAGGAAAGCAGCATGGCCTCTCAATGGTGTGAAAATTGCACCAAAGAAAATGTCGAGGTCCAGCGAAGAGGGCACTCAACAAACATTAACATCTGTGGTAGCTGTTATTCCTCCAGCCTCCCTACACCAGGAGGCCCTGGGGAAGAGGCAGAATCTCAAGATCCCTCTAGCCCATCAGGAGAACACCCCAATCCCCCAACCCACACCATTGCTCCTGCAGTTTCTTTTCCTGAAATGCCCTTCCCCCTCCACCGCTTGGCCAAATTCTATTGCTTCCTTAATGCCTGGCTCAGCCATGCTTCCTCGGGGAGCTCTGTGCTGCTCAGGCAGGCAGGAAGGGCATGGCCATCTTGTGCTCCAGAGACCCATCCCCACTCCACCCCATCCTCTGTGGTCATATAAGACACTGTCTTGGTCCAGACTGTGAGGCCAAACCTGGATTCACAGACCCTGGGCCAGTAGATATTGAGACCATCCCCTACCCCCTTTGGACCCCAGCATTCTTATGGGTACAGAGGAAGAAGATCCAATTCCTGGGGGCTTTGAGAGGATCTGGAGAGGGGGGACAGCCTGTCCACTTCTGAGGACAGGGCACTCAACCCTTTGTATTATTCTTTCTTTCATCCCTGCCATGTGCCAGACGCGGGGCAGGCCTTGGGCTGAAAATCAGTCACAGCTCTCAGGTTGCTCCTGGGGTGAACATCAACCAGACAGTATCGTGAAGTGTGAAAAATTCGGGGGGGATCCAAGGGGGGCATGAGGCAGCCAGGGAGGAATTCTAGGAAGAGATGACACCTGAGCTCTGCCACCTTGTAAATTCACATTATTAGGCATCGTGCCAGGAACTGGACTACTCATGTCAGATGTGTTTTCCCAGTCATGCCTTCCAGCACCTGCAAGACAGGTACAACGATTACTATCCCTGTCTTACAGATGGGAAAGCTGAGGTTTAGTGGGGAACGTCCTTTGCTTGGATGACACACGTGCAGTGTTGGGAGGGGAAAAGACTGGGTGTTGGGAGTAGAGGGGCCACTCCAGAGCAGTCTGGCATGGTCAGAGCATGGGTGGGAAGCCAGAATTTGTGAGACCAGGGGCTGAAGAAGGGGTGGGTTCGGGGGCTGGGGGTCAGTTTTTGCACAGGGGCAGCTGGAAGCCGTAGATAATAGTTGGCAGGGAGGCATCTGGTCAGGTGGGCAGCTTAGGTAGATGGGCAAGAGGGTAACATCTCAGAAGGGGGAGACGTAGATGTGAGGACAAGGCAGAGGACAGTGCAGTCCTGATCGGTGGTGGTCTGGAGCCTGGATGTCACTCCTGGCTCTCAGATCAAAGATGGGAAGGAAAGGAGCATCTATTTCTGGCTCTGAGGAAACATTTTCCATCCCTAGAACAACACCACCTCCAGCTCCAGACTCCTGTGACCACCCGCCTGTGAATACCCCGTGGGATGGTGAGTGGGCAGCTCGGTCCGAAACCTGCATCACCCAGCTCCTCCCACCCTGCTCCGTCCCCACCCTCCCCATCTCAACAAATGCCCCTCTGCCCTTCAGGGCTCAGACTCAAACTTGAGAGTCACCTTTGACTTGTCATCCACCTTCACCTTCAACTCATCCTGTAGTTCTGTTATCTTTTCCATGTCTGAAGTTTACCCCAAATCTAACCAGTCCCCACCTCCACAATCACCACCCTGGCCTGAGCTATCACTGCCCCACAGCCAACCACACCTGCCTCTGCCCCCAGGCACCCGGGAGCAGCCTGGAATCCTAAGTTAAATCTCATCATTGGGCACAGTTCTCACCCTATGGCCACAGCAGGGCTCCCCTCAACACTGCCCTGCCTCCTTGACCTCACCATCTACCACTTTCTTTCCCCTCCATCAACCACCTTGGTTCACCTCAAACTCCCTGGCAAGGTCTGCCTCAGGGTCTTTGCACTTGCTATTTCTTGCCTGAAATGTTGTTTCCTGAAGCAGATACATGATTTGTCCGCTCTATTCATTCTGTTTAAATGTCACCTCTTCAGCTCTTCTGGGACCTCCCTTCTTATTATTCTCCAACCCCCTAACCTGTATTTTCTTCATGGCACTTAACCTTCACATTGTGTTAGGTAATTATTTGTTTATTTGTTCCCTGCCTGCCTCTCTCTAGATTGTCAGAGTCTTGACTCTATTAATTGCTGGAACCCCAGTGTCTAGAAGGGGTCTTGCACATGGTAGGGCAGAATATAGAGTCATTGAATGAATGAATGAATGAGTAAATGAATGAATGAACAAATGAACAAATGAATGAATGAACAAATGAATAAAAATTGCAGCTGATGTTCCTAGAACTCTCCCATCCACGCGTTCTTTCCCATCCACAGTTTTCCTAGATCGTGGTCAGGAATGAGAGGCTCAGAGAGGATGAGAGACTTGTGCAAAGTCACCCAGCTCAAACCCTGCCCTTGAGTCTGCTCTGGCACCCCCACTCCTCTTGTGGGGTTCCAGGTGTGTTTGGTGACCCCAGTGGCCTGTCGAGTAAGGAGAAAAATCATCTCCTGCTGGAAGAGGCAAGGTGTTCTTCCGGGAACACTGGGCAGGTGGGCAGTGGACAAGAGCCAGGCTGGAGGTTCCATAGGCCTGAATTATTGGTCCCTGGGCAGGTCGGGTTTCTGAGTGCCCATTTCCTCATCTGTAAAATGTAAGTCTTTGCAATGAGAACAACACAATTAAGAAAAGCAGGCATCACGACAGGTTCAAGAGCATGGTTTCTGGTGTCAGGCTGCCCAGATCCCCCACCTACTGGCTACATGACCTTGGCAATCTACACAACCACTCTGCCTCAGTTATCTCATCTGTAGAGGGGGCCTAGTGATTTCTACCTATCTGACAGCACTGATGAAGGATTAAGTAAATTGATACATAAAAGTGCTTAGCATAATGCCTGGCCTATGATAAAAACTCAGAAGAAAGTAGTAGTAGTAGTAGTAGTAGTAATAGAGAGACAGCATGTGGTTTTTTGTGGATTGAGCAAGATGGTGCCTGGTACTGACTCCTGGTTAGTTCTCACTAACTCTTCAAGACCCCAGAGAATAACCACCACACAGATGTCATACAGAGGGCTGGAGACCCCACTCATTCCCTGACGTGCCCCGCCATCTTTCTTGCCCTGATCAGCCATGCCTCCCAGCCCACGAGTAAATTATAGCTTGTCTCCTCTGTGGTTCAGAGTAGGAAGCAAAGTGGAAGACACAGGGACTCACCCAAGATCACACAGAGAGTGCCAGTGGGGGCCAGGATGCATCCTCCTTAGAAAGGCTCCCCTGACTCCTGCCACAACCAGCTCTGGCTTCTCTGTCATATGCTCTTCTAACAGCCTAACATAACCCTTACCTACCAGATCAGTCATGACACCTACGGCCATGTCTTCACAGCATGACTTCCCTGCAAGAGCCAGAGCTGTTCATGCAAAATCCCCTGCACTTAGGTCTGCCCAGAACTGGTTCTTAGGAAATATTTATTGAGTGGATGGGCAGATGGGAAGATGGCTGGCTGGATGGATGGCTGGATGGATGCACAGATGGCTGGCTGGCTGGATGGATGGATGGACGGACGGAAGGATGGGTGGTTGGATGGATGGCTGGACGGAAGGATGGATGGCTGGATGGATGCACAGATGGCTGGCTGGATGGATGGATGGATGGACGGACAGAAAGATGGATGGTTGGATGGATGGACGGATGCACAAATGGATGGATGGGTGGATGAGTGGTTGTGTGGATGGATATGGATAGATGGGTAGCTGGGTGGGTAGATGAGCTCCTGAATTAATGAGTAGATGGGTGGATGGATGGTGTGTAGATGGACAGATGGACTCCAGAATCAGTGCTCTCCCAGTGACAACTCACTGAGCCTTTCCCCAATACCTGAAAGACAAAGAGCCTTGGCTGTCCCTCAGATCTAAAAGAGATTCTAAAATCTGATGGGTCAAATGCACCTGACAATGGGCCTCAATCTCTGCATACGTGAAGGGACAACCAGCCTGCTTACACTTCCAGATTCCCGAGATGAGCCGGTGCAAGGACGCGTACAGCAGCGCCTGGAAAACAGTAAGCGCTGCAAAGAGCTTGTCAGACAATAATGTCAGCTTTGGCAAGGGTGCCAAGGGCGTGTCCGTGAGCCGGGCCCTGCCAGGCCTGCCTGGGGAGTGTGCACGGGTGTGCTCTGCTGACAGGCACACGTGCTCTCTGACCCAGTCATTCCACTTCTAGGAATGGACCCTCGGGAGGTAATCCAGGATTCCCACAGAGACCTAAGCACAGGACGGCCACCGTGGTGTGGTCCCTGAAGGCCACAGGTGCAGGCGGTCCCAGCTCAGCCTCCGTAGCAGCAGGCACAGCTCTGCCAGGGACTAGTGTGCAGCTGAGCAAAGTCACGTGTTTGAAGAATGCCTCACTGACACAGAAATGCTTGAAATGGACACTTGTGCAAAGAATCGAGATAGGAAATTGCGAGAGGAGTAAGGGCTCATGCCTCCTGGGGGAAAAGAGTCTCATTTTGAGCATTTGTGTGGAAAAAGTCCCAGATGGCTATATACCCAAATACCTGGTTATCTAGATCTTGGAGGCGGCGGAGGGTCGGGGGGCGGTCCTCGGGGATGGGTTTTCTTGCTGGGAGTTTATCCATATAGGGTGCAGACGAGAGGAGTGCCCCTTGACCTCTGACTTGACCTTTCCCCAAGGGGCCAAGCAGGGAAGCCCCTGCCCCACCCTCCCAGAAGAGAGGGTCTAAGATCAGGTAACAGGGCAGAGGGTGGCAGGGGCTCTCTGCCCTTGAACTAGAGACCTATCCCTCTCCAAGCTCGGTGTGTAAACCTCCAGGGCCCGCCCCAGGCCTCAGAGGATGAGGTGATGACATCTTGCTCCCTTGTCTGCTCTGCTGTCTATTCTGTTTTTAACCTTGCACATTTTCTACAATAAGCAAGAACAACTTTGCTGATCGGGAAAGCAGCAAAGCCATGGTGAAGCCAGCCAGGGGCGTTGGCTGGCTCTGGATTTATCCAGACCCCCACCTCCCTCATGCCTGCCTGCCTGGGGCCTGCTCCAACCTGCACTGGGGCAGAAGCAAGAACCAGTGCTGGGAGCCAACAGACAGCCTGGAGCCTGGCTCTACCCCTTGCCAGCTGAGGGTCATGAAGCTCCTTCTGCCAAGACTCAGTTTCCCCATGTGTGCAGTGAAGATACTCACACTCCAACACTCAGTGGATGTTCTTGGAAGGAAAGAATGAGGGAAGGAGGGCAGCGTTCCTGACTCGCCCCGGCCTGGGGGCAGTGGCCCATCTCCCAGCGCACCCTTCTTGCTAAAAATAGCTTGCCCAGAGTTGGGGTGGAGGAAAGAGGGAGAAGGGGCAGTGAGAAGAGACCCCAAGAGGTAGGGGGACAGGAGAGGTAAGGGAGGAGAGTAGAGAGAAGGGGAAAGGGGTGGGGGAAGGGAGAAGGGGAAGGAGGGGGACAGGGAGGAGAGGGGACAGAGCTGCAGCAGTCACTTGACCCACCCCGCTCCGTATGCGCAGGGTGCAGTGGGCTCCAGAAACCGGGGAGCAGCGGGTTCAGGGACAAGCCGGGGAGCAGCGGGTTCAGGGACGGAGAGGAAGGCAGATGGACCTCGGAGCGCGCGGGTGCGTGACTGTCAGTAATGAACGCACCGCTGTCTCCATGTATGAGAAATAGAGAAGACATGTCATTGCCTTTGTATTTTGGACACTCGTTAGGAGAATAATAAATGTTATTATTTATTAATAGGACAATGAATCATGCGGGTGTTTAAATTAAACATGAAAGCGCTCACAAATTAAACGTAGAGCGCCCGGCCCTCTGCGCTCGGCCGCGCGCCTGGCCCTTTAAGCAGGCGGGGCTGGCGGCGGGGTGGCGCGAGGACACGGCCGGCTCGCGGGGACAGCCTGCCTCCTGCCGGCCGCGCGGGGGGCCTGCGGGGCGAGCCGTGGCCTCCGGTCCCCTCGCAGGTGTCCTCGCCCCTGGCCAGGTCACCCAACAGCTATGCGAAGGTGGGGAGTATGGCCCGCAAGCCCCCCCACCCCGCGCTGTCCGGGGGACGACGGGGCTCCCGCTGGCTCCCCGCTGGGATCCCAGAGCCATTGCCCCGCGGGCAACCCTCCTTGACCCACGGGCACAGCGCGGCTCAGAGAGGCTCCGTTAGTTACTGGCTGAGGTCACACAGCCAGGACCTGTGGGCCTGGAATCCCAGCCTGAGTGCCCTGGGTCCCCAAAGGTTGTTGTTCTCTTGTCCTCCTGCTGTGTGGCCTCCAGTCCCTGTTAGAAGCACATGAACATGGTGTAGAGTAGGGTTATTATTTCCTGCGGGCTGACTCCATGCCGGGCACCAGGCCAGACACCGCACACGGTTACCTCCAGTGGACCAGGCACGAGGGCCTCTGCCCATCTCACAGATGGAAAGACTGAGGCCCAGGCAGCCTTCACTGACTTGCCCAGCTCACCGGGGAGGAAGCGTGAGAGGAGTTAGAACCGGGTGTTGCCAAGTCAGGAGACTGAACTCTTGACCACTCCAAGACCACACCAGTTCCTTCCGGTTCCCCAAAGGGGGAGGGAATGCACCACGCCTACCCCAAACACAGGGCACGTGCTGATGGCCACACCGCTAGTAGCCCCTTGAGTTAAAGCAAGAAAATGGATCGTTACTTACTTAACCAGTGCAGGCTTTGGGGCACCCGTGTCATTTCCAGCCCCCGCCGTGACCTACACTGCAGGGGGCATCTTGGGGGTTAGGATTATTTCCCTGGGGGAGATCCCCACAAGTCAAGCTACTGAAACCAAAGGTTGGGACAGTTATAGGTTTGGGATGCCAGTTGCTAGATTGCCTTCTAGTACGAGGATGTCAGCTTACACTCATTTGGGAAGGTCCTTTGAAGAAGAGGGCCCCCAACACCTCAGGCGTGGTGAGCAGCCTCTGGGAGATGGCTGCCTTCCACAAAGGGGCTGGGATGCTGGGGAGACCCTGGGTGTCTATGTTTCAACTCCCACGTTCTTCGTCCCAGGTCTTTGGAGACTGGCAGGAGCCCCTTGAACATGCCCCGCTCACGCCCACTCCCTTAGAGGGTTGGAGGCGGACTGGCACAACCACAGATGATCCGAGACGCCCTCCCTTTGCTCCCACCCTTGCTCCCCAAGTAATCCCAACCATCCGTTGGCCCTTGAACTTGGCTTCCCAATGTTGACCTTCCCCGTGTCAACTTTCAGGATCCAGTAGATTTAGGGAGGGTGCCCTCCCCCTCTGCCTCACACCCCGCATCCTCTGCCTCCCCTTTGGGTTACTGTCATTGCCACTGAGCGCTCAGTATTTCCCAGGCCTGGGTCTAGGCCCCTCCCTTATTGATCAATGCTTCCTGTCATTATCATAACGCGTTACGGGTGGGGGCTTGCCAAACGGCAGAGCTGAGATCCGACCCCAGAGCCCGTGGGCAGTCCACTTGGGTCTCCACTGTCTGCCCAGGCCAGGGCAGAGGCACTCAGACCTTCTCGGGAAGTATTTGTGGGTGAAGAAGGGAATGAATGCACACAGAATGCACTCTCCGCCCCCACCCCCGAGGCTGGCAGTCCCTTGGCACGTGGGGCTGGCCTTGCTGTGGGACCACATCACTCCTGCAGAGAGCCGGGCTGGAACCCAGAGCTGCCGGGTGCCTGGGGGGAGTCATGGCTCCTCTCTGGTCTCGGACTCCCAACTCAAGCGACGGGGAAAGCAGCAAGCTGTCCCAGCTGGCCGTGCCAGCTCATTGCACAAGCATGGAGAAGCGAAAGCTGCCTGTGCCCAGGCCTTGGGGTCCACCCCAGCCTCTTTCTAGGTGTCCTTCTGTCCCCCAGGCCCTGGGATCTGAGGTCCTCAATCTTGTCTCAGTCCCCGCTTGCCTCAAAATCTGGTTTGGAAGAATAGGTTTCTCAGTCCAATATGACCGTTCTCTGTCCCCCTGCCCCATGTACCCCAACCCAGGATGGAGGGGACTTCCTTTCTGCCTCCGCCCGCCAAGGTCCCCACCCGGGGAGGGGGACAGACAGAGCAGTCAGGGTTATTGCTGTTATCCCTGGGGGCTGTTCAGACGCCACCTCATTTGTTTCCCTCTTGCCCCCTCCCTTATTGATCAATGCTGTAACCTAGCTTTGTGTTAAATGACTTGTTCCCATGGCAACCATCAGATCCACGCACGGATCTGATGCGCCTGTTTCCTGAGCCAGATCGCCTCCTAAGAGCTCGGAGGGAACAAATCTCCTTTCATATCCGCCGCTGTTTTCGGAAAGGCACAGGGTATTGCTCAGAACAAGTCATTTTTTAAAAACAATATTAAAAAAAGAACTTAACCGTGTTTCTCAACAGATACAAAGCTGTTTCATAAGGTGTGTCACTCTTAAGAAATATGAAATCAGATTTTATAAAACCTTTGACCACGATCGTCTTTCTTCTGAGCCTGTCTCCTTAGGAAGTCAGCTGAAATCGGGGCACAGCTGTCTGCACACAGATACCAGCCGCACCATTTACGAAGAGAAAAATTGGGAACCACCTAAAAGTTCGACAACAGAAGACTCAAATAAGCTGTGGTTCACACACTCGCAGGATATTATAGAGATGTTTAAAATGCTACATAGAAAAGGAAAGCATATGTGTCAGATGATGTGAAATGAAAGAAACAGGATAGAAAACTGTGTCTGCCAGGAGATCATAATGAATGTAAACAAACCTAAACGAGGCAGGGAAAACTACTCAGAGAAAATACACACACCAAAATGTTGACAGAGCTGTTGCTTGTTGGTGGACCCATGCTCGCTTTTCCCCCTCGTTCCCTTATTCCGGAGATACTCCCAGAGCATCTGCTTAGGGCCGGCCCCCGGTCAGAGTGCTGGGAGCCCCGCACTTCTTTCTGCTTCCTGTAGTTTCCCAGATGTGTTTAAGGAAGATGGGCTGCTTTTCAGTGGGGGCATAATACTTTTTTTTAAAGCCAGGGTGTGTTTCATCCATCGGGTTGGCAAGCAAGGTGAAGACGTGTTGGTTGCTGAGGGGAGGAACCAGGGACACAAGCACCCTGCTGGTGGCAATCGGAATGACAGCCACCTGTGTTGGGAGGGCCATCCCCAGGGGACCAGTCCCGTTCTCCAGGTCATCGGGGAGTGAGGCACCCCCAAGTAGACACACGAGGGCTGCACTTCAAACAGCTCCCTCTGCAGCAGAGGGGAAGAAAGTGCTGGAAACCAGGCACCACCCAGAGCAGATGGGGCAGATGGAGTTGCAGGGTGGGGAGGCTCCAGGGGGAGATGGGTTTTGGCAGGCTCGCATTCCAGCCTCAGTTACCCCGCTGGTCCGAGGATGCCCCTTCACCTGGCTGGCCTCCCGTTTCCCGATCTGCACATGGAGGCTGCCGCTGGGGATTACACGTGACAGGCCATCCACACGGCACCCCCACCCCCGGCCTGGGCTCTGTTTTTGTGTTGCTTTTTGTTTTCTGAGATGGGAGCAGGAACAAAAGTTGCCTCATTGTCACCAACAAGCTGAGAACTACAAATTAGGACCTCCGTCCTCTCTGCAGGCAGACCCCCCAGGGTCTATAGGGAGGGTCTAGCAATAGGAGGTCTCTGGGCCCAGATGAACGGCTTTCCCTGGGAGGGGCCTCCAGCTCTTGCCTAGGACAGGGACACTGTTCAGTCAACAGATGCCCCAGCCTGGCAGTTTCTAGTTTAGACATACAAAGTCCCCGGGGAGAGGGTTCCTTTTAATCCCAAGCCTGTCCCCTTCTCCTCCAGTCCCAGATCCGAGGACCACCAGCTGCACTCCCAGCCCCCACAAACCTGCCAGCGGGGGGCGGTGGGGGGCCCACCCAGGGCTCATTTTCACATGAGGTTTATTCAGCTGCTCTAGGTTATTTGAAATCGTATAAAACCTTTTCTTTTAAAAAAGCAAAGTCCCATCTTTAATGGGAACCCAGTGTTTTCCCCAGAACAACATCTGCGGGAAGAGACAAGGGAAGGGGGTAAAAAAAAAGAAAAAGAAAAGATCACCTCTGGTTTCTGACCGAACATGCATAATCCTGGCTGGTTTCTAGATTTAGAGCAAGGGGGAAGCAGGGCAGGGAGAAAGAAAGCAGGCACCAGCCTGGATTTCTATTTCCCAGGACCACCCTCCTGGGCCTGGCCATGCTGGAGGGTTGTGGTTCCATGGGTGTGAGTCCCAGAGGGGACTGGCGTGGGAGCCGGGGAAGGGCAGCAGGTTGACAGCAGGGACAGCACCTTCCTTGAGGGAAGGTGGGGAAGAAGATGGTTCTTTGAGCATTTGCCAAGTCTGTTCCACATAACTGCATGCCAAGGACACAACCCCGGTGTGCACCTGACTTGCACGAGAAGGCGCTACAGGCAGTAGGACGTGTGGGTCCCTCTGGCCTTCCTGGAAGGCTCTGGCACCTCTGATCCCAAGCCTTAAAACCGAGGGTGCCCTTGGACCCAGCAATTCCACGTCAAAAACTGGATCACCAGAAATAAATAAAGTGGGCAGAATGAGTTAGCGACTCCCACGATGATTGCTACAATGTAACAAACGGGTGAAGCCGTTCTCTATGCCGACAAGAACCTGAGCAAAGCAAATGGTAGTTCCGCCATACCCTGGACAGGAATAAAAATATCAATCGCAGATGATGCCATGAAAAGGCGGTCTCCCAAAACCGCCCGTCCAGTGAGAAAGTGGGTTACAAAGCACTGTGGACAGTATGTCACCAGTCACGTACAACAGAATGGAAGGGACGTCTAAGTCCCAATCAAACTGATAGGTAGCGTAGGCAAACGTCCACACCAAAACGTAACGCTGGTCATTTCTGAGCGCCTTCTCTTTTCCAATCCTCTGCATGTGCAGATGTTTCCCACAATGAATGAATGCATTTTGTTGTTGTTGCTTATTTTGGAGCATGGCCTGGGAGACGGACTGCCTGGGTCTCACCCTTCCTGTGTACCCTTGGGCAAACTACTTAACAGCTCTGTGCTTCGATCTCTTATGAGGACAGACGCTTCCTCACGGGGTTGCCGAGGTTAAAGCTAATATATGCAAAATGCTTAGCTCACTGCCTAGAAGATAATAAGTACCCAAATGTTAGCTGTTTTTATTATTCACTTGTTTTTCTACATATAAACATGTCATTGTGCTCAGTGCTAAGAATCCGGCACTGACAGCTAAACTCCAATAGAGACAGACATTAAACCAACACTCATGCACAATTAATTCACTGCAGTTAGGAGTAATGATTAATTCATCACGGTTAGGAGCAGTGCTGTGCAGACACTTTGAGAGTACTTACCCGAGAAACTTACTGAGGATTTTGACCATTTTCTTAAAAGCAGTGGGGACGTTGACATTGGAGAGTTTCAGGCGGGTGTGGGGGGGGTGATATCAGAAATGCATGGCTTATAGACCCGCTGTGCCCCTGGGGAAGCAACTTCCGAGAAGGTGCTCTAGGGTGTGGACCAGGGAGAGGAAGCTTCTGGGACTCCAGTGGGGACAAAGGCAAATGGAGCCAAAGGGACAGACTCCCGTTCCCTGGAGGAGATGGGGTCAGAAGCCTTGAGTGATGTCTTTGGAGGAGCTAGGGAGTAGGGTACAGGGTGACCCTAGGATTCCAGTCTGAAGAACTGTGTGGACGGTCCCCAGATAGGGGAGGAGTAGGTTTGGGGGTTGCAGAGCGCTGGGTTCAGGCGATGTTGAGTTTGAGGTGAGGGGTGTCCAAGCGGAAAGGTCCCAGAGACAGTATCCTCGGTGGTTGTTTTAAAGTCAGGACCCCACAAGGGGCCAGGCAGGATCACCACTGCACAGAGGAGAATGCCTGGGGCTGGTATGGTGATTCACCAAAGCCAGGAGGACCAAGATCCAAAGCTGGGACTTCACCAGAACCCATCAGGGAGAGAGCAGAGCCCAGACAGGGCAATGGAGCCCTTCAGACATAGAGAGGCTCCCTGGGGCCTGGTAAGGACAGACTCCAGGTGTGCGGGTGAGCTGGGCTCCAAGGGCCTCTTTCCGGGCCCCTAAGCCATGCAAATACACAGAGCAGCTCAGTCCAAGGGGGTTCCTCCAGACTGGGACTCTCCTGGCTGCCTCCCTCTAAGGTGAGCCTGGGTCTTCATGCCACCTGGCTCCGAGGCTATTTCTGGCAGCTTTTCCCTCCCCCAACCCCGAGCCTCCCATGGCTCCTTGCTGCCCCCTTTTGACATGGCCAAAACCTTCCCCCACTGTCCTTACCTGACTGTCGTAGTGGGAGGAGCCTCCGGGCTACCTGGCCCCCGTGCAGTCGCCTCGCCTCCCCTCCCGTGGTCCTCCTTCCCCCCACTCCCTCTGGGGCAGGGACTCTAACTGTCCCAGGTGGTATTTGGGGGCGGGGGTGACAGTGCCAGGGACATGGTAGGTGCTCAGGAAACATTTGTGGAATAAATGCCTGGAGATACATGAGGGAAACAGACATTTCCAGAGAGAGGGAAGCTCGAAAGAAGCAGCCCACATTGTTTTCAGCACTTCTCGCAGGGGGATTATGAGTAATTTTCTGTTCTAACTTATACACACCAGCACTTTCCAAATTTTCCACAGTGAACTGGCATTTCTGATCGAGTCAGAAAACATCGTTGTTCAATCAGTGTTTCTGAATGTGCAGCAAACACCTGGGTGCTCCGGGGAGGGAACGGGAGCCCAGCTCCCACGTGGGAGGCGAGGAGAGGGTGCTCGTGGGAGTGGGGGAGGGGGGCGGGCAGCCGGCTTCTCCCTTTCCTACAGGGGGGCTCTGCCTTCTGGAGGGTGGGGGGAGTTGTCTCCAGCCTCCTGGGGGGAATGAGGGGCCCTCCCCAGAGGCTCATTCTGTTGAGGGAGGCATGGACACTTCCTAAGCCCCCCCAGAGCTGAACTGCGCCCAGAAATGGGAGCCCCTCCCCCGCTTTCCTGTCAACTTGTTGATGTGGTTTTGATGTTGGTGTGTGTCCCATACACAGACCCCCGAGGACGGATGCAGCACCTTCCCTCCTGGTTGCCCAGGACTCAGCATGATGTCCACCGGGGGAAGCCTCAGGGATGGGAGTGGTTAAGGGCAGTTAAGGGCATGGACCCAGGACCGTCCTGTCGGTTGTGCTGTCCAGTTCTGCCAGAGGGAAATCCAAGGGCATCCCCCACCCCACCTTCCAGACCTCCTTTTCTTTAATAGGACTCCCCACCTGCCCCTCAGAGCGGCTGGAAGGACTGCCACCAGCTCGCGGGGAGGCAGTGAACCCTCCCTACACCAAACGTTGCTGTTCTCCATGAGGTTTCAATAAAGTGGGTGGACTTGCCTCAGCTTCCCCCAAACCCCCCCTTCTGGGGGCTTGCGTGGCTTCCCAGTTTGGCCCTGCCGGTTTGGAAGTTGTTGAGAAAACGTATGTCCCGTGGAAGGACATCTGACAGGCTCTGAGACAGCCATGACAAGTTAATGAATTCTGCCACGGTCACCCA
This sequence comes from Neogale vison, assembly GCF_020171115.1. Taxonomy (NCBI): domain Eukaryota; kingdom Metazoa; phylum Chordata; class Mammalia; order Carnivora; family Mustelidae; genus Neogale; species Neogale vison. The sequence continues at coordinate 4,182,902 of NC_058103.1, read as the reverse complement.
AGGCACACGTCTGGGCCACGCAGCCCGCCTGTCTGTGTACTGACCTTTAAAGGTGAGCATTTAATACCCACCGATCACTCATGGTCTGATCGAATGTTCGGAAGATGAAACCTGTCTGAAAGAAGACTGATCACTCATCCCCCTTCACGCCCCCACATGAAAACACTGTCATTCCTTTCTGAATCATAATAAAACTTTGCAGAACTGTTTGGTTCCCTCCCAACACTTGCCGGGAACACTGAGGTCATTTCCGACCTATCTGCCCGGCACGACTCCTTCACCCAGCAGGACCCACACCAACCACCTTATGGGAGATGGGGGGGTGGGGGGGGAACCTCCGGCCACTCCACACAGAGCTTTTATTTCAACCCCTCATCACCTTCTTGCCCAACTTCCCAGCTATCTGTCAAACATTCACTGAGGATCACCTCAGTTCAGGAGTTCTGGCTACGGGAACAGAAAACACCCAACTCCAGCTGAAAGGATGAGAACGAGCATTATTTCATACAACAGAGATCCCAACGTCAAGTGGATTTCAGGGTGGGCAGATTCAGCCACTCTTCATTGTGCCCAGAAAACTGGTTTCTTCCCGCCTTTCCACCCTGGGTTCCCATCTCTCTTTCTACTTGGGCTTTGGTGTCGTCTTCCAACTGGAACCAAGATGGCGGCTGCCATGTGGCTCTTCACAGCTGGCCCGGCCACCTCTCTCAGCAATTCCTTTTCTTTGGGAGGACCCCAGACTAGACGGTCTTCCATGAGCTCCCTGCGCCAGTCATCACTTGCCCACCTGAGAAGGTACGTGCAGCCCCTCCTCCAGCCCCTAGAGGCTACACCCAATGGCACGACCCTGGCCATTACACCAGTCAGCCAGTCAGATTTTGAGTTTATTCCCCCACTGTTTGTCAGTGAAGTTCTCTGTTTTCTAAACATATGAAAATATTTACTTTTTCACTCACTTTTATTTTTATATTTTTTCATTCTATCATTAATGGTCAAATGATTTTCTTTCTTTATCCTGATGATGGTGAGGAATCTCGGTACTACATGTTTCCAGACCAAGCATAACTGATTTTGTTGATTTTCCTGACCATGCCTTCATTTTTAATTTATTTTTGAAAGCTGATATTTACAATTGGCCAAAGTCTGATTCTTAATAAAATTTGGTTTAGCAAATACTGTTTGGTTTTGGCAATTAGGAAATAATGCTTACTTGTTTAAAAACAATAATTTAACAGGCTTTAAGTAAACCAATCCATTAGAGGGGGCTGGAGGCGTTTACGGCACCAGGAAAATCTATCTTTTCAAAATACATTTCATTATACATATGTGTAGGTAATACTCATATTTTGTGAGTTTTTCAAAATTTAATTCCAAATTAAATACAAATCAATATTTAATACATCCTATTTTGTTGACTCCTGCTTGAGTTTATTTTAATTTCCATTTTTTTTTTAGATACAATCCAGACTTTAAAAAAAACCCTTGAAAAAATTGATTTTCAGAAGCTGCAAAGGCCTCAGATCTCCTTAAGTATTTCATATCTAAATGGAGGTACTTTATATCTAAATGGATACCTATTTAATATATAAATAGATATTTATACTATATTATCCCTCCATAATGGACAACTTTTTTTATTAAAGCTGGGAAGTTATCATCATCACAAGACAAGCAGCAATTCTGCCCAAAAGTCTAAGTCGTTAATTAGGCAACATAATGAGAATCGTCACACGTTGGGATAGTGTGCCCTGACAGTTACCACCCCCTCGGCCTAAATGTCTTATTTGGCTGGGAGAACTAACCAGCAAGGAAGGGAGCCAAGCAGACCTCGCCTCACACCGTGCGTGTCGTGCGGGGAAAAAAGCCTTGACCTTTTATCAGCACCCACAAGCAGGAATTAAAAAACAAAGTTCTTTGCTGAGATCCATTGCCCCAGTAGCCGATGGAGCCCAAGGAGCTGGTTACCAGGTCGAGCAATTAAGAGCTACAGCCAAAATGACTCACGTAACTGCAGAGTCGCTCATTTTAACAGCCTGATTGGAAATTGTCAACACCGTGTCTGAGTTTAATGAAGCAAAGGGAATGGAAAAGGTGACATTTTCGGATAATATTATTAGTAAACAAATTGACAATACGTCAGATGATAAAGACAACTCAGATTCAGGGGCTTATTAAGTCCAAAAAAGTTTTCGTCGCAGATTGATGAATCTGTATATTAATGCATCACTAATTGGGCTCGGTTAATAGCGCCAATTAGAATCCCTGAAGGAGAGAAACTAGGGAGACGCTGTTTGCTCTTTAAAGTGGTCCCCAAACAAATTACTGGGAACGAAATGCTCAAACTGGTAAATTAATACTTAGAGAGGCAGACCTCATTGCAGAGGCCGCGCCGCATGGTGTCCAGATGGGCTGTGATGTTGGAAGGTACCACAGAGGCGCATCTGGAGTTCGTTCTAGAAAGCCCTGCAGTTCAAGTAATGCATGGCATTCTTCGCAGCCTCTTGTACAAAAAGTTTGCATGCAGATCTGACTTTCCCATTCAATGACATATCAAACGGGTGATTCTAATACAATCCAAGCTGTCACAGTACCGTGGGTTTCAGCATCACCTGGGGGAAAAGAGAGTGGCATCTGAATACGGGGCTCGGTCGTTCGGCGCCAGCGCGGCTGTGCAAAGAATGGGAGGATGTCAAGAATTTAGGCACAATGAGAAGAAATGCATGTGGAAAAGCGACAATGACTCACTTCGCAAGTCTCCCTGCTCTGACAGTCCGTGTACTTAACCTGGCCTCGTGGGGCACCTGGATGAACGTGACTGGAATTGCCAGCATTTTCGGGCCGAGCTGTCCTTCGACCATCAAGGCTGTGAAAAGCAGTCTCCAATGTGCAGGCAAAAGCGCTGGCACCAGCCCTTCCAGAGGAATCATCTGGAAGGCTGGCTGCGAGCACCGGATGTATTTAATTATGGGTCTGGAGGAATTACACCTAACCCTTGTGTGTTCTGACAAAATAGAGCGCAACTTCAAAGGGTCAGAGGAGGGGGGAATGGGACAAATCCAGGGCTATCACAGAAGCGGTAGGTGGGAAATGCAGGGCGACACCAATGCTGACAAACCAAATGTTAGTCTGTATCCTCTGAAATTGCCAGCATCTGACCATTCTTGACCTACAAAAATGCCCTTTCTGTGTGTTTCAAGCTAATGAACCACTAAAAAAGATAGTAGAATAAAGCCCTCTGACCAAACAAAAATCACAGACTTCCCTAACTTGCAACAAAGTTGCAAAAACAAAGCCACACTGCGCTATGGCTACAGCTTGAGAACATCATGCTAGGGAAATCTGTCAAAGCCAGAAGGACAAACACTGCAGGGTTCCACTCAGAAGTGGTTCCTAGTGTAGCCAGATTGGTGGACCGGAAGCCAACTAGAGACCACCAGGGGCCAGGGGAGGGGCAGCGGGAGGCGGGGAACGGGACAGGAGGAGGGTGTTCTTTACTGAGCATAGGTTTCTGTCTGGAGTGAGGAAAAGGCTCAAGGCTCGGCACTTGACTGATGATGATAGTTGCTAACCCCAAAAATGTCCTTCATGCCCCTGAATTGTACACTTTAAAATGGTTAAAATGATAAATTTTGTATTTTATATGTTTTACCACAAGTTTAAAAAAAAATCAATGCCATGTACCAAAAACCATTGATTTGCACTCCTTAAAGAGTGAGTTGTATGGTATGTGAAACAGATCTGAATGAAGATGTTTACCATGCCCCCCTCCCACCAAAAAGAAGAAGAAGAAGAAGAAAACAGTAAGGATAAAAGAAGATATGCTTTTAAAAAGAAGAAAGGAAACAACACCTGGAGAAAGGAATAGAATAAAGTGCCAGAGACACAGTAAATACAACGGACCACAACGGGGCAGAGTAGACACCAGCCCATCAGGCACAGGGAAATGAACTGGATTCCTCGCCTCTTCACAGAAAAAGATTTTCGAATCAGCTTGCCCCTTGACAGAGTGATTTTGGAAGACTGGAATTCCTGGGCCAGGCCAAAGTATATTGGGCCCATGAAAACCACGAAAAAGCCAGGGTCTGACTCTGACGTCAGACAAGGTAGAACTAGGGCCAAAAAGCAATAAATGTGACAAAGATGCCGTGTTATTAGGGCCAAAGAAGATCTCACAGGAATCTCTGTGCATAGAAAGAGCTCACGACCACCTCGACGAAGCAAACGCCGCCGGAGATGTAGGACGAAACCAACAGAAAATGCGGCCGCCCTTACCCACGTCTCTTAGACGAGGGAACGACAACAACAACAACAACAACAAACTAAACGATATAACCAGTAAGGAAGATTTTACGGTTTTGTATGAAGTTTACATCATAATAAAAAGGAATATCCTGGGGCGCCTGGGGGCTCAGTCGGTTAAGTGTCCAGCTCTCGATTTTGGTTCAGGTCATGATCTCAGGGTTGTGAGATCGTGTCCCGTGTCAGACTTCACTATCAGTGCGGAGTCTGCTTGAGATTCTCTCTCTCTCTCTCCTTCTCCCTCTGCTCTTCCCCTACTCACGAGCTCTCTGAAGAAATAAATAAAATCTTAAAAATAAAAGAATAGCCCTTCTTTTCAAACAGAAGTGGAACATTCACCAAGATGGAAATTTACACACACACACACACAATGTCACAATGCCTTTCGCAAAATGGAGAAGATGTGAACTTTGTTGATTAAAATGCATTAAAAGTGGGAATTAAAAACAAATTAAAAAAACAACAAAATTTTCTCCCTGGAAACTTAAATTCTCTCTTAAACAACCCTCAGGTGAAAAGCAAAATGCTAACTGAAATTGCAGAGTTTCTTTCAGAATAATGACAACACTACATATTAGCATCTTTGGGATACTTTTAAGATAGTCATCAGAGGAAAAAAATTCATGACTTCAAATACTTTTTCCAGTAAAAACAAAATAGTGAAAACAAGCAAACTAAACACCCAACTCTAAAGAACCAGAAGGTGAACAGCATAGGAAACCAAAACAATGTACAATGAGATAATGGAGTGCCAGAAATTAACGAGGTAGCAGGATTAGAAAAGCAGCATCCACTTTGGGAAAATCAGGCAGTTTGCCAAAAAGATAAATACAGTGTTACCATATGACTGAGCAATCCCAACCCAAGAGAAATGAAAACATGTGTCCACATAGAAACTTGCACACAAAAGTCCATAGCAGCATCATTCATAACAGCCCCCAAACGAAAACAACCCAAATGTCTGTGCACTGATGACTAGAGAAACAAGTGTGGTCTACCCACACAACGGAATAGCATTCAGCCGTAAAAAGGGACAGAGTACTCATGCATGCCACAACTTGGATGAACGTCAAAAACATTCTGCAGCGTGAAACAAGGCAGACAGAAAAGATCGCAGATTGTATGACTTCCTTTATGTGATAGATCTGAAATAGGCAAATCCATAGAGATAGAAAGTAGATTGCCAGGGGCTTGTGGGAGAGGAGAATAGGAAATAATTACTTAATGAGGAAGGGTGTTTTTATGGGATGATGAAAAATGTTGAAACTCTAGAGAGGGGGATGGTTGCACCACGTCAGGATCATGAAATACCACTGAATTGTTCACTTGAAAATGGTTAATTGTCTGTTATGTGAATTCCACCTCAATTTTTAAAAGGGAAAAGAAGAAAGAAATTAGTGAGGTAGAAGAAAAAAGCCATAGACCTAATTAATCAATCAAAATTCTGACCTTTGGACAACAAATTAGAGAAGTGTTCATTAGGCTTCTCTAATGAAGAAGGGACAAAGCACGTGGACACCGAATAAATGATAAGAAGCTAATCTACATTGCAAGAGAAGGGTTTTAAAAATCATAATACAGTTGACGCTTGAACAACACAGGTTTGAACAGCATGGGTCCATTTTACACCTGGATTTCTTTTTATAGATACTGTACTGTAATGTATTTTTTCTTACAATTTTCTTACGAACATTTGCTTTTCTCCAGCCCACTTTATTGTAAGAATACAGTACAGAATGCATATAACATACAAAATATGTGTGAATCAACTGTTTGTGTTCTCAGGAAAGCTTCTGGGCAACAGTAGGTGATGGGTAGTTAAGTGATACGTGGATTTTTGACAGTGCAGGGGGTTGGGACTCCTAACCCCCGTGTTGTTTAAGAGTCAACTGTGGGCTACTTCCCAGAGCTTTATGAAACTTAATGTGAAAACCTTAGATGAAACGGACAGTTTGCTAAGAAAGTACAATTTACTGAAATTGATCTCAGCAAAGAAAAGAAGTTTAAAGAGCCTAATATTACAGAAGAAATAGAGAAAATCATGAAGGTCTGCAAAAGGAAATAGGAAGAATAAAACAAAAACCAGGCACCTGGGGTGGCTCAGTGGGTTAAGCCTCTGCCTTTGGCTCAGTTCATGATCCCAGTGTCCCAGGATCAAGCCCCGCATTAGGCTCTCTGCTCGGCAGGGAGCCTGCTTCCCCCTCTCTCTCTGCCTGCCTCTCTGCCTACTTGTGATCTCTTTCTGTCAAATAAATAAATAAAATCTTTTAAAAAATGAAATCAGGTAGCTCTAAGAGTAGAAACCTTAAATATAATTTTAAATGCTAAGATCCACTCATAGTACAGGAAAGTGAGTGAAAATGGGACTTCTCCAAATATACCTTTTTAAATGATTTTGACTTCTGGACTGTGTTACTATATTACATATTCATAAAATTAAATCAGCAAGATTTGGGAGTGGAACCCAGAAATTAAATATAAACAGAAACAAATGACTATAAATGTATATCAGTTTGATAACATAACCACAAAGAATAAAAAAGAATTAATCCAAATACTTTGTTAACACATGACTCTGTGTGAGGAGAGGAAGAACTAAAAAAAATTCTGAACTTTAAGGAGAAGCTTGTTGTTGGTAGTGGATTCAAGGCTACAATTCTTAAATGATTTTCTGTGTATTGTCGGATTGAGTGAAAAGTAAACATGGATGTTATTAAAAACCAGGTTCTTTGAGCGGGAAGGGAAATGCAAAAATGCAGTGGGGAGGATTGGAAGAAACCCAAGATGTTGGAATGAAATTAGAACAATCGATGTGAGCTAATTTTTTAAGTATTTGCTGGTTAGCTCTCTTCACTGAGTTGACCTAGAAGTTGGTAACAGTCCTGGGGCAAGAAGAGTCCAAATTATTTGTGCCAGAAAGCATTCAGAACTCATGTAGATAACGTCAATTTTTTTTTAAGAATTGGCCTGCGAAAGCTCCCATCCAACAAATAGGGGGGAATTTTATCATCAATGAGCATAAAGCATTGAAATTAAAAAATAAATTTATAAAACAAAAATAAAAAATAGATTTGTAGAAGGAGGAGGATTCCAGCTCCAGCCGTAGTAGAACGCCTTGTAGACTAATCCTCCTATTGACAACATCCAGGAAACGTGGACAAAAAAGATGAAATGACCATGGGAAGGCATTGGAGAACTGCCAAGGCAGACAGAAGCTGATGTGCCCCATGAGAGGAAGAAATATGTGGAAGGACTTCCACAATATCCCCACCAATTCCATAGGGGCATTTTCCACTTCCTAATGGGGCGATACTAAGTCCAGTCTGAAAGCAGGAGACCTAGTGGGATCGGGGGACAGAGGTTGAATTTAGAGCTGCCAAGTCAGCTGAGACTAGAGGGGCAAAATTTTGAGAAGGAGAACAATCCCCAGCATGAAATTCTCTGCATAAATTCCCCTCAAGTCACTGTCTCCAGTAGTGATTGCTCAGGGTGAGACCCTAAGACACCATGCAGAAAACATTTGGTAGTCTAAGGAACTAAAGAGGGATGCACCAGCCATAAAACACTGTAGAGGCACGTGTTGGAGTTCACACCCTACACAACTGAGGGTCTTCGGAAGACCCTCTGGACTTTCAGATGAGACTACGAAAGATCCACATCTTAGAAGCAAGGGCAGTGCTACAGACAGGACTAAGGACCCCATCAAGGAGTACAGATTCTCCTAAGAGTGAGGAGGAATTAGAACAGGCCAACCTGAACAGAGCTTAAGACCAATGCCCAACCAAGTCAAGGAGATCTGGTATCTTGCATGTCAGAAGAAAAAGCCTCTCCAGATAAAAATAACATTTTGCAGTATCTTCACCTTTATATCTATAATGTCAGGCATCCAAACAAAAATTGTGAAGCATGTTAAAAAAAAAAAAAAAGAAAAGGACCAAATGACTGAAAACCAAAAGCTTCATTTTGGTGAAGAGACAAAATGACAAAAGAGATAAAAACAAACAATAGATTTTGAACCAGAAATGATTTTTGTGAATTTTTGAATCATAGATGATTCAGACATTTGAGCTAGCAATGAAGGAATTTTAAAATAACTCTGATTCATATGTACAAGAAAAGAGAAGAAAAGATAGGAAAATTCACTGTGGGCCTGAAATTTATACTTTTAAAAGATTCTAATGGAAGTTCTAAAAATGAAAAATATTAAAATTAAAAATTCAATAGGTGTTGTTAAGAGCAAAAGAGAAAGTCAGAGAAAATCCAGAGTGAATAACAGAGATTTTAAAAAAATCTTGTGGGGGTGCCTGGGTGGCTCAGTGGGTTAAGCCTCCACCTTCTGCTCAGGTCATGATCTCGGGGTCCTGGAATCGAGCCCTGCATCAGGCTCTCTGCTCAGTAGGGAACCTGCTTCCCTCTCTCTCTCTCTCTGCCTGCTGCTCTGCCTACTTGTGATCTCTCTCTGTGTCAAATAAATTTTTTAAAAAATCTTGTGTTGTTTACATACCAGTGTCCTGATGGAGAAAGAAGTCTCTCCTGCAAACAGAATCGATCACACTCTCAACATATTCAGAACCAGAATTGAATTCAAAGTAACTAGACTGGCAATCCAGAACTAACCAAGCTCCTAACTCTGCCTGCCTTAAAGGGAAAAGTGTACAATTTTTTATGGATGAAAACCCGTATTTATTTCAGTCTTTATACTTTGTTTGAAACAAAATGTCCAACATTAAGGTCAGTATTTGTAAGATATGCAAAGAAGCAGGAAAATGTGACCCCTGAATCAGGAAAAAGAAAACGGTCAGAGGAAAGAGACCAATAGAAGACTGCTTGATTTAGCAGTCAAAACCTTTTTTTTTTAAAGATTTTATTTATTTATTTGACAGACAGAGATCACAAGTAGGCAGAGAGGCAGGCAGAGAGAGAGAGAGGAGGAAGCAGGCTTCCTGCTGAGCAGAGAGCCCGATGCGGGGCTCCATCCCAGGACCCTGAGATCATGACCTGAGCCGAAGGCAGAGGCTTTAACCCACTGAGCCACCCAGACGCCCCAGTCAAAAACGTTTAAATGACTGTTATAAATATTAAAAAATCAGATTAGAGGGTAAGATGGCCAACAAATATTAAGATGGGGAATTTCAAGAGATAATGAAATCTCTAGAAAAGAAAGAGATGGACAATTAAGAATTTAAAATTTCATTACATGACACAGTTTAAAAAAATGGTTTAATGAACTTAAAGTCAAATCAATAGGAATTAACCAAAATGAAGCCTGAAAAGTTGGGGGAAAATGAGAATATAACAATGGGACATATGAGACAATATCCATTCCCACACATAATACCCAAGATATCCAGGATACAGTGGAAAATCCAGCATTATATGAGAACCAGGAACACCTCAAGTAAAGAAGACAGTCAGTCAATGCTAAGAAGGAGATGATACCATTATCATCAGCATTGTCCAGCAAGGGTTTTAAGACCGTTCATCATGGGGCGCCTGAGTGGCTCAGTGGGTTAAAGCCTCTGCCTTCGGTTCAGTCATGATCCCAGGGTTCTGGGATCGAGCCTCTCATCGGGCTCTCTGCTCAGTGGGGAGCCTGCTTCTTCCTCTCTCTCCTCCTGCCTCTCTGCCTACTTGTGATCACTCTCTGTCAAATAAATTAAAAAAATAAAAAAAGACCATTCATCATAATGAGCAATCACAAACATACTTGAGCAAATAAAAGCAGGGAAAATCTCAACACAGAGAGAAAATATAAAGAAGATTCAAATGGAAACTTGGGAACTAAAAACGGTAATAACCAAAATTAAAGACTCCTTGTATAGAATCAACAGAAAAATGGAGAAGACAGAGGAAAGAATCAGTGAACATGAAGGTAGAATAAGAGAAAACAATGAATCTGAGCAGAGGAAAAATAGAATGCAAAAGAATAAACAGACCTTCAAGGACCTGTGGGAAGATAACAAAAGATCTAACATTCATGTCATTGGAGTCCCATAAAGAATGAATAAAGAGCACAGAGCTGGAAAAGCATTTAAAGGAATATGGCAGAAGTCTTCTCAATTTTGGCAAAAAGACACAAACCTACCCATTCAAGAAGCTGAACAAACTCCTACTATGATAAATCCAAAGAACACAACACATCATGATCAAATTTCAAGAAATTAAAGACCAAAGAAAAATCTTGAAGCAGTAAGAAATGATGTGAAACCTATGGTGGGAAACAACTTGAGTGACAGTGGATTTCTCATCAGAAACCCAGGAGGCTTAGAAGGAAGCAACCCATGTTTCCAGTGCTGAAAGTAGGAACTGTCAACTCCAAATTCTATATCAAGCAAAATTCCTTCAGCAACAAATGAGAAATAAAACATTCTAAGGTGAAAGAAAGCTAAGAGAATTTTACACCAGCAAATCTACCTTAAAATATTGGCCAAAGGAAGTTCTTCAAACAGAAGAGAAATGAAAAAAAGGAGGAATCTTGAAACATCGGGAAGAAAAAAGGAACAACATAAAGAACAAATAATGAACATATATATTAGAGTCTTCTCTCTTGAGTTTTCTAAATTATGTTTGATAGCCAATCCAAAAAGTGTAACACTGCCTGATTTAGATTTTGATGTATGTAGAGGAAAATTTTAAGACAATTTTATTACAAATGGGGGAGACAAGGGAGTAAAAGAAGGAAGTTTTCTATATTTCCCTCAAGGTGGTAAAATATGGACACCAACAGATCTTTGTGGTGATGGAATGCTTCTGTGCCTGGATTTCAGTAATGATTACATTAGTCTACCTATGTGATAAAATGGCACAGAACTATACAGACACATTATACCAGTATCAATCCCCTGCTTGTGATATTGCACCATAATTACACAGGATGTAACTAGAGGGACACCTGGGTGGCTCAGTCTTTAAACTTTTTAATTAATGAATGAATGAATTAATTTTAAAAAGATGAAGGTGGGAAAAAAAGAAATTTGTAGACAAACAAAATCTAAGTGGTTTCATTACCAGCATACCAGCAATACAAGAAATAATAAGCAGGTTTTTTTCAGGCCAAATGGAAGTAGCCCCGGAGGGAGGAACAGAATTGTGGGAAAGAATAAAGAATATGGGAAAGAGCAAATAAGTGGTTAAATATATAATTATATTATTTTTATGAATGCAGGTTAGATTTTTTTTTAAGATTTTATTTATTTATTTGACAGAGAAAGAGAGACGCGAGAGCAAGAACACAAGCAGGGGGAGTGGGAGAGGGAGAAGCAGGCTTCCTGTGGAGCAGGGAACCCGATGCGGGGCTCCATCCTAGGACCCTGGGGTCATGACCCAAGCCGAAGGCAGATGCTCAACTGAGCCACCCAGGTGCCCCCGGTTAGCTGTTTAAAACAAATAATAATGTGCCACAGGGTTATAAAAGAGAAGTAAAAACATGTGAACACATTACTGTACAGGACAGAAGGGGGAAATGTAGCTAAACTTTTCTAATGTTCTTGCACTTTCTGAGCAGGGTGGTCAAAGTGCTAACTTAAGGGAGACTATAGTAAATCAGGAATGCATATTGCAATCTCTAGCCCATTAAAATGGATATAAAATTATATAAAATCACTAAAATGACATAAAGATGTCTAACTGAAGATCTAATGGATTAAACGTACTAATACTTGATTATTCTTAAATAAATAAGAAAGGTCAATTAAGGAAGAAGAAACAGATGGGATATATAGAAAACATGGTAGGATGGTAGACGTACAGCTAACTACAAGTTAATTTTATTAAATGTAATGGAATAAATACTCCAACTTAAAAACAAAAATGTCAGACTGGATAAAAATCAAGACACACTGTGTGCCATTTAGCATGTGCACACTCTATATAGAAGAATAGTTGAAGAACCCAGAAAGGTCAAAAGCAAAGGCAGAAAGAAGATGCCATCATTAACCAATATTTCAGTCTTCTGCTTTATCTAGTCTTTTGTCAAGTGCTTCTAGTGAGTTCTTTTGTTTCAGATACTGTCTTTTTTGCCTCTAAAATTCCTATTTGATTATTTTTTAATGGCTTCCAGTTCTTTTTTGAAATTCTCTACCTTTTTTTAAAATTTTTATTTATTTGTTAGAGACAGAGGGAGAGAGAGTGAGCGAGCACAGGCAGACAAAGTGGTAGGCAGAGGCAGAGGCAGAGGCAGAGGGAGAAGCAGGCTCCCTGCCGAGCAAGGAGCCCGATGTGGGACTCGATCCCAGGACTCTGGGATCATGACATGAGCCACCCAGGTGTCCCTGAAATTCTCTACCTTTTCATGGATTTTCTTGATAGTTTTCCTATTGCCTTAAGCGCACTGATGATGGTTACTTTAAGGTCCATGTCTGCTAAAGATAATTAAGAAAACAATCCCATTTACAATTGCACCGAAAATAATAAAATACCTACGAATAAACTTAACCAAAGAGGTGAAAGACCTGTACTGTGAAAACTATAAAACGTTGAGGAAAGAAGTTGAAGAGGACATAAAGAAATGGAAAGACATTCTGTACTCAAGGATTCGAAGAACAAATATTGTCAAATGTCAGTATGACCCAAAGCAATCTACAGATTTAATGCAATCCCGATCAAAACACCAAGAGCATTTTTTTACAGAACTGGAACAAACAATCCTAAAATCTGTATGGAACCATGAAAGACCTCAAATAGCCAAAACAATCTTGAACATGAGAAACAAAATGGGCGGTATCACAATTTTAGACTTCAAGTTATACTATAAAGTTGTAGTAATCAAAACAGTACAGAACTCGCACAAAAAGAGACACCTAAGTCAATGGAACAGAATAGGGAGTCCAGAAATGAACCCACAATTATGTGGTCAATCAATCTTTGATAAAGAAATAAAGCATATCCAATGGGAAAGAGACAGTCTCTTCAGCAAATGGTTTTTGGGAGAACTGGACAGGAACATTGCAGAAGAATGAAATGGGACCACTTTCTCATACCATACACAAAAATAAATTCAAAATGCATTAAATGTGAGGCCTGAAACTATAAAAAAAAATCCTAGAAAGGAGCATGGTCAGTAATTTCTCTGACATTGGACATAGCAACATTTTTCTCAATATGTCTCCTGAGGCAAGGGAAATAAAAACAAAATTAAGCTATTGGGACTTCATCAAAATAAAAGTCTTCTGCACGGTGAAGGAAACAATCCACAGAACTAAAAGGCAATCTGCAGAATGCGAGAAGATTTGACATATCCAATAAAGTGTTAGTATCCAAAAACATAAAGAACTTGAAGGACACAACACCCAAAACACAAGTAATCCTATTAAAAATGGACAGAAGAGGGGCGCCTGGTTGGCTCAGTGGGTTAAGCCTCTGCCTTCAGCACAGGTCATGATCTCAGGGTCCTGGGATCGAGTCCCACATCAGGCTTTCTGTTTAACGGGGAGCGTGCTTTCCCCCGCCTCTCTGCCTGCTGCTCTGCCTACTTGTGATCTCTCTGTCAAATAAATTTTAAAATTTTAAATTTTAAAATAAATTTTAAATTTTAAAATTTTAAAAATGGACAGAGACATGAACAGATACTTCTCCAAAGAAGACATACAGATGGCCAACAGGCACATGGAAAGATGCTCCTCATCACTCAGCATCAGGGAAATGCAACCCAAAACTGCAATGAGATATCACCTCACACCTGTCGGAATGGCTAAAATCAACAGTGCAAGAAACAACAGGTGCCGGCGAGGATGTGGAGAAAGGGAAACCCTTGTGCACTGTTGGTGGGAGGGCAAGCTGGTGCAGCCACTGTGGAAAACAGGAGGAAGGTTCCCCAGAAAAGTTAAAAATAGAGCTACCCTATGATCCCATGATCACATTACTGGGTATTTACTAAAATAATACAAAAGTGCTAAATCAAAGGCATATATGTATCCCTGTATTTATGGCAGCATCATTTACCATAGCCAAGATCTGGAAGCAGCCCAACTGCCCATCGACTAATGAATGGATAAAGAAGTGTATTTACATACAATGGGATACTACCCAACCAGAAAAGAGAAGGAAATCTTGCTATTTGCAACAGCACAGATGGAGTCAAAGAGTATAATACTGTAGCCTCTTAGGAACTAACTGAGGGTTTTGGAGGGAAGGTGGGGTGGCTTGGGTGAGCCAGGTGGTGGGTATTGTGGAGGGCATGGATTGCATGGAGCACTGGGTGTGCTGCATAAACAATGAATCTAGGAACACTGAAAAGACATTTTTAAAAAATAAAATTTTTTTAAATTTTAAAGAAAGAAAAAAGAGTCTAAGTGAAATAAGTCAGTTGGAGAAAGAGAAATACCGTATGATTTCACTCACATGTGAGTGAGTAAAGGCAAAGGGGAAAAAGGGAGAGAGAAACAAACCAAGATTCCGATTCTTAGCTCTAGAGAACAAATGAACGGTTACCAGAGGGGAAGGGGGATGTCAGGGAGGGAGATGAAGACAGTACATTCACTGTGATGAGCACTGGGTGACGTACAGAAGTGTTGGCTCACTATGTTGTACACCTGACACTAACACAGCTCTGTATGTTCACTATATCGGAATTAAAATTAAAAACTTGATCAAAACATATCAATAAAGTCCGTGTCTGCTTCCCCTAGCACCCTGGTCCACTCTGATTCTCTTTCTGCCCAGGTTCTGTCTTGGATGCCAGTTTAGAGCTAGTATAAATGACGTTTTCGTCGATATATGTAAACATGGGTTTAATACGCTTGTATGTTTCTAGTTTGAGGTAGAAGCTGAGGTTGTTGATCTGAGACCTTTCTTCTTTTCTAATTTATATGTTTCCTGCCATCAATCTCCGCCAAAGCAGGGCTTTTATAGAGCCCCACCAATCCAATGTGTTGTGTTTTCATTTGCATCCAGTTCTAATTTCTGTTTTGATTTCTTCTTTGATCCATGGATTATTTTTACAAGTATGTTATTTAGTTTCCAATTATATGGGGATTTTCTAGAGATTCTTCTGTTGCGGATTTCTAATTTAATTCCATTGTTGTCAAAGAGCATATTTGATACGACTTGAATCCTTCTAAATGTATTGAGCGAGGTGGGATGGCTCCCAGCAGAATCAGTCTTGGTCAACACTGCGTGCATGTGAAAAAATATGTGTATTCTGCTGTCCTCAGGTGGAGAGCGCTGTAAATGTCCATTAGGGCAATATAGTTGATAGTGGTGTTCGAGTTTTCCACGTGCACACTGGTTTTCTGTCTAATCACTCTCGTAGGCGGTTCAAAGGAGGTATGAAATCTCTGAGTCTGGTTGCGTCCCTCTCTCTCCTTGAAGTTCTCTCAGATTTTGCACCATGGGTTTCAGAGCCACTATTAGCTATGTACGGGTCTCAGATTGTCACCTCTTCTTGATGAAACATGTCTCATTATAAAATGAGCTTCCTCACCCTCGGTAACATTCTCCATTCTTAAGACCACTTTGTTCTACATTAATGTACTGGCATCAGCTTCTATTTGATTAGTATTATGTCCCTCCTTTCTCTTTTAATCTATTAATCCATCCATATACGTAAAGTGAATCTCCAACGGATGGAAGATAGTTGTCTCTTACATTTTTATTCAGTCAGACGATCTCTGCCTTTCAGTTGGGTGTTTAGATCATTTGCATTTGGTTGCAGTTTTGATCAGGTTTAAGCTTATCTTGCTATTGGTTTCTGCTTGTTCTCTCTGGTCTCTGAGCTCTTTCTCGCCCTTTCCTGCCTTCTTTTGAATTACTTACTTTACACAATTCCATTTTATCTCTTTTGACTTATTAGGTTCCTCTGTTATTTGGGGGGGATGTCTCATAGATTGTAGTAAACATCTTTACCTTATCACAATCTACATTTAGCAATCTACCATTTCACGTATAAGAAATTTACGTTGATACCCTTCCATTTCTCTGCTCATGACCTTTGCGTTATTATTGCCACACATTTCTCTTTTAAAAAGGTATAAAACCAACAATATGCTGTTATTATGTTACTTCCCAAAAGGTTTAAATAATTATTTCAACCTTACATGTGCCCCACTGTTATCTCTAGCGCTCTTCCTTCCTTTGGTGGATCTGCCATTTTCCCCCTGCATGATGTTCTCTGTACCATTTGGGGCAGTACAGCTGGGCTGCTCACCAACTTTCTCAGCTTCTGTATTTCTGAAAAAAAAGTCTTTCTCTCGCCCTCATTGTCAAAAGATATTTTACTAGATAGAAGATTGTAGGGCTTTTTCTTTTAGCATTTTGAAGATGTTGTCTCACTGGCTCCTTGCTTTGATGGTTTTTGATGAGAAATCTGCTGTCATCTTTAGCTTTGTTCCTTAGTACATAACAAGTCTTTTTTCCACTGGCTGCTTTTAAGGTTTTCTCTTTATCACTACTTTAGAGCAATTTGATTTATGTTGTGTTTAAGGTAGTTTTACTCAGTTTTCTTAGGTTTGAAATTCACTGGGCTCTGGAGAGTGTGAGTTTCTAGTTTTCATCAACTTTGGAAATACTTTTGGCTCTTATTTCTTCAAATATCTTTATGCTCCCCCCTCTTTCTCCTCTCCTTCCAGGACTCCAACTACCTACCTATAGCTCACTGATTCTCTTTTCGTTTTTAAATGGTCTTTTCTCTGTGTGTTTCATTTTAGATTGTTTTTTATTGCCATGTCTCCAGGTCTCCTAATCTTTGCTTCCACAATGCCCAGAAGTCCGCCAACGAGTTCAACTCATAAATGGTTGTTTCATCTACAGAAGCCTGACTTGGGCCATTGATATTGTCTCTGTCTTTACTTGACTTTTGAGCATATGAAATGCAGTGATTAAAAACAACTGCTTTAATATCTTTGCCTGCTCATTCGAATATCCGTGTCAGTTCTGGGTTGATCTCAATTGACTGACCGCTGTCTTTGTGATGGGCTATACTCTTCGGCTTCTTTGTCTGCCTGGTAACTGTTGCTTGGGTGAAAGGTGTTGTGAATGTTACCAAGTTGAGTGTTGGCTATTTTTGTATTCCTGTAAATATTCCTGAGCTTTGTTCTGGGGTGCTGTTAAGGTCCTCAGAAATGCTAGGATCGTTTGGGGTCTTCCTGTTAAGGTTTGTTAGGCTGACCAGAGTAGTGCTTGCTGTGGGACTGATTATTTCTCTCTACTGAGGGAAAACCCTTCTGTATATTATACCTAATGCACCATGCACCTCTGAGGTTTTCCAGCATGGGTACGGGGAGTTGGAACAGGCTCCATTCACAGTCCTGTGTGACCACTGAGGACTAGTACCTCTAACCTTTAGGTGTTCCTTTCCCCAGATCAGATCATTGCTTCCCAGGTTTGCACGGATCACGACTCGGCTGGATACGGTGGGAGAAGGGGGGAAAGGGAGTGTCTAGGCAGATCTCTGAGGTTCGGTCCCTGTGCAACTCTCTCCTGTCAGGCCCTCTGTACTGCCGACACCCAGTGTCCCATCCCCCTCAGACTCTCAGCCCCATCCCCTTAACCCCAGGAGTCTGCCCAGCTCTACCTCAGAAGCTATCAAGGCAGCACGCTGGGGCAATCCGCCTTTTATGGTTCATCTCTCGGGTCACTACTTTCTGTTGCCTAGTGCTCTGTGTTTTGGAGTCATTGCTTCACATATTTTGTCCATTCTCTGTTTGATTCAGGTGGACATAACTGATCCCTGTTATTCCATGTTGGTTACAAGCAGAACTCTCTAGTCATTCATATACATTAATCATTAATATATTTGGGCTCAAATATACTAGTAATTACCGGCATATTTGGGTTAATAAGTGCTTTCCACTCTCCCACTTGATTTCTATTCCCTTTGTTCTCTGTGACTATCTATTTTTGAGTGAATTGTTTTTTATTATTTCATTCCTCCACTCTATGAGCTTGGAAGTTATGCAGTCTTTTACTTTTCTTTCAGAAGCTACTCTAGAGATTATAGCTTGCTTCCTGAACTTCTCAACGTCTAACATTAAATGATACCTTTAGAAGAATGCAGAAATCTCAGAATGTTGTAACTCCACCTTCCCTCTCCCAAACTGCAGACCAATGTCACCGTGAATCCCCATCCTGTCCACGTGCCACCCAACACCGTGTTATTACTGTTACGTACTATCCGTATCCACTGAGACTCATTGACACATTTATTGTTTTGTTGTTTTTTTATACCTTTCTGCCTCTCTGTTCTTCCTGAGATCATCCTTTTCCCCAAAGAATCCTTCTTAGTATTTTCTGTAGTGTGGTTCTTCTTATGCCAAACTCTGTTTTTCTGTCTGAAAATGTCTTTATTTTACCTTCTGTCTCGAAGGATATTTTCTTTGCAAAATCCTAGCTCAACAGCTGCCTGTCTTGTACCACTTTGAAGATAGCATTCTGATGCCCAGTTCCTTTACGTAGGTTGAAAAGTAGCTGTCATCCAAAGAGAAAGAGTTGGGGTCCCCTTTGCTTTGGGTGCAGCCCAGTAGCTTGGTGTACAGGGGAAGCAGAGTCATTCCGGGCTTTGGGGGGCAGGGAAGTAAAATTCACCCTTGAATCATCTTTCTGCTCTAAAACAGGATTAAGTCGACCATAGAGTTTTGGTGCCCCCTGGTGCTTGGCAGAAGCAGACCTCGATCCCATGGAGGAACACGGCATCCTGAAGGGTTTCTATTATGCGGCAAATACAAGGTGCGTCCCACACCAACCCTACAAGGGGACAGACAGAAGGTATAGAAAGACAAGCAATAATATTAAAAAGCCAGATATTGAAATTATCGCAAACTATCATGCACATGTCAAAATAAATATGTATTCATTGTTTAGGTAGATGAAAGGCAATATTGAGAATTTTGTCAGAGATCCGAAAACCATAAAAAGAAATAGAATTGTATCATATGCCTCTCAAGCTGTGCACAGGCTCTCTTGGCTGTGCCCGTCCCAGAGCGTCAGGCCGTGCGTCCTGCTTCAGCTGTCTCACTGCTAACTGGTTCTGGGCAGCCCCACTTGGCTCTATGCAGGCGCAGCTCAGCAGCATCACCCATCAAGCCCACCCTGGGCGCCACTTAGTTCCAGCCCCAGGTCCTCTCAGTTTCCACTGCAGCATGAAAAGCCCCAGGACTCACTCAGCACTCAGGTTCACGCGATGCCAACGTGGGCGAGTTCATACTTCGTGGTGAGCCATTGATGAATGGGACTTGGGCACTGGCTTGTAAGTAAACCATCCCTGTTCCTCCTCCTGAACGGAACGTGCTGATACTCAGCTTCTTGCAGGATGCTGCTATGAAATGGAATAGCCAGCTGGCTAATCTCCAGGCCTGTCTCCGCCATGCCCTGTGTCTCTGCTGACTGCCTGATGGCCGTCTCTAATACAACAGGAGCCCTGAGCCTCTGCCTCACATTCTCCTTCCTTGGTGTATGAATGTCCTGTGGCTTCCACAATGGAGTACCACAAACTGGGTGACTTAAAACAAACAGAAACGTCCTGTCTCACATTTTTGAGCCAGAAGCCCCAAATCAAGGAGTCAGTCAGGTTATGCTCTCTCCAAAGGCTCTAAGGGAGAATTTCTCCTGGCTTACTCCACGTCCTGGTGGCCCCAGGCATTCCAGGCTTGGGACAGCAATGCTCCAACCTCTGCCTCCCTCTCCACATGGCAGCACCCCCTGTGCCTGTCATCTCTGGGTCCAAATCTCCCTTTGATAAGGTACTAGTCATACTGGATTAGGCTTCACCCTGACAACCTCATTTAAATTTGATTACCTCTATAAAGACCTTATTTCCAAATAGGGTCAAATTCTGAGGTACTGGGGGGTAGGACTTCAACATAGTATTCGGGGGGACACAATTCTGCTCATATCACCAGGGAACCCTGGCTAGGACCCAAATAAATAAATGAATATCTCATTAACTAAAAAAAGAATAAAATAACTCAGATTACAAATTCGTTTGGTGGGCTTACTAGCAAATTTTAGGAGCTGGATGAGAATATACAGAATAAAGCACAAGGAAGGAAAAGAAAGAAGAAAAAAAAAAGGTGCCAAGATCTTACCACTCCTACTCAACTTGGCTCTGGCAGTCCTAGCCAGAGCAACTGGGCAAGAAAAAGAAATAAAAGGTACCCAAATCAGAAAGGAAAAAGCAAAATGATCTGTTTGCAATTGACATGATCTTACATGCAGAAAATACTAAAGACCACACACACACACAGAGACTATTGGGAGAATGAATCTATAAATTCAGTAAAGTTGCAGAATACAAAAAATAACATACAGAAATCAGGTGTGTTTCTATAGGCTGACAGTGAACCATCCAAAAAGGAAATTAAGGAAACATTCCCATTTAAAACAGCACCAAAAGAAACAAAATATCTGGGAGGGGGGGAGTCAAGGAGGCAAGAGACTTATGTACTGAAAACTTTAAGACACTAATGAAAGAAATTAAAGAAAATACAAACAATGTTTATTATCTATCCCATTGATAGAATGTTCACATTACCCAAAGCAGATTTGATGCAATCTTTATCAAAATCCCAAAGGAAATTTTTCCTGAAGTTGAAAAAAAAATCATAAAATTCAGTAGTTTAGAAAAAGTAATCTTCAGGAAGAACAAAGCTGAGGGGCACCTGGGTGGCTCAGTGGGGTAAGCCTCTGCCTTCGGCTCGGATCATGATCTCAGGATCCTGGGATCGAGCCCCGCATCGGGCTCTCTGCTCAGCAGGGAGCCTGCTTCCTCCTCTCCCTTCTGCCTGCCTCTCTGCCTACTTGTGATCTGTCAAATAAATAAAATCTTAAAAAAAAAAAAAAGAACAAAGCTGAAAGCTTCACACATCCTGATTTCAAAAGGTACTATAAATACACAGTCATTAAAACAGCATGGCACTGGCATAAAAACAGACATTATAGGGCACCTGGGTGGCTCAGTCTGTTAAGCCTCCAACTGTTGCAGCTCAGGTCATGATCTCAGAGTTGTGAAATCAAATCCTTTGTCAGGCTCCCTGTTCACTGGGGACTCTGCTTGAGATTCTCTCTCCCTGTCACTCTGCCCTTCCCCTCCCCCACATGCATGCATTCTCTCTCTTTCTCTAAAATAAATAAATTAATAATAATAAAATAATAATAATAATAATGGATATGCAGACCAATGGATCAGAACAGAGAGATGAGAAGTAAACCTACATATGTACAGTCAACCGATCTTCAACAAGGGTGTCAACAATACACAATGGGGAAAAGACAGACTCTTTAGAAAGAGTGCTGGGGAAATGGATATCCACATGCAAAAGAGTGAAACTGGACCCTTATCTGACACCATACCCAAAAATCAACTCAAAATAGATTAAAGGTTTACATGTAAGATATGAAACCCTAAAACTCTGAGAAGAAAATACAGGGGATGCCTTCATGACATCATCAGTCTTGGTGATGATTTCTTGGATAGGACACCAAAAACATAGGCAACAAAATCAAAAGTCAACAAGTGGCACTACAGCAAACTAAAAAGCTTCTGGTCATAAAAGGGAACAATCAACAGAGTGAAAAGGCAACCCATGGAATGGGAGAAGATATGGCAAACTATGTCTCTATAAGGGGCTAATAATAAAAATATATGAGAACCTCTTATAACTCAATAGCAAAAAATTTTAAAAAACCTGATTAAAAGTGGACAAAGAACTTGAATATTTTTCCAAAGAAAATATACAAATAGCCAACAAATACATGAAAAGATGTTCTACATCCCTAATCATCAAGGGAAATGCAATTCAAAATTATAGGAGACATTACTTCACACCCTTTAGGGGTATCCTTTTTTTTTTTTTAAGATAAGTATTGGCAAGGATGTGAAAAAATCAAAACCCCTATACACTGTTAAGAATGTAAAATGGGGTGGATGCTATGAAAATGGTATAGGGGGTCCTCAAAAAATTAAAAATTGAACCACCATATGATCCAGCAATCCCATTTCTGGGCATCTAACTAAAAGAATTGAAATCAGGCTCTCAAAGAGATATCTGCATTCCCCTGTTAACTGCAATATTATCCACAATAGCCAAGAAATGGTGAAACTTCAATGTCCATGGACAAATGAATGGACCAAAAAAATGTGTATACACCTACTTTGGAGTGTTATTCAGCTTTCAAAAAGAAGAACGTCCTGTCATTTGAGACAACGTGGATGAACCTGGAGGACACTACGCTAAGTGAAATAAGCCAGACACAGAAAAACAAATGCTCCATGATTCCACTACTAAAGTAGTCAAACTCATAGAAATAGAGCTTAAAGTGGTGACTGCCAGGTACTGGACAGGGAAGGGGGCACAGAACAAGAGAGAGGCTGGCTGCTCCGTAAGTATAGTTTCAGTTATACAAGATGGAGATGTCCAGGAGGTCTGCTGGGCAAAATGGTTTCTGTAGCTAACAATACTGTTCTGTGAATTTAAAAATATGTTGCAAGCCCCAGTGTTTATAGCAGCAAAATCCACAATAGTCAAACTATGGAAAGAACCCAGTGTGGAAAGAGCAAGATTGCGGAGGAGTAGGAAACCAAAATATCATCAGGTCCCATGAGTTTGGCTAGATAGTTATCAAACCATTCTGAATAGCTACAAACTCAACAGGAGAGAGAAGAGAAGAGCGGCAATTCTAGGAACAGAAAATAGACCACTTTCTGCAAGGTAGGACATGCAGAGAAGTGAATCCAAAGCAACGGGAAGATAGACCATGGCGGGAGTGGCTGGCTCCTGTCAAGTGATGGAACAGCCAAGCACAAAATCGGAACTTCTAGAAATCTGCTCCACTAAAGGATGGCGCTCCAGAGGCTAAGCAGGGGTGAAGCTTTCGTGGGGACAGTGTGGTCTCAGGACCTGCAGGGTCACAGAAAGACTGGGGATGCCTGAGTGTGTCAAATTCCCCAGGTATCAGATCAGGGATGCCAGCAGCATAGACAGAGTCAAGAAGTGAGCTCTCAGCTGAGGGTTACCTTAAACCATGATCCAAGGCACATTCGGACCATTGTCCTTTGAGCAGGGACCCCACAAGGGGCAGATCCGGAGAGACTCACCTTCCTTCTCTGGGAGGAGCACGCAGCAAGAATCTGCTGGGTTTGGAGACTCCAAACGGGGCCGTGCGCCAGAGATAGAAATGCTCCATCACAGGCTGGGTGAGCACAGAGGGCAACCAGAGACCAGGGAGATGGGAGTGATTGACCCCTTTCTGAGGGCGCACTGAGGAATGAGGCCCCAAGCTCTTGGTTCCTCTGGCCAGAGATTGGGAGGCCACCATCTTCATTCCCGTCCTCCAAACTGGTAGGGAAAGTGATCAGGGAACAAAAGTTCTGAGAGTGAACCCAAGCAGATTACTTAGCCTGGCCCCTGGCAAAGTGGTGCAATTCCACCTTGGTCAAGGACATTTGAGAATCACTGCAACAGGCCCCTCCCACAGAAGATCAGCAAGAAGATCTAGCCAAGACCAAGCTCACCAATCAATGAGAACTGCGGAACTCCCAAGCTAGGGGAAAGCAACACATGGAATTCATGGCTTTTTTCCATGATCCTTTAGTCTTTCAAAGTTAAATTTTTTCAATTTTATTTTTTTACTTATTCTATTTTTTTAAATTTTTCCCCTTTCCTATTTTAACATTTTTTAACAATTTTACCTTATCAATACCTTTTTAAAAATCTTTTTTTTTAATTTTCATTGTTATAGTCATACTTTATGCCTTCATTGTATTTAACCTTATTCTTTGTATACATATAGGGGTTTTTTCTTTAAAATTATGTGATACAATTTCTTCTAATAGATTAAAGTATACCCTAAATCTAGTGCATGGCTTTGTTCTAGTCTCCAACCTGATCACTTTCTTTCCTCTTTTTTTTCTTTTTTCGATCAACTTCTTATCTTATCAATTCTTTTTTTAGAATCTTTTTAAATTTTCATCTTTGCAGTCATATTCCATCCCTTCATCATGTTTACCCTTACTTTTGTATAGAAATAAAGAAATAAATAAAAACATATATATACATATTTATATAGAGAGAAATAAATATAAAGAAAGAAAGAAAAACATACATATATATGTATTTCAAAGAAATGTTTTTCTTTCTATACATATAGGCATATGTTTTTCATATATATATATACATATATATATACATGTATATACATATATATGTATATGTTTTTCTTTCTTTGAAATATTGGGAGGTAGTTTTTCTAACAGATCAAAATACACCCAAAGTCAAGTGTGTGGCTCTATTCTATTCACCAGTCTAATATATATTTTTTCTTTTTCTTTTTTAAGATTTTATTTATTTATTTGACACAGAGAGACAGTAAGAGAGGGACCACAAGCAGGGGGAATGGGAGAGGGGAAAGCAGGCTCCCTGCAGAGCAGGGAACCTGATGTGAGGCTCGATCCCAGGACCCTAGGATCATGACCTGAGCCAAAGGCAGACGCTTAATGACTGAGCCACCCAGGGGCCCCTATTTTTCCTACCCCCCCTTTCTTCTCCTCCTGGTTTCAGGTCTTTTCTGATTTGGTTAGTGTATATTTTTCTGGGGTCGTTGCTATCCTTTTGGTATTTTGTTCTCACATTCATCTATTCTTATCTGGATAAAATGACAAGGTGGAAAAGCTCACCTCAAAAAAAAGAAGAAGAAAAAGAATAAGAGGCAGTACCAGCAGCTAGGGACCTAATCAATACAGACATTAGCAAGATGTCAGAACTAGAGTTCAAAATGGCAAATATCAAGGTGCTAGCTGACTTGAATAAAGCACAGAAGATATTAGAGAATCCCTTTCTGTAGAAATAAAATCCCCTTCTGGAGAAATAAAAGAACTAAAATCTAACAAAGTTGAAATAAAAAAAAACTATTAATGAGGAGCAATAAAAAATGGAGGCTTTTACTGCTAGGATAAATGAGGCAGAAGAGAGAATTAGTGATACAGAAGACCAAATGATGGAAAATAAAGAAGCTGAGCAAAAGAGAGACAAACAACAACTACTGGACACAAGGGGAGAGTTCAAGAAATAAGTGATACTATAAGAAAAAACAGTATTAGATTAATTGGGATCCCAGAAGAAGAATAAAGAGAAGAAGAGGGGCAGAAGGTATATTAGACAAATTATAGTAGAGAATTTCCCTAACTCAGTGAAGGGAACAAGCATCAAAATCCAGGAGGCACAGAAAACCTCCCTCAAAATCAATAAAAATAAGTCCACACCCCATCATCTAATAGTAAAATTTACAAGTCTTAGTGACAAAAAGAAAATCCTGAAAGCAGCTTGGGACAAGAGGTCTGTAACATAAAATGGATGTTAGAAATAATCTAATGATTAGCAGAAGACCTATCCACAGAGACCTGACAAGCCAGAAAAGACTGGCATAATATATTCAAAGCACTAAATGACAAAAATACGCAGTCAAGAACGCTATATCCAGCTAGGCTGTCATTGAAAATAGAAGGAGAGATAAAAAGCTCCCAGGACAAACAAAAGTTAAAAGAATTTGCAAACACCAAAACAGCTCTACAGGAAATATTGAAAGGGGTCCTCTAAGCAAAGAGAGCCTAAAAGTAACAGACCAGAAAGGAACAGAGACAATATATTAAAGTGAGGGAGTGGAAAACAACTTACCATGCTAATGGACATCAAAATAAAGTTGGGGTGGCAATCCTTATATCAGATAAATTAGATTTTAAACCAAAGACTATAATAAGAGATGAGGAAGGACCCTATATCATACTTAAAGGGTCTACCCAACAGGAAGATCTAACAATTTTAAATATCTATGCCCCTAACATGGGAGCAGCCAATTTTGTAAACCAATTAATAACAAAATCAAAGAAACATATCAATAATAATACAATAGTAATAGGGGGCTTTAACACCCCTATACTGAAATGGACAGATCATCTAAGCAAAATATCAACTAGGAAATAAAGGCTTTAAATGACAAACTGGACCTGATGGACATCTCAGATATATTTAGAACATTTCATCGCAAAACAGTAGAATACATTCTTCTCTAGTGCACATGGAACATTCTCCAGAACAGGTCATATCCTGGGTCACAAATCAGGCCTCAACCAGTACCAAAAGATTGGGACCATTCCCTGCATATTTTCAGACCACAATGCTCTAAAACTAGAACGCAATCACAAGAAGAAAGTTGGAAAGATCTCAAATACATGAAGACTAAAGAGCATCCTACTAAAGAATGAATGGGTCAACCAAGAAATTAAAGAAGAATTGAAAAAATTCATGGAAACAAGTGAAAATGAAAACACAACTGTTCAAAATCTTTGGGACACAGCAAAGGTGGTCCTGAGAGGAAAGTATATAGCAATACAAGCCTTTCTCAAGAAACAAGAAAGGTCTCAAGTACACAACCTAACCCTCCACCTGAAGGAGCTGGGGAAAGAACAGCAAAGAAAGCCTAAACCCAGCAGGAGAAGAGAAATAATAAAGATCAGAGAAGAAATCAATGAACTAGAAACCAAAAGAACAGTAGAACAAATCAAGGAAAGTAGGAGTTGATTCTTTGAAAGAATTAATAAGATTCATTAACCTCTGGCCAAACTTATCAAAAAGAAAAGAGAAAGGACCCAAATAAATAAAATCATGAATGAAAGAGGACAGATCACAACCAACACCAAAGAAATACAAACAATTATAGGAACATATTATGAGCAACTATACGCCAGCAAATTTGACAATCTGGAAGAAATGGATGCATTCCTAGAGACGTATAAACTACCAAAACTGAACCAGGAAGAAATAAAAAACCTGAACAGACCCACAACCAGTAAGGAGATTGAAGCAGTCATCAAAAATCTCCTAACAAACAAGAGCCCAGGGCCAGAGAGTTTCCCAGGGGAATATTACCAAACACTTAAAGAAGAATTAATACCTATTCTCCAGAAACTGTTTCAAAAAATAGAAATGGAAGGAAAACTTCAAACTAATTTTATGAAGCCAGCATTATCTTGATCCCAAAACCAGACAAAGACTCCATCAAAAAGGAGAATTATAGACCAATGTCCTTGATGAACATGGATCCAAAAAAATTTTCACCAAAATATTAGCCAATAGGATCTAACAGTACATTAAAAGGATTATTCACCACAACCAACTGGGATTTATTCCAGGGATGCAAGACTGATTCAACATCTGCAATCAATCAATGTGATACATTAACAAAAGAAAGAACAAGAACCATATGATACTCTCAATAGATGCTGAAAAAGCATTTGACAAAGTGCAGCTTCCTTTCTTGATCAAAACTCTTCAGTGTAGGGATAGAGGGTCCATACCTCAATATCATCAAAGCCATCTATGAAAAACCCCCAGTGAATATCACTCTCAATGGGGAAAAACTGAGAGCTTTCCCCCTAAGGTCAGGAACATGACAGAGCTGTCCACTATCACCACTGCTATTCAATATAGTACTAGAATTCCTAGCCTCAGCAATCAGACAACAAAAAGCAATAAAAGACATCTGAATTGGCAAAGAAGAAGTCAAACTCTCACTCTTTGCAGATGATATGATACTTTAAGTGGAAAACCCAAAAGACTCCACTCCAAAACTGCTAGAAGTCATACAGGAATTGAGTAGAGTGTCAGGATATAAAATCAAGGCACAGAAGTAAGTTGCATTTCTATACACCAATAGGAAGACAGAAGAAAGAGAAAGTAAGGAGTCGATCTCATTTACAGTTGCACCCAAAACCATAAGATACCTAGGAATAAACCTAACCATAGAGGCAAAGAATCTGTACTCAGAAAACTATAAAGTACTCGTGAAAGAAACTGAGGAAGACACAAAAAAATGGAAAAACATTCCATGCTCATGGACTGGAAGAACAAATGTTGTGAAAATGTCTATGCTACCTAAAGCAATCTACACATTTAACCCAATACCTGTCAAAATACCATCAATTTTTTAAAGAAATGGAACAAATTATCCTAAAATTTATATGGAACTAGAAAAGACCCCTAGTAACCAGAGGAATATTGAAAAAGAAAACCAAAGTTGGTGACATCACAATTCCAGACTTCAAACTCTATCACAAAGCTGTAACCATCAAGACAGTATGGTACTGGCACAAAACCAGACACATAGATCAGTGGAACAGAATAGAGAGCCCAGAAATGGACCCTCAACTCTATGGTCAACCAATCTTCAACAAAGCAGGAAAGAATGTCCAATGGAAAAAAGACAGTCTCTTCAATAAATGGTGTTGGGAAAACTGGACAGCCACATGCAGAAGAATGAAACTCCATTTCCTTACACCACAAAAATAAGACTCAAAATGGATGAAAGACCTCAGTGTGAGGCAGGAATGCATCAAAATCCTTGAGGAGAACACAGACGGCAACCTCTCCAACCTCAGCCGCAGCAACTTCTTCCTAGAAACATTGCCAAAGGCAAGGAAATCAAAGGCAAAAATGAACTATTGGGACTTCATCAAGATCAAAACTTTTGCACAGTAAAGGAAACAGTTAACAAAACCAAAAGACAACTGACAGAATAGGAGAAGATATTTGCAAACAACATATCACATAAAGGGCTAGTATCCAAAAATCTATAAAGAACTTGTCAAATTCAACACCCAAAGAACAAATAATCCAATCAAAAAATGGGCAAAGGACATGAACAGACATTTCTGCAAAGAAGACATCCAGATGGACTAGACACATGAAAAAGTGCTCAACATCACTCGGCATCAGGGTAATACAAATCAAAACCACAGTGAGATACCACTTAACACCAGTCAGAATGGTTTAAATTAATAAGTCAAAAAACAACAGATGTTGGCAAGGATGTGGAGAAAGGGGACCCCTCCTACACGGCTTGTTGGTGGGAATGCAAACTGGTGGGAATGCAAGCAGCCGCTCTGGAAAACAGCATGGAGTTTCCTCACAAAGTGAAAATAGAGCTACCCTATGACCCAGCAATTGCACTACTGAGTATTTACCCTAAAGATACAAATGTAGTGATCCGAAGGGACACATGCACCCCGATGTTTATAGCAGCAATGTCCACGATAGCCAAACTATGGAAAAAGCCTAGATGTCCATCAACAGATGAATGGGTTAAGAAGATGTGGTCCATATATATAATGGAATACTATGCAGCCATCAAAAGAAATGAAATCTTGCCATTTGCAATGACATGGATGGAACTAGAGGGTGTTATGCTAAGCGAAATAAGTCAGTCGGAGAAAGACAATTATCATATGATTTCCCTGATATGAGGAAGTTGGAGAGGCAGGGCAGGGGTCCTGGGGGGAAGGGAGGGAAAAAATGAAGCAAGATGGGATCCGGAGAGAGACAAACGATAAGAGACTCTTAATCTCACAAAATAAACTAAGGGTTGCTGAGGGTTGGAGGGGCATATGGAGAGGGTGTCTGGGTTATGGACATTGGGAAGGTATGTGCTATGGTGAATGATGTGAAATGTGTAAGCCTGATGATTCACAGACCTGTACCCCTGGGGCAAATAATACATTATATGTTAAGAAAAAATAAAATAAAAAAGAAAGAACCCAGATGTCCATCTACAGATAAATGGATAAAGAAGATGTGTACACACACACACACATACACACACACACACACACACACACACACAAAATGGAATATTACTCAGCCATCAAAAAATTGAAATCTTACCATTTGCAATGATGTGAGTGGAACCAGAGGGTATCATGCTAAGTGAAATAAGTCAATCAGAGAAAGACAATTATCACATGATCTCACTCATATGTGGAATTTAGGAAACAAAACAGAAGATCATAGGGGAATGGAGGGAAAAGTAAAACAAGACAAAATCAGAGAGGGAGACAAACCATAAGAGACTCTTAATCATAGGACACAAACTGAGGGCTGCTGGAAAGGAGGGTGGGGGAGGGATGGGGTAACTTGGTGATGGGCATTAAGGAAGGCACGTGATGTGTTGAGAACTGGGTGCTCATATAAGACTGAAGAATCACAGATCTGAACCTCTGAAATCAGTAATATATTATGTATTAACTTAATTTGAATTTTTAAAAATTAATTAATTTTTTAAAATAAAATAAAAATGAAAAATTGTTGCAAGGGTAGATACAGTGAGCACATATTAAGTGTTCTCACTGTATTTTATTTTAATTTTTTAAAAAAGAGCTCCTCCCACCCAGCTGCTGGTGAGCCTTGAACCAAGAAGGTGAGAAGGATAGAGCCCACACATGGAGGTGGTAAGGGCTGTGACCAGGGAAATGGGGGGCCAGGCGCTCCATCCAGTGTCACCTCTCTACCTACACCAAACCCCACACAACTCCAGCCTTCTCTCCCAGAAACAGCCTCTCCCCCTCAGCCCTTTGTCCCCCATTCAAACCCACCATCCACAACCACATCAGCCGCCAGAGTTGACTCCATGTTTGAAAATGTTGTGGCTCTTGTCCTCTTGCTACCTAGTCTTCCCTGTGGCCTGGGAAATAAAGTCTCAACTCTTTCCAAGGGTAGAGCCCACTGTGAGTGAGGAGAGAGTTGCAAGCAGTCCTTCTGCTAGAAGCTGCTTGCCCGGAGAGCCAGCAGGAGAGAAAGAAACCAGGATCCAGCCCACGGATGCTGGATTAAGCCACATCTGAAATCAGTACCTGAGCCAGCAGATGCTGGATCAAACCACACCTGAAGTTGGTGCCTGAGCCAGCAGAGCCCTTGCATTGTTTAAGTCAGTTTGGTTGGTTTTCTGTCACAACAGAAATGATTGTAGTCCCCATGAAAACAAACTCCAGGGCAGGACTTTGTCAGTCTTGGTTGCCCTGTAATCCCAGCACCAAAAACACGGTAGGTACTAAATAAAAGTTGGTGACATGGGAGGTGCCTGGAAGGAGGCCGAGGAAAGAAAGCCCCAAAGCCGAGGAACAGGGGATGTGGGAGACAGCCTGAGGCTTATGCTGTCAGGCATGGCCCCACATGGGCCACCAGGGGCCCCTTGCCTGCTTCCTGGCCCCCGTAGCCCAGACAGTTCTGATGCAGCCAGAGGTCCGGCCCCAGCTCCAGCCTCCTGGAAATACGCCCCAGTTCCCAGATGCCTGGCTGCTGTGAGAAGCTCTACCACAGTTGTACAGCGGACAGTGTTCTTCGCCTGAGCAGGCCAGTGGGGGAGCAGCAGAGCCCCCCTCCCACCCTGCCCAGCTCCTCAGCCTCTGCTGGGGTGCTGGGTGCCACCCTCATCTGCCTGGGGGCTGTGCCCTTGGCCCCAGTGTGTCTGGCAGGGGTGGGGAGTTGGACTGGGGTGACCTCAGGAAGCTCGTTTCCCTGAGCTGCTGCCCTCTGAACTGTGGGGGCCCCAGCACATCAGGCTGACATGGCTAGAGGCCCGTCCCTGCTCTGCCTCCCAGGGAGGGGACACGGGGGCTGGGGGCCCACTGTGGTCAAGAGCTGTGCCTGGCCTGGCTCTGTCTGGTCCCTTCTCCCCACAGCTGCCCCTGTCCGGTTGAGGCCCCAAGAGTCCTCCTGGTGAGTCCCTGGCCTCTACCTTCTGCCTACTCCAGGCTATCCTGCTCTGGGCTGCAAAAGGAAATGTCCTCCTGACCCCCTCTCCTCTCCCCTGAAATTGTCAGTGGCTCCCATTGCCCCGGGATAGGGACACCAGCTTCTCAGCCTGCAGTCTGCCGCCCGGAGCCCTGCCCTTGGTCACAGCCCACTCCCTGTGCCAGGGAAGAACTCGTAGGGCTTTCTGCAGAACCCAGGTGCCCGCCTCCAGGGTTCCGGGGAACCGTGCGGTGGGGGTACCGTCAGCGGCTGTAGCTGACTCCTGGGAGCTCAGCCCTGCTAGGACGCCCCCCAGAGACACAGACTGAGCACTGCCATGGCAATTTCTCCCCTAGACAGTCGCTCCTTTGTTTTCCACTGCCAACCCCTTTTAAGGGCAGCTCTCCTTGGGAGTGGCCCCACGTTTGGGCTACCATTCACAAAGCTGAGTGGGGAGGAGACAGAGCAGAACATGCCCTCCAAAGGGACTCCGGGAGGACGGGCATCTCTGGGGAGGGTCTCCAGGTGGTCACTGATCCCTTGGGACTAGAAGGCCAGTGGGACTTGGGGCCCATGGTCAGTTCCCAGGTACTGGTATTGGGGTCCTTACGACCAGAGGGTGGCTTGGGCAGGGTCGGGGATGACCACAGGAAGATGGTCCCATCCTGGCACAATGGGAGAGAGCTGACCAATACAAGCATACCTCGGAGACGCTGCGGGTTCGCTTCTCCACCACATTCGCAATAAAGCGAATACCGCAGCGAAGTCACACGGACTGCGGGGTTCCCGGCGCCTGCGGAAGTTCGCGCTCTGCTGTGGTCTGTGACACGCGCGGTAGCATCACGTCTGGGAAGTCACTGTGCGTGCCTCCGTTAAAACCGCCTCCTTGCTAACCACGCGCACGGCCGTCTGGGCTCCCAGCCCGGCCCCGTCTTCGCTGGAGGAGGGTCCGGCCCCCGCGGCGCCGGCTGCTGACCGGTGGCGGGGGCTGGAGGCGGGGGCGCCCCCAGCAATTTCTTAAAACGAGACAGGAAGGACGTCTGTGGCACCGACGGGCTCTTCCTTGCACGAACGATTTCTCTGTAGCAGGGGACGCTGCTGGACAGCATCCGACCCACGGGAGAACTTCTTCCAAAACGGGAGTCGGTCCTCCCCAAGCCTGCCGCTGCTTTGTGACTCGGTGTGCGGGACAGTCTAGGTCCCCTGCTGTCCTCTCAGCCGCCCGCACGGCCTCCCCCCGGGAGCAGCCTCCGTGTCAGGAACGCACCTTCTCTGCTCCCCCACAAGAAGCCTCTCCGCCGCCTTTCAAGACTGATCGGGAGACTGTGGCCGTCCGGTCCCGTCTTCCGGCCTCGCTGCTGGCTCTGGTTCTCTCGCTGTTTCCACCACAGCGGCAGGGACGCCCCCCACTCAAGACTCGGACCCTCACCGTCACCCACGAGGGCTGGAATCCACTTCCTCTGAACCCCTGTGGATAGTCTGACTCTTCCCAGACGTTGCGGATCTTCTTGACGGCATCTGGAACGGAGAATCCTTTTCAGGACGTTTCCATCGACTTTGCCTCGATCCATCAGAGGAATCACTATGATGGCAGCTCCAGCCTTGGGACAGGCATTTCTTGATAATAAGACTTAAAGATCAAAGTGATTCCTTGATCTGTAGGCTGGCTGTCGTGGCAGCAGGCGTGAACACAACGTTAATCTCATCGTCCATCTCCGTCCAGGCTCTTGGGCGCCCAGGTGCCCTGCCAGTGAGGAGTAATGTTTGTTGGACTTTTTATTTCATTTATTTTTTTTTAGATTTTATTTATTCATTTGACAGACAGAGATGACAAGTAGGCAGAGAGGCAGGTGGAGAGAGAGGGTGAAGCAGGCTCCCTGCTGAGCTGAGAGCCTGACTCGGTGCCTGATCCCAGGACCGTGGGATCATGACCAGAGCCGAAGGCAGAGGCTTGACCGATCGAACCACCCAGGCACCCCTTTGTTGGACTTTTTTTTTTTTTAAGATTTTATTTATTTATTTGACGGAGAGAGATCACAAGTAGACAGAGAGGCAGGCAGAGAGAGAGATAGAGGGAAGCAGGCTCCCCGCTGAGCAGAGAGCCCGATGCGGGACTGGATCCCAGGACCCTGAGATCATGACCTGAGCCGAAGGCAGCGGCTTAACCCACTGAGCCACCCAGGCGCCCCTGTTGGACTTTTTTTAAAAAGATTTTATTTATTTATTTGAGAGAAAAAGCATATGCAGGGGGAGCGAGAGAAGCAGATCCCGCTGAGCAGGGAGCCTGATGTGGGGGTCAGTCCCAGGACCGTGGGGTCATGACCGGAGCCGAAGGCAGACACTTAACCGACTGAGCCCCCCAGGCGCCCCGAGCAGTAGTTGTGGCAGGAGAGCTCTTGTTTTCTGAGCGGCAGGTCTCAACCGCGGCTGGAAACACTCAGTAAACCGTGTCATCGGGGCTTTGGGGTTCCGCTCGTGGAGCACAGGCACAGTAGAGGCAGCAGGACTGTAGGGGCCCAGATGCTCAGGAGGGTAAGCGAGCGCGGCTTCCACTCCAAGTCACCAGCTGCGTCGCCGCTAACAGGAGGCTCCGCCCGGCCTCCGAAGCTTAGACGACAGGCACTGGGCTCGCCTCTCCGGCTGTGGACGTCCTAGACGGCCCGGGGTGGCTCGCTCTTGTGGAGAACGTGCTCAGCCTCTCCATCGGCACGGCGGGCTCCCCTCGCACGGTCGTTACGGAGCCGGCTGCTTGCCTTGAGCCTCCGGAGCCCGCCTGAGCCGCCTCCAGTTTTTCCCGGTGCAGGCTCGTCCCCTCTCCGCCTCCAGGGGACAGAGGAGTCGGGGCCTGGCTCTGGACCAGGCTTTGGCGGGAGGGAATGTCGCGGCGGCCGGTCTGATCCCTCCGGACCACTCAGCCTTTCTCCGATCGGCGCGAAGGCCGTCTCGCTTTCTTATCCCTGTGCTCGCTGGAGTGGCACTTTTCATTTCCTTCGAGGACTTTTCCTTTGCATCCACGGCCAGGCTCACTGTCTGAGTCAGAGGCCAAGCTGTCGGCCTCTCTCGCCTTCCACGTGCCTTCCTCTCCGCACTCACTTGACCTAAAGCGAGAGGCGCGGCTCTTCCTTCACCGGACACCACTTAGCGACCACCGCAGGCTTCTCTAACTGGCCGAATTCCAACACTGTTGTGTCTCGGGGACCAGGGAGGCCTGAGGAGGGGGGAGGGAGGGGGAACGGCCGGTGGGGGGAGCCGTCGGGATGCACACGACATTGATGAAGTTCATGGTCTTCCGTGGGCGTGGTTCGCCGCGGCCGGAAGCCATTGCAACGGGAACACCGAAGATCACGGTTCACAGACGATCGTAATGGCCCAAACAATGGTAAAGTTTTGAAATGTTGGGAGAATTACCAAAGTGTGACCCAGAGACACGTAGTGAGCAAGTGTGGTTGGACGGCATCCGCAAACCACAGTAGAGCCAAGGGCAGACAGATGAGGTTCGCTGTGTTACCCATGACCTTGAGGGTGTCCGCCAGCACCAGGCAAAGGGCTTCCTCACTGCTGCTGTCAACAACCCTCTGACAACTCTTTGGGGACAGCATCACTGCCCTGATCTGCCAAGGAGGACAACGTGGAGTGTGGAGAGAGGTGAGCAACGGCGCAAGAGGGAGCCTCTGGCCTGAAATGGTTCTAGAACAATCCACCTGTTGATGGATTTGCATAGTAACGAAACTGACCACAAGCCCTTCCACACTGTAAGTATCCGTGATAAAATACTCTGGCCGCCAGCCACAGCCACGGGGTACAGAAGCGTCAGATTAGAAAGCAAAGACAAGGTCTGTCTCTGTTCTCAGTTACCTGTGACTTTATGGATTCTCTGTTCGGTCGTGATATAAACTGCCCCTCACGCAGGTGCTAAGTCCTCCAGACACGGGAATGGGTGTCACACAAACGTCAGAGCTTCACAGCACGGGAGGTAGCCGCGGCCGAAGACGAGGATCTGCCAGCCCCACGGTCAAAGCCTGACCCCTGGCCCATGCATTTGACCTCTCTGGCAAACCCCTCATCTGTGGAATGGAAGGTGAGCCACGACAGCCTCCCAGGGCCCTTTCAGGGAATACCTGTCACACAGAACACCAGGCAGGGGCCCGGAAATATCGGCCAACGCAGCACACACAGCCGTGGGGACCGTGGCAAAGATGCCGCTGGTTTCATCACAAGCCTGGTGGGCACAGGAACGCTGGCAGGAGGGAGTGGGACCTCGGCACCCCCCCATCTGGGACGCCCAAAAAGGGTTTGGCGGAAGGCCCTGTGCCCAGCAGAGATCCGGGGATGTCCCTGGATCAGGGCTCCAGCAGGCCCATGACCAAAGCACTGTCCATCCCCTGCTTCAGGACCTCAGCCCCTGCTGTCTACCAGCAGCCTGAGCAGAGCCCGGCTCACAGCAGGACCACTGCCCAGGGTAGGGACAGGGCGTAGGAATACAGTAACAGCTGGCTGTTCACCCAGAGATATAAGGCCTGTGCTAGCCTGCACCGAGCCCCCCGCCCAAAACACACACGGGGGGACAGGACCCTTACAGCAGGACCCTTAGCTACCTGCGGTCCCAGCCCTGCAGCCCCAAGGACCAGCTTTGCTAACCGGCCTTATGATCCCAGGGCATCAGGGCGGGAGTTAGTAATGAGACGTCCGGGACAGGGTGGGAAAGAAGAAACCTCCTAGCCAAACCATCCTTTTCCTGAGGAAGCTGCCCCTTGCCCGGGGCCAAGGTGCTGAAATGGGGGGAATACGGCACCCAAGGCTTCGGGCGGAAAATTAACCAGCTGTGCGCAATCTTGGGTGTAATGCCAGGTCCTCGCCACCAGATGGCGGGCAACGATCAGCTCGGCTTTTGGCTCGCGCACGCGTCAGTATTCACGCTGTCCCAGGAGGGGACAGAAGGACTTCTGCTTCCTGAGTGTTCCGCACATGCCAGACCCTAGTGAGAGTGTGTTTCTTTATTCACTCAGGCCTCACAAACACCCTATGAGCTGTTGGTTGTGGCCATTTGAAAGATAAAGAATCCCAGGCTCAGACACCTGCCAGAGGTCACATAGCAGTGACCCAGGGGGCAGGATCCGACTCAGACCTGAGTCTGCAGGCTGCACCCTCTACACTCCTTCCCATTTACCCTTTGATTTCTCAAGCGTTCAAGTTCATGTTCTAGCATATTCTCTCCCTAAAACGCCAAACTGCCATTGCAGATGCTAGGGGACGAGCTCGGTGCACCTGAGGGGTGCTTGGAGGGGCAGGGGGTGAGCTAGGAGTGGGGCCCAGGCAGCCTCAGACACAGGGCAGCAGTACCAAGGACAGCAAGGTTCATGTGGGGACCTGTGCCGGGTTCCAGGGAGCTGGCATGGGATGCGGCCAGCACCCAGGAGGGTGAGTGCAGCAGCAAAGGGCCCCCCAGGAAGCCACGGGGAGGAGTCTGGAGGTGCCCTGAAGCAGTGGTGTGCTGCCCTGGCTCACAGAGCTGACTCCTATTTCCAGGAATTTCACAGACCAGGTGGTCAGCACGACCATTATTAAAAAATTCAACTATGCAAACTTTTAACTTACATTAAAAAGAGAGGCAATGCATACTCACAATGTATCACTGCCTGGTTGTTTTACTACACTTTGCTGTGGTCTCTGCCCTTGAGGTCTTTTCCAGCGGCTCCTCTTCGAGTGGAAATACTAAGGAACGACATCGCGCTGGGTACTCTCCCCACCTCACGCTCGGGGACCTCACGTCTGACCTCTACACCACGGAGACTGGCAAATGCGGCAAATCAGAGCTTTTTATCCAGAGTGAATCATTTACCCATAGGCACAGCACTACCTGTGTGCAGGGTACGATACAGTGACGTTTGCCCTTTAAAGAGGTCTTGAGAACAGAAGGGTCAGGAGGAAACTGTCGGGTGAGGGAGCAGGGGACGCAGGCTGTGCTTAGCCAGTGGGAGGAGGGTGCGCTCTGGCACCCAGAACTGGCACCCAGAACTGGTGGCGGGGACCTGGTACCTCTATCCTACCTCAACATGCTCCCACAGAAGTTTCCGCTCATGGGCTCCCGTCCAGGAAGTTGTGATTCTCTGCACACACCTGTCAGTCTCCCCAACAGTGGGGGCAGCCGCTGGCCCTACGACCTACCTTCTCAGAGATCTAAGTGTTGCTGCTTTTGTGGTTGGTTCAACGATTTACTTATCAGGACACAGTGGCATTGTCAATTTCCTTACACCCTGGACCAGAAACCAGAACCATTTACCCACTTTTAAGGCATTCCAGTGTTCTTTGTGGATATTTGAACACAAATAAGCATGGAGTCAACTAGACGTGTCTTCGATCCTCTCCTGAAGGAACCACTCCCACCTTTTTTTTTTTTAAGATTTTATTTATTTATTTGACAGACAGAGATCACAACTAGGCAGAGAGGCAGGCAGAGAGGAGGAAGCAGGCTCCCTGCTGAGCAGAGAGCCCGACGCGGGGCTCTATCCCAGGACCCTGAGATCATGACCTGAGCCGAAGGCAGAGGCTTAAC
The DNA here is from genome assembly GCF_020171115.1 of Neogale vison. Taxonomy (NCBI): domain Eukaryota; kingdom Metazoa; phylum Chordata; class Mammalia; order Carnivora; family Mustelidae; genus Neogale; species Neogale vison. The sequence goes on along the minus strand of NC_058103.1, from coordinate 4,144,565 downwards.
CCACTGAACCACCCAGGCGCCCCCCATTCCCACCTTCTTATCCACATGCCCCAGCCACATGTATCCAGATTCCTTGGTGTTCTTCCAGAACCAAGAAGATGTCCCATCCTGATGTCCCAAAAAAAACTCTGAAATGGGTCAAAATAGGACATCCATTGTCTTAACTCCAAACCACACCAAAAACAAAAACAAAAACAAAAAACCAGTCTTCTCTCTGGCCTTTCTATCTCCATTTGAACGACGCTTAATATTGGGGTCACACAAGCTCACGGGGGAGTGGGGGGGTCAGGGGACAGCCCAGCCCAAACTGTCCCACTTCCAGAGCAACACAAGACAAACCTGTGTGAAGCCCCTCCACACTAGTCTTTATCATAAAGGAGTTAAAATTCAAAAATTCCTCCACCAAAACCAAAGTTCCGATGGAATGAAGGCCTCCCGCACCATCTGGCTCAGAGACCCGTCTGTGTGAAGCCCATGGGGTGAAGCCCAGCGGGGCCTGGGGCCGAGTCATCTCTCACTCACCAGGAGCTTTCGGGAGCGATTCCACAGGAATTCACCGACCTCAGCCCCTCAAAGGGGCCAAGACCCTAAGGACTGGCCTCCCCACCCCAGATTCCACCCAAGGGAGGCCAGGGTCTCCCCTCTGCCCTGCACAGGACAGGGGAGGGGCCACAAGCCCCCTGGGTGGAAACAGGAAGCCAGGAGAAGGGAACCCCGAGCTCAGCCTCCCCAAGTGGCGGGTTGTTCTTAGTTCACATCTTTGTGAGCTTAAAACTCAGGGGAAAATCTCCCACCCGGAAGCAAGCTGTGACGCAGCTTCGTGTTGCTGCTGCTCTCAGAAAACAGAGTCCAAAACACCCCTCCTTCTTTTAAACCTGGGGATTCTGCCATGTAGGGGGTACCTCATGCCCGAATTCACCTCAAGTCCTCTGAGCTGGGGGTGTTGGCTGCTTTTATGCCCCGGTGATTGTCCTCACAGCAACTGGACCCCATTTTCCCTTAAGGAACCCTGATCTCTCTCTCTCAGCCGTGCCTGTAGTGAAGCCACTGGACTAAAAGGAGGTGATGACGCAGGGGCAACAATCTAGAACATTCTATCTGGTCAGGAAGGGACGCAGGACCCTGGTTTCAGTTTATAAGAGTCTGATACTACAGGGCCACCCTCACGTGACCTAAAGAAGCCCAGCTGAGATCCTGCTGACCTCCCTGGAGCCCCAGTCAAGCTGCACCTGAAGCCAGATCTAGAATTTTCCAGCTTCTATGAATAAACAGATTCACTTTTCACTTTAACAAGGCTGAGCCAGATCTTCCGTGGCTCATGCAGCTAAAGAAGCCTTTCTCCTCTTAGAATCCTGAGTGTTTAAAAATTTTATCTCCCCTTTGATAACCCCCACCCCCACACAACAAGCCACATACACAGAGACCCACAACAAGGAAAGTTTCAGACCTTAGATATCCCGAGCTGATGGTCTATTATGTCTCCGTTCTTTCCTGGGCCTAGAGTTGCTGCCCCCTCCTCTTCTAGAATATTCCTTCACAGAGGAAGTTGCCCCAGCGCAGGGTTCTCTCACAACCCAAACTCATCCTGACCTCAAGTGACCCTCACACAGTACTGGTTACTCCCCCAAGCTAGTTGACCCTCAGCTCCTGAACTTTCCTTCAATTCCCCTGGCGCAGCTGAAGTCTCCTCCTGCTCCTCCTCCTTCCCACGGACCTGAGCTTCCCTGTTGTTCTCCCCTTCTCCCACCCCTCAGGACACCTCCTTCTGCTCCTGTGCCTGCCACGTGGACAAATGGGTTGGCGGGAACGGTCGTGCCCGTCCATCTTCCTCATCTCTGTTTTGCCTGTGGGACCCATTCCTGCTTTTCACTGAGACCAGGTGCCCCGCCCAGAGGCTGGGACCCTCTCCCTGTGGCCAGGTGGCGCTCTGTGCGGGCACCGCATTCTGAGGCCTTCCCAGCTTCAGCCTGGCCTTCCCCCGGCCTCCCTTGGCACACCCGACCTGGAGCTGAAGGTTCCACTCTTAGGCCTTCGAAGTTCCCCTCTCCTGTTCTGGGTTTGCTCACGTTCCCTGACGCGTTCCCCTGCCTCAGCCCCACGAGCCCACGCAGGTTCCCGTGTCTTTTCCTTCACCTGGTCGTGAGTTAAACGCCCAGCAGCCACTGGGGCCCCGCACCCTTGAAATCTACCCAAGACGATTAACAGAGATTTGCAGGGGGGTCTCAAGGATTTGGGCTTTTACTTTCAGTGAAAAGGGGAGCCATTGAACGGTTTTGAGTACAAAGGCACGCGATCTGACCTGCAGTTTAACGGGAACCCTCCCACCGTTAAGAGATGTGGAGGGAGGGGCCCGTGATGCCAGGATCCAGACCGGAGACCACAGCGGCCAGACCACAGGGCAGCTGGCGGCCGCGGTGGAGGTGAGAAGGGGTCAGACCCGGTAGATTTTGAAAGACGACCCGGGGAGGTTCCTGGTGCCTTCCACGGGGGTCGGGAGCGAGGAGAGGGCGACCCTGGGGCTTGGGCCTGAGCGCTGGAGGGTGCAGTTGCTCTCCGTTGCCCTTGGTCGTCAGAGAGGTGAGGCTGCAGGAGAGAAGGGATCGCAGGGGCAGAAGACGGGCCTGGGTCTGGGCTGTGACGCTGGGGACGTAATCCGTCGCAAGGAATAAACAGCTGGACGTGGGGGGAGAGGCGAGTGGGGGTGCGCTGCCACGCCCGGGAGACCCCAGGGCAAGTGCGGGTCAAGCCAGGGACGGGGGATGGAGGATGGAGAGGCGCTGACAGGTGTGCGGGGCATCCATGGGAGCAGAAGACCCCCTCAAAGCAGCTTCCCCCAGGGCTGGAGACGGGCACCAAACAGAACGGGGGGCTTAAGTGGCGGAGGTCCGTCCTCTGTGTTCATGGGTGCCATCGACCGCAGTCCCAGGTGACACTGGGGCGTGGGGATAGAAAGACGAGCCTCTGCGACAGGAGCACACCACACCTGAGCTCCACCTTAATTGAAACGAGGCCTCCCCGACCCCACAGTCTGACATAGGCCGACTAGCCAGCACCTGCCACCACGACCCACTGTCCCCGTTGTCCCCACTGTCCCCACTGCCCTTGCTGAGCAGCGAGGCTGCCGCAGCGGGGTGACAGAAGGGAAAGGATGAACCCCCCATGCCCAGGCACCCGGGGCCTGCCTGTAGCCCTGGGACGGACAGCAGCCCGGGCGAGGCAGACAGGTGCGAGGGGCCAGGCCAGCTCCCTATACCTGTCACCCTTCCCACCCACCCACTCCGCCCGCCAGCAGCTCAGGGCTCCCTGAGGTGTCCCATAGTGGGGAACTTTTCGGCCAAGACCCTTCCCCCAACACCTGCCACAGCCGCAGGCCACACCCACCGGAGGAGGGTGCCTCTGCGACACTTGCCCCCAATCCAATCAGCATTGGTCCCCCCAGTGGAGGCATGGTGAGGGTGCTGGTGTGGACTCGGGATGGGCAGGCGTCCGGAGGACCTCTGCCCGGACAAACAGCACAGGCAGGACCCTGCACACAGGAGTGACAGGCCGCTGAGAGGTGCTGAGTCTGCTCTCTGGGGACATCAAGGGTGCTCGGCCTGGCAGAACACTGGAGTCCCAGTCCTTAACCACACCACGTGGCCACACCATCCCCGCATAGAGGAGGAGACCAAGGTTCAGAGAGGACCACGCATGAACCCGGGGGCACAGGGCCCTGAAGAAGCAGACTTGGCCTCGCCAATGTCAGGGTCGTCTTTTACACGGTTTCCCTGAGTGCTCCTCGCCAGGCACAGGCTCTCAGTCCGGGGAACCCATGCTTGGTTTCATCTAATTACTTGTTATTCTATTCTATTCTATTCTATTCTATTCTATTCTATTCCATTCTATCCTATTCTGTGTTTTGTTGTTTCTATTGTATTATTTTTAGCACCTAGAGCCTGAGCCACGTCTCTGCCTTCCAGCAATTACCACCCTGCTGGGGGCCAGCAGTGGGCCTGGGACAGGACCCCCAGGGGGTCAACTCTGCCTGCTTCTCAAGAGCTCATCTAGTCGTCAGATTTCTGTCATCAGGACCTGTCCTTAAGCCCCCACACTGGGCATAAAATAAAACGAATAAAACGTGTATGTCTCCAACCACAAAGATGCCAGCAGCTCAAAGGAAACCCGGCCCTCACACCTCCCAGGAAGCCGGCTAGAAGCCAGCCAGCCCGGTGCTGTGGATTCCCACGGACGAGGCGAGGAAGAGCAGACTCCAGGCCCCCAGGAAATGCTCCGCTAGCTCTTGCTGACGTCTCTGTTAGTGGCCTCAAAGGGGAATCCAGAGGCTCTAACCTCTCCAGCATCCCTTCTCCTAACTGATGGGCCTGGAATCCCAAAGACCATGTCCCCCTAGGGCTGCGGTCCTTCCCTCTCTGTCCCCTTACTCCAGCCCTGCCTGCCTCAGAGCCCAGTCTGGTCACCTGGGGACAGCTCACCCGGGAGGCAGCCGGAGTGCGGGAGGAGTCTTTGACGGCAAGGTTCCTACCCGTGAGGCTACCCTGGCCTTGCCCTTGAGAACGCCCCACTGCCCCCACAAGGCCTCACCCGGCCGCCCCTTACTGCCCTCGGATACATGAAACCGCCTTTCTCTTCTCGTGGCCTCTCTCCCACTCCAGGCAGCATCTCCTGAGCACCTTCTACACTCCTCCGCCGCCTTGTCACTGGGCCCTCACTTAATATTTCCAGAGGAGAGAAAGGACAGGAGGACGGGAGGGGGAGGGGCAGATGGAGGAAGGAACCAAGGAGAAGGAAAGCCAGTCTGAGCACGTTGTTGGGGAGGGGGTCACAGGTGGGAGACGTTCCACGGTTCGAGGAGCCGTGGAAGCCAGGGGCTCTCACAGCGGAGCAGAAGCTGGACTCAGCAGACGTTTGCCAGAAGCTTCCCTTGTGTCCGGGGCGGCCCCTCCTGCCCTGGCCCCCAGAGGTGCGGGGCGGGGGAGGGGCCGAGGGCGCAAGTCTGCTCAGCCAGGTGGCCCCACGGGAGTCTCAGACGCCACCGCATTTCCTTCCCGTCTCTTTGAACAAGTCCGTGAGAAGATGCCGGGGCTGCCCGGACGCCACTTCTGGGGCTGAGAAGGTGGGTTGTGGTTTCAGGTGAGCCACCCACTGCCTCCTGGGGGATGTTAGTAACCCCCTTCCTCTCCCAGGGCGCCCCGAGCCGCACTGTCCTCATGCTGCTGCTGAGCCGAGCTGAGCTAAGCGGCGTCGTAAAGGCATGATACACCCTGGAATGTAAAGACTTAGCAGGAAAAAAATGAATGCAGAATATCTTAGTACATTTTAATCAATTGCATGTATAGATGATGTTTGGGGGAACCCTGGGGGGCTCAGTGGGTTAAGTGTCTGCCTTTGGCTCGGGTCAGGATCTCAGGGTCCTTGGGTCTCAGGGTCCCTGCATCGGGCCCTCTGCTCGGTCAGCAGTGAGTCTGCTTCTCCCTCTCCCTCTGTGATCTCTCTAACTTTCTTTCCCTCAAAGAAATAAATAAAATCTCAAAAAAAAAAGATATTTGGGATGTATTGGGTTCAATCAAAGATATATTAAAATTAATGTCACCTGTTTCTTCTTACTTGTTCAGTGTGGCTACGTTTTAAGTTACAGATGTGTCTCTGATTCTGTTTCCGTTGGATGGTGCTGGTCTAGAGAGTTCTAAGGCCTTTTTTTTTTATAAGATTTTATTTATTTGACAGAGAGAGAGAGCACAAGTAGGCAGAGCAACAGGCAGAGGGAGAGGGAGAAGCAGACTCTCCACGGAGCAGAGAGCCTGATGCGGGGCTCGATCCCAGGACCCTGGGATCATGACCTGAGCCGAAGGCAGACGCTTAACTGACTGAGCCACCCAGGTGCCCTCTAAGGCCTTTGACGTGAGTGCTGTATAAGCCATGACACCACACACACACACACGCGCGCGTGCATGTATTCCCACAAACGCGCATGTGCACGCACACACACACACACATGCACATGCACGCTCACACACACGTGTGCACACACACGGCAGCGAGGGGAACCTTGGTCTCCTTTGCTGGATGTCTGGGAGTTAAGTAAGTGCGGTATCATGGGACAGGCCCGGCAGCCCAGGGGACAGCAGGACAGTGAACGAAACTTCAGGGGGCATCTTGCCCGGAGGGGTTGCCTTTTTTCTCTTGGGGGTCTTCCAGAGCTCTCTGGGAAAGCAAGGGAAGGGACCGGGGATACCCCTAAGGGCTGGAGGAGCCGTGGAAGCCAGGGGCTCTGGCATCCGGTCCTGGGGAGTTTGTGGTCCCCAACAGCCCCCAACTCTCCTCACAGCTAGGGGGGTGGTGTCCAATGGTTTAACCTTCCAGAGAGGTTTCCCTGAGGAAGTCACTTCCTTCCCTACGTTCTAGAGCAGTGCCTGTCTAGCTTCACAGGGGCTGGCGGTCATGGCCTCTCAGCCCCAAGGTCCAGTCATCTCAAAGGAGGCTGGTGGCTCAGCTTGACGGACACGCCGCCCCAGGTCACAGTAACCGGGGAGTGGTTTTGAGAAGTGCAGCCGCCCCTGCGTGGGGGGCCAGGGGACCAGGGTGCCTGGGGGGACCTCAGCAAAACAAGGCTAGCTGTGGACAGGGTCCAGGGAGAGAGAGAGGGCAAGGGCTTCCCCTGGCAGGAAGTTAATCAAGCTCTCTCCAAGGTCAAAGCCGTCCCCTCTGGCTAAGTCACCCCTGCAACCAAGGGCTCCACACCCTCGCACACACGCTGGCTATGATTTGTCCTTTCCGTGCAAATTTACTGGGAGATTTTGGTCCTCCCCATCTTTCGTCCACTCCTGGGGAGCCTCCCTCTGCTTCCAGAATGCCCGCTGCTGACCCCTCCTCGGCTGGCCTACAAGGAGTCCCTGTGTCTGTTAAGAAGAGGCTCCCTGGGTGGTTGCAGGGCTCGGACGCAGAGGAAGCATGGCTGGGGTCAGCCCCACGCACACCCACCGGCACACAGCCCACCGCACTGTCTGTGATCAGTTCTTCACGTGTCTGACTCCCCTTTCAGACCGTGGGCTCTGCCGTGGCAGAGAGGGCCCGTCATGCTCACCACTGGCTCCGCGGGGACTCAGCAATGCCCCTTCCATGACGGGGCCCAGGGGATGACGCAGGAGCCCTGGATGGGCCGGCCTGGGAGATGCTGCTGTGTGTCGGGGGCAGAGAGGAGCTGGGACGGAGGGAAGGGACTCCAGCAGTGCGGGGAGAGGCTCGGAGTAGAAGGCAAGACCGGGGCAACTTTGCCAGAGCAGGGCGGAGCTGAGACAAGAGGCCATTGATAGAGAAGTGAGAGACTGGATTAGTTTCCCAGCGCGGCCGTGACAAACATCCCACATGGACTGCTGCTGTGGACTGAACAGTGCCCCCCCCAACCCCCAGGACCTCAGATGGTGACTGTTTTTGGAGATAGAGCCTATAAAGAGGGCAAGGCTGAATGAGGTCATGTGGCTGAGCCCTCATCCCGTGGGAATGGTGTCCTTTCAGGAAGAGGAGATCGGACACACAGACACAGCCAGTCTGGAAGCCAAGGAGAGAGGCCTTGGGGGGAACCAACCCAGACAGCAGCTCGATCTTGGACCGTGAGCCTCCAGAACTGTAGGAAGATAAATGCTGTTTAAGCCACTGGTATTTTGTGATGGCAGCACCAGCAACGTAGCACGGCGGCTTCGAATAAAGATTTTATCGCCTCGCAGGTCTGCAGGTGGGAAGTCCTAAATCCAAGGGCCGGTGGGGCCGTGTTCTGAACCTTCTCCAAGCTTCTGGTGCTTGGTGCATGGCAGCTCACCTGTAACCCACATATGGCAATGTCCCCGAGTGCATGTCTGTGTTCAGACGCCCCCTTCTTATAAAGACACTAGTCCTACTGGAGTGGGGACCACCATCGCAACCTCATCGCAACTGAATTATATCAGTAAAGACCTTATTTCCAAAGCGATCACATCTTGAGGTGCTGGGCATTAGGATTTTACCACATGGATCTGGGGAGGGGGGACACAACTCAGCCTGTTATGGATTAACTGATGTCCCCCAAAATTTCTATGTTGGATCCCCAAACCCCAACATGACTATATTTGGAGTTAGGGCCTTTAGGGAGGTAATTAAGGATAAATGAGGTCAAAAGTGTGGGGCCCTAATCCTGTAGGACTGGTGTCCGTTTAAAGAAAAAGGAAGAGACACCAGAGATCTCTTTTTTCGTCTTTCACAGGAAGGTGAGGACACAGCAAGAGGAGAGTGTCTAGGGCCAGGAAAGAGCCTTCTCTCCGGAAACCCTCCCTGACAGCACCTCAGTCTCACAATCCAGCCTCCAGACAATAAGAGAGTCCAGCTCTGTCGTTGAAGTCAGCTGATCTGAAGTATTTCGTTACGGCCGACCAAGCAGATCAAAACCTAAACCATAAGGGAGACTAACCTAGCAACTCATTTCTTGCGAGTGACAGAAGCTCAAGTTCAGTCACCTTGAACAAAAAGAACACATCTTAGGTCAATGACTGATCTTGATGATTGAATAAATAAATGTGGGGAAAGACACCAATATTCCATGCAGAAAAATTCCAAATAATTTAGGCAGAGACCTTCCCCCCCAGGAGATGGAGCACAAGTCCCCACTCAAGTGACTTCTTCCAGAGATGACAGTGTGCAGGCGGGGAGGTAATATCATTCCTGTCAGAGAAACCTGATGCATGTTATCTCAGACAAGTGCTCAAGGTCAGCCTCGACAGGGAGGCATCTGTTGATAAGACCCGTCCCTCAAAATGATGTGATGGAAATAAAACTTGATTTCTGTGCTCTCCTCCCCAGATCCCATAACCCCAGCATAATCGCGAGGAAGACATCAGACAAAACCCAGCTGAGGGACGGCTTACAAAACCTCCAACCAGTCCTTCTCAAAATGTCAAGGTCAGAAAAACAAGGACAGTCAAAGAAACTGTCCCAGCCTAGAAGAGCCTGAGGAGATGTCAGGACTCCATGGAATGGGACTCCTGGAGCAGGAAGAGGGTCATAGGGGACAACTAAGGGAACCTGAGTCAAGTACGGAATCTGGTTATGATAATAGAGCAATCGAGGTTCAATGAATGAGATAAATGTACCATGTTAGTAAGAGTCCGGGACACCGCGCGGCGTAGAGAAGAGCCCCTGTGCTCTCTTCATGATTCTGTAGCCTTAAACATGTCCTCAAATAAAAGGTTAATGCAGAACTCAATTAAAATAGGGACCAGGTCCTGGGATGGTTACTTTCATGTCAGCCCGACTGGCCGTCATTTCTGGGTGGGTTCATGAGTGTGTCTGGGGTCAGATTAGCACTTGACTCAGTGGACTCAGTAGAGCAGATCGGTCTCCCCAGTGTGGATGGGCACAGGTGGAGCCAGGCACGTTGAGCCCCTGGATTCGGAGGAGTTTTCCTTACGAGGGGAAAGGGTCTCCTCACCCATCAGCGTGTCGCCTCTCCATCCGAAGACGTATCAGACTCGACCCCTGTCTGAAGGGGTTAACCCTGCACTGTCTGAGAATACGGGAACCAGCGCCCCAAGGCAGGTGTCCAGCAGGACGATACTGATTCTCCTTGGCCCATCCCCCTCCCCCCGATGCCAGTCTTGGCTTCTTGACCTTCAACTAAGCTCTGGTCCCAGCAGTTCCCTCAGATGAGATCTCAGGTGTGATTCACAAGGAGGCATGCCACATTCCGAGAGAACTGCCTGAGTTTTCTAATTTGTACAGACGGAAATCTGGGGAACACGTGTGGGAATGGACCTAAGGGGTGGGATACGGTGAAAGGAATAAAAAGCCAGTCAAGGGTTGCCTGGGTGGCTCAGTGGGTTAAAGCCTCTGCCTTCAGCTCAGGTCATGATCTCAGGGTCCTGGGATCGAGCCCCACATCAGGCTCTCTGCTCAGCAGGAAGCCTGCTTCCCCCTCTCTCTCTGCCTGCCTCTCTGCCTACTTGTGATCTCGCTCTGTCAAATAAATAAATAAAATCTTAAAAAAAAAAAAAAAAGCCGGTCAAGCCAAATGTTTTGACATGTGCTCACGAAGCAGAGTTTCTGTATTTCTTGTGACAGTGTGACAGCCGGGGATGATGGAAAGGGCTCCCACGGTTTGGTGGGTTCATTGGCTGATATACACACCAAAAGGTGGCCCAAGTAGGGCAAACTAGACTTTGCTTTGCTCTAATGCACTGAAAGAGTTCAAAGGCCTGGGGAGGTTGGACAGTTGGAATGGATTCATCACCGAAGACCTACTGCCCCAAACCGGGAAGGTCCAGAAGTCGCGCCCTTTTCCGAATACTGTGAGGAATCCACTTGTCCGGGAGCCCCGGCCTCCTTACAGAGCTCTGTGGCTGTCCTTCCCCGTGGGCCAGACCTCCCAATGGGAACTCGGGTTGGAGGGGACCACGTGGCAGAGTCCATAGGTGGGCTGGAGCCGAGGTGGGCAGGCCTACCAGAAAGGACACGGCCACAGAGCTGCAGTGAGACAGTCTGAGTCCCGCAGGCCTGTGGTGTTGGCTGCAAGATCAGGGCGTTCCTAGGAGTGATAGAGGGAGCCCCTAGATTCTCACTGGGTCCACATTAGCAGAAAATCTCTGGGTGAACAAATGTCTGACCTGCGTCACAGAAACAGACAGTCACGGCCCCTCCAACAAGCCCCAGACTTGAGCCAGTTTACAGACTCAGGACCCCCCGAAGGAAGCGGGGCCAGGTCCCTTGAGGAAAGCCCAGCACCCTGCTGAAAAGGTGTAGTGTCATTCTTTCTCCAAGCCTTCCCCAAAGGGACCAAAGGAGGGTCCCCACGGAGTCTTTCTCAGTGTAACTCTACCCTGGGGAGGCAGGGGTTGGGGGGCCTGGGGGAGAATCAGATCTTTGACTGTCGGACAGAGATTCGGAACAGACACCGATTCCAGGCAACTTAAAACGTCACTGTGGCTGGCGGTCAGAGTAGGTCGGGCGGTCCACGCACTTCCAGCTCACGTGTGTCCCGCAGTGGGTCCACAGGGGCCCCGGGCCCACCTTGTGTTTCTTCTCCCATTTGCAGGAGGCACCATTGAAACTGATAGACTTGGCAGCAGGCGGGACCGCCCCATTGACCCCTGGTCTGTCCATGAGGGCAAGCGTGGTGGGAAAGGCCACATAGAAGCCACCAGAACCACAAGAGCAGCACCCGTCTCCACAGAGAGGGATGCAGAGTCTCGTGCCGCCAACAAAGCCTTCAACGTCGCAGGGTGGTGACTCCCACCACGGCCCTATTCAGCTCACCTCAGATGGAGCTTTTTTCAAAGACTCGTTTACTTACTTGAGAGGGGGTGGGGGGGAGAGCAGGGGAGAACAGCAGCGGGAGAGGGAGAGAGAGAGACTCTAGCAGATGCCCCACTAAGTGCAGGAGCCAACACGGGGCTTGATCCCTGGACACTGAGGTCATGACCTGAGCCGCAATCAGGAATCTGACACTTAACCGACTGAGCCACCCAGGCGCCCCAAGACAGACGGGTCTTGAGCATGACCATGAATTATCATTTGCTTAACCAGTTCGTGACTCCTGTTGTGGCTGCTGAACCCGGTGCCGTTTCTTGGCTCAAGCGAATGAACACATCCGCTGGTACCTGGCGTACAGCTAGTGGTCCGGCAAAGGCATTTTCTCCATCCCTGGGCATAAGATCCAGCCGAACTCTGTTGCTTTGGGGTAGCAAAGCCAACAATATCCTTTGACCGCATCCCCCTCACGGGTCTGTTGACGCCCCTGTCCTATGTCCTAAAATCAGTTACAGGGATCGCTTCCGTGGGATATCACACTATTCCATCACACTGATGACATTTACTGATTGGAGCTATTGAGCAAAAAAGCAGCAAGTCTTCTCGAGTTATGGGTAAGATATTTGCATGTCGGGGAGTGGGCAATCCCACTAAGCTGCAGGGGCTTCTACCTGAAACTCGAGGGGCCCAGCACTGTAGAGCATGTCGGGATGTCCCTTCTCAGGTGAAGGGCAAGTTGTCGCATCTGACTCCTCCTAGAACCAAGAGAGAGGCACAATGCACAGGGGGTGCTTTGAATTTGGGGGGCAACGGAGTTTTCACGTAGGTGTGATACTCTGGCCCATTCAGAGTCACCCAAAAACCAGCTAGTTTTGAGGGGTTCCCAGAGTAAGAGAAGGATCTGCAAGGGGCCCATTGAGACCACGTGATCCAGCAAATCCAACGGCGCCTGATGCATCGGTGACAGAGAGGGATGGTCTCTGGAGCCCTCGGCGGGCCCCAGTAGAAGACTCGAAGCACAGGTCTTTAGGACTTTGGGGCAAGACTCAGGATCACCTACAGGTAACTACCCTCCTTCTGAGCAACAGTTCTGGGCCAGCCATTGGGTCTTAGTTGAGACCGAATGCTTGGCCATGGGCCCCCAAGTTGCCATGCACCCTGAGTCGTCCCCTGGGAGCGGGCTGGGATCTGACCCATGGAGCCGTGAACGGGGCACGCACAGCAGCTCTCCCTCCTCAGATGGAAACAATATGCCTGTGGGCGGGTCAGAGCAGAGCCTGAAGCCACAAGGAAGTTCCATGAGGGAATGGCCAAATGCCCACAGTCCCTACCCTGCCACACGGCCTTCTCTCTCGCAACATGCACCCCTGACCTTACTTGGAGTCCCAGACAATCAGTTCTCGGGGAGGAGAGGTTTACAGACGTTTCTGCAAGGCATGCAGACCCCACTAGGAGGTGATCAGCTACAGAGTTACAGCCTCTCTCTGGGACACCCCTGAAGCACGATAGAGAAGGGAGATTCTCCAGGGGCCAGAACCTGGAACAGTACAGCTGATTGTTCACTTTGCCTGGACGTAGAAATGTCCAGACATACGATTATATACCAGCACATGGGCTGTGGCCAATGGGTTAGCTGGAGAGTTAGGGACTTGGATATTTGGGTCTCCTATAAAGGCTCATTGAAGGATGGCCTCAGCAAAGGAGAATATTAATAATCAAACACGGATTTTATGGGGCACCTGGGTGGCTCAGTCATTGGGCGTCTGCCTTCGGCTCAGGTCTTGATGCCAGGGTCTTGGGATCGAGCCCCGCCTAGGGCTCCCTGCTCAGCAGGAAGCCTGCTCTCTCTCTCTGCCTCTCCCTCCTACTTGTGTTCCCTCTCTTGCTATTTCTCTCTGTCAAATAAATAAAATCTTTTTTTAAAAAAAATAATCAAGAGACAGATTTTAGTCATGAAGTGGGGGCCGCGTTCCCCGACCACCCCTGTCATCACCCAACAGACTCATGACCAAAGTGACCAAAGGGACAGAGTTTATGCATGGGGTTAGCAGCACAGACTTCCTTTCACCAAAGCTGATCTGACTACAGTCTGGCAGAGTGCCCAGTCTGCCAGCAACAGAAACCAACGCCGAACCCCTGATATGGCACCATTTTCTGAGATAACCAGCCAGCTGCTTCCTGGGTACAGGTAGATTACATTGGACCATTGTCACCATGGAAGAAGCAGAGTTTTATTCTTACTGGAAAAGACGTTTACTCTGGGTATGGATTCTCCTTCTTCGCACACACTGCTTCTGCCAAAACTAAAACTACCATCTGCGGATTTACAAAATGCCTTATCCATGATCATGGTACTCCACACATCATTGTTTCTGGTTAAGGAACTCACTTCATAGCAAAAGAAGTGCAGATGTGTTCATGGAATTGCACCATGGAATCCCAAGTTCCCCACTGTCCTGTAGCAGCTGGCTTGAGGATGGGGTCAAGGAGCCCTTTGAAGCCTTAGTTACAGCACAGCTAGGTGGCAGTACCTTGCGGGGCTGGAGCAAGGTTCTCCAGAAAGTTTTATACTCTGGACAACATCCAGTATATGGTGCTATTTCTCTGATAGCCAGGATTCGAAGGTCCAGGTACAGTAGTATGCAAATGGGAGTGACACCGCTCACTATCGTCCCCAGTGACCCATGAGCCAAATGTCTGCTTCCAGTTCCCTCAACTTTACTTCCTGCTGGCCCCGAGGTCTGACTTCCGGAGGGAGGAAAGTTTCCACCAGGAGTCACAGCAATGACTCCACTGAACTGGAAGTTAAGTCAGCTACTCGGGCCCTTGGAGCTCCTCAGACCCCTGAAACAACAGGCAAAGAAGGGAGTTATGGTGTTGGCTGGGGTGACTGCCCCTGTCCTCAAGGGGAAATTGGGCTACTCCTCCAGAATGGAGGTAAGGAAGAGTAGGTCTGGAATACAGAAGATCTCTGAGGGCGTCTCTCAGTCTTACTATGTCCAGCAACCAGTATTCAAGGAAAACTGCAACAACCCAATCCAGACAAGACTAATAGTGGCCCAGACCATTCAGGAATGAAGGTTCGGGTCACCCCACCATATAAAGAAACACGACCAGCCAAGATGCTTACTTAAGGCAAAGGGAATAAGAATGGGTAGTAGAAGCAAGGAGTTATAAATGCCAGCCATGACCGCATGACTGTAATCGTCATGAGTATTTCCTCCTTACTCTGCTGTGAGTGTGTGTGTATGTGTTTTCTTTCCTCTTATTCCTTTATCATGTAACATAAGATGTATTGACTCTAAATCGTATTTTTTAAGTATTGTTAATTTTACATCATAGCATTTATGTTACAGAAAATCAAGGGGAAGAGCAAACATCACTCAAGGACACTACCTCCTCGTCTGGGGAAGGAGTGGGCGTGTTTTCTTTTGTACACAGGCTAGCTGTGTTGTGTCGACAGAAGTATGACCTTGTTTGTGTTTGTTCAGAGATAAGTATGGTTTAGGAGACTCTGATGGCTGCCAAGGTAGACCGGTGAAGGTTATTCTTATGTGTCACCTTGACTGGCCATGCGGCACCCCGATTAAACATTATCTCTGAGTGTGTCTGACAGAGTGTGTCTGGGCAACGTGAGTATCGAATCGGTAGACTCAGTACTGAGGAAATTGTTCTCCATTATGTGGTTGCCCACCATCCACTCTGTTGAGGGCCTGAATAGAATGAAAGGTGGAAGAAAGAGGAATTTCTCCCCTTTCTCTTGCCTCTTTGAGCTGGGATGACTCACCTCATCTTCTCCTGCCCTTGGACTGGGATTCACACCACTGGGTCCCTGGTCCTCAGACCTTCAGAACTGCTCCATCCCCTCCTGTGGGTCTCCAGCTTGCAGACAGAAGACCATGGGATTTTCAGCCTCCAAGATTGTGTGAACCAATTCTTCATAATAAATCTCCCTTTATATACATAAGTATCCATTTGGTTCGACTCCACTGGAGAACGCTGACTGATACAGTTCCTTAAAGTGATGTTGGGCAGGGGCGCCTGGCTGGCTCAGTTGTTAAGTTTCTGCCTGCAGCTCAGGTCATGATCCCAGGGTCCTGGGATTGAGCCCGGTGTCAGACTCCCTGCTCAGCAGGAAGCCTGCTTCTCCCTCTCCTACTCCCCCTGCTTGTGTTCTCTCTCTCACGGTGTCTCTCTCTGTCAAATAAATAGACAAAATCTTAAAAAAAAAAAAAAAAGTAATGTTGGGCATTCAAGAAAGGTGTAACTCTCACATCAAAATAAATTCTGGATTCTAGACAGATGTAGGATTCAAATATATATTTTAATGAAACCATGAAAGTACTAAATGAAAATGGTGGTACGTAGTTACATAATCTTAAAGAAGTTTTTCCTGAATATCACTCCTAAGGCAAAACCCACGAAAGCTGGCTTTGAGTACCTAAAATGTAATCTCTGCATCACCAAGGAGAAAAAATAATACAGACACTAATTTTTAAAATGTAGATAATTATCTTGTATTCACTGTACTCCAAGCACTGAGGTAAGCACGTTATTAAATCATCCAATCCCCATAAAAAGCCTACAAAGTGTGAACACGACCTTCAATTACAGATGAAAAACAAAGGCTCTTGTAGGTGAAGGGATGCACCCAAAGTCACACAGTGAGGAAGTGACAGGGCAGTGTGACCGTGTAAGCCCTCAACCACAAAAGAAACACATACCACAGACTGGAAAACCTGAGAACGTTTCTTGAACTCTACACCAAAAGCAAAGATTAGTATCTTCATGACGGTAATACATATATGCACTCTTACCAATAAGAAAGAGACAAACACCTCAATAGAAAAACAGGCAAAGGAAGTAATATAAGAAGGCAATCCACACAGGAAGTAATTCAGTCAATATCTGTTTAAAAAAATAATAAAATAAAATTCAACACCCTCTCCAGTTATCAGAGGCGAATTTAAGCAAGGCAGCTTCCTACTCTATCAAACTGGATGAGATTCTAAAGAATTTGTCTCCATGGCAGACATCGTTGCACACTGGGTTCTTTCAGAAACAGTCTGGAATGGGGTTAGTGGCAATAGGGTATTGATTAAGGACTGGCCTTTGGATCAATACCTGTGGAAGGGAAAGAAGGGAAGGGCATGTCAGAGGCAGAAGGAAGACTTTAACACTCCCTGAGCTGGAATGACCCCATGAGCGCTGTCCTCACTTGGGTGGAGCTGGCTGACCTTTATACCCCCACGCTGACATGTCACCCAGGAGGCTGCCCCAGGAGAGGTCATAACTTTGGGCGAGGTGGCTCTTTGCAGCTGAGCGATCCCTGAAGGGGCTGACTGGGGAAGGCACTCCCAGGAGCTGGGAGTGACAGGTCTTTCTTTCCTGGAAGAGGAATGTGGGTGACTCATCACAAAGATACAGAAAAATGCATATTAGAAGTCCTTTAAATAGGCAACTCACTTCTCTGTGCTCCATGACAGAGTTAAAAGGGGGCTCGACTCCTCATTCTTGTAAGACCTGCATGCCTCCCTCCCCCACCTCCACCCCCTGCTCCTATTTGCCACCTTATCTTCTCTGGGGACCCCTGGAGTCTCTCCCATGATGCCCTGTACCCATTGCTCCACCTTGGGAACAGCATGTGCTGTTGCAACAGCTGACTGTTCCATTTCCAGGCATCTTACAAGCTGCTTGTTAATCCATCGGTAGCTTAAAATGAACCATCATAGGAGTATTTATACCATGGAAATGGGCAAATGCTACGGGTAGGACCAAAAGAGAGTCGTTAATTCTGTAGCCATGTTCTCATCAACTGAAGATGCCAAGGTTCCTAGGCTATCCCTTGGGACCTGAATCCAGCCCCATCCTCCATCCCTCCTCCACTCCCAAAGGCCTTCACTGTGCACTCTAGAACTTGAGACTTAAGATGCACCGTGAGTAAGAGCATCTCTCTCCTGCGAGTCTTCTCTGCCATCTTGCTCTGGCTGGAACCTAGCCCTCCATGGCAACCCCCACCCACCACCACTTGCTCCGTAGGTTTCTTTCCAGACTACCTTCCCTCCCTCCTTCCCCAAACCCTCCAGCTCCTGGTTGCCACTGTCTTCTAATCCCTCTTACTTGTTCCTAGAAGATTTCTACTCCTGGCTCATTGCCATTCACCCTAAACCACTCCTGTCCTGAATTTTGGTGATTTGACTATCCACAGAGATGGCCTCTCCATTCCTCAACCTCTGCACCTTCAAAGGTCTTGTCCTCCATGCTTCTCAGCCACACTCCACATGATCAGTCTCCAGCTGTGTGCTGTCCAGTACAGTGGCCACAGCCGACTGACGTTGGTCCCAAATGAGATGTGCTGTCAGTATAAAATACAGATTTGAAAGACTTGTCATAGAAAACAAATTTTAAATATCTCATTAATCATTTTTTGAGGTCTCAATGAAAAAATTTTTTAAATACCTCATTAATCATTTTTTGAGGTCTCCATTACTCTTAGGATGTTTTAAACTTTTTTCCAACTTTATTGAGGTATAATTGACAAGTAAGAATTATATATTCACAGTGTGTACATTTAATTTACACATATTTAATATATGTGTACATTGTGAAGGAATTACTACAATCAAGCTAATTAACGTATCCATCACCTCACAATGTGTGTGCATATGTGATGTGTATGTGTGTGTGTGATGAATGAGAACATTTAAGATCTACTCTTTAAGGGGCCTCTGGGTGGCTCAGTTGGTTAAGTGTCCAACTCTTGGTTGCAGCTCAGGTCATGATCTCAGGATCCTGGGATTGAGCCCCAGATCTGTCCACAAACAGAGGGGAGCCTGCTTAAGATTCTCTTTCCCTCTCTCTCTGCCCCTCCCCCACTCTAAAAAAAAAAAGATCAACTCTTTTAGCAAATTTCAAGGACAAAATACAGGAGTCTTAACTATAGTCAAGTCACCGTGTCATACATCAGGGCTCTGGGACGTAGTCATTCTGCATAACCAAAACTTGTACCCTTTGACAAATATCCTTCTTTTTATGGATGAATAATAGTCCATTGTGTGTCTATATCCCCTTTTCTTTATCCATTAATCCTTTTCTCCACATCCTTGCCAACCCTGGTAATCTTTTGTCTTTTTGGTAATTCTAACTAGGTGAGGTGGGATCTCGTTATGGTTTTTTTTGTGGTTCCCTGATGATGAGTGATGTGGAGCATTTTCCTGAAAACCTGTTGGCCATTCTCATGTCTTCCTTTGAGAACTATCTATTCAGGTCCTTTGCCCATGTTTTCATTGGGTTTATTTGGTTTGTTTGGGATATATATATATTCCAGTAGGGGTTCATACCCAAACGTATAAGGAACTTAAACAGATTATATATATATAATATATATATATATGATATTACAGAGACACAGAGATATATTATATAGATAGATTATAGATATTATAGATCTATATAAACAGATTATATATATATAATCTGTTTAAGTTCCTTATACATTTTGGGTATGAACCCCTACTGGATGTATGCCTTGCAAATATTTCTTCCGATGCTGTAGGTTATCTCTGCATTCTACTGATGGCTTCCTTTGCTGGGCAGAAGCTTTTTATTTTATTTTTTTTTTTTTTTAAAGATTTTATTTATTTATTTGTCAGAGAGAGAGAGAGAGGGGGAGAGAGAGTGAGCACAGGCAGACAGAATGGCAGGCAGAGGCAGAGGGAGAAGCAGGCTTCCTGCTGAGCAAGGAGCCTGATGCGGGACTCGATCCCAGGACGCTGGGATCATGACCTGAGCTGAAGGCAGCTGCTTAACCAACTGAGCCACCCAGGCGTCCCTGGGCAGAAGCTTTTTAGTTTGATACAATCCCATTTCTCTATTTTTGCTTTTGTTGTTTGTGCTTTTAGGGCCAGAAGAACCATTGTTCAAACCAATGTCAAGAAGCTTTTCCCCTATGTCTTCTCCACTAATAATTCCTAAAATTTAAATGAATGTTGGAATGATTATCTCTGAGATATATGCAGTCAAATAAAATGTGTTTTTAAATTATTTTTGCCCATTTCTTTTTACTTTTCCAGTGTGGCTACGAGAGAACTGCCAGCTGCCCGCTGGCTCACCTCTGCTCCCCTCACACAGTATCTCTGTCAGACCACACTGCTCTGGACCTTGCCATTTACCCAAACTGTTGCTCCTTCCATAACCTCAGTTTCAAGCATGTCACCTCTGGACCACCACCCTTCATCCGTCCAACTCATGCCACTAGTGCCCTCTCTCTCTCTCACTATACTGCACACACCTGGGAAAACCTCTAACCTGTTAACTACAACACCACGCCAGCAC
This sequence comes from Neogale vison, assembly GCF_020171115.1. Lineage (NCBI taxonomy): Eukaryota > Metazoa > Chordata > Mammalia > Carnivora > Mustelidae > Neogale > Neogale vison. The sequence goes on along the minus strand of NC_058103.1, from coordinate 4,124,963 downwards.
GTGTTAAGCTGAAGGACACTGCAAGGAAACTTGCAAACAGGGTGACTGGTCCCATTTTGAATCTCCTATGCTGAACTCAAGTACTCCCATAGTGCAGGCTGGCCATCCTATGATATTTCCAGGACTTTCTCCTCAAAATCTCAGCATTTCCTTCCCCATTTCAAGACATCATACCAGCGGATGACTTATTTCCGATTTCACTGAGAAAGGGAAGTGAGCCAAGGAGAACAATGACAGGCTCCCCACCACATCTGCCCAGCCACCCTGACCCGTCTTACCCCAGTTGTGTGTTAAATACTGACCCCCATTTATGAACTAGCTCCCACCTCTTCAGCAACTTTCTGTCACCCCTTATCTTCCCTCTCTATTGGATAAATCCCATTATTTACCATTAAAAAAAAACTCTGGATTTTTCATTCCATTTCCCTCCTCTTTTCAGGAAGGGTTTTTGAAAGTGTCAATTCTCATCCTCTCCAGTTCCTCTCTTCCCATTTTCTCTGGAACCCATTTCAGTCATGTCTCTGCCTCTTACCAGTGCAAAGAAACTCTTCATTGCTTCTCTGTGTCACATGGGACAAAAGCTAAAGCCCTTACAATGGCCCACAAGCCCTATATGACACCTACATGATCTGGTCTCCCATTATTATCATCCCTCAGCAGCCACCATTCTATATAGAGGACCTAAGCCAAACATTCCACAGCCAATTTCTGAGAAAGAACCTGGAAAACATGTGTGGACCCAAGAACCCCTTCTTTCTGGCTACCAAGAGGACTCAGAAATCCTATAGCCCACCCCATACATCCCCACTACCTCCAGCAGAGGAATGGAGGTTGGTGCGGGGGTTGTAAAAAATCTGACTGACCATGCGTTTTGATCTAAGAACAAGGAGTTTCTCAAAGGACTGTTTGGATTATTGTATTAGCCTAAGGTCACTACATTGGACTCTCTTTTTCTCCCCTCCTTATTACTCAGCAGATGGTACCTCTCAAGAAAGATCAGATGAAGTAGGAAAATAAAAAAGCTCTGTTTTCTTTGCACATCTGATGTATTGTGAGTGATTTTGTGACCCTGCAAATGCATACATATGCACAGAAAAAAAGGTGACAAAATTAGACCCAAATGGATAAATGGATTTTATGTTCTTCTTTATATTTTTGTTATTTTCTGATTTTTTTACAGTGAGTATGAGCTAATTTTAACATTAGAAGAGCATTTTCAATTTTAAAAGAAGGTAGAAACTTTCACTCACAAATGAGATGAATAGAGACTAGATTTACTCTCATTCCTGAAACAACCGAAATAAACTGGACCAAATATGTGAAATCAAAGTTCTCAACTCGTTGAGTATCAGACAACAAAACATAATAATCTCTGAGAATGTGGGAATAAACTACATGAACCCCACAATTACCTAATCTTACTTTCATGAGAGGACTTCCAAGCCACAGCAAGGAAGGGGGGACCCAGCAGAATTTGGCAGACTTCTCGAGGTAAGAAGACAGAGCAGAGAGTCTAGGGAGAAGAAGATAGCCAGAACTCTTAGCCTGGAATATCCAAAAAGAGAGAGCTGCACAGAGACAGAACCCAGAGATTGGCAGAGTCCCCCTCAAGCATTCAGTGGCGAACTGATTAGCCCATGCCCCTGAGAAAACTATCCAAAGAGTGGGTGGAGGGAACTATCAGAAAGGACTAAGGGTGACAATGCCTGGTATTTACATAGGGCTGGGAATAGTATCTTGGAAAATCTCATAACTCATAAGGCATTGGGTAAAATATTCAAGAAGGCCTTGCCTCGATAGTGGGAAATAATTAGTCCTAGAATAGAAGCTATTATGTGTCCACCTAACATATCATAAAGCAAGCCCAGAGAGGATCAAACTGTGTCTAAGAAACTTAACTGTGCTCCAAAACAAACTTCAAGAACATTTATAACTACAAAATATCTAGCACCCAACAAATAAAAAGGATAATATCAAGCATCCAATCAAAAATTTCCAGATATGCAAAAAAGCCAGAAAACAGAAGAAGGAGAATACTTGGGCACCTGGGTGGCTCAGTCACTAAAGCACCCAACTCCTGATTTCAGAGCAGGTTCTGATCTCAGGGTTGTTAGATCGAGCCTCATTCTGTCTCTGCATGGAGCCTGCGGAGATTCTCTCTCTCCCTTTCCCTCTGCACACACTCACCCCTCTCCTTCTCTTAAAAAAAAAAAAAGAAGAAGAAGAAGGAGACTACTCAGTTCATCAAAATCAACTCAGAACTGAGATAGACAAGAGAATTAGTACACAAAGATATTGAAACAGTTATTAAAACTGTATTCCATATGTTCTAATGTTACAAAGAGACACAGACATAAAAAAGACTCAAATCAATTTGTTAGAGATAAAATGTTTGAGGGGGCGCTTGGGTGGCTCAGTGGGTTAAAGCCTCTGCCTTCGGCTCAGGTCATGATTCCAGGGTCCTGAGATTGAGCCCCTCATTGGGCTCTCTGCTCAGGGTGAGCCTGCTTCCCCCCTCTCTCCGCCTACCTCTCTGCCTACTTGTGATCTCTGTCAAATAAATAAATAAAAATATTTTTTAAAAAAACTAAAATGTATGAAATGAAAAGAACACTGGATGAAATTAATGGCAAATTGACATTAAAGAAAAAAGATTAGTTAACTCAAAGATAGCAACAGAAACTGCCCAAAATAAAACACAAAGAAAAAAATATATTAATGAAAAAACATCAGTAAGCTGTGGGGCAACTTTGAGTGCCCTAACATACATATAATTAGAATCCCCAAATGAGAGGAGAGAAGGGTTCAGAAAAATTTAAAGAAATAATGGCCCCAAATCTGCCAATTTGATGATAACTATAAACCCAAAGATCTAGATCCAAAGTCCAAATCCAAAGTCCAAAGAACAGGATAAAAACTCCATCAAGGTATATTGTAAGCTAATAGCACAAAACCTTTAATAAAGAAAAAATCTTAAAAGAACCGGAGGAAAACAAACACATCATTCACAGAGGGACAAAGATAAAATGGTAGCAGATTTCTCACCAGAACAAATGTGTGCAAGAAGGCAATAGGGCAACATCTTTAAATTACTGAAAGAGAAAACCTGCCAACCTAGAAGTCTATGCCCAGCAAAAATAATTTTTTAATGAAAGTAAAAGATAATTTCAGACATACACAAGCTTAAGGAATTTACTAACAGATCCGCACTATGAAACATGTTAAAGACTGTTGTTTATATAGAAGGAAAATGATTTCAGGTAAAAGCATGATCTACACAAAGGAATGAAGAGCACTGGAAAGGTTAACTAGATGAATTAATAGGCTAAGATTTTTGCCTTACTGTTTACAATTCTTTAAAATAATTTATTATCTAAACAAAACAAAAAATGATGTGTTGTGGAATTTATAACGTATCTATGAATACATGTCTGACAACAACATAAAGTCCACAAGGAGAGCTATGACAGTATATTATTACAAGGTTCTTATGTGAATATACATGACATAACATCACAGGGAGGTAAAGTGTGATAAGTTAAATATGTATACTGTAAACCCTAAAGCAACCACTAAAATAACAAAGGCTTACAGCTAAAAATCCAACAAAAGAGGTGTGCCTGGGGGCTCAGTCTGTGAAGAGTCTGACCTCATAGGCAGAGGTCATGATCTTGTACTCAGCAGCAAGTCTGCTTGTTCCTCTGCCCCTCCTCCGACTCATACTCTCTCTCAGATAAATGACATCTTGAAAAATAAATAAATAAATAAAAATTCACTGAAGAAGTCAAAATGGAAACATAAAAGTTACTCGGTTAATACAATAGAAGGCAGAAAAAGAGGTGGGAAAAAACCCAAAGAACAGGTAGACAAATAGAAAAACATAGCAAGAGCACTGGGTATTATACACAACTGATAGTGTTGAACACTACATCTGAAACTCATGATGTACTATGTGTTGGCTAATTGAATTTAAATTAAAAAAAAACAACAAGAAAAACATAGCAAGATTATAGACTTAAACTGAACCATACCAATAATCACACTATATGTAAGTGGTCTAAACACCCAAATTTAAAGGCAGAGATGGTCAGATTGGATTAAAAAGCAACACCCAGGGGTGCCTGGGTGGCTCAGTGGGCTAAAGCCTCTGTCTTCAGCTTGGGTCATGATCCTGGGGTCCCGGGATCAAGCCCTGCATCGGGCTCTCTGCTCAGAGGGTGCCTGCTTCCCCCTCTCTCTCTGCCTGCCTCTCTGCCTACTTATGATCTCTGCCTGTCAAATAAATTTTAAAAATCTTAAAAAAAAGTAACACCCAACTACTTGTTGCCTACAAGAAATGCAGTTTAAATACAGAGAAATTCAGAGACTAAAGGTAACAGGAAGGAAAAGCACATTTCCATACCAACATTGGTCAAAAAATGGTGCTGGGAAAACTGGGCAGCTATATGTAGAAGAATGAAACTCGACCATTCTCTTACACCGTACACAAAGATAAACGCAAAATGGATAAAAGACCTCAATGTGAGACAGGAATCCATCAGAATCCTAGAGGAGAACATAGGAGTAACCTCTTCGACATCAGCCATAGCAACTACTTTCAAGATATGTCTCCAAAGGCAAAGGAAACAAAGGCAAAGATGAACTTTTGGGACTTCATCAAAATCAAAAGCTTCTGCACAGCAAAGGAAACAGTCAAGAAAACAAAGAGGCAACCCACGGAATGGGAGAAGATATTTGCAAATGACAGTACAGACAAAAGGTTGATATCCAGGATCTATAATGAGCTCCTCAAACTCAACACACACAAAACAGACAATCATATCAAAAAATGGGCAGAAGATATGGACAGACACTTCTCCAATGAAGACATACAAATGGCTATCAGACACATGAAAAAATGTTCATCATCATTAGCCATCAGGGAGATTCAAATTAAAACTACATTGAGAGGGGCGCCTGGGTGGCTCAGTGTGTTAAGCCACTGCCTTCGGCTCAGGTCATGATCCCAGGGTCCTGGGATCGAGTCCCGCATCGGGATCTCTGCTCAGCAGGGAGCCTGCTTCCTCCTCTCTCTCTCTGCCTGCCTCTCTGCCTACTTGTGATCTCTCTCTGTCAAATAAATAAATAAATTCTTTAAAAAAAAACTACATTGAGATATCACCTTACACCAGTTAGAATGGCCAAAATTAGCAAGACAGGAAACAACATGTATTGGAGAGGATATGGAGAAAGGGGAACCCTCTGCCACTGTTGGTGGGAATGCAAGTTGGTGCAGCCTCTTTGGAGAACAGTGTGGAGATTCCTCAAGAAATTAAAAATAGAACTTCCCTATGACCCTCCCATTGCACTCCTGGGTATTTACCCCAAAGATACAGATGTAGTGAAAAGAAGGGCCATCTGTACCCCAATGTTTATAGCAGCAATGGCCATGGTCGCCAAACTGTGGAAAGAATCAAGATGCCCTTCAACGGACGAATGGATAAGGAAGATGTGGTCCATATACACTATGGAGTATTGTGCCTCCATCAGAAACTTTTGTAGCAACATGGACGGGACTGGAAGAGATTATGCTGAGTGAAATAAGTCAAGCAGAGAGAGTCAATTATCATATGGCTTCACTTATTTGTGAACATAACAAAAAGCATGGAGGACATGGGGAGTTAGAGAGAAGGGGCTCGGGTAAATTGGAAGGGTAGGTGAATAATGAGAGACTATGGACTCTGAAAAACAATCTGAGGGGTTTGAAGTGATGGGGGGATGGGAGGTCGGGGTACCAGGTGGTGGGTATTATAGAGGGCGCGGATTGCATGGAGCACTGGGTGTGGTGAGAAAATAATGATACTGTTATGCTGAAAATAAATACATTTTTTTTAAAAAAAAAAAGCTCAAGTGACTATATTAATATCAAACTAAATTTGAGAGAGAAAAATATTTCCAGTGATGAAGTAAATCATTTTGTAATGATAAAGGTGCTAATTCATTAAAAGGACGTAAGAATCCTAAGCACTGTTGACCTTAATAATGAGTAAGGGCTAAGCAGGGAGAGATAGGTAGGGGCTTTGTGATCCAGCTCATGGAAATCCCCAAAATGTGGAGGTGTGGGAGAACCAGAGATAAGGGGACAAATCGGACCACCCTACCTTAGGCATTTGAGGTGGAGGACCACCCCGCCCTAGGCATGTGGGGTGGGTTGTGTTGGGGGGGTGTCTTTATGGTAATAGCCTGTGACCAACAAAGAATAACCAGTTCCCAAGAAGGCAGTAAGCTGTGGCAGGTGTTATCAATAGAGATGTTGAAAGGATTTAAGTTCCCTGCTTAGCTTTCTATAAAAGACCAACCCTAAAGTGCCTCATTGGCAACCCTCTCAGGACCCCTTTCACTCTTGAGAGCTTTTTCTGTATCTTCACTTAATACATTTTTATTACTTTACTCACTCTCCATTGTCCTCAAGATTCATTCTTTGACTCCATTAGACGAGAACCTAGCTCTCCCACTTCAATAACAGAGCCTGAAAATACAAGAAGCAAAAACTGTTAGAATGGCAAGGAAAAACAGACAAATCCATAATTAGAGTTGGAGATTTCAAAGACTTTTTTTCAATAATTGATAGACTAAGTGGACAGAACATCAACAAGAATACATCAGACTTGAGCAACATTATCAACCAACTTGACCTGACTGGCACTTACTGCACAGTTCACCCAACAGCCAGAAAAGCACACATTCTTTGCAAGTGCACATGGAACATTCATCAAGATAAATCATATCCTTGGCCAGAAAACAAGTTATCAATAAGTTTTAAACGATTCATGTAATTCGGAGTGTGCTCTCTGGCTACAGTGGAATTAAATCACAAGTCAGTAACAAAAAGACAATCTGGAAAATGTCCTGTTATTTGGAGATTGGAAACTAAGTATCCTTCTAAACAACCGTGGATCAAAGAAGATGTCAAAGAGGAAAGTACAAAGTTTTCTGAACTGAAGGAAAATGAATACATTCTGTTTAGGAATGGGGGGGTTGCCCTTCGTTACACACTGAATTGTGTTCTTCCAAAATTCATTGGTTAAAGCCTTGACCCCCAAAGTGACTGTATTTGGAGATGGGGCCTTTCGGGAGGGGATCAAGGTTAAACAAGGTCATAAGTATGGAGCCCTAACCTGACAGGGTGGTGTCCTTCTGAGAAGAGGGAGAAATGTCACAGGTCTGTCTCTCCACACATGTGGAGGAACAGTCATGGGAGGACCCAGCAGGTTACTGGTCGCCTGCAAGCCAGGAAGAGAGCTCCCCTCAGAAACCAGCCCTCGAGGAGTCAAGATGGCGGAGAAGCAGCAGCTGAGACTACTTCAGCTAGCAGGAGATCAGCTAGAGAGCTTATCTGAAGATTGCAAACACCTGCAAATCCATCGGCAGATCGAAGAGAAGAACAGCAATTCTAGAAACAGAAAATCAACCACTTTCTGAAAGGTAGGACTGGCGGAGAAGTGAATCCAAAGCGACGGGAAGATAGACCCCGGGAGGAAGGGCCGGCTCCTGGCAAGCAGCGGAGCAACGAAGCACAAAATCAGGACTTTTAAAAGTCTGATCCGCTGAAGGACATCACTCCAGAGGCTAAACCGGGGTGAAGCCCACGCGGGGTCACAGAAGGATCGGGGGTGTCTGAGTGTCGCAGAGCTTACAGGGGGAAGCCGGCTACAGAGACAGAGCCAAGAGTGAGCTCACAGCTCGGGGTTACCTTGAACTGGCGGCAGGCTCGGTGAGCTCGGAGCGCGACCGGAGGTCAGGCAGACAGGAGTTACTGGGCGTTGTTCGCTGAGGGCGCACTGAGGAGTGGGGCTCTGGGCTCTCGGCTCCTCCAGGCTGGAGACCAGGAGGCCGCCATTTTCATTCCTGCCCTCCGGAACTCTACGGAAAGCGCTCAGGGAACAAAAGCTCCTGAAAGCAAAGCTGAGCAGATCACTCAGCCCGGCCCCTGGTAAGGGCGGTGCAATTCCGCCTAGGGCAAAGACACTTGAGAATCACTACACCAGGCCCCTCCCCCAGAAGATCAACAAGAAATCCAGCCAAGACCAAGTTCACCTACCAAGGAGTGCAGTTTCAATACCAAGGAGAGCAGCAGAATTCCAGAGGAGGAGAAAGCAAAGCACGGAACTCATGGCTTTCTCCCCGTGATTCTTTAGTCTTGCAGTTAATTTAATTTTTTTTCTTTTTTAATTTTTTTCTTTTCTTCTGCTAAAATTTTTTTAACTTTTACCCTTTTCTTTTTTAACGACTTTTAATTAGTTTATCTAATATATATATTTTTTCTTTTTTATACTTTTTCTTTATTAGTTTTCTTTTTTTAACTATTTCTTTTCTTTTCTTTTTTTTTTTCTTTCTGAACCTCTTTTTATCCCCGTTCTCCCCCTTACAATTTGGGATATCTTCTGATTTGGTTAAAGCATATTTTCCTGGCATTGTTGCCACCCTTTTAGTATTTTACTTGCTTCTTCATATACTCTTATCTGGACAAAATGACAAGGCGGAAGAACTCACCACAAAAAAAGAACAAGAGGCAGTACCGAAGGCTAGGGACCTAATCAATACAGACATCGGTAATATGCCAGATCTAGAGTTCAGACTGACAATTCTCAAGGTTCTAGCCGGGCTTGAAAAAGGCATGGAAGATATTAGAGAAACCCTCTCAGGATATATAAAAGCCCTTTCTGGAGAAATAAAAGAACTAAAATCTAACCAAGTTGAAATCAAAAAGCTATTAATGAGGTGCAATCAAAAATGGAGGCTCTCACTGCTAGGATAAATGAGACAGAAGAGAGAATTAGTGATATAGAAGACCAAATGACAGAGAATAAAGAAGCTGAGCAAAAGAGGGACAAACAGCTACTGGACCACGAGTGGAGAATTCGAGAGATAAGTGACACCGTAAGATGAAACAACATTAGAATAATTGGGATTCCAGAAGAAGAAGTGAGAGGGGAGCAGAAGGTATACTGGAGAGAATTATTGGAGAGAATTTCCCCAATATGGCAAAGGGAACAAGCAACAAAATTCAGGAGGTGCAGAGAATGCCCCTCAGAATCAATAAGAATAGGTCCACACCCCATCACCTAATAGTAAAATTTACAAGTCTTAGTGACAAAGAGAAAATCCTGAAAGCAACCCTGGGAAAAGAAGTCTGTAACATACAATGGTAAAAATATTAGATTGGCAGCAGACTTATCCACAGAGACCTGGCAGGCCAGAAAGAGCTGGCATGATATATTCAGAGCACTAAACGAGAAAAACATGCAGCCAAGAATACTATATCCAGCTAGGCTATCATTGAAAATAGAAGGAGAGATTAAAAGCTTCCAGGACAAACAAAAACTGAAAGAATTTGTAAGCACCAAACCAGCTCTACAGGAAATATTGAAAGGGGTCCTCTAAGCAAAGAGAGAGCCTACAAGTGGTAGATCAGAAAGGAACAGAGACAATATACAGTAACAGTCACCTTACAGGCAATACAATGGCACTAAATTCATATCTCTCAACAGTTACCCTGAATGTTAATGGGCTAAATTCCCCAATCAAAAGACACGGGGTATCAGAATGGATAAAAAAAAAAAACTATCTATATGTTGCCTACAAGAAACTCATTTTAAGCCCGAAGACACCTCCAGATTTAAAGTGAGGGGGTGGAAAAGAATTTACCATGCTAATGGACATCAGAAGAAAGCTGGGGTGGCAATCCTTATATCAGATCAATTAGATTTTAAGCCAAAGACTATAATAAGAGATGAGGAAGGACACTATATCATACTCAAAGGGTCTGTCCAACAAGATCTAACAATTTTAAATATCTATGCCCCCAACGTGGGAGCAGCCAACTATATAAACCAATTAATAACAAAATCAAAGAAACACATCGACAATAATACAATAATAGTAGGGGACTTTAACACTCCCCTCACTGAAATGGACAGATCATCCAAGCAAAAGATAAGGAAATAAAGGCCTTAAATGACACACTGGACCAGACGGACATCACAGATATATTCAGAACATTTCATCCCAAAGCAACAGAATACACATTCTTCTCTAGTGCACATGGAACGTTCTCCAGAATAGATCACATCCTCGGTCATAAATCAGGTCTCAACCGGTATCAAAAGATTGGGATCATTCCCTGCATATTTTCAGACCACAATGCTCTGAAGCTAGAACTCAACCACAAGAAGAAATTTGGAAAGAACCCAAGTACATGGAGACTAAACAGCATCCTTCTAAAGAATGAATGGGTCAACCAGGACATTAAAGAAGAATTGAAAAAAAAACCATGGAAACAAATGATAATGAAAACACAATGGTTCAAAATCTGTGGGACACAACAAAGGCAGTCCTGAAAGGAAAATATATAGCAGTACAAGCCTTTCTCAAGAAACAAGAAAGGTTTCAGGTACACAACCTAACCCTACACCTAAAGGAGCTGGAGAAAGAACAAGAAAGAAACCCTAAACCCAGCAGGAGAAGAAAAATCATAAAGATCAGAGCAGAAATCAATGAAATAGAAACCAAAAACAATAGAAAAAATCAACGAAACTAGGAGCTGGTTCTTTGAAAGAATTAATAAGATTGATAAACCCCTGGCCAGACTTATCAAAAAGAAAAGATAAAGGACCAAATAAATAAAATCATGAATGAAAGAGGAGAGATCACAACTAAACCAAAGAAATACAAACAATTATAAGAACATAGTATGAGCAACTCAAAACAAATTTGACAATCTGGAAGAAATGGATGCATTCCTAGAACATATAAACTACCACAACTGAACCAGGAAGAAATAGAAAACCTGAACAGACCCATAACCAGTAAGGGGATTGAAACAGTTGTCAAAAATCTCCAAACAAACAAAAGCCCAGGGTCAGACAGCTTCCCGGGGGAATTCTACCAAACATTTAAAGAAGAACTAATTCCCATTCTCCTGAAACTGTTCCAAAAAATAGAAATGGAAGGAAAACTTCCAAACTCATTTTATGAGGCCAGCATCACCTTGATCCCAAAACCAGACAAGGATCCCATCAAAAAAGAGAGCTATAGACCAATATCCTTGATGAACACAGATGCGAAAATTCTCACCAAAATACTGGCCAATAGGATTCAACAGTATATTAAAAGGATTATTCACCACGACCAAGTGGGATTTATTCCAGGGCTGCAAGTTTGGTTCAACATCTGCAAATCAATCAATGTGATACAACTCATCAATAAAAGAAAGAACAAGAACCATATGATACTCCCAAAAGATGCTGAAAAAGCATTTGACAAAGTACAGCATCCCTTCCTGATCAAAACGCTTCAAAGTGTAGGGATAGAGGGCACATACCTCAATATTATCAAAGCCATCTATGAAAAACCCACCACAAATATCATTCTCAATGGAGAAAAACTGAAAGCTTTTCCGCTAAGGTCAGGAAAACAGCAGGGATGTCCATTATCACCACTGCTATTCAACATAGTACTAGAAGTCCTAGCCTCAGCAACCAGACAACAAAAGGAAATTAAAGGCATCCAAATCGGCAAAGAAGAAGTCAAACTATCACTTTTCGCAGATGATATGATACTGTATGTGGAAAACCCAAAAGACTCCACTCCAAAACTGCTAAAACTTGTACAGGAATTTAGTAAAGTGTCAGGATATAAAATCAATGCACAGAAATCAGTTGCATTTCTCTACACCAACAACAAGACGGAAGAAAGAGAAATTAAGGAGTCAATCCCATTTACAATTGCACCCAAAACCATAAGATACCTAGGAATAAACCTAACCAAAGAGGCAAAGAATCTATACTCAGAAAACTATAAAGTACTCATGAAAGAAATTGAGGAAGACACAAAGAAATGGAAAAGTGTTCCATTCTCCTGGATTGGAAGAATAAACGTTGTGAAAATGTCTATGCTACCTAAAGCAATCTACACATTTAATGCAATTCCTATCAAAGCACCATCCATCTTTTTCAAAGAAATGGAACAAATAATCCTAAAATTTATATGGCACCAGAAAAGACCTCGAATAGCCAAAGGAATATTGAAAAAGAAAGCCAAAGTTGGTGGCATCACAATTCCGGATTTAAAGCTCTATTACAAAGCTGTCATCATCAAGACAGCATGGTAATGGCACAAAAACAGACACATAGATCAATGGACAGAATAGAGAGCCCAGAAATAGACCCTCAACTCTATGGTCAACTAATCTTCAACAAAGCAATAAATGATGTTGGGAAAATTGGACAGCCACATGCAGAAAAATGAAATTGGACCATTTCCTTACACCACACATGAAAATAGACTCAAAATGGATGAAGGACCTCAATGTGAGAAAGGAATCCATCAAAATCCTTGAGGAGAACACAGGCAGCAACCTCTTTGACCTCAGCTGCAGCAGCATCTTCCTAGGAACATCACCAAAGGCAAGGGAAGCAAGGGCAAAAATGAGCTATTAGGATTTTATCAAGATCAAAACTTTTTCACAGCAAAGGAAACAGTTAACAAAACCAAAAGACAACTGACAGAATGCAAGAAGATATTTGCAAACGACATATCAGATAAAGGACTAGTGTTCAAAATCTATAAAGAACTTAGCAAACTCAACACCCAAAGAACAAATGATCCAATCAAGAAATGGGCAGAGGACATGAACAGACATTTCTGCAAAGAAGACATCCAGATGGCCAACAGACACGTGAAAAAGTGCTCCATATCACTCGGCATCAGGGAAATACAAATCAAAACCACAATGAGATACCACCTCACAACAGTCAGAATAGCTAAAATCAACAAGTCAGGAAATGACAGATGCTGGCGAGGATGCGGAGAAAGGGGAACCTCCTACACTGTTGGTGGGAATGCAAGCTGGTGCAACCACTCTGGAAAACAGCATGGAGGTTCCTCAAAATGTTGAAAATAGAACTGCCCTGTGACCCAGCAATTGCACTACTGGGTATTTACCCTAAAGATACAAACGTAGTGATCCAAAGGGGCACGTGCACCTGAATGTTTATAGCAGCAATGTCCACAATAGCCAAACTATGGAAAGAACCTAGATTTCCATCAACAGATGAATGGATAAAGAAGATGTGGTATATATACACAATGGAATACTATGCAGCTATTAAAAGAAACGAAATCTTGCCATTTGCGACAACGTGGATGGAACTAGAGCGTATCATGCTTAGCGAAATAAGTCAAGCGGAGAAAGACAACTATCATATGATCTCCCTGATATGAGGAAGTGGTGATGCAACATGGGGGGTTAAGGAGGTAGGAGAAGAATAAATAAAACAAGATGGGATTGGGAGGGAGACAAACCATAATTGACTCTTAATCTCACAAAACAAACTGAGGGTTGCTGCGGGGAGGGGGCTGGGAGAAGGGGGGTAGGGTTATGGACATTGGGAAGGGTATGTGCTATGGTGAGTGCTGTGACGTGTGTAAACCTGGCGAGTCACAGACCTATACCCCGGGGGATAAAAATATATTATATGTTTATAAAAAATTTTTAAATTTAAAATTTAAAAAAAAGAAAAGAAATCAGCCCTATATAAACTTGATCTCAGTTGTCTAGCCTCCAGAACTGTGAGAAAATTAATTCTGTTTTTAAGCCACCCGGTCTGTGGTATCTTGTTATGACAGTGAGCTGACAAATATACCATTAAAACTACCTGCGGGAAACTTATAACATTAAACGCCTGTACTAGAAAAAAAATAGAACAATCTCAAATTGATGACCTAAGCATCCACTTTAAGAAACCAAAGAAAGAAGAGCAAATTAAACCCAGAAGAAAGGAAATAATCATGATTTAAGTGGAAATCATCAAAATAGAAACAGAAAAAACAATAGATTAAAATCATTAAAACCAAAAGCTGATTCTTTGAGAAGATTGAGGAAATGAATAAACCTCTCACTGGACTGATCCGGAGGGGGAGAAAAAAGACAGAAATTACCAAACTCTAGAACAAGACTCCGCAATATTACAAAGATAGTAAGGCGGAGGAACAACTTTGTGCCCGCAAATTAGACAATTCAGATGAAAAGCACAAACAGCTCCACTGACAGGAACCATACCAGTTCTGTAAAAAAGAAATCAAGAGCCTGAAGAGCTTCCTCTATCCTCTGTTTATCTACCTACACTCCATTCACCGTCTTTAAGGAAATAGCATTGACAGTGAAGGATCTTCCCTCAGAGAAAACCAGTGAGTTCTACCAACAAGAACATAATATTGATTCGACAAAAATTCCTCCAGAAAACTGAAAAAGAGTGTTTCCCAACTTGTATGAAACCAGTATGATGTTGGAACTAAAACCGAAGGGATTAAAACCTCCCAAAAAAGAAAGAAAGAAAAGTAGAGAGACCAATATTCCTCCTGCACATGGACACAAACACGCAACCACAACTGTAGCAGATAGAGTCCAACCACCTGCGGAAGAGGACGGCACGTCATGGCCAGGTGGGGCTCGTCCCGGGACACGGGTTACGTTATCGATCGGTGAGGCCATCGAAATGAGTCTCAAAATCCGGACGCTGCGGGAGAGGGAGCAGACATAAAATGAGTACACATTTCATGGATGTAGAATTGTAGGAAATTCTGCGGAAGGTAAAGAACAGAGAGCAGATCAATGGTTGCCTGGAGTAGGGGTACCAGGAGGACAGGGGAAGACCCCCTGGGTAGCCACATAGGGTTGTTATCTTGATAGTGGTGAAGGCTTTCTAGGCACGTGTGATGTCAAAATGCAGTGAATCCGGGGCACCGGGCTGGCTCGGTCAGCAGAGCCTGCAACGTTCGATCTCCGGGTCATGAGTTCGAGCCCCAATCTGGATGTAGAGATTACTTTAAAAAAAAAAAAAACCCTCAGTAAATTGTGCACTTTAAATACGTGCAGTTTCTTGTGTTTCAGTGGATTCAAACTATAAAAAGCTATTTATAACCATAAAAGGAAGAATCGCACGTGGGAACACTTTCTCCTCTCCAAAACCTGCCTCCCCGGCTATCTGCTCTGGAATGTTGAATCACTGGGAAGGCTGATGCTCTCTGCCCCCCCACCCCAAGATGCCGCCCTCCACAAGTTCTCAGGGGGCTGGGATGGGGTAGGGGGCGCTAGGGGCCCAGCTGCAATTTGGCTTAAAAAACCACAGTTAAATAATAATAATAAAAATTTTTTTCAAAAGAGAGGTGCCTGGGTGGTCGGTTGAGTGTCGACCTTCGGCTCAGCTCATGACCTTGGGGTTCTGGGATCGAGTCCCCATGTTCGTCTCCCTGCTCAACGGGGATTCTGCTTCTCCCTCTTCCCCTCCCCCTGCCATGCTCTCTCTCTTTCTCTCTTGCTCAAAATAAATGAATTTTTTAAAAAGATAAAAATAAATAAAAAACCAGAGTTACTTATTTCCAAGAGGCCCTAAGTGTAGGGCTGCCCATGGTTAGGGCCAAGCTCTTTTCTCCTTACACTTCATACATTTTCCTTCCAGAACTGCTGGCGGTTTTGCACCTGCTCCCAGAGACACTGATTTTGGTGTGTCTCCAAAAGAACCCACGCCTGGTTTTCAATGTTCTTAGCGATGACTCGGACCAGGGCTCGGCAAACTCGGGTGCCCATCAGCATCGGCGGGGGGCCGGGGGGACAGGTGGAATAAAAGCTCTCAAGTGGACTCAGGAATTTGTGTTTGAACAAGCCCCGCCCCCCCCACGGCTCCCAGCCAAGAGATTGTGTTTGCAAACCCCTCGCTTGGGACCTGGTTGACCAAAATAGTGATCACAGCCTTGTCCCTGAGTACAGTGTGGAAACAGGTTATGTTTCACTGGATTTTCCCCTGCGTGAGGGCCCAGAGGAGGAGTGAGAGGAGACTAGTGCCCAATAATAAAAGGAAGAATTGCTTCAATGGAAGCATTTGAGGCATGAGTCAGACGGAGCCCGCTCTTACCTTTCAGATGGAGGAGAAGGCTACTTGTCACGAGCAGAACCTCATTCTCCCTGCCTTCCTCCTTTAAATGCTCTTGGAGGTGGCAGGAGGGAGCTACGGGCTGGACCATATGCTTTGCCCACCTGTGAAAGCAGAGGAGGGTCAGCCTAGGAGAGAGAAGAAGGCAGGAGGATGGAGCTGTCCCCAAGTGGCCGCAGACCACCTGTGGGTTCTCACCACAGGGCAGGTGCCCCAGAGATGCTGTGGGGCCCACAGCAGCCCCCCCCCCGCAGCATCCATCCCACACACCTGCCTCCTCGGAAAGTGATGCTTCCACCGTTTGGACCCAACACTGTTGCCCATCGTACAGGAAGACCTTTGCGTCGCAGGAAGACCTTGGACTTTGCCTCTGACGGTCTCAGGCTCAGAATACAGGTTGTCATTCACAGGCTCAAAGGTGCCTTTGCCCGGGAGCTAAACAAGCCAACCGTGGAGCCTCTGCCCTATGCCAACCTGCCCAAGGACCTCACCTCGCCATATGTGTTCTCTCCCTTCCAGGACCCTCCCGAACTAAAAAGCTTTAGCACCCACAAATCTGGGTCCACCCCTCAGGGGTGCCCAGGTCCACAGCATGGGGCTAATAGTGACCATCCTGGAGGGTTGTCCCAGGGAGTCCTCGGGTGCTGGTGCCAGTGCCATCACTGGAGCGCCCTGCGCTGCCCTTGACCACGACAAGGACCCGGGCCGTTTGGATTTCTCTCTAGAACTTGGGGCTCCAGGGAGAAAATCTCGTCATGGGGCTACCTTTGCCGGTGCGTCTCGGCAGCGCCGGGAGGCAAGGCATTTCAATATTGAGATGCTGCAGTCTTCTGACTGGGGCTGGGCTCAGTTTGCAAAGGAAGAAGAATAGAAACCAGCAGATTTATTGTTTCACAGATGGTGCCTCTCAGGTAAACATGCCTCGTTCTATCTGTCCAGCCAATGAACGCTGCATCCACCTTGTCTCTGGGGTCCCACTCCACCATGTGCTGCGTCCCCGTGGCACCCCACGCCCGCCCATCACAGAGCCCCGTGATAATGGCCTGGGGTGGGAGCCATCACGCCTCTAACATGCAGCATCATGTGCGACAAGCACCTGGACAGAAGCAGCCGCACTCACGTGGCCAGCCTGCATCCTGTTAGCCGCATTTCCATCGACTCCCGTTACCTACGGCTGCCCTGACCAATCACCTCGAAACTTCGCCACTGAAGACAGCAATAAGACCTTGCAATAAGTGTTGTGTTATCAGCTCCCCGGGGTGGGGGGGGGGGCGGGGGTGTGTGACTGGGCTCAGCTGGGCGGTTCTTGCTCCCCTGCCGTCTCTCAGGGCAGTTGAGGTCTGGGGCAGGGAGTAAAGCCTCCAGAAGCCTCCTCACTCACGCAGCTGGTCCCTTTGGTACCGCCTGTCAGCTGGGGTCCGGGGGAGGGGGGATGATCCTGGTGGGGAAGGCATGGCCTCCTGGCACAGGCAGGAGCTTATAGAACCCCATCCAGGGGAAAACCACCTCTGGTTTCATAAGGCTGGAGTGGAGCACAGGGAAAGGTGGGGGTAAGAGATGAGGCTGAAAGCCCAGCCCGGGACTTGACTTCATCCTAAAGGTACCTGGTTTTAGTCAGGAAGTGACACGATCAGATTTGGGTTTTGGGAGCACCTGGGCGGCTCAGTAGGTGAAGCATCTGCTTTGGCTCAGGTCATGATCTTGGGGTTCTGGGATCGAGTCTCGCATCGGGCTCCCTGCTCAACGGGGAGCCTGCTTCTCCCTCTGCCTCTCTCCCTGCTCATGCTCTCTCTAGCTCTCTCTTGCACCTGTGCACTCACTCTTTCTCTCAAATAAACAAATAAGATAAGATCTTAGAAGAAGAAAAAAGATCGGGGCTTTTGCTGGCTGGTTCCGACTGCCCCTTAAACGGCTCTCCCCTGACCCCCTGTCCTAGGCTTGTGCACCCCACAGTGCGATGGCCTTTAGGAGGACCCTGGAAAGAGATGTAGGGTTTGAGGACAAGAAATTGCAGCATCCAGATACCCAAAGTGTGGTCTAGAAGGGCACGGGGCTCCCAGTGGGATTGTGCCCCGGCCCTCCCAGCCAGGCAGCTCTGCTCAAAAGCACAGGGCCCTGAGCGGGGGCCCCCAAATGCCCCCCAGGTTTCAGGGTGGTAGTGTATCCAGGGGAACCCTTACAAAATGGGACAATCTAACCCAGTAAGAATTTTCAATGAAGCTTTATGTTAATCCTCAATATAATCCATTCATGAAATTGACATGACAGCCACATAGCCTGTAGGACCTTATTGGTCCCTGACTTCTGCAGAGGCCCCTGAAACCCTTGGTCCCTAACATTGCCATGGCCTGGCTGGGACACAGGCTGGGAGGCTGATGCAGTGATCCCGGGGAGGCTGGCAGCAGGAGCTGAGCCAGCCACACTAGGGTCTCCAAATGGTGCTTGGAACACCGTCTGCCTCTACACGCTGGTGGCTTTCCTAATCGGTCACAAGCACTTTACAGAGAGGATGAAATCTGTCATCTTCTGTTTGCAGTGCCTGCCTACTGGTGAGCAGAGATGGGGAGATGGGGCTCCTGGGGAGGAGATCTCTCCTGTTCTGGATTCTTGGCCAGATGACACTGGGCATGCCCAGTTCTCACTTAGCTTTCAATGCCCTTCCTAGAGGAAAGGCCCCTGATTCCTTCCTCCCCAGGGCTCATCACACAGAGAAAGAAGTCCTTCTGCCTCTTCTTTACCTGCTCCTCTCCACCCAATTTGTGACTTTGAACTCTCGCCCTGCTTGAGGTTCAGGGCGTGACCTATCTTCTCATAAACTATACTCCTCCCTTCCACCTTTGGACTCCTCGTCATTCCCTCCCCACCTTTCCCCCACTTACGTGACGTGCCTGGGTCTTCCTCCCCATCCAGAATTTAGAACCTGCCTGCCAAGGAGTTCACACCTGAAAGAAACCATTCCTGCCATCTCTACTGCAGTGTGAGCTCACCTGCAAGCAACGTTGGGGACGTCCTCTGGACCCCACTGCTGGGGCCTCCACTCCACAGGGCTCGTGCTCCCTCAGGCCACAGCGTTCTCTCTGCTCTGCATTTCCACAGCACGGACTGTCCCTCAGCCTCATCTGCAGGGAGGGGCCTCCTAGGCAGTGGGAAAGGGTGGGGTCCCTGATGGGGACTGAGCCTAGTCACTGGGGAGCTGTTAACTCTCTCTGACCCCATGGCCACCAAGTCACCTCACCTGCTGTTACAGACCAAAGTGTGTCCCCCAGCCAAACAAAAAAAAAGACATGCCAGAGTCTTGACACCCAGGATCTCAGAACATGACCTCATGTGGGGAGAAGGTCTTTACGGAGATGATCAAGTTAAAATGAGGGCAATTGAGTGGGTCCTATTCCAATAGGACTGGTGTGCTCCCACGAAGGAGAGGCTGGGACACAGACACCCACAGACAGTGGGAAGACCCAGGGAGAAGATGGTCACCTACAAACCAGCCGGGGAGGCCCGGGACAGATCCTTCCCTCAAGGGCCTTAGAAGAAGGCAAGCCTGCCAACACCTCGATTTCAGACCCCTCAGCTCCAGAACTGTGAGCCAACACATTCCTGTCATTTAAGAACCCCATTTTACGGGACTGTGCAATGGCAGCTCCGGGACAATAATGCACCTGTTGATGCCCCAGCAGGAGGTAACTGTGCAGAGGGGCTGTGCAGGGTGAGTGCCGTCACCCCATTCGTGCCAAGAGCAACCATGGAGCACCTGCTGTATGCAGGCCCGAGTCGAGGGGCCTGGGTCTGAAAGACCGACTTCATGATGTCATCTGTTTGCTCCCCTGACCTGAGTCCCACTCCCAGTACCCCATGAAGTCAGAGCCCATCTCAGTCCTCACGGCTCCTGGTTCATCATTAAGCACAGAGTGGGTACGGAATAAATTTGAGCCAATAAAATTGTATGGACTTGTCATTGCTGCAGGTTATTCAAAGGACAAGTCTGCCCGTGGGTGTGCTGAGTGTTTCATAGTCCTCAGCAACATCCAGAAAAACTAAGCATAGTTTACGTCCAATATAGCCTCATTTACTCTGTGCCATGACAGGCCAGGCTTGTTTGTGGGGCGTAGGATATTGGGCCCCGAGAGACAGCTTCTCGTTTGCTCTCATGGCCTCACCTCACCTTGCAGGGGTGCAGAGCATGATTTTGGAGAGTGTTTCGAAGCAAGGTCACATTTTCTTGGTGTAGCCGCCTGTAGATAAAAGGCGTTTCATGGGATGCTTTGTGCAAAATCTTAATAATTCTAATACCCAGAAGTCATTTTAAAATGGCCTTTTTGAGAGCTCTGCTTTATTCTTCAGTAAGAGGAGAAAGAAAGGGGGGAGGAAGAAAGAAAGAGAGGGAGGGAGGGAGGGAGGGATAAAGAAAGGAAGTGAGGGGGGAGGAAGGGAGGAAAGAAGGAAGAAAGGAGAGAGGGAGGAAGGGAGGAAGACAGGTGGGAAGGGCAAAACATGGGGTAAAAGCAGCCCCTGCAGCATGTGGACATGGAGTGGCTCTAGGCAGAAGGGCTTTGGGCATGACAAGAACGAGAATGCCAAGCACACAAATTAGAATGCCATCTTTTCCCTGCAAACAGTGAATAATTCTAGATGCCAAGTGTCTCGGGAAAGATTTGCTGGGCATATGGCCCCTTTCCCTTCATGCCACTTTTCTTTGCTCCCCCAGGGTGCAAGGAAGCCAGCGTGAGTCAGCAGTTGGCCGCAGCGCGCCGACACATGAAAAATAAGTGAGGACATGTCTTCAAGTTCCAGGGCAATGAGCCACCGTGTTTAATCCACAGCGCATTTACCGAGTGGCTACAATATGTCAGGTCCCGTGGGTATAGAGGGAGGGTCCTTCATGCGAGGAGCTCGTGGCAGCCCAGTTCCAAGATCATTTATTGAGTGACTTCTGCATACCAAGCAAGGTGCTCGCGCCGGGGGGCAGTGGATATACGGAGTGGGGAAGATGAATGTGAATGTGCTGTGATTCCTGCCCTACTTGAGTTATAGATCCATGAGGGAGAGAGATTTGTGAAGAGTCACATCTTACCTTTTCGTTCTCAAAGCGCTGTCTGAGGGAGACACAAGAATCACACCCATTTTACAGATGTGGCAACTGCGGCACAGAGGTCCAGCTCGTGGTCGGGGGTGGGAAGTAAGAGAGGTGGCGTGTGGACCTCTCCTGGCTCTGTGCCCCGGGCTGAAAGGGCGGCCGCAGCATACGAGAGGCGAGAGAACTCAAGCAAGAGATGGGGGGGTAGGCAAGCCGCCCACAGGGAGGCAGGAGAGGGCTGAAACCGCAGCGGAGGGAGTGGCTCCCAGGGGAGGGGTGGCAGGGATCCAGTGAGCTTCTGGGTCGAGTTATGGAGGATGTTCAACAAGTTCGGAGGCCAGGGGAGCACAGGGCAGGTGGAGGCAGGAGCAGACCATGTGGGGTAGGGATGGGGGCAGGCAGGGGGAGCTGGGAGGGCCGCGGACGGAGCACGGGCAGGGGCAGAGTGCACCGGGCCCTGCCGGCATGCCGCACGGTTAGATATGTCTTGCTGGTGCTGTCAGAGACTCTGAAGAGGGACGTGACTAGATCCAGCCCAGGTTGGAGGCAGGTCACTGACAACAGTGGGAGGAATTGATTAGGTGAGAAACGGATGGACGTCCATGGGCCATCGCAAAGATGCCTGATACTCCGACTCTTTCTCATGCGGAGAAGCTGACTAAACCAGGACGCTGACCAAGAAGATGGGCCGGGCCCCAGGGGCCAGAACAAGGGCAGACGTTCCAGTCAAAGTGGCCAGGAGTGGAGGGATCTGAAGGGAAAGTCTGAGGCAAAGTCGCAGTGGCCAACAACTAGTCTAGACACCCACGTCTGCCAGTCCGAAGGTGCAAACAGGAGATCCTGGCAGAGCCAGAAGATGGCAGAGCTGGAGGACGACCCTGGACAGGGGGCCCCACCTGGCACTGGTGGGTCTTTGCCTTGGCAACATGGTGGTGGGTGGGGTGAGCCACATGCCCAGTCTCAGGGACGAGTCCTCTTTGGAGCACAACAGAGCAAGAGAGAATAAGGACATGGACGAGGAAGGGGGATGAAGAAGGTGGTTCTGGCTATGATGGGGGGCAGGAGATTAAGCAGTAAAGGCTGTTTCCTGGGTCAGAGGGTCCACAGAGAGAGCCACAGCAGCAGGTCCCGGGCGCCACGACTCGCTCACAGAAGCACGTCCAGTGAAGTCCAGTTGTGGGGTTACAGCTTTCGAGGGATCGCGTTTGTGCCAGTGGAAAAAAATACACATGTGCACACCGGGAAAAACCTGGAAACGTATGTCCAAAATATGGACAGCAGTCTATAGAAGATGGGGTTAAACGTTCATCCCATTTCGAACTTTTCTTTCTCTCGTTCACTTGTGCTTGCCGAAATCCAAAATCTGGGCAATTAGTATTTTTCTTCTGGCATGAGTTAGATTTCGAAGAAAGAAGAGGCAGGAGCTGTAACCAGGCCTTCCCCCGTCATGTCAAAGGCAACTCAAGCCGCAGTCAGTAAAATGCTTACAGTGTTACCGTGCTGGTCCGTGTCGTCTCAGTAGCAGAAGGAGCCCCAAAATACTGAGGACGTGAAATCATCTAGTCAGTACCAGCAGCAATTTGTGATGGAAAAAATAGCCCGAGTCAACTTTCTGTCCAGCCTGATCACCGTCAGTGCTGCCAACCAGCATCCCAGCTTCCCGCACCCACCCTCGCAGCATCAGCCCTCGTCCTTCAGCCAGAGCGACCCTTTCATGGTCTAAGTCAGACCGCATTGCTGATGTCAGTTTATGCCTCAGGGCCTTTGCACTGGCTGGTCCCTAGGCGGCAGTGATCTTTCCTGATAGCTGACATAGCTGATTCCCTTATCTGATCTTGGTTCAAACTCTACCTTCTCAGAGAAGCCTCCCCCGATCACTGTAGGTAAAATAAGCACCATCCCCTGGAGAACACCCTGTGCAGTCTAACCTCTCACTGTCACAGAACTTTCTGTGATGCTGGTATGTTCCGTGTCTGACACTGTCCAATGCAGTAGCCCCTAGACAATGGCTCCTGACTACTAGAAGTATGGCTAGCATGACTTTTACATTTTATTTCACTTTGATGAATTTAAGCTTAACTGTCCTCATGGAGAGTGACAGCCCACGCTAACCCATTACCCGCCTCGTTTTGCTTTTGCTTTTTGGGTAGCATGTCAGCCTCTGAAATGATCTCACTCGTGTGTTTGCTTACAAAGCCATTGTCTGTCTTCCCCCATGAGAACGTAGGTTCTGTAAGGGAAAGGGCTTCTCTTCTTCCCCGCTATGATCCAACCCCAGGAACACACAGTAGCGAGCCAATGATGTACAAAGAATAAGAGAAAAGTCAGACTTTGTAAATTATTGCCTTTATTTTGTACTCCATCTTGTACCATAAAACTATTGCCAAATGTGCCATAGAGCAAAAACACCCCAAAACTCAGTGACTTGAATACCCTTTCATCTCACAGATCTGTGGGTTACGGATGGTCAGCAGATCCAGGCTGGGCTCAGCGGAGATCTCTCGCACATCTGTGGCTTCCCAGGGGTGGGGACGTACACTGAATTAGCGGGGACAGTGCTGCTCCAAGAAGCATCCCCCTCCAAGGCCCGGCGGCTGGTCTGGGCACGTTCTTCCCAGGACTGTGGCAGACACACGAGGAGCAAAGGGCAGCATGCAAGGCCTGATGAAGCTTGGGCCTGGGACTGAAACCCCTTCACTTCTCCGGCATCCCACCGGCCAGCGCAAATCCAATGCTGGACCCAAAAGGAAGCCCGCTCTGCCCGCAGTGACAGTGCCTTGAAAAAGCACTGGTGAAGCGTGTGGATCCCAGGAGGAGGAAGACCTGGAGCCGTTAACATCATCTGCCCGTGTTACTGTCACAGCAGCCCGGGCTGGCGTTACGTGAGACCAGCCACGGAGGGGCTGAAACAGCAACACGTGTTTTCACAGATCTGGAAGCCGGGAAGCCCACGATCAAGGCCCCAGCAGATCTGCTGTGCCGTCGGAGTCCACTCTGGCTTGCCCTGTCCTTGCGGGCAGGGAGGGGAAGAGAGCGTGACAGAGGCAGCAGGGGAAGCCAGCTTTCTCTGTTTCTTGTCTTCATGGCACCACTGACCCCCTCAGAGGCCCCACCCCCAGATACCGTTAGGTTG
The DNA here is from genome assembly GCF_020171115.1 of Neogale vison. Taxonomy (NCBI): domain Eukaryota; kingdom Metazoa; phylum Chordata; class Mammalia; order Carnivora; family Mustelidae; genus Neogale; species Neogale vison. The sequence goes on along the minus strand of NC_058103.1, from coordinate 4,100,785 downwards.
TGGATTAGAGTTTCTGCATAGGAATTCGGGAGGCGACACCCACATTCAGTCCAGACTACTGCCGTGAGGCATTTTGATCACAAGGACAGACACTCAGACTCGCCCAAGGAACCAGGGGACACCATGAAGACACACAGGGCATGGACTCACAGAGACAGCCTGCCGGGGGCCGAGGCTGGGGCAGGCCCGGCCTCTGAGAAACAGGAGCTGACAGCCTGGGGCTTCTCGAAGCCAGCTCCGGGGCCTCGGCAGCCACGACAGTTTCCAACATGTCTGGGGGTTTCCAGTCTCTGTTCCCCCTGGCTTCCTGGCCCCCTCACCCCCTTATCTTCCCTCAGGACCCTGCCCACAAATCTCCAGTTGTTTGTGTTTTAAGTAAGCTCGGGGCTTGAACTCACAGTCCTGAGATCAAGACCTGAGCCGAGATGGAGTGGGACACTTAACCGACTGAGCTACCCAGGCGCCCCCCCAGTTTTTATTTAAGATGAAGAGAGCTAACCTGGGGAAAGATGGCCTTAACGGTCATCTTCCTGTCTCAGCGTGAATGGTTTACACACTCTTCTCAGCAGTCAGGTTTGCATTAGGGCTATGTAGGCAGGAAAGGAAGGCATGGAGGGACATTCGGGCCACCCAAAGAGAACTTGCTCTTGCTTCAGAATTTTGACTCAGGCCAGCATCTGGAGTCATCATTAAAAGCTGAGGCATCATTAAAAGCTGTCTCCAGAAGCATGGCCTTGAGAAAGACACAACAACCTCAGACAAATCAAAGGAAACATCAGACAACAAAATAGGAACACTCAATTTTAAAATGGGTGGAAGAGCTGTACTCTTTTTTTTTTTAAAGATTTTTATTTATTTATTTATTTATTTATTTGATAGAGAGAGAGATAGAGCGAGAGAGAGCTTCAGATGGGAGTTCAGAAGGGGAAGCAGACTCCCCATGGAGCAGGGATCCCAGTGCAGGACTTGATCCCAGGACTCCGGGATCATGACCTGAGCAGAAGACAGTCACTTAACCAAATGAGCCACCCAGGAGCCCAGAACTGTACTCTTCGAAGATGTCAATACCAAGGGACACCTGGGTGGCTCAGTGAGTTGAGTGTCTGACTCTCCATCTCTGCTCAGGTCTTTATCTCTGGGTAGTGAGTTCAAACCATGCTGGGCATGGATCCTACTTTTAAAATCTTAATGAATGTAATTTTTTTTATTAAATGAAATGTATTTTTATTTTTAATATATCATGTTTATTTTTAATATATAATTTATTTTATTAAAATAAAAAATAAATTAAAATGTCAATATCAATAAAGACAAAGAAAGGCTGTAGGAAAACTCCAGACTGAAGGAAGCTAAAGAGACGCGGCCATTCAGCGCCACACCTGACCCTGGCTTGGATCCTATGCTGGAAGGAAGCAGCGTGGTGGAAAGTCTACCTCCGTCCACCGGCAGAACTAGAGGATCGACACGCATTCATGCACTGCCCTTATGGAAGAGAATGTCCTTGTTCTTAGGAAATACAAAAGCAAGTATTTGGGGAGAAAGGGTCATTATACGAGTGGTTTATTCTCAAATGGAACAGGAAAAAAAAAGTTCGTAGACAGACAGACCAAGCACATGGGGTAAAACGTTAACAATATGGTAAATCTGAGTAAAGGGTATATGAGCCTTCTCTACACCGATTTTGTTTTTGTAGCTTTTTGTAAACTGGAAGGAATTTCCTGATACGCATTTAAGAGGAAAAGGCTGATGAGATGGTGGCAGAACAGATGAGTAAGATGTGAGCAGCTACTAACGTTTGCGCCGTGTTTTCATTTCAGAGCGAGTCAAGGAGGGCGCGCATGCGCACGCGCACACACGCGCAGTTGGCTAAGCTGCAGCCGATCCTACCCACATGGTCCCGGGGTTCGGCAAGCACCTGCCAACCACGTACATGCCAGACATAGTCACGCATCACCGGAGCCCGACAACAGTCTAGAGGGGTGGCTGCGAGTATTTCCGTTCGCCTGAGAGCAGGAGGCCCCCTTTGGGATAAACCCCTGTCCTAGCACGGTTCGGACGTGTTCCCACACACGTCCCCACGGGCAAAGAAAAGTCACAATCAGAAACTCCTCTTGCCTAAAATCTTCGTGAGACCCCACGAGCTCCGAGGACAGAGGCAGCCCTGCTCGGAAAGTAGCAGGCAGATCAACATCAAGAGAGGGTCCTCCCCATGTCGGGGAGGGTGCGGGGCTTTGGGACCCCGCGGCATCCCACGCCTGGGTGTGGGACTGTGGGGCTGAGACTCAAAGTGGTCCCGTAGGCCATGGCAGCCTGGAAATGCCCTGCCTGTGTGCCTGCAAGGAAGCCTCCCAGCATTCAGAAGGCCCAGAGTGGGGAGAGAGAAAGGACAGGCAGGTACCAGGTGGTACAGAAGTGGTACAGAGAGGACAGGAATGACAGCGTCCCTACCTCCATCCCAGCTTCTACTGTGTACCAGGCACAGGGCTAGGACATGACTCAGGGAGCCCAGTGCATAAAGGGCATGTGGGGCCCTTGTCCAAAAATATAAACAATTTCCAGATGATAATGTCTGAGCATTAAACAAAGCATGCGGCTTTCTGCACATGGCCCAGGGTGACCACACAGGTCACAGACCCATGAAGCCAGCTCTGCCCAGACCCTGTGCTGGGAACTTTATGTAAGTTTTTTCTCATCTCTTACAAAGATCTTCAAGGGGGCCTTTTGTAAAATTTTTTATTTAATTCCAGTCAGTTAACATACAGTATTGTATGAGTTTCAAGTGTACAATATAGGGATTCAGCACTTCCACACACGACCCAGTGCTCATCCAGACAAGTGCGTGCCTTAATCCCCATCACCTGTTTCCGCCATCCCCACCCCGACCCCTCAAGGAGGCCTTTGTAATCTCCACTGAGTTGATGAGGAAGCTGAGCCCCACAGTGGTTAAGTGGACAAGACATGGCTAGTAGGGCTCCGTAAAGAATGAATGAAAGAATGAATGAATGAATGATGAGGCAGATGGCTCTGACTTCAAGGCGGTTTTGGTACACCGCAGGTTCACTGAAGAACACCGTTGAGGACTCTAGGAGCTCCTCTGGCCCAGTTAGTGGAATCCTGGGTCTGACTGCTTTTTCCTGACCTGGCTATATATGCAGATTATCACCGCTCTAATAAACCCCAGAAACTCAGCCCTGCAAACTTGCACGAGATGTGCAAACAGCAGGTGGCAGGACTCGGGATCCTCAGTACCAATTCTCTGTCATTCCCACAAATTCACAGCTGCCAGGCCCTGTAGACCTCCCTACCTAGAGGTCTACATATTTCTCAATGTATTTCTCAATACATTGAGAAACCATGAGAAAGACCCCTGTGTCATTAGCCCCAGTTCCGTCTACTCTGAGTCAGAACTCGTGGTTTTATAAGCCTGCTGCCCGTTCTACATCATACTACGCACCTGAAATGGTGGCAATTCTTCTTTATCTTTGGAGTAAATCCGCTATTGGGAAAAGCCAAAAGTCACTGTGTGCCAGGTTAAGTTGAGAATACTGTTGAGGCTTAATTGTTTTTTCCTGCTTAAGAAAAACATATATGGCAATAAAGTAATGACTTCAGAGTTTACTCTTCCAAAAACATGCTCTAACAATCTTCTGAAGAAAGTGCAGGGTTATAAAAGATACATTATCTTTGAAAGCGAAGGACTAGTCCTCTGCAGGGGAAATTTGTTTAGATGCAAAGGTAAAACATTCATTCTAGAACAGCAGCCTCACTGAGTCAATAATCAAAAAATGTCTCAACAAAGAAAAGCCCAGGACCAGAGGTCTTCACTAGTGAATCCTATCAGAGGTTTGAAGAAGAAGTAACACCACTTCAAACTCTTCCAAAAAAATTGAAGAGGAAAGAACACTTCCAAACTCATCCTATGAAACTGGCATGATACCAAAGCTGAAAAATTTGCTACAATAAAGAAAATTATAGACCAATATCCCTGATGAATATCAATGCAAAAATTTTCACCAAAATACGAGCAAAAAGATTTCAGCAGCACATTAAAAAGACTATACACCACGACCAATGGAAATTTATTTCTGGAATGCAAAGATGTTTCAACATATGAAAATCAATCAATGGACTATACCACTTAACAGAATATAGAGGGGAAAAAGCACATGATCATCTCAACTGATACAGAAAAATCATTTGACAAAATTTAATACTCCTTGATAAAAACACTCAGAAGAAGGAAACTACTTCAGTATAATAATGGTTGTATGTAAAAAGCCAATATTTCACTTCATACTCGATGGTGAACAACTGAAAATATTCCCTCTAAGATCAGGAAGAAGACAAGAATGACGGCTTTTGCCACTTCTATTCAACACAGCACTTGTTCCAACCAGAACAACTTGGCAAGAAAAAGAGAACCAGGGCATCCAAATTGGAAAGTAAAAAGTAAAATTATCTCTGCAGACATGATCTTCTATGCAGAAAATGCCAACAATTCCATTTTTTAAAACTGTTAAAATGAATCAATGAATTCAGCAAAGTTGCAGGATATAAAAATCAACATATAAAAATCAGTTGTGTTTACACAGATTAAAATCAAACAATCCAAAAAGGAAATTAAGGAAACAATTCTATTTACAATAGCATCAAGAAGAACAAAATACTTCAGAATAAACTTAACCAAGGAGGTAAAAGATTTGTACATTAGGAACTGCAAAACATTGCTGAAAGAAATTAAAGACAACAAAAATAAATTGAAAGACATCTGGCATTCGTGGACTGGGAGGCTTAATGTTCTTAGGCTATCAAATCTACCCAAAGCAATATACAGATTTAATACAATCCCTAGTGGAATCCCAATGGAATTTTTTGAAGAAAAGAAAAATCCATCTTAAAATTCATGTGGAAGCTCAAGAGATCCTAAATAGCCAGTGACCTTGAAAAAGAAGAACAAAGTAGGAAACCTCACACTTACTGGTTTCAAGACATTAGGCAAAGCTGCCGTAATCAAAACAGTAGGCTGACATAAAAACGGGCAAAGAGGACAGTGGAATAGAAGAAAAAGCCCTAAAATAAACCCTCCTATAGATAGTCAAAATGGTCTTCAAAAAGGGTGCCAAGACCATTCGTGGGGAAAGGACAGTCTCTTCAAGAAATGGTTTTGGAAAAACTGGATACCCACATGAAAAAGAATGAAATTGGAACCCTATCTTACACCACATATGAGAACTAACTCAAAATGGATCAAAGATCTAAACATTAGAGTTAAAGCTATAACTCAGGGAAAAAAAAAGAAGAAAAGTTTCCTGACATTGAAATTGTCAATGATTCCTTGGACATAGCACCAAAAACACAGGCAACAAAAGAAAAAAATGAATGACAGCAAAATATGTAACTTCTGTGCCTCAAAGAACACAATTAACAGAGTAGAAAGGCAACCTACAGAATGGGAGAAAATATTTGTGAATCATATTGGGGCTCATATCCAGAATATGTAAGGAACACCTACAATTCAACAAAATTGAACCAAAAAATATCAAATGACCTAATTTAAAAATGGACAAAGGACTTGACTAGATATTTCTCCAGGGAGGGTATAAAAATAGCCAAGAAGCATATAAAAAGATGCTCCATATCACTAATAATTAGTGAAATACAAATTGAAACCACAATGAGATAACTCCTCCCACCACTTAGGTTGACCACTGACAAGAAAGAAAAAAAAAGTGTTGATGAGGATTTGGAGAAATCGGAAGCCTTGTGCACTGTTGGTGGGAATGTAAACTGATGCAGTCACTATGGTGAACAGTATGATGGTTACTCAAAAATTAAAAATAGAATCACCGTCTGATCCAGCAACTCTGCTTTTCACTCCATACCAACAAACCGAAAGCAGGATCTCAAAGACGTATTTGCACACCCATCTTCACTGCAACATTATTCTCAATAGCCAAGAAGTAGAAGCAACCCAAGTGTCCATCAAAGGATGAGGGATAAACAAAAATGTGGTCTATCCACACCACGGAACATTATTCAGCCTTAAAAAGGAAGAAATGTCGTCACATGCTACAACGTGGATGAACCTTGAGGACATTATGCTGAGGGAAATAAGCCAGACTCAGAAGGACAAATACTGTGTGAGTCCACATATATGGGGGTTACTTAGAGTTGTCACATCCACAGAGATGGAAAGTACAAGGGTGGGCTCCAGGGCTGAGTGAAGCCAGGAATGAGGGGTTGTTTCAGTTCTGCCAGATGAAAAAAAAAAAATTGGATGTGACTATGTGAATATATGTAACAGCATTGAACTGTACATTTTAGTGATTAACACGGTAAATTTTAAATTATGTGCACTTTACCACAATTCAGAATTGTTTTTGGAAAGGTCGTTTTACCACCATTCAGCTCTAACACTGATGGCGGTTCACGCTGCTGTCCCAGGATGGGGTCATTACCTGGAGGGAATTCTGCTCACTACAGCAGACCATAGTGGCTCTCATCTTTCTAAGAACAGCTGAGCTTTCCTCTTTCTCCAGGTTTTTTGTGAAGGGCAGAAAAACGATGGTGTGTGTGTGCGCGCACGCACGTGTGTGTGTGTTGCATTCAGCAAACTGTAGAGTTCCAACCAGATGGACAATTTCTTCTTAAATGAAGCCTGTAGACACAGCTCCGGCTTTCACACCCATTATCTTCTGTGGCGCTCGCTAACCACAAAGGGGAAAGGGTGGATTGTATCATATCCGTTTTACGTGGGTTTAGACCAGGGTTTCTCTACCTTGGCACTGTTGGCATTTGGGGCGGGAGGATTCTTTGTTGTGAGGGCTGCCCTGTGCACTCTAACATGTCTAGCATTATCCCTGGCTTCTAACCACAGGATGCTCGTAGCACCCCCCACCCAGTTAGGACAACCAAAAATATGTAGAGACATTGCCAGGTGTCCTCTGGGGAACAAAGTCGCCCCTGTTTAAGAACCATCAGTTTAGGGTACCTGGGTGGCTCAGCAGGTTAAAGCCTCTGCCTTCGGCTTCGGTCATGACCTCAGGGTCCTGGGATCGAGCCCCATGTCGGACTCTCTGCTCCGTGGGGAACCTGCTTCCTCCTTTCTCTCCGCCTGCCTCTCTGCCTGCTTGTGATCTCTGTCAAATAAACAAATAAAATCTTTAAAAAAAAAAAAAAAGGAACCATCAGTTTAGAGGGTTTGAGTGAGATGTGGAAATGGGGATAGCTCCCAGAATGCTTTGCTGTCTCCCACTTGCTTGAGTCCTACCTGCCTCTATACAGAGATCTCTCGTTAATTTATTTCCACTTAGACCTTCTTGACTGAGCCATCTGTTTCCTGCTTGTTTGAGCCAATAACCCAAAACTTGGGACAAGAACTCAAACTGGACACTGGAGCACATTGCAGTACTTAGCAACAACGTTCTCCCGGCAGGCTTCCTCCTGCCTGTTGGCCTCTGCACGTGCCCTCCTCTCTCTAGAACCCCCTGATTCTGCATCTCGAACGTTTTAAGGATATTCTCTCCCCACCTTGGGTTATTTCCATCCTGTCTCACTTCCACTGGGCTTGGGGTTTGGGGAGGGGAAAAGAAAGCGACTGGATTTCACCCCATTTACACGAAAATGAAATTATATTTTGGATTGTTTCCCTTTTAATTCTTGGATATGAAATGTACTGAAATATTATTTAGAGCATTTTTTAGGGCTTCCATAGATTTTTTTAATTTTAAAGATTTTATTTATTTATTGGTCAAAGGGAGAGAACACAAGCAGGGGGGAGTCACAGGCAGAAGGAGAAGCAGGTTCCCCACTGAGCAAGGAGCCTGATGTGGGGCTTGATCTCAGGACCCTGAAATCACAATCTGAGCCAAAGGCAGACCCTTAACCGACTGAGTCACCCAGGCGCCCCGCATAGACTGTTTTAGAACAACTTGTGAAACTTTAAGTTTTCAAAACTTTCCAGATTGCTCACCTTTTAGTTTCTTAGGGGAGGGACTCCAGGTGTGGTGCCCCAGAAATGGGGTGACATTGAGTCCCAGCTCGTGGGCTCGACTGGTTGATGGCATTTGCCAAAGCTCTTCAAGAGCCAAGCAAGAGGTTATTCTTCATCTAACAGAGTTCTCTGGGTGCCCTTGGGCCTTAAAGTGGTGATTTCGGTGGTGTCCTGGGGTCTTTGGAACTCAATAGCACCACTCATGAAATCAGTGTCCACTTGGTGGGAGATAAACTTGTTGAGGGCCTGTCATGTACCAGGAACTGTGGTCGGCACCCTACACGGTTATCTCATTTCAATGCAAGCTGGCTTAAATTTACTCTCGACACCTCCAAGCCAGATCTGCAGGCAAACGTGTAGCCCAAGAATAAATAGATTCAACTTCAATAAGAAATGAGCTGTTTAATGACATTTCGGTGGAAATGAGGCAAGGAAAAGAGGGAGAGGGTAGGTGAGTTGAACTTCTACAGTGGGGAAGGCGTCAGCAATGGCCTTGAAGATGTTATGTCCAGTCCTGGCTATAGGCAGCCCCCCATCAGCACGAGTAAGGAGCAGGGGCTGGGGGCCTGCTGGGGCTGGTGACATGGAACCAGCCAGCACGCCAGCACATCCCAAGCTCCGTGGGGAGTCAATAGCCAAAAAGAGGCAGCAGGAGGACAGAGAACAACAGTCTGAGAGGTTGGGCCAAATCACAGAAGCCACAGAAGCTGCCAACATTCTGGGGAAGGCAGAATGCCAAAGATGGGAAACAGCTGACAATCCAAGTATGCGAGATCACCTTAACACCTGGACAGCCCGGTGGGGCCGGAAGAATGTGAAGAAGCCTAAGCTCCAGTGGATGGTGTCCAGCAAGCCAAGAGAAAGGGATTTCTAGGCAGACAGGGCCAGGTTGGGATGGGCCTCAAAGAAGAATAGGAGGGCAGGCCACTGTGACATAAGCATCCCTGAAGATAAGCCGGTGGAAAGAGCTTCTAAGGGCAGATGCAGGAAGGGGCAGCTCAGTTGATTCTGGACCAAGAGACTTCCTCTCTCTGCCCTTCTTTTATGCACCTCTTCTGTTCCCCAGGGTGAAGCAGCAAGTCTCTGCAGGTCTGTGGCTGGTGGCTGCAGCGCGGGCAGAAGCCCAGATCCCCTGGGGACCTCTCTGCTCCTCCAGAGAGAGCTCAGAGGCATAATTTAAGCAATTCACCATACAGAGAAGCCAGACATGGAAAAAGCATTTCACTGGGGTGCCTGGGTGGCTCAGATGGTTAAGCGTCTGCCTTCAGCTCAGGTCATGACCCCTGGGATGGAGCCCCACATTGGGCTCCCTGCTTGGTGGGAAGCCTGCTTCTCCCTCTCCCACTCCCTGTGCTTGTGTTCCCTCTCCCACTCTCTATCTCTCTCTGTGTCAAATAAATATACAAAATCTTAAAAAAAAAAATACAAAGGAAGGAAGGAAGAGCATTTCACCATCTCAGAAAAGTGTGCCAGAAAGGTGGGGGTCTGAAGGAAAAAGGTCTCTCTGTGATACAGGCAGTGCCTTTATGAACATAGAAGATGGGGTATCTCAGAAGAGGTAACCCCAGGCACGCGCATGCACGCGCGCGCACACACACACACCCATACATGCACACACACAAGTGTGAACACATAAAAAATCTCTATATCTCACTGATAGCTTATTCTGAATCCCTTTTTTTTTGAAAGAAGGAGTTCCATCCATCAGCCAGGACACTGCACCATACCTCGGGCCCTCCGTGAATCTTCTCTAACTCACTCCTGGCTCATATTGGCTAGGGGATGGCCCTCTCTAACGTGGGCAAATGAAAGCCAGCTCAATAGCCAGGGCAGAACACAAATGTTAGGCAATGGTGCTGACCCAGTGCCGCTGGTTACCATGACTTCAAGGTCACTAGGCAGCTTTCCTGGGTATCTCACCCCTATCCTTTCCATCAAACTCAAACTGACCTGAAAAACACCTAACCTGACCTACATTGACACTCCATCCTGAAGGTCAGATCTGTATTTCCATTTGCCAATCAACCTGTTGCAGACACAGCTGAACTCAAGGTGCCCCAAAACTGAAATCGTGTTCCCTGGAAAATTTGCTCTCTGCTGTGTCCCTTTTCTGTCACTGTGTTCCTGAGCTACCCACACTGGCCTTAGCCTTTATTGTGGCTCTCTCCTACCTGAGCAAGTCTAACTCCCGGGTGTGTGTGACCCTTTCCCTGTCGCTGCTACAGAGACAACTCCCTGGCACACACTTGGATCCTAACTCCGTCCTGGTTGCTCTCCTGACTTCCTACCCTTAACCCACCCCAACACTCATGCCACAGACATCTCCTACATGCATACGTATGTCATCCCCTCTTAATATTCTTCGGTGACCCCAAATCACATTCAGAAAGAAGTCCAATTCCTTGGCAAGGCCAGTCAGAGTCTGAATTGGGAGCCTCTGACCCTTCGCTCTCCTCTCCAGCCACAACAAAACCTCCCGTGCAGGGCTCTTGTGCGCTGCTGAACCAGACCCTCTCACCCCCGCCCCGTAGACTTGCTGAGTGTCACATCCCTCTGATCGCTGGCTTTCTTGTTTCCACCCCAAGGATGTGGAATGCTGACAGACCAGGGCAGTGCCCTGTCCACCGTGGAACCCCCTCCCTGCGCCTGGCACAGAGAGGACATCAGACGAACGTCGTGGAGTGCATGGTCTGCGCCGGGGCTGTGTGCGAGTCTACAGCGGCACAGACTTGTCTGGGAAAAGTCCCTCCGTCCCTTTAGAGCTTCACGGTCATACACTCTAGTTCCCGAACGACTCCTGAGAGCGGGTATTTTATTTCACAAATGAAACGTAATTAATGAAAGGGCCACTGCCCTACACCCCCCATGTTTCTTAACTACGTGTTTTGGATAAACCATTAACCCCCTTAAAACCGAGACCTCTGCACCGACAGCGGCCGGCCCACGGACACACCCGTCGGCGCGTCACACGCGCGGGCACGGCTCACTTCCAGGACCCCCACGACCGCCCTCACGCTAGCGCCGCGGCCGCCGGCGCTCCCGGCGCAGAGCCGAGCCGAGCGGCCGAAAACGCTCAGCCTAGCGACTTCCACGAGCGCAGCCGGGCGCCCGAGAGGACGCGGTCACCTCGGAGCGCCCGCTTCGGATCCGGCCCCGCGGCGCCCAACGCGGTCACACGCGAGGCCCGTCCGCCGCGCCGCAGCAGCCCCCAGGCCCGTCGTGAGCGGCCTCTGCCGTCCGACAGACTGCGGAAGGAGTGGACCAAAGCTCCCCTCTTCCTGAGAACTCCTGTCCGCCGCGCTCCCAGCGAGCAGGCGGAATCACGTGACCCCCTGGTCACAAGGCAGAGGTTTCCTCACGTGGTCTACGATCAAGCCAAATTGAAGAAAGTAATAAAATCCCATTGGCGCCGCTGGAGCCTGACCCGCGGGGCGGGGACTCGGGGGCGGGGCCTCCGACAGGGGCGGGGCCTCCGGCGGGGCGGGGACTCGGGGCGGGGCAGAGCAGACCTGCGCTCGCGGGGTGGAGCCCACTAGGGCCCTGCGAAACCGCCGCTCGCGCGGCCCCGGGCCTCCTCTGCCAGTCCGGTGCGCCGGCGCGCGGCCGCCTTTCACCCTGGCGAGCGCGGCGGCGGCGAGGCGGCGACGCCGGGAGGCTGCGGGTCGCGCTGGGCCACGTCCCGCCTGCTGCCGCTGTTGTTGCCATCCGTTTCAGACCTGCCTTTTCCACGCCTGACTTGTCCCCTGCTCTCTGCGTCCCGCACCTGCGCCGCGTGTGCCGGCCAGCAGCCGTCACTGCAGCCCCACGCCCCCTTCCGAGACTGGGCGCGTCTCTCCCGGCCAACCCTCGCTGCCGCCGGCGCACCGGCGCCGCTGAGGAGGCCCCGCTGAGGAGGCCCCGCTGAGGAGGCCCCGCTGAAGAGGCCCCGGGAGCCGGAGCCCTGCTTGGGGGCGGGGGTTGGGGGAAGAGGGAGAACCGGAACCGCGCGCGGGGGCGGGGCCGCGGCGGAGAGCGTTAGGGCACGTGAGGGCGCCTCAGCCAATGGCAGGGCACCTGGAGGCCAGTGGGGCGGGGCTGGCGCGGGGGCGGGGCGGGGGCGGCGGGGCGGGCCGGGGACCTGGGGGAGGGGCGGGGAGGGGCGGGCCGGGGGAGGGGCGGAGAGACGCCGCCGCCGCCGCCGCCGCCGCCGCCGCGGCTGCCGCAGCCTGTAGGAGCCTGGAAAAGGGGAAGTGCGAGCGAGCGAGCGACTCAGTCCCCGGGCGGCGGCGGCGGCGGCCGGGGGTCGCGACGGCCGGGGCGGGGCCCTGCTGCTGCTGCTGCTGCTGCGGGGGGCAGGCGGTGGCTGTCCGCACCAGCCATGCCGAATAAAAACAAGAAGGAGAAAGTGAGTCCGGGTCCGGGTCCGGGCCGCCCGACGGGCCGGGGCGGCGAAGGGAAGGGGCCGCGAGGAGGGCGGGCGGGGAACTGCTCGGGAGCGGGGAGCGGCGGGCTCCGGGATCCCGAGGGCGCAGGGGCGCCGGGCGGGGGCGGGGGGCGCCGGGGCCCAGGCCGGGCTGGGGTCGGGACGGCCCGGGCCGGCGTGCGGGGGCGCGGCCGCGGTGGGGGCGGCGTGGGCGCCCGCCTCCGGGCGGTGCGCGCGGTGGGCGTGAGGGGGCAGGTGCGGTGGCGGAGGTGGTTGACCCGGCCTCGCAGAAGCCTGGGCAGGGGCTGGAGGGGTGGGGGGCTGCAGCCGCTTGGAGGGACCCCCTCACGCTGGCGAAGGATTGTCTGCTCTCCTGGGGAAGCTCTGGGGCTCTGAAATACTATTCTTATCCCAGGTGGCGGCGGTGTTGGCTGTGAGTGTGCTGCGTTACATTTGGGGGTGGTGGGGGGTACGTCTTTGCTCCAGGTGGAGCTCCGTAGCGTCTCCGAGCCGCCGCGGAAATCCCGGCTCGCGGGGTTTACGGTGGGAGGCCAGAAAGGGATGTGATGTGCACCCATCAGAATGCCCCGCGCGCCGTCAATGTGGGTTCATCTGCTTCTCGAAGTTTTCAACGCCAAACACAGATCCAGAAAACAAGGAGGATCTGGATTTGGGGGCGGGGGTGTCGCGGCTCCGTGTCGGGTCTCTATATAACAGGAGGCAGAATTTGTTGATGGTATTGCTTAAGATTATCCGAAGTTCTGGGCAAACTGTGTAAATCCGTTTTAAAACTGCATTTTGGTGTATCTGATGTTTAGCCGTCTAAAAATTGAGAAGCCTAATTGATTTGCTTGATGTTTCCCAGGAATCACCAAAAGCAGGGAAAAGTGGAAAAAGTTCAAAAGAAGGACAAGACATAATAGACTCAGAGGTAACTGCTCTCAAATATTCCCTTTCCGTTTTTTCGTGAACTCCTTTTAACTACGGGCAGCACAGCGTGGTGAAAACCAGGCTCTTCTAGAATGTTTCCCTGCACGAGATTGTCTGCGAGTCTCCTTTATAAACTGAAATTCCAGTTCTTTCGGTTTTCGTTATTTTAGTCTGGGAAAAGACGGATGGGTTTATGGAAGTTGTGTCTGTGCAACTGGTATTTTTAAGTTTACGACCCCCGCCCCACCTCAGATGCAGCCTCCCTCCTGCAGAGGCTGGTTTCCCCACGGTTGGTCGTTTGTGCTTGTAGCTTTCAGATCCTCCTCCCCTTCCTTCCTTTGCAAGTCAGCCTTCAGGTCAGGTCCGTCCCTCCCAGTGGCTCCTCCTCCTCTCACCTTTGATTCCCTGGTGCGGTCTTTGTGCTCTGCTGATGTCTGATGCCCAGAGCCTCTTTCCGTAGTCGCATGGGTTGGTACCTCTCAGCTGAGTTAGTTTGGGTACTTGAATACGATCCTCTGTCATCTGTCACTTGTTCTCTCTCTGCGTTGGCCAGTCCTCACTTCTTTTGCTTCTCCGCTGTGGACTCACCGAAGAGCCGCGGGAATGCCCGGTGCGGACGGTGTCTCCCTGGTGGGGTGGATGGCGTTCCTGGGCACCCAGGTGCTGGCACTTGGCCTGTTCTTCATTGGGAGCAGTTGTTGAGCTAGATCCCCTCAGGGGAAGGATGCAGCAGCTGTCTGGACCCAGGCTGAGCGAGGACGCCCTTTCGGATCACTGGTAGCCAAGAAGCGGCTTGCTCGTGGTTCCATGTTCTCCAGAGCTGGATCACCCAGGTCCCTGGGCTTATCACAGATGACATTAATTTCAAGTGTCAGACCCCCTTCCTGTAAGTCGAATTAGAATGAGTTCCATGTCATCTGGGGAAACACAGTTAACTGGTGATTATAGGCATCGCCTTTTTTTTTTTTTTTAAGCCCTGGGGAGTGGTATCTTTTCCTTATCATTTGGTGCATTCTAAGCCTCCCTTCTCTTTAGCAGGTGGTTGGTTCCAGCAAATCTGTCACCCTCCCCGAAGCAAAAAGAGATCCAAAGGTTCCTTAAATATCAGTAGTTGGGAATTACTGGTGCCAGTTCTTCTCTGCCCTGTCTTTATACCGGATAATCACTTTTTACGGTGACATTCTTGTTTTTGACTTGCTTCCTTCCGAGTCAGTTTTTTGACTAAATCGATTTAAGTGAAATTTAGTCCCTTTGCAAGGGTAATATGCATTTTCTTTCCTTTTGTTTACCGGTGTTTCATTAAAGCTGCTAAGGCTTCCAGTACTCCCCCGAACCTTCCTCGGTCACACACCTGTCTCTTCTCACCGTTAGTGTGACAAAGAACATCAGTGGTCTGGTTCATTTATTCCCATTTTAGCAGTACGAACCTGACTTGAAGGATGGATAACATTAAGTTTGAACCTGGAAAGTCCATCCGTTCACTTAAAGATCACAAACCCGCTAGTACGTACAGTGCATGTCTTTAAGGTGGTTTGGGTTCCTAGACTGTCAGCTGCTTAAGACTCTTTAGGTGTGGCCCCCTCCAGTGCCTGAGTGTGATGCCCCACTTGTCTTTTTGTATTTTTTCTAGAGCTACTGTCTAAGAGCTGGAGCTACAGAGCTTGAAATTACCACCGAAAAATACTGAAATGGTGGGCCCTTCACTGCTTCCTCATAAGGATACCAGAGGCAACAAGGCCCATTAAGCAGGACAGTGGGCACATGACTGTGTACGTTGTTTTTGCAGGAGTACTAATTGAGGCACTTCAGTTCATTTGAACTTTGGGTTGAGCCTGAATTTGTTCGATGTCGGTTCCCTTCTCAGTCTTCATCCCACTTCTTCAGCTCTGGTTCCACCCACGTGCAAATACGGTTGACCGCTCGGGGCACGAGACCCTCATTGCGCACTTTTTCCCTCTCCTGTCAACGTTCCTCTGAACTTGAATGTTTTTGACCTGAACCGTTCAAATAGGACTGCTTTTCTCGTGCTGCTTTTCAGACCTGTTCAGTGTCCCATCACCTTCACAGCCGGCTCTCGCTCGGGTCAGCCTGTGAACTCACCTGGGGTGGGGGCCTTTCCCCCATCCCGGCCGGTCCCAGCCGGAGGGGCGTGCAGAACAGGAGTCCGCCCAGGGCAGAGTAGCCAGGCTTGGGAAATCATCTCAACAGAGAACACATTAAAAAGAACTTGGCCCGTGGTTGGTTGACTTAACACACCACTTCAAGACTGGAAAAGGTCCTTACACTCAAATCCTGGCTGGCTGTAACCCAGCCTCACGGAAAACAGAGGCACCAAGTGGCTGATGCTGCAGAACACTTTTCTGTTAGAACAAAGGAACATTTCATTGTACAGGGGTGTTTAGGAAGACAAAGTTCTGTGGTAGAGGATAGAGAGGTGTAGGGGAACATATTTTAACCTGGGGAGTAAAAATGCTGACTCCTGAGTGCCCTAAGTGATGCCACCAGCTTCCATGGCCCTGTTTCCTCACCTCTAAAAACAATGGAGAGTTTCAGATTTGGCCATTTTTAATTCGATGGGATAGATTAGACATGACCCCTCTTGAAAAAGTTTTCCCTGCGAGATGTATGGCAGAATACATCTTCCAAGTAACAAAATAGCAGTAAAGGTCATAACTGCTGCTGGGCACGTTTTTCTAGAAATTTCTTCTCGAATGATGTGTACTGGTTCATTTTTGTTTGTTTTATTCTCTTTCAAATAGGATGTTTTAATTTATACACTCGAAACTAAAGTTTCTGCCCAGTACTTACAGGTTTATTTCGTGGCACACTTAAGGAGTGAGGCCACAGGTGGGCTCCTGGGTGCTCAGGGGACTGACAGAGGGGACTCCGCTCTGAACATCTGTCCTTAGTGTCACGTTCAAAGCTGGCAAACATATCTAGTCCCCCTTGAAGAACATTTAGAATCTTCATTGATCACTCAGAGATTTCTAAAGTCTGTTCTGGAAGGTGAGACCATGCCGTGGTGGTTTTTATAGTAGCTGTTTTAATTTGTATACTGCATCCAAAGTTATGTTTTTAAGTGTTAATGCTCTCTGTAAAGTGATTTGTTTCAAGCACATTAAAGGTTGTTTTGAGCACTGCTCTCTGGTCCTGTATGTTACCTGTCCTGCTTCAGTGTAGTTTGGTCTGGAAGTCTCTACGGCAGCTCTGACGTAATACCTCTTCCTGGAAGAAAGCTGAATGGTCCTCTCCAGCTCGTTAGCTCGTTTTGACATCTTCTGCCCTTAGCCATAAAGTTTTTCTCTCTATAGTCCGTCCCTTTACATCCCAGGCAATCCACCTCAGTGTTGCAGAGATGGGGAGCCAGGCTTGCTGAGGTCCCACAGGTATGGCTGGCGGAGTCCTGTTTGAGAAAATGAACCAGAAATTTCAAAAACATGATTTCATCTTATAATAACCCCCATTACCTGGTAACAGAAACAACATTTTGGTGGAAAGTATTTCTTAAGAAAATCTGACTTTCTAGGCACTCGGCTGTGTAGCAGGAATTTTAACCTGAGTGTTGGAGGGCAGTGGAAGTGGTCTGTCGGCAGGTGTGTTTCCTAGGGAGAAGGCTGTGACCATCACCTCCTAAGGGGAGAGTCCCCGACTCCCCTCCCCATAACACCAAAGCCACTGTCTACAGACTGAATTCTGAGCTCATGCTGTCCCTAGGGGCCGCCTCTGCCACACTGCCCATCATTCTCTCCCCACTTTTTTTCCCCACACGACCCTAAACGGGACCCCAGTGACACTGAGAGAGGACCCAGAGGACCAGCAGTTTTTATATATATATATATATATTTTTTTTTTTTTAAACTCCTAAGTGTCTGTTACACAGAAGTGGAATTCCTTGCTTTTGATCACCATGTCTTTGCCCACTTTCCCAGCCGCTCTGCATCGTCTTTGCTTAGAACCCTGGTGTTCCAGAAGGATGGGGGCTCTGCAGAGGGGCTAGCCAGCTGTGAGTGGGAGGGCATGAGTTAGGAGCAGGTTCTGTGAGCTTCCTGTCCCTCCCCAGGACTCGCTGCTCCTGCATGTGACCATGTGGTTGGCAGCCCCCCAGTGCCTCCTCCCAGGTGAGACCCACTGCCCTGAGCAGGCGCCCCATCTTTCGTGTCATTGATAGGTAGACCAGATGCCTCCCCACGGTGCTGCCCTGTGTGCTGGGGGATGCTTGCCAGCACCCGGCCCTCCCCACTAGACAGCAGTGGCTGCACACTTCTCGGGTTCTGACAGCCAGCAGTGTCTCCGGACATTGCCAGATGTCTCCTACAGGGCAAAACGGCCCCCGGTGAGACCCCTGCTTTAGAAAGACTCTTCCTCGAAGTAGTATATCCGCTTGCAAATCATGCCTGATACATACTTCTCCCCTGGCAGGGTTCAGACCAAAGGAGCCTCAGCATCCCTTCATGCTCTTAAAAATTGGGGTCCCAAAGAGCTTTTATTTAGGTTGGCTTTAGCTGATAACTTTTCCTGCTAGAAATTAAAACAAATTTTTTAAACATTCCTTAATTCATCTTATAGTAATACATGCAATGCATGTTTTAGGATGTTTTTACGAGAAATAACTATTCACAGAAATGCACTGAGAAAAATGACATTGCACCATGTTTTTGCAGATTAATGTCTGGCTTAGTAGAAGCTCACTGGCTCCTTGAGTCTGGTCCTGCATTCAGTCTGTTTTGATACCCTGAGCCTTGTAGCCTGTGAAAAATTGACCTGATGATGGTTATAAAGGTGAATCATGGCTTTGTGTTATTGTAAAAGCACGGACCCCAGAAAGTGCCTGCAGGAACCCCCCTCTTGGGGTCCCCAGACCTCACTTTACGACGTGACCTCCCCCGTGCTCTTCACCGCCCATCTTAGTCCCTTCATCTCCTTACCTCAAAGTCAGGGTCACTTAATCTGAAATTTTTTTTCTCACCGTTTTGGCCCCTACTTTTTCCGTCTTTTAAATTTGAAAGCAATTATTGGCTCAATCGGTTATTTACCATTTATACTGCCTTGGACAACTTTTATTTACCTTGATTCACCTCCCTAACTAGGTTAAGTACTCGAGGACAGCAATTTAACTTGATTCTTCTTGGCGCTTGCCATGTATGTGAGGACCTGGAGGCCAGAAGTGTTTGTTGGTGGATTTTAAAAGTGCTCAGGAGGAAGGGGAGCTTCAAATCAATTAGCTTGCTGGGGGTTCTGATATGGTAAATTAGAAGGGGGGGATCTTGTTTCTTTATCTTTTGATCCTCTAAGGAAATTCTGATGCAGAGTTGTTTTGTTTTTGTTTTTGTTTTTGTTTTCCAAATAAATAGCAGTGGACTAAAACGGAAGATTATGGTACTTGGGTGTTTTTCTAATGTCCTATGAAAGGTTTGGGTTTTTTTAAAATTTTATTTGTTTGAGAGGGAGCGAGCACATGAGAGGGGAGGAGTCAGAGGGAGAAGCAGACTCTCTGCTGAGCAGGGAGCCTGATGCAGGACTCAGTCCTGGGACTCCAGGATCATGACCTAAGCCGAAGGCAGTTGCTTAACCAACTGAGCCACCCAAGCACCCATCCTGTGAAAGTTTTAGAAGAGGGTTTTGGTTTTGCTTTTGCTTTGCTCTGGAGGTCAGTGGTAAGATATACAGTGTCCTAAGATCTTATTTTAATGAAAGCAGTTCAAAACAGGATTTCCCTTTAAATATAAGGCTTTCAATGTGATCTTCAGTGCTTTATATTTTTCGTTTTGAGTTTTTCAAAAAATTTTGGAAGTTTTTTTCAGTAGAACATACATATACAATTGGCCCTTGGACAACATGGGGATTGGGGGTGCCAGTCCCTCCCAACACACACACACAGAGCGAGGAATCTGTTGTATAACTATTGACTCCCCCAGAACTTAACTACTAGTAGCCCTGTGTTGACAGGTAGCCTTACTGATAGTAAAAACAGCTGCTCAACACATACTTGGTATGGTACAGTTACTGTATACTGTGTTTTTACGATAAGGTAAGGCAGAGAAAAGAAAATGCTAAGAAAATCAGAACACAAAATACATTTAAGTGTAGTATTTATTGAAAAAGAATTGGGCCCATGCAGTTCAAACCCGTGTTGTTTAAGGGTGATGTATATTTTTTTTAATATTTTATAAATTTTATATACATATTAGAAAGTTTTGTTTTGATCATCTTGTTCTGTACAAGCACTGGGGAAGATAAAAAGAATGTGGTCCTCACATCTTAAGAAATTAAGTGTTGACCATTTCTGTTATTCACAGTGTCCCACCTGTTGTTCATGGGCGTTCGGGAGTAACTTGACCCCCCCATCCATCACACCAGGCAGCTGCTGAAGACAAGGGTCAAGAAGGAGCACATTTCTCGTGAAGACCCCAACCAGAGGAAATAGTGCTTTAAAGCACCTGAGCAAACACAGGGTCACCATGAAATTGGAACCCCAGAAAGACCTAGGGTGTGTGTCACAGGCGGGAGCAGTCAGCACTCCGTCCCTTTTTAGGAAAAGGTTCGTTACATGATCCATAATTCTAGAAAGAGTTCAGTGAATTTCATGAAATAATTTATCTAGTGTTCTCGTTCACGGAAGAAGCCCAGAGATCCCCCTGCTGTTCGAGCAAGTGCGCTCTGAGTGCAAGCCTTCAGCCCTCCCGTGTCAGGGTGGGGAGCTTTCCACCTGCTTCTGCCGCGTGAGTCAGTCTGCCACCGGCATGAATCACGGTGATATTTCCCCAAGTCACAGGGAAGATTCATGTGAAAGATTTCAGCTATAAAAAAGCTCCAGCTTTGCCTTACAACATCGGGTGCCTGCCAGGGTCAGGGCTCGGTGGCATCTGGTTTGGCACGACGTTACAGGTCATGATCTCACACCTTCCCGTCCGTATGTGGTGCTCAGCCAAGACTTGGCGGGGCCCTGCTTCTGGTCTGGTTTGGGAAGGACCACTGCAGGGAAGCCTGCTGCCCAGATCCAAATCCGAGCCGTGCTGTCATCTGCGTTTTCTCCACCTGGGGGAGTGAGAGGACAAGGCCAGAACCAAGTGGGGGGGGTGCCGGGGCGAGGGGAGGTAGGGGGGTAATTTGTTTGAGGACACCGGATTTCCTTCATCTTAAATATTTTATTAAGACGAGATTTAGCATGGCTCTGAAGGGGTAGCAGGTCTGAGCTCGTGCTGTTCTTGCCCAGTGGGAATGCCGGAATGCCGGCAGGATGCTAGCCATGAGCCACCTGTGGCCCTTGAAATGTGTGGAAATCAAATTAAATTTAAGAATTCAGCTCCTCAGTTATACAAGCCACATTTCGAGGGCTCGGGAGCCGCGTGTGGCTGGTGGCTACCCACCCCCACCCCGCCCCGGACAGCAGCTGAAGACCACCTCCCACTTCACAGAAAGCTCTGAGGGGCAGAGAGGCCTATGACCTGGGCAGTAGCTTCCAAAATAATCCCCGTTCGGGTGTGTGTCCCTTCCTTTAACTGCATCAGCTATCGCTCTTGATACAAAGTACCAAATTTAGAAGGAAGCGGGTGCAATTAGGGGAAAAGGGGACAGTGGAGGAGAAGGGAAGTGAGGGGCGAGGAGGAGGAGGCCCTGCTCGCCCCAGGCCACGACTGGCCTCTGTTGTGAGGAGCAGACGCCAGTGTGCGGACGAGGCCACGGGGTCTCCCAAGGGAGTTGGCCTGGGGAGACCCAGGGACACATCGCCCCTCCTGTCTTCCTTTTCACACGTTTTCTCTTTATCTGTTCTGGTGGTCGAAACACACGTGGTTAAAAAATAAAACAGTACAAAAATCCCTGCTCTCACTGCCCCTGATCCACACTCTTGGGAGCGAAGCTGTCACCCCCCTGCTCTGCCGCCTAGCTCCGTGGCCCGGGTCTTACAGGAAGAAGTCTGGCGTGGTCCTGGAGGGCGGTGCCCTGTCCGTCACAGGAGTGACCCTTCTCTCTCCCCAAGTCATTTTCTTCTCTGCAGGCCATGCTTTCCCCGTCATGGGCTTTCCCCAGGCGACTCATTCACGGTCACCCCCAGGCATGTTCTGAGACCGTCTAAAGCAGTGAGGACCTTCGTGGGTGCTGGGGGCGGGGCGGGGGGAGCAGCACGGGACACACAGCAGGGCCCGTTGGCTTTCAGACAGTGCCAGGGGTGCTGGTGGGTACAAGGGGCGCCGGTGGCGTGTGAAGTTTGGTTTCTCACCCTGCAGAGCCGTGGCCCTGGGGCTGTCCACACCGGGAGCGCCCTCTGGTCACTGCAATGTCGAAGCTGCTCACGCGTTTCCAGCCGGCTTCAGGTGGCCCCGGTCGGTCTCACCAAGGAGAGGATGTTGAAGGTGCCACCCGAATGGGAAGTGGGAGGCTATGGTGCCGAGATCAGGGGGAGGAGGGCATTCCAGCCAGAGCAAGCAGCCAGTGCAGAGACCCGAAGGCGGGCGTGAGCTTGGGTGTGTGCTGGGAGGAAGGCCAGGCCGGCTGCAGACAGACGAGGGGGGCCTGAGCAGAAGGGATAAAGTCAGAGAGGTGGGGTGCAGGCAGGGAAGGTGCAGTAGGATCTTGTCAGCGGCCCTTGGCAGGATTTGGGGTTTTCATTCTTATGGTGGTGGGAAACCAGTGAGCTGGTTTGAGCAGGGAGAGGGGGTGGTCGGACCACATACTACAAAAGATCCCCGCGGTGCTGTGCAGGACGTAGAGGGGCGAGAATCGGAACCAGGGGCGCTGGCTGCAGGCCCGTCAGCTGCCCAGCCCCCGCGCACCCAGAGCTCCTGCAGCCTCCCGGCCGGAAGGGCCGCCGTGCAGAGAGCCGTGCTCGGAGGGGCCGCCCCAGCGTAGCAGCCTCAGTGTTTCCTAGACAGCCTGGTTTCTCGGGAGACCACCTTTTTCGCCCTTCTCAGCACTCGGCCTGACTCCCCAGCCGCGGGCTTGTCCCAGCACCTCCTGCTGAAGAGTGTTCCCCGCAGAGTAGTCTTGGCTCGTAACTCTGGGGCTGTCTCTATTCCGGTATCGTGTTCTTCAGATGCACTTTCTTTCTAAAGCTCTCTCAAGGCATACGCGTCGGCTCCTCAGGCTCTGGGGCTCGTGGTCTCTGGCCCGTGGCGGTGCTCGTTCAGCATACGACCGCAGCAGGGGAGAATTTTGGAAGGCGTCGGGAGGGCAGAGCTGCTTGGATGGCAGACCCAAGGGAGGTGGTGTCCGAAGTCCAGGGACTGAGCGAGGTCCCCAGTCTGGCCCCACGGCTCCCTGCACGATCCCGGGAGATGGCCCCGCACTCCGAGGAAGGGCCCTGCCCAGTGTGACAACTGCTCCGGGCGCCCGCACTGGTTCGGGCTCAGGACAGCGGCTGGCCACGCGTGGGCTGGGGGGTCGCAGAGACTGTCGGGGAACATGGGCAGTTCTGTGTGGGCAGTGCCCCCTCGGGGCGCCGACCCCTTCGTGTCCCGTTGGCTGCTGGTACTTAGCCCTGAGGAGAAGGAGGTGTTCAGAGCGTCTCCATTTCTCCAGGCCCCTGCCTTGCTCTGCTGCTCCAGGACCCCTTCGGGCCTCTTCATCTCCTTGGGCCTCGCCTCCCTTCCAAGCACTTCTTGTGGGTGACCACGTATGTCTGCACACCCCAGGGAGGGCATCAGATGGACAGCCATTCTGTCCTGTCCCGTCTGTCCTCTATTCTTTTTTTTTTTTAGATTTTTTTTTTTTATTTATCCACTTGACAGAGAGAGATCACAAGTAGGCAGAGAGGCAGGCAGAGAGAGAGGGGGAAGCAGGTTCCCCGCTGAGCAGAGAGCCCGATGCGGGGCTTGATCCCAGGACCCCAGGATCACGACCTGAGCCGAAAGCCGAGGCTTTAACCCACTGAGCCACCCAGGCGCCCCTGTCCTCTATTCTGTTGTCACTGCACACCGGGGCCCAAATCGGCTCCTGGTGCAGCTGTCCCTCAGCCACGCCTCCCCTCGGTGGCCTTCCCGTAGGCACACGGCACGATCAAGCCCCTCGCCTTCCAGACAGTCCGAGGTCCCTGCTATGGCAGTGCTGTTTGCCCTGTCACTGCTCTTCCCGCCACCTTCCCAAAGCTGTTACAGACACCCCAGTCCTCCCCAGATTGGCCTCAGCCCAGTGGCCTCTGCTGCTGCCTCGCTGCCCTCAGCAGCCTCCACCGGCCACAGGATGACGAGTCCAAGTCCGCAGACTTCGGCTTTCAGGGCCGTCGGATGGGTCGACCTCCTTCCTGAACACTCTTCCCTCAGCCTCGTCCTCCTCCTCGGCGTCCTCCGCTGCCACCTCTGCCACGCTGCTCCCCGCGGGGCGTCTCCCTCATCAGTGACTTCAGTGACTGTGTAGACAGGAAACTTCCAAGTTCACGTCCAGCTCACATGAGGTGTCTGAGAGCCAGCCACACAGCGCACCGCCAGGCCCTGCGCAGGCAGAGTAGGCAGCTGAGGGCGGCCCGGCGGCGGCCGGGACAGCACTGCGGCCCTGGTCCGCAGGAAGAAGAGAGCGTCGTGGAGGAGTGAAGAAGGGGGCGTCGCCGTGTCTTCCACTCGGACCCAGAGTGGTCATGACCCGGCTTCTCAGCCCCTTTCTCCTTCCCACCGCAGTGACTGGGGCCGCCAGCTGCCCCCTGCTGGTTCCCGTGCCCCCCGCCGGCGCCCCGCGTCACCCATGCACCTGCCGTCCGCTGGTGCGGTGTGCGGTCAGCCTGGCAGCGGAGACCGTCCCCTCCCCTGCCATCCGCAGTCCGCACTGCAGCCTGAGGCGCCTTTTGAACAGGGAGGATGGATTCGCACCCTCGCCCTGCTCAGGGATCCCTGCGCGGCTTCCAGGTCCCTGCCAGGTCAAGGTCAGACTCTGACCCGGCTGGTGGGCTCTGCCAGCACCTGGCCCCCAGGCTCCCCTGGAGCCTGCCTGTCTGCAGCGACGAGACAGCCACCTCATAGCCAAGCCCATCCGGGCAGGCAGTGGCCCACAGAGCGGAGTGCGCCACCCGGAGGCCTCAGGAAGCCACCCTCGGGGTGGGCAGGGGCGAAGCGGGGCCAAGGCACAGGCCCGGCCGGAGCAGGGGCTGGTGACCCGAGCATGGGGCTCTATAGACCACTGTTAAGCCAGCGGGCTGAGACCCCTGAGAAGTGGCTGCAGTGGGTTAGCCTGGGTCATGGGACCAGGTCTTCTTTCTACAAGCTCATTCGGCCTGCCCCAAGGACAGTGCTGTCGGGGAGGGAGGCCAGCAGGGCCCACACAAAGGGGCCAGGGGCTCCGAGTCAGCAGGTCTTGGGGATGACTTTCTGCTCTCAGACGTTCGAAGGCTCATCTCAGCGTGTGTCCTCCACGGGCTGTGGATGCGCGTGGCGTTAACTCTGTTTCATGAGTTAGCCAGTCGCCCGGTGCTGGTGTTCCAGGCTTTGCTGCAGGAGCTGGGGGTCCGCTCCTGTCTGGGAGGGAGTCGCACGTGTCCCATTGTCCTCGGGGTCAGGTGCACGGGGTTTGGCGTCGTAGGAAGTGGAAGGGAGATGTCAACTTTAGTAGACGTGTGCATGTAACAACATTTAAAACAGGGACCTGGCCTAGGAGGCGCTGTCTGTGACTGGGGAATGAAAACTAGGGGTTCTAGGGAATTCTGGGAGGAGAAGAGGTATGGGCGGCATTTTTAAGGAAGAAGACCCAGCTTTCACAATCAGGTGGAAAGAGAGACAGGTGTCAAGGGCCACGTCCAGGAAAGCCCTTTCAAGGCAGACTGTGGGAGGGGAGGGAGCCTGGGCCCTCGCTCCCGATTCAGAGTCCTGTCTGCATGCGGGCGTCTGGCATCGTGGAAAACGCTTCCCAAGTTGTCCTAAGCACCTTATTTAAAAATAAAGCTTTTCTGACTTCTTAGTAAAAATTCAACTCCCGGAGGAGAGCACATAGCCGGGGGCTTAGGCTGGCGTGTCTACTCTCCTAACTCAGTGTGACTGGAAGGGTCTTGGCCGGTTTGTGTTTCTAGGATGAGCTTGGTAGGCTTTTCAGAAGTGCACATGTGCATGTACAGACTCCGTTCTTTTGGGGACTGAAAGTGTGGAAGGAGTGAGCAGTTTGCACAGAGAATCTTGACGGTCAGCGCTCAATTGACTCTCACAGGGGCCAGGCCCATCTGAGCTCCCTGGGTGCCCTCGCCCCATGGGCCTGTGCGGGTGTCTGCTGCACGTGCCCCCTGCCCCCCCCCCGCCACCTCTGCTTGGGTGTTTGCAGGCTCTTCTCCCCGACTGAGGCAGATGTGTCCTCAGACACGTGTCTCGGTGAGATCCCCAGGCTGCTGTGCAAAGGACCACAAACTGATGATCTCACAGTCCCAGGGGTCAGACATCTGAAATGGGGCCGAAATCGGGATGGCAGCATGGCTAGTTCTTCCTCGAAGCCCTGGAGGAGAATTCATTTCTGGTCCTCTTCCAGCTTCCAGAGGCCTCTTGCGCGTCTTGGCTCGTGACCCCTTCCTCTGCCTTCCAAACCAGTGCCCTGGCTTCCAGCAGTCTCTCTGAGGCTCTCCCCTCTGCGTTGTCATCTGCTTGTGTTGCCTTGTCTTGTCTTGTCTTGTCGAGACCTGTGTGATGACGCGGGGCCCATGCTGACAGTCCGGGATCCCTACCTCGTCACCGTTCCAGAGTCCCTTTGGCCAAGTAAGGAAGCGTATTCTCAGGTTCCAGGGATTCGGACATGAACGTCTTTGGAGGGTCACAGTCATCAGCCTCTATATATGTCAACCTCTATGGGAAATGTTTAGAGTAAAAAGTTTGAAGGAAGACGTGAGAAATGAGGTGTGTCTGTAAATTACTGGAAATCCAGCATCACGAGCAGCGGGAGGTCACTCAGACTCCGGCCACTCTAAGGACTGGTGTCTACGGCGGAGGGGAAGGGGCGGTCCCTGAGCAGGACTCGTATGTTCATTCCAGATTCTAACTGTGCCGTAAAAGACAACGGTTTGAGATACGCATGTGTTTCTGTTTTTATTTCGGAAACAGATTTCCAGCAGGAAAAACAGCCTTGTGGCCACCCCATCAACAGTGTCTAGTAAAATGAAAGTACCAGCGCCTCAGCCCATAGTGAAGAAGGACAAGCGGCAAAATTCCTCCCGGTTTAACGCCGGCAATAACAGAGAACTTCAGAAACTACCGTCTTTAAAAGGTAATCTCTATTATTTGTCTTTTAAAAGTCCAAGCGTGCCCATGTAGGGAGATGGAGTCATAGCTGGGTAGCTCGCCAGCTTCTCCCGCCTCGGCTGTGTTTAGTTTCTATTCGGGTCACTTTATTAAGGTTTGTGTTGTTCTGTTTTTTCAATTAAAATGCCACTACCTGACTGACCCAAAGGATATCCCAGATTCCAGAGCCGTCGGAGATAAAAATGTAATCGCAACTGTGTTCTACGTGTAACACACTGGAAAAGGCAGAGGGGAGGCTTTAAATCTGTCCGTGTGAACCGTCACCAGGCTGCCTGGTGTCCCCTTCAAGTAATTCTCCCCATGGCACTTGTCACCTGTGAGCTCCAGCGAGTCAGAAAGGAGCCACTGCCAGGGGACAGGTTTTGAAACTATAGCAGTGCCTCTCTGCTTTCCTGGGGTTGGAGAAGTGAGAACTGTAACCATAGTCTTTTGTGGACTAATTCTTTATGACTCATTTGGGGCTTACACTGCCCAGGGGTTTTCTATTTGAGATCAGTCAGGAAAGGGTGCCCTTTGCTTTGACTTTCCCCCAAAATGGTACCGTTGCCTCTTTCCATCCAAGGGCGTTCAGTCCCTGTAAGTACTTCCCCAGGAGATGTGGAGGTTGAAGTACGTAAGACCAAGGAACATAGCGTAAGGACCCCAAAGTCAAACACGAACCTCTGAAAACCTTTATGTTGACTAAGATATTAAGACTAGCCTTATAAATAAAGCCCCAGACGTTTTGCATACCTCCAGTTACTAACAATGGGTCTTTTGCAAGATGTATGAACCCAGAGCAGGAGGTGCATCTATGCAGGTGTATTCCAGTGCCTTCCAGGGCCAGGTCGCGGGTTCAGTGCAGACGAGCCAGGCAGGGGGAGGAATGAATGGAAGGAGCGAGGAAGGAACGCAGGGGGAGGGACCAGCTGATGGATTCGCAGACACACTTCCTGCTGCTCACCTGCTGGGATTCCTGCTGTCCCCGCAGCTTACAGAGCATGAATCGGGCTTAGGCTTGATTGAGTGTTGTCGTTGTTTGATTGAGTGCTGTGGTCGATAAGACTTGGGGAGGGGTGAGTAGACGGAGCACAGGAGATTTTCAAGACAGTGGACGCATTCTGTATGCTACCAGGTTAGGGGATACGTGGAATTCTGCATTTGTCAAAACCTGTAGAGTACACACGAACACAACCTCTCGGAAACTGAGGTGTGTAGTTTATAATGATGCGTCGGTATTGGCTGATGAGTTGTAACAAATGCAGAAAGTTGATGACGGGCAACAGGGGCCGGTGATCGGGAAACTCCGCGCTGCACGTCCAGGGTTTCTGTGAGCCGTAAAGTTGAAGTCCAGTCGTTTCAAAACAACCACCACCACCGCAGAACAGGCTAGTACTGCTGTCTTCTGAGACCCTCCGCTGAGTCTTCCCTGCGACACTGTCCCCTCGACACTCCTGCAGCGCGCGCCCACGGTCACGGTCTGTCTCTGATGGGGACTCACCCCTGCTTCCCGGTTCATGCGTCATTCCCACCTGCATCTCCGGCTCTCCGCCCGGGACCACTTTCCCTCTGATGACGACGACGTCCCGTAGAATCTCCTTCAATGAGGGTCTAGCAGTGGCACGTTCTTCGTTTATTTCTCTGGAAAGTATCTCTATTCTGCCCTCATTCCTGAGAGATGTTCACTGAGGCCTGAATCGTTATTTTCCTTCAGAACAACGAAGCTGACCGTTTCATTGCCTTCACCTTCCCTCCGCATCGAGAAACCAAAGTCAGTGTGTGAAGGGACTGTGACTCTGACCACTGTTTTGATTCTTGTCTGTAATGTTGCTCTTTCGTTGCTCCCCTGCTGGGTATCCAGACGCGGCTTTGTTTATTGTCCGTCTTTTTCGGGACTCGTCGTGCACCCACAGATCATTCTGTTTCCTCGGGGCTGGAAGGCTCCCTGCCCTTATAGCTTCTGCATTCGTCTCCTTTTTCCTTTGGCTTTAAACAAGTATGTATTGGGCTTTTTCATTTACTGTCTTTTTATTCCTCCCCTGTGTTTCTCCAGCTTTTTGTGACTTCCCAAGCTATATTTTCGATGAGAGGGTCTTCTTACATTATGGCTGATGAAGGACCGGTTTTCTTTTAATTTTCAACCCTTCATGGGAGGAATGCCTTCATAATATACAGTGAGAATAATTAACTATACCAATGAAATATAAAATTCAGCATTTAAGGTTATTATAGCCAATAGACATAAAATTACCTTGCTGAGTTGCTCACACAATCTCTGAACACAACGCTCAACTTCTGTCACCTTGCTGGGACTCTGCAGGTCTGTCTTGTATGGGCCAAACTCCCCTTGTTGGGCTTTTCATCTCAGACATCCTTTTTCATTTACAGAAGTTACGTTTTTCACCTGTAGTATGACTTTTTCCTATTTTTCTGGTCTTCCGTCTCTGTGGGTGGCGTAAACACCGCAGCTTCGCTGTCTGCGTCAAATGATGTTATCACCGTTGCCAGACTTTGTTCATGCGGTCTTCCTCCCTTGAGTACCTGTTTTCTACCGTGTGCTGGTCATTGAAGTCAACTATTTAAATTAAGTCCAAACCTAAAACGAAAATATCTTCGGGCACCTGGCTGGCTTGTTGGTTAAGCAACTGCCTTGGGCTCAGATCGTAATCCCGGAGTCCCGGAATCGAGTCCCACATCGGGCTCCCCGCTCAGCGAGGAGTCTGCTTCTCCCTCTGACCCTCTCTCTCTCATGCTCTCTCTCTCACTCTCTCTGTCTCTCAAATAAATAAATAAAATCTTAAAGAAAAAAGAAAGCATCTTCTTCTGCAGGGATTTATTTTTGCTGTTTCTGCCAGATGCCATTGGCAGTCTGGGCGTGTTGTAAATCACAGCACGAGTTTCTTACAACTTGTTAAATTAGTCAAGCCAGTTGTCCCATAAAATGTCCTGCTTAGGGGTCCCTGGGTGGCTCAGTGGGTTAAGCCGCTGCCTTCGGCTCAGGTCATGATCTCAGGGTCCTGGGATCGAGTCCCGCATCGGGCTCTCTGCTCAGCGGGGAGCCTGCTTCCCCCTCTCTCTCTGCCTGCCTCTCTGCCTACTTGTGATCTCTGTCGAATAAATTTAAAAAAAAAAAAAAAAAGCCTCTACCTTCAGCTCAGGTCATGATCCCCGGGTCCTGGGATCGAGCCCCGCATCGGGCTCTCTGCTCGGTGGGGAGCCTCCTTCCCCCCCTCTCTCTCTGCCTGCCTCTCTGCCTACTTGTGACCTCTGTCAAATGAATGAATAAAATCTTTTTTTTTTTTTAAATGTCCTGCTTATTCCTTGTAGTTCCGGGAAACAGAAACCTTTTCTGGGTGGAGTACATCAGACACGGTGCTGTAGAACCCAGGAGACATTAGTGCGGGATATTCATCCAGTGGACGGACTGTTAGGGTGTTGGTGGTGGATTGATCTCCCCTTTAGACCCTGACCCTTCCCTCTGCCGCTGAGCTGGCTAAAAGCACAGGTAGTGATCTGCAAGGTAGGCTGTGGCTCCTGCTGGCCTGTCCCCACCAGCGCCACGCCAGCACCGTGTACCCATGGCGGAGCCCTCACTTGACTCAGCAGCCTTGCTAGAGAGTCCTCAGTTAAGCTGGCATTCTTCTGACAGCAGAGCTGTTTCTCAGCGGCTAGAGACACTTGGCTTGACATACAGCTCCTCCTGAACGTCAGGATAGGCTTGACACTCTGCCTTTTACTTACACTTTCCCTCAGATGGTGGAAACTAAAGGTTTTTCTGATTTTCTTTTCTTTTCTTTCTTTCTTTCTTTCTTTTTTTTTTTTTTTTTGAATAGCAGTATGGACTTGGATATTTTTATTTGATTTCAGCATGCTTCAGCTTGCTAAAATCATCATTCTTACGATGTAGGGATACAAAATTTTAACCACTGGGTAGTCTTTGGGTTGATACGTGTGTATTTTTTGACAGGGACACATTTAATTTTGATTCCTTGATTTCTGACATAGTAAGATGTTCCCTAGTCTCATTTGATACCTTCTTTGCCCCAGACTTAGAATCGGCCACTTTCAGAGAGCCCCAATTCCTTTCAGTGAGGACTGACTTTAGAGACCAAAATCTGGGGAGGGGAGTAGAAGTGCTTGTTGCTATCGAACCGATGATGCTTTTAGGTGCTGTCGACGGAGGGAGGTGGGATATGAGCCTATATAGATAGGAATGCTACGTTCATATGGACTTTTCAGTTCAGCCTTAACGTCATGGTGTTTTCATGTGTTTCTTGAGTCTTCAGTTTTTTCTTTTACACTGAAAATCTTGGTTTTGAAGATCATTGACAGAATTATTGCTATATCCTATTAAAATAATTCACAGCAATAATACTGATACCATCACAAACAGTAGGAACTTTGAAGTGACTCCCTTCATTGCAGAAAAAGTCGTAGTGTTTTTATCAGGATCTGTCACATGTGTTAAATGTCCGGGGGCGGGGGGGGGTGGCATCTTTAGAATTGTTTGAGTCCTCTGGCCTAAGAATGGGCTGTGCCAAGTCCACTTTCATTTCATCCGGGATGTTCTTAAAGTATCCATCATGTGGGTTTTGCACAATTCTTACTAAGTTTTATGCCCTGATACTCTTACTGTGGTTGTTCTTGTGTCTTCTGAGTAGGGGATCATTTATACGAAGGCGGCTGATTTCTGTGTCTCGCTTTCGCATCCTGCTTTCCCACTGACTTATCTTGCTGTTGACGGTAGTTTTCAGTTGGTTCTTTCGGATGTCCCAGGTGTCTAATGAGATCTGCACGTAATGATAACCTCACACCCTTGTTCTGAGAATCCTGCCAGTGTCTTCCCCCTGAACTGAGTGAAAATTTCAGTAAGCTGTCGTAGGCGGTGGTACAAGCAGGCGTGTGTGTGTTGTTCCTGACTTGAGTGGAAACAGAAGCAGGGTTTTTCAAACAACCGTGTCACTCCATTCTGTGATGGTCCTCAGTTTTCAGCCAGGATAGATCATGCTGTAATGTAAATATTTTGCCTTTGTTCGTGTCTTTGAACGGTTCCTTAAGCTGGACTCAGAGGAGGGAAGTACTGGTCCAAAGCCTGTGTGTTTTCAAAATCCCTTTGTAGAGACTGCCCAGGTGCTGTCCCAGGAGGTGGCACCAGACGCGCTCCCCCTGACTGGATGAGATGCCTGTCCCATCGCACCTTTGCCACACTGGGGTTATTTAAAATCTGAGTCATCAGTTAAGGCAAAGTAGCATTTCCTATTTTCATCCCGTTAGCAGGGAGGCTGAGTGTAGTCTTTGGGCCCTTTTCACTCAGCGAATTCCCTGAATGAGTCCCTGTGCGCACCATGTTTGGTCGATGCCAGACGAAGGGAGATGTCCTGGGTGACGTGCGGCCTGCGGCTTGTCTGCAGTTCCTGTGGGAAAGAAGAGCCCGGGAGAAGTCGGGTCACGAAGAGCAGTGAGGACGAACAGCAGTGAGCCAGAGACCTTGGGACAGCAAGTTGGAGTCGCTAAGCACTTGGGATTTTATGAAAGAAGTTGCTGCGTTATTGTTGGGAGAATTACATGGCCTGGTTTTATGGTCATGACCCTTTTCAGAGCAGTTCGTTTTCTGGTACCGTTGAAAGTCTGGCCATACACACGGGTCACTTTTCCTGCCTGAAGACAAACTGTACATGAGTTTACAGGAGCTTTGCCTCTTGGCCTTTAGTTGCAGAATTGTAACGGTGCAGTGGGAGAAGTTTCCAGAGCGCCTGTCCTTACTCCGGCGGGCCGAGAGACTGCTCTCAGCGGTCCTGTCTGCTCCTGGCTGCCCAGGGCAACAGAGGAGATGGCCCCAGGCATGGTGAGGCAGGTGCCGGGGTACAGCAAGTACTTCCTGAACACCTGGGTTGTCCGGAGCAGGGGGAGGTGGCCAGGACGATGACAGTGACCAGAGGTGGCCCCAGACCCAGATCCGCGGCCCTCTTCCAACTCAGGCTCCTCTTGGCTCTGTTCTCAGCAGCTGGGCAACAGAGCTGCCTCCAGGGCCCCCAGTGTGCGTGACCGAGAGCCGGTGCTGTGTCAGCCAGCTGGTCCTTCTGTGACACTATCCTGTCTGCTCTCTTGCAGCCACAGAGGTGGCTTTTACTGCAAGGGACAGTCTGTCTCTGGCCTCTGCCAGCCGCCTCGGGGCAGAACTTGGGAGTTTGCCTCCAACTAGCTGTGGTCTCACATCTGATGTGGGCTCAGGCCCTCTGCACACCCCCCTGATTTCTCATTGTACCCCACGTCCCGCTCATCACCGCACACGCGCTGTGTCTCGGATGGTCCCAGCCTCTGTCCAGCCCCTCGTGGCCCTAGACACCCGGCTCTCCTCTCCGCTCTGCTTCATCTTTTTTCCTAATTGTGGTAAAATACATTCTAATACATGCATTCTAACCACGCATCAGTGTCCGTTTCACGGGCAGTGAGTACATTCTCGGTGCTGTGCGCCCGTCACCACCGTCTGGTCACTGTCCGCAGCTGAACCCTGCCCCTGCCGTACCCGCCCCCCCCCCCCCCTCCCCCACCCCCGCAACTGCCATTCTCCTTTCTGTCTCTGTGATTTCGACTCCTCCAGGAGGCGGAATCATCCAGAATGTGTCCTGCTGGCTCTGGCTTTTCTCTCTCTTAGCTTTGTGTCCTCAAGGATCACCTGTGTTGTAGCCGGTGACAGGACGTCTTCCTTTTTAAGGCTTAGCACTACTCCAGGGTGTGGCTGGACCGCCGTGTGTGCCCATTCGTCCGTCCATGGACACGCAGGTGCAGAGCGCTCCGCACGCCTTACTCTTGCGGGACGCGTCCCCCAGGGCAGAGCTGTCTGCCTGTCTGTCTGGGTGCCCGGTCCAGCATCTGCCAAGGACGCTGGAGACACACTTTATGGGAGGACTGGAAAGCCCTTGGGTCCCTCTGCCTGCTTCTTCCACACTCCCTTCAGCCTCCAGAGAACCGCCCTGGCATCCACTTGTGTGCGGAACCAGCCCGGGCTCACCGCTCCCTCCATCTCGGGGAGAAGGAGGCTTGTTACCGGCAGCTGGCGTGCGAGCCGTCGGGTAGGTCGTGTGGACTAGGTACACCTTGTGCGATGCCTTCCCAGCACCAGGAGGGGCTGGGAGCCCTTGCCCTGCTTTCCAGTCCAGCTGTGGGGGAATGACAGCAAGCCCTTGGGGTGAGTCCTGCCCGGTCTCCGCCACTCACCCCGCTGGCCTTCCCTGGGCACCAGCCCGGCCACGCTTTCCACTCACAGGACTCACACAGATCCATGGGGCAACCAGCACTGTCCCTTTTGTCCTTGCTTTTTGGCAAGCAGACATTCCCTGGCAACCTGAATGCTAGATATCTTTGATCTGCCTCAGGAAAAAGTCTATTTTAAACTCTAAGTGAAGCCAAACGTTTTAGGTGAGCTCTCTCACCCTACCAAAGGGACGTCATCCGGGCTCCTACAGTTTCCAGTTCAGAAAAATAAATTCAAATATCGTGCCAGCCCGTACAACGGCCATGCTTTGCTGGGACAACACCACAGTGCGCAGGGCTCACACGCGACTTTCTTTTAAAGAAAGGAACTACAAAACTTTTCCCTAAGATATGAGCACATTTAATTTGCCAACGAAGTTGCCTGGGAGAAGAAAAATAAAACCTTGGGCTAAACTGAAACATGAAAACTGTACAGTTTTATTCCGAAATGCTAAATCAGAAATCAAATCAGTGAGCTGTATTTACAGCCAGTTTCCTTTTAAATAAAGACCAAATCAAAGTGATAGAGGGACCAGGGAATAAAGAGTAATTCCTTTTTCTTTTTTTTTGAGATTTTATTTTTTTATTTGTTTGACAGAGAGAGAGAGATCACAAGTAGGCAGAGAGGCAGGCGGGGGTGGGGGGGAGCAGAGAGCCCGATGCGGGACTCGATCCCAGGCCCCTGAGATCATGACCTGAGCTGAAAGCAGAGGCTTAACCCACTGAGCCACCCAGGCACCCTGAGTAGTTCCTTTTTAAGCCTGTACTTTGGTACAGCACAAAGATGCCTGCCTTTACATATTTTTTTTCTTCTGACGTTCATTTAGCCACTGTGTGGTCCACCATCAGTTTTTGATTTTATGTTCAGTGATTCGTTAGTTACGTGGATGCCCATCACTCATCAGCACGTGCGTCTTTGATGGGGGCGCACATGGAGCACAGGGGCTTGCGTGCCCACCCTCTGTTCTGGAAGGCAAACCGCCGTGAGCCCACAAGATGCCATTCCTCCCTCGGCATTGGCTCAGGCCCTTGGTGGGGCAGCTGCCGCGGGGGGAAGGGCAAGGGGCAGGGCTGCCCCAGGAGGGCTGGAGCCCAGTTGGGTTACACAGAACATTGCACGTCCTCCCAAGCCAGGAGCTGGAAGAGGACATACACCCCACTTCTCCGGTGACTAGAACCATCCCAGGCCACTCCAGGTGGCAGGAACTCACAGCCCGGCAACAGGGCCTGGCTACGGTGGGAGGCTCTTCTAGGAGCACCAGAGAGGGCTTGTGCCGTCGGTGAAGACACTGCTCCGGGAACCAGTGGGACCTGGTGGCTTCAGTGAGGGTCCAGATTCACAGCGAAGTGGGCAGATATGGTGGTAAAAACGAACTAGTCCGTGACTGATTCTTTGAGACAGGGAGTCTGCATCCTCTACTGTCTTGCCCAATTTAGGCCCATTTTTGTTTGCGTGTTTTTACCTACATAACCTTGGGGACGCATCCCAATGGCACACCTTGGGCGTCAAACTTCCCATCACAGCCCATTCTCAGTTCTTCGCCTGCGCCCAGCAGGCCACGTTCACTGAGGCTTCCTCCCTGCTCACTTCATCTCTGTGTCTTTTTAAAAACTGTTACTTGTCATTTTTGTCCAAGTATTATAGGCTTATTTTAGCAATACTGAAAAATACACAGAAGTTTCAGGAAGAAAAAGCACCCATTGCCATAACACTCCACAGCTGATATTTGGGAAGTGTTTTTTTTTTTTTTTGATCATACTATTTCTGAAAACTTACACACTGCCCCTTCCAGTGATTTTCATTTTAAATACTTATATATAAGATTTTTGATGGATGTGTAATATTTCATTGTGTGGGATAATCCCTTTGACATTGAAGTGGTTTCTAGTATTTTACAATCATCAATAAAAATGTGCTGCACTAGGGAAAAAAATACAAGGAATTAACCAAGGAGGTAGAAGACTTGTACACTGAAATTAGGAACACTGCTTCAAGACACTGAAGACCACGCCTGTCACCGGACAGACACCTGTGTTCGTGGACTGGAAGACAAAACTGCCAGGATGTCCGTACTGCCTAAAGAGATCCACACATTCATTGTGACCCTTATCAAAATCCTAGCAGTGTTTTTTCCCAGACGTGGAAAAATCCATCCTAAAATTCACATGGAATCTCCAGGGACCCCAGATGACCAAAGCAGCTTTGGAAAAGAACACCACACTTGGAGGTCTTATATTTCCTGATATTAAAACTTCCTGCAAAGCCACAGTAATCAAAACTGTGTGAGACAATAAACCCGGAAATAAACCCGTCACATGGTTTTCAGCAAGGATGCCACCCACTCAGTGGGGGAAGGATGGTCTTTTGAACAAATGGGCCAGGTGGAACCAGATGTCCACATGCAGAAGAATGAAGTTGGACCCCTGCCTCACGCCATACACAGAGAGTAGTTCAGGGCACCTGGGTGGCTCAGCTGGGTGAGTATCTGACTCTTGGTTTCGGCTCTCGGGGTCATGGGATCGAGCCCCGCATCAGGGTCTGTGCTCGGCCCAGACTGCTTGACATTCTCTCTCCCTCTCCTCTGCCCCTCCCCCACTCGCAATCTCTCAAATACATAAAATCTTCTTCTAAAAAAAGTTATTCAGTGTAGATCAACGACTTAAATATAAAAGCTGAGATTACAAGCCATCAGAGGAAAAGCTTCATGGCACTGAATTTGCTACTGATTTCTTCAAAATGACAACGCCAAAACCACAGGCAACAAAAACGGTTAAATTGGTTGACATGAAAGCTTAAAATTCCTGTCACCGAAAAACACAATCAACAAGGTAAAAAGGCAATCCAGAGAATGGGGGAAATAGGAGTCGTTTGTCTGAGAAGGAATTAATATCCAGAATCTGTAAAGAACTCCTACAACTCAATGACAAGAAAACCAGACTCAGAAATGAGCAAAGGACTCAAAGAGACACTTTTCCAAAGAAGACATACACACGGCCAGTAAGCACAGGAAAACATGATCAACATCACTGACTGTTAGGAAAATGCTAAACAAAATCACAGTGAGATACTACTTCATATCCATTAGTGTGGCTACTATCAAAGGGAAAACAAAGAAAAAACAGAAAACAGAAAACAACCAGTGTTGGTAAGGATGTGCAGAAATTGGAGCCCTGTGCGCTGTTGGTGGGAGTGAAAGTGCTGTTGCTGCTGTGGGGAAGCTCGGCAGCTCCTCCGAGAGTTAAACATAGAAATGCCATATGTCCCAGCGATTCCGCTTCTGGGGTGCACCCCAAGGAGTTGGAAGGAGGGGCCAAAAATAGACGCCGGCACACCCCTGTTATTCACAGTAGCCGGAGGCAGAGGCGGCCTGAAGGGCCATCTGTGGATGAATGGGACAGCACGTGGTCTGTGCAGCCTTACGAAGGAAGGAGGTGCTGACCCCTGCTAGGACAGGGACAGACCTCGAGGGCGTTTCACCGAGGGAAGTAAGCCGGTCCCAGGACAAACACCACCTGATTCCCCTTGGATGGGTCCCTGGAGTGGTCAGATCTACAGAGATAGAAGTAGAACGGGGGTCAGGGGGGAAGGGAGGAGGTGGCCGAGGCTGGAGGGCCGGAGGGGGGATGGGGCATTAGTGTTTCATGGGGATGGGACGTTGGTTTTACAGGATGAGGAGAGTTCTGTGGGCGGACAGCGGCAGCAGCTGCATGACATTATAGACGGACTTAATACCCCTGAGCTCTATGCTGACAAGTGGTTAAGACGGCGAATTTTATATAGTGTATATTTTAGCACGATTTTTAAAATATTAAAATGTGACGCACATTCTACTACTACATTTCTAGAATAGAAACATTTCTAGAATAGACTCCCAGGAGTAAAATTACTTAAAGAATCTTGATCCACTTTGCCAGATAATTTTAATTCCGAAAGGATCCAGACAACGTACAGATTTGTTGGCAGGGTCACAGCACGCCTTTACAGCGGGGGTGACTGTCATTTGTTGAAATTATTGCTGATTTGAGAGGCAGAAAAATACTTTTTCATATATAAAAAGAAAGAGTTATAGCACTTGCGTGAACTGAATCAACATTGAGGCCCTGTTTTTTGTTTGTTTGTTTTAATAGGTTTTATTTATTTGACATAGAGAGATCACAAGCAGGAGGTGCAGCAGAGAGAGAGAGAGAGAGAAGCAGGCTCCTGCCAAGCAGGGAGCCCGATATGGGGCTCTATCCCAGGACCCTGGGATCATGACCTGAGCTGAAGCTAGATGCTTGACTGAGCCACCCAGTCACTCCTAAGCCCTGTTTTTTATAAGCAACATCTGTCTTTCCTCTGGTCTTGAGGGAAGGAACATCCAGAAATGTGTACATTTCTTCAGTGTGAGCAGCGCGCATGAAGGGTTTGCCTGTTGTCTGTAAATGTCTTCGTCTCTTGATACTCACTTCCCTTCTCAAAGCTGTAGGGATTTGGGGGGTTGGGGGGCTTGCGTTTGGTTTTTTATTGAACACATCTCAGATTTTATATTGGTGCAAAGACTTAAATTGGCTTGTCCCCATATCTCCAACCAGTTATCTTACTAATCTTCCCCTTCCCACTGATTTGAGAGTCATCCTTTGTCATAATAATGCACTTGGGTACACACGTTTCCTGCTGGGGCGTGGGGCCTGCGGCTTCGTCTCACCGATCTGACCTGCTTCGTAGCCTCTCATTACACCGGCCTGAACTCACAAGCTTCCCAGTGGGTAGGACTAGCCTTACTCACAAGTAATCTCATTCTCTTGCTTTTTATTTCCAGGGGAACTTTAGAACTGTTTTGTCAAGAAAAAAGCAAAAGAGACCCAACCAAATTTTGACTGCAATTGCTCTAAACCTGGAAATCAGTTTGGGGGAAAATGAACACCAATATATTCATAGTATTTACCCTTCCAGACCAGGAGCCTGTCTTCTGTGTATCTCTGTTCCAGTGTTTTTTCCTCTCTCCATATTACTCTGTATTACTTCATAGTACTCCGTAGTACTCATTTGTTTCTTTGCTTATTTATGTTCAGGGTGTATTTCTTTCTTTCTTTTTTTTTTAATATTTTATTTATTTATTTGACAGAGGGAGAGAGAGTCAGAGGGAGAGAGAGGGTGCCCCTCAGGGTGTATTTCATCATGATATCTAGATCACAGTTCTTAAGTTATTTTTTTTTAAAGATTTTATTTCTTTTCTTGACAGACAGATGACAAGTAGGCAGAGAGGCAGGCAGAGAGAGCGGGGAAGCAGGCTCCCCGCCGAGCAGAGAGCCCGATGCGGAGCTCGATCCCAGGACCCTGAGACCATGACCTGAGTTGAAGGCAGAGGCTTAACCCACTGAGGCACCCAGGCGCCCCTAGTCCTTAAGTTCTTTCAAGAACTACTTTCTATGCACAAGGCTTCAAAAGAGAATGGGGGGGAATCACTAATAAAGTTGAGATCCTTTGATCTGAGATCATTAGGAAAAATACATCAAGAAACCTCTTCACTTGTTCATTGACTTCGAATCTGTATGTTTTACGTAAAGATCCTAGGAATCTTTCCCCCTCATCTCTTCATTTTAGCTCATCAGCACTGTCTTGGGACAGGCACAGTCCCCTTCTCATCGCCTGTGAAATACCAGATCATTTGAGGACAGGTCTCTCTGTTAAAAGTACAGATCTGCAGGAAGCACCTGCCCCAGACCCCTTCCTCAGCCCCCTGTGCACCCCTCCTTCCAGTCACACACACGTCTGAGTTAACTGGGCATCGCTCCCTGGTGAGAAGGTGGTGGCGGTCCCCGGAGCGCCGTCCTTCCCGCTGTCGGACAGACCCAGTGGGTCAGCAGCCAGAACTTAAAGTCACATGAGCTGCCTGAGAGCACGGGCAGTTCATGTTCCACTTGCAGAGGTGTGAGGCCAAGTATGTACAGGTGGCGAAGGACTGGCCCCTACTGCTTATTAGAAATAACTGTGTGACCAGCTCTGGAACCCAGCGGCACAGGGAGGCCCCGGGTGGGATTTGGTTCACTCTTACGAATTTGTTTTCGTGGTCAGTATTGAGCACACTGGCTCCGGGGCCTTACTGAACACCCTGGGCCGTTGTAGTGGTTCACACCCTCCTGGAAATGTGGGGCGTGCCAGCCCGCAGGCGTCATCACCAACCTCCTTGCGTCTCGGGTGTTTCTTACTATGGGGAAGGAGGTGTGGGAAGCAGGGGGCTTTGGCAGTGGAGTTCAGGTCGGGGAGCCATAGGAAAATGCCTGAGCAGAGATGTGGTTTGGACACAGTGTCTGTGTGTGCCAAGAAGTGAGGAATCCGTTTCCCACTGTGCCTGCCAGAGACTTTCTCTGAAGTTCGCTTTAACTAGCAGGGAGACTTCTTTTCGCTGGGGGTCATCTCTTTGATCCCCTCCTCATCCTCCAGAAATGCTGTCTCCTTGGCACAGCTTTTTACATTAACTCCTTCCTGGAGATAAGAAAGATCCAAATAAAGCTTTTAAATTTAGCCCCATAGGCTAATTTTAGCCACCCAACAACTGGGTGGTTCAGTCGTTAAACGTCAGCCTTCAGCTCAGGTGATGATCCCGGGGTCCTGGGATCTAGCCCCACATTGGGCTCCCTGCTCAGCGGGAAGCCTGCTTCTCCCTCTCCCACTCCCCCTCCTTGTGCTCCCTCTCTCACTATGTCTCTCTGTGTCAAATAAATAAATAAAATCTTAATAAAGTTATCCCCATTAAAAAAGAAGGGAAAGAGCCTGTTTCAGAGACTTTAAACTTAAAGAAAATTTCTATCAACTTCAAAGTATCTAATGTGTTGCCATCTTTAAGATAAAAAGTAAACAGTGCATTTCATTTTATAGCTCGCTTTTAACTGCCTTTAATCTGTAGCGCTTTCTAGCTCCTCGATTTAAGGAAGCTTTCATTTCCCGTGTAATTTTTTAACTGAATCTTTCCAATAAAAACACCAGATCCCTGGGGGAGGGCAGCGTTTGAGGATCAGCTCATAACTGGGCAACAGGGTGGCTGAGCCCGAGTCCCCACCAGCGACTTGGGCTTGCCTAAACACCACGAACCTGGGTTGCCCGCGTGCTAACTCCGGGTCAGATGTTGGAGCACCTGGAACCTGGAGCCGCCAGCAGCCAGGCGGGAGCGGGGCGCCCCTGAGTTTGGGGGGGGTGGGCGCCGGCGGTGGAGTCCCTGCGGCTGGCACACGCTTGTCGGCGGCCGCTCCCCATCCGGGGTAGGGCCGGCTGGGGGGAGGGGATGTCCCCGGCCTCAGCCCTGCACCACTGGAGAGGGGCTCTCGGGCTGGAAGTTAGCGGGGAGCGAAGCCTGCGGGAGCCGGCAGCCGGCCGCCGGCCGCGCGCACTGACAGCCGAGCAGGGCGCTCTCTCTCCATTTGCAGTTTTTTTAGTGTCATTTTAAGTTGCAGCTTCTGGCCAATCAGCGAGCCCCATGCCTGCTGACATCACGGGGCAGCCAGTTCCCTCCAGCTGCAGAGCTTCAGTTTGTCTTTTTTTTTAAACTAAAATGGAGGCTGGTTTCTTGCCTTAAGGAGTCCATCGCCTTTCCCGCTGGAGTCTAGATGTGGACATGTAATAAGGCGGGCAGCAGGATGGTGGTGGACGCGGCCAACTCCAACGGGCCTTTCCAGCCCGTGGCCCTTCTCCACATTCGAGGTGAGTTCCTGTGGGTTTCGCCGAATCGGAACCTTCTGTGGTTAGTTAATAAATGGCTATTGTGCTTCAGATAAGAGGAGCAGGAAGTCCTGGCCGGCAGGGCCGTGCGGCTGCGTTGCGCACTGAGCCCGCGGAGGTGGGCTGTGTCACCGCGGGCTGGCATTTTACGAACGACTCGCCGAATCGGAGTCTGGACAGAGGCCTTGCACGCATAGTTCAAAGCTGGTTTTTCTGCTTTCTGCTCGCTCTCCCATCCCCCTTTCGGAGCCGTGCTGATGTCAAAGGATGTGAAGTCACTGCCCGGGGAAGGTATTGGGTGGAGGTGGGAAGGAGAGGCGGGCAGGCGGGCAGCGCCCGGCCAAGTTGTCTGTCCGCGGAGTTTCTGTTACATCTGGGTCGCTCAGCGCGGGGAACGTCTCACCGGGGTCACAGCTCCGTAAGGAAGAGGGATCGCCTTCAGGAAATAGGCAGAAATGATCGGAAGAGAACTTCCTTTAAAGGGGGTTGTTTTCATGCTGCCTGGGGAGCCTCAAAGAGGAACATGCCCGAGCTTTGAGATTCGGAAATCTATTGTGGGTGGTAATGTCTGCGATGTGAGCGGGTTCTGGAAGACTAGGACGTATTTGGCATTTAAATAGGTTCTGTATGGACACCGGACTCTGAAATTTAAAATGGCAACAAGTTTTCAATGCGTACGTAGGTCTCACTTGCTTCTTGTAGTTCATACAAAATTCGGGTTCAGAATTGAGCTGAAGAACACAATGACCGTGGTCTTTAATAATAATTGTATTAAAATGTAAGTGTCTGGGTATACTTAGTTGGCATTTTAAAACACATGTTAAGGTGACATACATTTTTTTGTTCATCATTGGGAGAGACAGAAAATGGACGTTAAGCTTTATCAGATCACTTTAAAATGTATAATGTCACAGCTACGCCCTGACAACCCAGTTGTCACTGTCAGAGTCTCCTCCACGGTCGGGGTTAAAGAAGGGCGGGGGCGCCGTTTCCAGGTGACTAATAGTCCGTGTCGCTAAAATGCCCGACAAGATTTTTCAGGTCCTAGGGTGTATCCCGGGAAGATAAACCGCTCGAATACTCAGTCTGTTGGAATAAAATGGGTGTTGCTTTTCTCTCCAAACCCTCTTAATAAAGCTGGTGAAAATTAATACTCACCGTGACCAACTTGTAGGTTGGGCTACGCATTCGCT
Organism: Neogale vison; assembly: GCF_020171115.1. Classification (NCBI taxonomy): domain Eukaryota; kingdom Metazoa; phylum Chordata; class Mammalia; order Carnivora; family Mustelidae; genus Neogale; species Neogale vison. Next base: position 4,058,142 of record NC_058103.1, on the reverse strand, counting down.
GTTTTACTGTGTGTGCCGGGGGAAGAGCCAGTGTTGACCGCAGACAGCATTTAAGATATTTTAATGTCAGGAACCAAATGGGTAAAAGCAAAATGTAATTGTGCTTAGGTTTAACTTAGTTCTTAAATACCAACCAGTTAGCCATAAGATCATTTTATTACATATGAAATAAATTTTTATAATTTTAAGATACCTTATAAATAGGTATTTATTCTGGTTCATGAGGTTTTTTCCTGATTTTACTACTAAAATCAGTGCCACTTAAGGCACTGGTCACTGGTCATCTTTTGAACTGAGTATCTTCTGAAATGGAATTATTTGGTTTTAGAGACTATTATTTATAGCACACTTGTTCTTTTATTCCAAGACTTTATTGTACACAGGTTGGGTTTTTTGCCTTTGGTTGAGTCAGTGTTGCTGCGAACTGTGGAGGGATTAAGTTGTGGAGTGTATTAACCCGAAAGAGATTTAAGTTTTGTTTTGTTTTAAGATTTTTATTTATTTACTTGAGAGAGAAAATGAGAGAGAGAGAACATGAGAGGGAGAAGGGGCAGAAGGAGAAGCAGGCGTCCTGCTGAGCAGGGAGCCATGCAGGACTCGATCCCAGGCCTCCAGGATCATGACCTGAGCTGAAGGCCGCCCAGGCGCCCCAGAGACTTACATTTTTAAGAGCGGGTAACCTGTAGGGACTGAAAACTAACTTTTAATTGAAACGGGAATAATTTCTAATTTCAAAACTTGAAGAACTCTCTGTTTACTCATAAGCAGTTTTTAGAGGAACATGTCAGTGTGCAGTTTGGCAAGATTCGTTTTACTTCTATCAGTTTTTCCATTCTTGATGCGTTGAACATGCAGGCGGCCGCTCTCCTGTATACATCCAGTGCCGAGGGTCAGTAATCAGGACTGAGGGGTGCAGCGCCACCCCAGAGCCAGTAGTTTTGTGGAGAGACCCACACGGGCGCCCCCCCCCCCATGCCCGAGGGACGCGGGGCTGATGTGAGGAGGCTGGGGAGAGGGAGCCAGGAGGGGGCGCCGCTGAGTGCTGCCTCCCTCTCCAGGGTGCCAGGGTTCCATTCAGGGAGAAGGGTCTTCCACACAGAAGGGAAAATGACCTTGCAAGGTCACACAGCCTGCACGTGGTCAGCCAAAATCCAAACCTAGCCAGCAAAACACACACACACACCAAAAAAACTTACGTTAAAATAGGAATTTTGGCAGTTTGTAGAACCTTTTGCCACTATGCGTGGCCCCTCGTGTGTATGACATTTGTGTGCCCAGGGTGCCACTTCTTTATTTTACATGTATCTGCCAGTTCCCCTTCCACGCAGTGCCTGGCAGGTCCCTAACTCACAATGGGAAGCAAGCCCTGTGGCCCAGTGTTCCGACTTGACAGCCCCCTGCGAGGTGGGTGGCCCAGGTAAATAAATCAATCCAATCAGTTCGGTTGTCCCAGTGGGCGGGGTGGTTCTCTTCTATTAAATAATCTAGAGTTTGCCATCATTATGGTGAATTAGCATCTCCTAATAAAATTCAGGCTTGCGAGGAACACACTGTTGAAATCTACATAAACTTTTCTGTCTGTAGTAGGAGAGAGCGTCACCTGAACTTGGGGGCTGTAAATTTAGCTCCATGACTTGTATCCTGATCTTCCGGCGCCGTCCAAGAGAACTGCCAGGGTTGGTGGCAGCGTTCTCCGTGCTGGCTGTGGCGGTAGCCCTGGCCACATCTGACCACAGAGCTCTTAAAATGTGGCCAGTGCAACTCAGAAACTGGATTTGGGATTTTATTTCATGAGAGTTATTTACAGTTTCAATAGACAGTTGTGTCTGTGGCCACTGTGGTGACAGCGTGGGTCTAGGCGGGGGTCAACACTTGTTCAGAGAAGGGCTGGCGTACCTCGGAGAGGGCGCAGGTTCTGTTCCAGGCCCCCGCAGGAAAGCTCATGTCACCATAAATCAAGTCTAGTGAAGGTTTTGGTTTCCCAGTGTCTCTAGAAGTCACGTCACACCCTGCTCCAGCTCATTTAGTGTCAGACAAAAACAGCGCACACTTACCTTCATTTAAAAATGCTTCATTGCTGAAAAGTGCTAACCGTCGCCGGAGCCCCCCGAAAGCTGTCGTCACTGACATCACCGTCACAGACGTAATCATGACAAGCGAGTTTGTTACGCGGCGAGGATGACCCAGCTGGGACCCAGAGACGCAAAGGGAGCAAAATGCTGTTGGAAAAACGGCGCCCACAGACCTGCCTGATGCAGGGTCGCCGCAGACCTTCAGTTTGTGAAAAACACAGTATCTGTGAGGCAAGTGAAACGAGGGGTGCCTGTAAATCAGTCTTTTTGGCTGTGAAAGCAGGCATGGGCGGTAAGTAAATGAACAGGCCTGCCTGTGTCCCAGTAAAGCATTATTTACAAAAACAAGCAGCCCGCCAGACCTGGCCCATGGGACCCAGCCTGCCGACCGTTCTAGACCGTTCTAGACCATTCTGTGAGTTTTTGAACGGCCTGTTCATGTAGTAAAACGTGTTCCTTCCAGAGCCAGGTTTAAAGCAGGAATAGCCAATCCAAAAAGATGTTCACGGCCCGAGAGGAGCGAGCTCTTGACCCTTTCCCAGCGGCATGATTCCGGCCCCCAGAGATGTTAAGTGCTTGCATCTTGTCCTAGTTGTTCGGAAACTCGCTCCGCTGAGGAGTCTGTCTCTGAAGGACTGAGACGTAGCCATGGCCCCATGGGGAGCTCAGGAGCAAATGATCCCTTTTGTGGGAACCCATCTTTCTTGGGATGTTGAGTCCAACTCCGGAAGTTGGTTTCCTCACACCTGTGCGAGGCAGGTGGCCCGCCAGACGTCACACCTTCCTGCCTGATGTGATCACGGTGAGGACCGTGCCCAGCGGTATCCACGTTCTCCCAGCGTTTCAGGGCGACCAGACCCGGGAGCCTCTCCCTGCCTAGCACCTTGGATCAGCTCTAGAGTTCTGCTCCACTGGCATCTGGCGTGGTACACCTGGGGCAACTTTCCAGAAATCTGCCTCTGAAGCTTACCAAGAGCGATGCTGGACATGACATCATTTCTTTCGTCTTCCCGAGGGTGTGTGGAAGGTAACGAAGTAACAGAGCTCCCTTGGGGTGGGGCGTGTTCGCATCAAGTCCTCGGGCTTTTGGTCATCAGTCTCCCTTGAACTTGGGGGTAATGTCTTCCAAGGGCTTTCCCATCAGGTCTCCAGCCTTGCAGCAAAAACTAAAACTCCCAGAACTTTTTCACAAAAATATGAAGAATGGGAGAAAAATAAAGACCCGAGCCTGACAACCAAGAAGAGGGCATGTGTGTTTAAACCTTGGATGAGGACGGACTCCTTGCAGGCCAGGCCGTTGGGGCGCGTTGTCCTTCTCACCTGGCTTCTGGTTCCATACATCGTGAACTGTTGCAAAGTGGCACTCTTCTAAGCAGAAGGCACCCTGCCGAGCGTAAGGAGCTTTCCAGAACGCAGACTGGTTCCTGCCAGCATCCAGACACACGCCAACATCTCCCTTCCCCAGGGCCGCCAGGGCCCCTGCCCCTCGTACCGCTACACGTCCCCCAACGGCTGCCCGTGGCCGTTTGGGAGGAGAGTCAGCGCTGGTGGGGCATGTGAGGTTAGGGCCGTGTCCTCACTGAATCCGTCCAGCATCGTGAAGCATTATCCCTGCTCTGTTCTAGAACAGGGGAGCCCCTGGCCCAGGGCCACAGAGAATGAAGGAGTCGGAGTCTAAGATCGCGCTCCCCTCCCCGCCACGTCAGGGTGCTGGGTGTTTGTAAAGCCTCCACATCCCTTGCACCTTCTCTTTCCCCGAGTGTGATGTGTTCGAGGCTGGAGTTAGAACTTCTCTCACGTCCCCCTGAGAGCTTGCTGCACTGCACCTGTCCTTTCTTGGCGCGACCCTCCCCTTCCCCGCGCCCCGTTTCACCCCCTCATCTGCCAGGTGTTGATTATGGCCTCCTTTGCTGGCCACCTCCACGAATCGCAAGCGTCCCGAGGAAGGTCACAGTCGTGACCTCTGGCACCGTCCCTAGAGTGTAAATGCAGCTCAGTCCGCCAGTGTTGGTGGATCGAACAGAAGAAGCTGTTTCTCTGAAGGGGCCGTTCAGCTACTGTTGATTTGGTGTATTTTCTAGCTAGTTACTGGATGGGTCAAACAGTAGTTGGCAGGCTCACAAGAGGCTGTCCAGCGGAACTGATTAGAAAGGTGGGCCAAGGGAACCATTCTGCTGGGCCTGGCTTCAGACAAACCCGCATCCCGAGCAGACGGAAGCAGCACCACCAAGCCAGTGGAGACATGGAGAGCTCCAGAACCAGGTGATCCGTTTCTCCCATTAACACACTGAGAGGAAGTCATTTCTTCCCAGCTTGGAAGGACACTGGAGTCTGTGAGGACAGAGAATTAAAGCACGGTGACATCTGGTTTTGCTTTTGGCCCTTGAATTGTTCATAAACTAAAATCCCTTCTTTTAAAAAAATAAATAAATAAAGAGACATAACAAATACAGTAAGTGAATCTGTATCAGGTCTTTGTTCTAAAAAAATAAAACAAAAACCTGTGCAAGACATCTTGGGGGCAGTTGGAGAAAGTTGAGTGCAGAAGGACATGGGGTGCTGGGGAATCACCTGTCCGTTTTCTGGGTGCGGGGAAGGTGTGAGGACATTGTCGGCACGGTCCTCCTTCTTAGGGACCAAAGATGGGTGACTTAGTGCGGTGTGGCGAGCTCTGCCGCTTCTCGAGATAATACAGAGAAAAATTACCGTAAAGCAAATACACTAAAGTAAGAAGCACTGTTGGATGTAAGGATGTGGGCATCCGAGGGTTCCTTCGACTTCTGCAGCGGCGTCCGCTGTTCCAGACTGTTGGAAGTGCCCTGAGCGCGATCTGCTTCAGAACAAACGTACAAAGGAAATTCGGTTATTCAGAAATTGTTTCCTGAAGCAGTGGTCTTCGTGTTCGAGTTTTGGCTTTTTCTCTTTTCGCCTTTATCACGCTGTTGACACATCGGCAGCTGTTGGTGAAATAATCGGGTGAGGGTTCGGCCGTCCCGGGTGGGCCAGCGCTGAGGGCGGCAGCGGGCACAGCCGGGCCCGCACGTTGCCACACGGACAGCAGCACCTTCTCCCCAAACGGTGTTTTGGGGGTGTACACCTTCTTTGATGTTTATTGGCATTTTTATTGGTCTTTTAAAGCAGAACAGCCTTTCGGGCACACTTGCAGATAAAACCAGGGTTCCTTCTGAACGGGAGAGGTGGGGGTGCTTCGAGCTCCCCAGCCCGCACCCCTGCACCAGCCAGCGGAGCCATCCTGGGCGAGTTGGCTCAGTCTGTGCCTAGAAATGGGGATCAGGTGCCCTGCCTCTCCTGTATGAGGGTAAAAGGAGAAAACGCTTAAGAAGTGCTTAAAATGGGGCCTGAAGCTTTGCGAGCTCCCCACAACTTGTCACCCCTTTGCTACGTGGACTTCAGAGCCCAGCATCTAACCACAGTTTTTTTCCCTTCCGCTGTGTTACCTCTGTTGGTTCATCTTGAAGCCTGTTCTCCCTCCCTCCCCCGCTCAGCAAGCCTTTTCTCCTCCCACAGTGGGCTTTGCCGGTTCAGCACGGTGAAGAAAGGAGCGTCGTCAGGAATTCTGGAGTGTGGACTGTGTCCCACTTAGCCCTGGTGTAGAAGGAAGACCGTGGCAGGCACCACCCCAGTGGCCTCGCTGGGCCCTGTGCTCAGTCCTGCCGCTCTCGTGGGTCAGGTCTGCTGGGTGAAACCGGAGACGGGGCCTTTGCTTACGTTCCTCCCCTCCCCCTGTTGTTAATGCTTTTGAAGAAGGTCTTTCAAGAACATTCAGGAAGAATGCTATTTTCAGAGTCAGAGGTACATGATCTGTGATGAGGCCCAAACAGGGGGACTTCCCTATTGTTCCCCTGTAGTTGTGTTTATTTTTTTTCCTAAAGATTTTATTTATTTGAGAGAGAGAGTGCACACATGCTTGCAAAGCAGGGGAAGCAGGAGAGGTAGAAGGAGAAGCACACTCCCCAGCAAGCAAAGAGCCCAATCCAGGACCCTGAGATCATGACCTGAGCTGAAGGGAGAGGCTGAACCCACTGAACCATCCAGGCGCCCCTGCCTCCTGTCATTGTATTTAAATGCAGGTGTGGCTTCTGATGCTCTGGAAATTTGACTTCCGAAAGTTTACTGTCTGGTTGTCAAATCCCAAATATGTTGAATTCCTCTTTTGTGTTGAGATTTTTTTTTAAATTTAAGATTGATTTATTTGAGGGAGAGAGAGAGAGGGGCAGAGGGAGCCGGAGAGAGAAGCCACAAGGAGACCATGCTGAGCAGAAAGCCTGACACTGGGCTCGATCCCAGGACCCTGCAACCAGGACCAGAGCTGAGCCCTCTGGCATGCTGGAGCCAAGGGGCTCATCTCCAAAACTGAACAGTTGTGTGAGTTACAAGCTGAACTAGCCCCTTTTTTCCGGATCGACATTCTTACTTGCAAGAACAAAAAGGCAGACACACTGTCTTGAAAAGTAATGAACTGAGTCAGGCAATTCAAAGGAAACAACAGGGACACTGTTTGTTGCCCACAATAAAATTTAAGCTTGCGGGCAAAAATTTGAATTTTGGAAAGCTTGTACCTGCCAGCGTGAGCTCAGTGGCTGCTCCTGCAGCAGTCCTGGCAATATCAGCAAGTAGAGCTTCTCACTGTGTCCCCGTGGAAGGTCTGCATGACCCCACCTGGGTTCCCGGTGCGCGGGAAATGAGGCCACCAACAGTTACAGGCGGAAGAGACAAGCAAAGCCGAGGACACAGCGCGGGGTCTGGTGTAAGATGCCCGTCAGCGTAGCTTCAGCTCCTGTCCTGCAGCTGATTTTCAAGAAACTACCACTTGTTGAATGTAGGCATAGAATCAAAGAGAAGGATCCACAGTTTTTTGAAAAAACTCATCAAGATGCCTCCCTTCAAATAAACATGTCTGTGTGGGGATGGGCTTTTTTTTTCTTCATGAACTTCAGCCAAAACAGCATCTCAAACAAATGCCGAAATGCAACTCTGCCTGTCCTCTGTTAAGTTGGGTATGAAACAGATATGCAGGAATGTAAAACTGGGCAGTCTTTTTTTTTTTTTTTTTTTTAAGATTTTAATTACTTATTTGGCAGAGAGAGAATCATGAGAGAGGGAACACAAGCAGGGGAAGCGGGAGAGGGAGAAGCAGTCTTCCTGTGGAGCAGGGAGCCCGATGCAGGGCTCGATCCCAGGACACTGGAATCATTACCTGAGCTGAAGGCAGACGCTTAACGACTGAGCCACCCAGGCGCCCTGGGCTGTCTTTTTGCTGATTTGGGGGAGGGATTGTTTTCATAATAGTTAGGTTCACACAAAATGAGCCTGTTCGGACTGCTTTACATGAGTTAGTGACTATTTTAAACGTTCCGAGGGTCCCTGGGTGGCTCAGTCAGTTAAGCGTCCAACTCTTGATTTCAGCTCAGGTCATGGTCTCAGGGTTGTGAGATCAAGCCCCGCCTCGGACGCCATGGTGAACGCGGAGCCTGCTTGGGATTCATCTAGCCCTCTCCCTCTACCCTGTCCCCTCCTGTCTCTTTCTCCCTCTTTTTCTTAAAAAATATATACTTACATATTTTTATATATTTTTTCATTTTATAAGCGTTCTCTAATCTGGTCAGAGTCAGCAGCTGTAACCCACATAATCCAAGCTCTCTAGGCCCTGTGGACTTCCAGAGCGTACGTGGGTCCTGACACCAAAAAACTTAGAAGCCACTGGCCAAGGAAGTCTATACCGCGGGCTGGGTGTGACCCTGGCCCTATTTTTACCAAGCTTCTGTACTTTTTTCTCCCCACCCCCGCCCCAAGAAAAAGAGAAGTCCAAATTAAAGTCCGCCTGCTGGTAACGTGAGCGTGTCTCTTAGGGCTCGGTGACAGGGTGCTGTCTGGGTCCCGTGCCTGCACCACGGGTGGTAAAGTCAGCCCCGGACACGGAGCCTCCCTTCCCACCTTGGTCCACTTTCTTGTATCTTTTTTTAAAAATCTAAAGAAAAACAAAAACAAAAAAATCCATGTGTGAATATAGCCACTTTAAACATTTGTTTTATTTGCAAATCTAAACTTCTCCCTGGCCTGAGCCCCCCGAGTCCGCCTCCTGGCTTCTCTGCCGGCTTCACCGCGTACCGGTCCAGACATGCGCGCACACTCAGTGCACAGTGTGTGTTGGTATTCACAGCAAGTGTGAGGCATTTTTTATTTACTTAAGGGAAAGATTGACATGAGAGCAGTCTTAGAAACATACACTTTTTACAGGTTTTTAGTATCCGATCGCTCTCTGCGGGGCTCTGATGTCCCGAGCCAACCTCGTTACGTCATACCAGATACACGTATGTGCCGTAGACTCCTAAGTGTGGTCTCCCGCACCTCCCTGCTGCCAGGAGCACCTGCCGCGTGCCTGGGACTGTCCCAGGGGCTCTCAGAGGCCCTCGGCACCCCCAGGCCGGCAGGAGAGAAACTCTGTGCTTGTTCTACGGGCGCCGGAACCCATCTCCCGAGCGCACCTGAGTGCGAGGCCGAACGAAACCTCTCACGGTCTGCCTAGAGCCTCGGCCACTCCTGCCGCGCCAGGCCGCCAGAAACGTGGCTTTCTGTTTCTTCACGCTTGACACCTGGTCCCAGGGAAACATTTTACTTTAGAAAGCGTCGCCGACCTTCCTGTGCTCGCTCTTGAGATCGTTCCGTAGAAGGTGGAAACATGGAGGTTTTGTAATTTTACCGGGCCGCCCATTCCTACCGGAACCCAGAACTCTCGGGTCCGTGGTCAGGGTATGACAGTCACTTGCCGGGGTCCTCGACCCCTCTGTACCTTCCTGAGTCTACAGATTCCTTAATTTAAAGATGCGTTACGGGGCGCCTGGCCGGCTCTGAGGGGAGCATGCGACTCTTGATCTCGGGACCCTGAGTCCGAGCCCCATGCTGCGTCTAGAGGTGACTTCACAGTAGATACGCGTTTGATTAAATTTCTTATTTTCAAGGGAATTGAAAGGAAAGTGCTTGGATTCCTGTTCGTCTAGGATCCCTGAGGACAAAAGCATGTCACTTTGTTCTTAGGAGAAATGCTTTGCCTTAGAAAACTCGCGTGGCTGTCCAGTGAGGAAGGGTTCTTTCGAACTCTAATAAATCCAGGCACTTTTCCTCTTTGCAGTGAAGTCAGTCACAAGTGACATTACACTGAAAAGGGCCTAATCTTAAAGGTTGACTGGAGTTTGTATCTTAGGCCAAGTTGCATTTAGGATGCTCGGAAACCCTTACCTCCTTGTCCCAGACCCCTGCCTCCTCCCCTAAAGCACTCCTTTCTCCTGTGCGTCTTGTATTTTCCAGATGAGGCCTTCACAGACTGACGTCCTCAGGCCTCACTTCCTTTCTGGTGGACTTTTCTAATTCAAACAACACAATGTCAGTAGCTCGAATCGTGTGCTCTTTACTTCTGGATGTTGTGTGTCGGTTACATGTAAACGTGTATCCGAATCCTTCTGGATGTTGTGTGTCGGTTACATGTAAACGTGTATCCGAATCCTTCTGGATGTTGTGTGTCGGTTACATGTAAACGTGTATCCGAATCCTTCTGGATGTTGTGTGTCGGTTACATGTAAACGTGTATCCGAATCCTCATCTTAAACATTTTTTGGCATTTAATCTTGATCGGAGTTGTAATTCTCTGTATCCAATTAACTGATGGTCAGTTGTCCTGCCTGCATACTTCAGAGAACTGCTTTCGGTGGGTCACGTGTGTTGGAGTGCGCATGTGCACACACACGTGCTTACTTAGAGCAAATATCAACCTGTAGGAAACCAGCGCAGTCGGTAGTCTCGATCCTTATTTAGTACAGGGCTTGATCATTTGCCTGCGTGAGGTTTTCCTCTGCTTGAAAAGAAGGAGAGCCTCCTTTTGAGTGAAGTAGAAGCAAGCCCCAGAGCCCCCCGCCTCCAGATAATTTTTCCCACCAGGCTTCACTTCTGAATGTTAGAAACAGTAACGACAAAGGGAAGTTTAAGAAGCATTCTTTGGCAGAAGACGGGGATTCTGCCAGCGGAAAGCCTTCACTGTGGCACCCAGGGAAGGCAGGACCTGCTCCCCGGTCCCTATTTATGCCAGGAGTGTGCCCCGCCGAGGTGCGGGGGCCCCAGAGCTGGTGCAGGTCAGAGCACACCCTCTCTGCGGGCTTCCTGGCGTATCGTCCGGGGCCCTGAGCATTACCGTCATTCATTTCTTCCAGGGGCTTCCAGAATGTGGAGCCGGGAGAGCAAATGGCAGGGGCAGACGAGTTTACTAGGAGCAGTTCCGGACCGCGGGCAGCCGCAGGGTGGGTGGACAGGCAGACTGTCACTGTGTGTCATTAGCACCCAGGAAACTGTAATCTTCAAAGCTCCTCGCACGTGTTCATTAACCGTCCTCTTTCCTACGAGGCCGCCGAGGGGTGTTATTAGTCCCCCCTTCAGAGCTGCGGAAAACTGCGTAGAAAGGCTCCCCCTTTCTTGCCTGAGGTCCCACGGGGAGCTGGTGACAGACCGGAGCAGCTCTCGGGTCCTCTGACTCACCGACCTGGGCTCTCACCCCCCTCCGGATGCGCCCCGGGGCTTCCCTCGCAGGTTCCTCTGCCACCGAGAGCCGTCTACACGGTACTGTCTGCTCTCGGTTTGGATCGCGGTAGAGCACGCAGGCCGTGGCAGCCAGCTCGGTTGATGTTTCTGGCATCATCTAGAGAAGAGACGCGGATTCTGGGTCCTGCAGGCAAGGCCGTACCTCGGGAGACTGCGGGTGTGCGTGAAACTGAACGCCAGCGGGTTCCGGGGGTGCTCACATCCCCTTGCCCACTCTCCCCTCAGCCTGGCCCACAGCTCCTGGGACCACCGGGGTGCACTTGGCTTAAGGACGTTAGACCTCCTCAGGGACACGTGTGATGTTGCAAGTTCAGCAGAGCTGACGGGAGGACCTTTAGTGCCGAACGTGAACTCACTGCTGATGAAGATGCCTCATGAGTAATTCTTTCAGTTTAGTGCGAAATTAGGTACATCCTTCTACGGGTAGTAATACAGCGTGGAGGTCTGGACCGGGAGAGGCATCTTTTAGCCAAAAAGTAGCTGAAAACTTAGCATAGGCATTCGTCCAAGGGGAAACAGTAGTGAAGACACTATTTCTCGATGATGTATACAATTGAGGGGATGTTTACATTGTAGTAGAAAAACAGTTTGTGAACTCGAGTTCCTCATTTTCATCAAGCTCTGCAAATGTTTCCTTCCTCATTCTTGGCTTTCAAGTACTCCGTGTGCGCGCCCTTGTTGACTTAAGTATGGGTGGCGTTCAGCCCTGTGTCCTTTGTTGTGCCGAATGAGGTTCAAGTTGAGACTAAAAATGTTTCATTAATGGAGTTCATTTCAAATGGGAGGAAACCTTGATGGACTCTACCTAACACCGAAAGAAAAACAAAATGTCATTTTTTGACCTTCTGCCTCATGGCCACCTGCAGCTTTGTTTTGTTCCTTTGGCAAATGTGTAGCCGTGTCTAACCGGGGGGGTCGGCGGTATGCTGGGCGCTGGAGGGGCGTGTCCAGGCGCCCAGGAGGGCTTGCGGGCCCTGTGGGCAGGACAGGGCCTCCCTGGAGAAGCGACACTAGGTAAGCCTCTTGGTGGCCCCATGGATGCTGCTGGGGACCCCGGGGTGGGGATTACTTCGCGCACCGGAGAGCGTGTTGAGATGGGGGGTTCTGCCAGGTGACAGAAACCCAAGGAAGGGGCTTCTCTCCGGTAGTGTCTCTTTCTGGACTGGTTGGTGGAAGGCCTCAGGGTGACAGAGCGGAAAGGCAGGGCGGTGCCGCCCACCGCTCTCGCTGGCCCACGACGGAGGGGGCTCGGGTACATCCCTGTGGTTCCATGGCGGAGCTCCAGGGGTAGACAAACTAAGAGTGATACTTTGGTGAGAAGATGAGGGTTTTCACCAGGAATGTGTGTGTGTGTGTGTGTGTGTGTGTGTGTGTGTGTGTATTTGAACCGTGCGAAGGTATAACCCATTCAGAAAGTTAAGAGAAGGCGTAGCCTTCAAAGTGGGAGCTGGACACTAATTACTGATCTCCACAGTCGGAAACTGGGGCTCCTGCTTTCCTGTGCCTTTGAAGTTACTGCCGGGCTCTCAGTGTGTTCACCGGAGAGCCGAGATCGTGGATTTGTGTCGAGACTTGACCAGAATCGAGCTCTGCTGGGCCTCCTCCCGCGTGCACACTGTCCGCCCTGGCCTGGCCTGTCTGAGCGGACCCCCTGGACCGTGAGGACGGCAGAGCACTAGGGGGCGGGTGGATGGGACAGGTCAGCCACCCCTCGACTTCCCTGCCAGGGCCTCACTCACGTCCTGTCGGGCTGGCTGGACCGACCGCTCGCTATCACATCTCGTTAGGTGAGTGAACCGGTTTCGCTGTGTTTCAGACCATGTCAGCGTGCGGTCAGCCCTGTTCCTTTCTTACGTGTGAAATGGCAAAGCTGTCAAAACCAGATGTGCTGAAACCAGACGGGCAGTGTCCTCTTCAGCACACAGGGCTTTCAGAAGTTTCTGGGGCGGGTGGGGAAATTTGAGAGGGAAGCTGGGGAAGATAGGGCCCAATGGCTTTGGTTTTCCTGGTGGCCGCAGAGGGGAGAGGGGAGGCCTTTGCGAAAACTCCAGGGGGAAGCAGTGAGGAGGGAAGCGTGAAGAATGAAGGGGAGTGGACCAAACCCTGGGGACATGGGGAGGGGCCTGAAGGGTGCGGGAGAGGGGGACAGTCGGGCGAGTGGGGACAGTCGTGACTTTGCCACCGTAGAGTCTGAGTATCTGGACAGCAGTCCCGCATCACAGATGCGCTTTGCAAGTTTTTTCTCCCAGTCTGTAGGGCGTCTTTTCACTTTCCTGATGATCTCATTTCCAGCTCAGGAGTTTCTAATTCGGGTAAAGTCCGGGTTATCTGATTTGTCTTCTGCTGCTTGTGGTTTTCATGCTAAGATCTAAGAAACCACTGCCTAATCCCAAGATTTGCTCCTGTGTTTTCTTATAAGGGTTTTGTGATCTTAGTCGGTCTTTGATGCATTTCGAGTTAATTTTTGTGTGTGGTGTTAGGTGAGCGGACGTCCAATTTTCCCAGCACCCTTTGCTGAAAAGACTGTCCTTTCCCCCACTGAGTGGACTTGGCACGCTTGTTAAAAACCAGTGGGCCATAGCGTGCGGGTTTATTTCGGGACTCTGTTCCGTTCCGTTGGTCTACAGGTCTGTAGCCTTGACGGCTGTAGCTTTGTCAGACCTTGTAAAATCAGGAAGTGGGAATCCTCCAGCTTTGTTGTTCTTTTTCAGAATTGTCTTGTAGTCAGGGTCCCCTCTGTTTCCACGTGAATTTTAGAACCAGTCTGTTCGCCTTCCTGGCCTCTCTGTAGCCCTAGAGCTAGCCTAGATCAAGGTCTTGCTGTCCAGACCCTCCCCGGCAGCTCATCCAACTCTGAGCAGGGAGAGCCCGCGCTTGTCGGAGCTGGGGTGTCGTCCTGCTCGTAGCTCGGTCCACCAAGAACCCTCCCGCAAGGTGCTAACATTCCTCAGGTCTCAGGTTTTGTCCTAAAAAAACACTTGCATTTTATATTTTATTTCATAATTATTAATGGTTAATGTGGAAGTGTTGAGCGTGATTTCACCGCGTTGTCAGACCGCTGCTCCGGAAAGTACGAGTGTATCCTGTGGTTTCATGTGTCCCCAGAATGCCGGCCCCCGTGTCAAAGGCCAGGTTGGGAGTTCCTGCGTGTCAGAGCTCCGTGTTTATTTGTCAAGGTTGTTGCTTCGGCTGCGTGCGGCATAACCGCCCCAGACCACAGGCTGGCATCCGTCCACACCGGGTGAAGTGATGTTCCCTGATTTACAGCGTGTCGGCGTCTCTTTCACTCTTGAGTTTAGATTTGGATCTTGTCATCCCTAACCATCAAAAAGATGTCATTCTCGGGGCGCCTGGGTGGCTCAGTGGGTTAAAGCCTCTGCCTTCGGCTCAGGTCATGATCTCAGGGTCCTGGGATCGAGTCCCGCATCGGGCTCTCTGCTCAACGGGGAGCCACTTTCTCCTCCTTTCCTGCCTGCTTCTCTGCCTACTTGTGATCTCTGTCTGTCAAATACATAAATAAAATCTTTAAAAACCAAAAGAAAAAAAAAATGTCATTCTTATGGGAGGGACTCCTCTTCATTCCCTAGGCTTCGTGGGGAGCCCGCTTTGGCCGGGGCACATGTACTTCGTGAACTGCGTTCAGCTGGACCAAGGGTGGTGGTCCAGGATCGGTCCTTTCCAAAGGCCTGTGCTGCTCTGTGCCAAGGACAGACATCAGAGTGATGTAATGTGGTCTTTTTATATAGCTAAATTTATTCGATTTACAGGATTCTCCTTCATCCTAAGATTGTCCTTTGGGCTATTAAAATATCTTTTCTGGTGTGGACCTTTTTTTAAATGTTCCTATTTGTCAGTTAGGGTGGTAAGCCAACATCCGTGGTCAAGATTCTTCACGAAATATTACTGGTTTGTGAAATCCTAACTCCAGAAAGTCATTTTAAGCCACAAATCTCGGGGGTTTTGCCTTGTTTACATTTGGAATTACCACATAATATTAGGCAGTTCGTGTAACTTAAATGCTCATTGTTTTATTTCTTTTATACAGAATGTCCAGACGGGGCAAATCTACAGAGACAGAGAGCAGGTTAGAGGTTGCCCAGGACTGGGAGGGGTGTGAGGCGTGGCTACAGGGAAGGGGTGAAACCTGTTGGGATGGGGTGCCGCACTCTGGGAGCGCACCGAATGCCCCCGAGTGCAGTCCCACACGTTAGAATGACTCCCTGGACATCATGTGATTGCGCCTCCAATTTTTATTTTATTTTTTTTAAGATTTTATTTATTTGACAGAGAGATACAGTGAGAGAGGGAAGTTCAGGTTTTGAAATCACCTTCAGGAGAAATCTAAATCAGGTGTCTGGTGTTGCTCTGTCTAGTGGCCGAGTTCTCCAGGTGCACTGGGATGCTGGCCGCCACCCTGGAGGCAGTCCGCTGACTTCTGTCCTATGAACCCTGGAAGAGGGAGCCTGAGATCTGGCCTCCCCTCCCCTGCCCAACTGTGAAAAAGAAAGGACCAGAAAAGGAAAAGTCCTACATTATTTTTAAGTGAGCAAGAATTCTTGGGAATTTTGAGTGCAGTTTTTTAATTTTTTCAAGACTTTCTCTTCTTCCACTTCCAGAAGGAAACCCACAGCTGGGAGATACTGGGCCCGGGCCCTGCCTGCCTTTAGGGATCCGGGGCAATCCACTCACTCGCTGCTGTCCAGGTTTCTTAGTTTCCTAAAGGAAAGCTTGTTGCCTTAACCTCTGTTAAAATACGGGTGGTGCCTTACTTGTAACCAGATCTCTTTTAATATTAATATTAATATTTTAATATTCCATGAAGTTGGAGCTTTTCAAGGAAGATGATTTTTCCACTGAACTTTCACCTTGTCTGTGTATGTTTGCACTTTGTAGGCGTTTCAGTGGGTTTCTGCGCATCACCACTGGTGGCCGCGGGCCAGGCAGGGCCCTTGGGTCCTATCAGGGGAGGAAGGGACCGCAGCCCCGTGTGCTGGTTCCTCACCCCCCAACCAACCCCAGCACCCATTAAGATGCCTTCAAAATGCATTTCTCCACGGGGTCCTTGTTCGCGCTGTTGACACGGTGCTCCTAGAAGCCCACTGCTGGCATCGTGCCCATGGTGACCGAAAGGAAAGTTCTCGGCGGCTGTTGGGGTTTAACCCCCAGCCAGCCCAGCGACTCGGGCACTCCTACTGGGACGCTGGAGCTGAAACGGGGATCCACATGTGCTGCTGTCAGGACCTCAGAAGTCGTGCATGCCCCGTGTGCCAGGAAGGCACCTGACTTTGGCATGTCTTCGACAGAAAACCGTGTGTCATACTTGCGTGTGCCCAGCCGTTCTTCCCCACCTTCTTCAGGCCACAGGGGCGGGGCTTTCCAAACCCACCCGCTGACATTTTGGGACCCCATCCTCTGTAAGTTCCAAGAAACACCCTGTTATCACTGGCAGTACCTGTGGGACTGGGGAACCACACGCTGCTCTCTCGACATGAGACCACAGGTGACCCTAACGAGGGACGATCTCTCCAGAACTGTACACAGAGCCTCAACAGTGGCTTTGAAAGCTCTGACCTGATTCGGTCCTGCTCGGTGGCCAGCGATAGCCGAGGGCTGGCCCAGATCAGCATGAACCCAGAGCAGCCAAAAATCTGCCCGTGCTGGGGCTCCCGTGGGGACACATCCGAGAGGGACACAGGCAGCAGGCTTTGTCTGTGCGGTGAGCGCGCGTCCTGGCCAACATCTAGCTCAGGTATGTAGCTAAAACATGATATCATCGTGTTCTTCTGGAAACGCGGTTTGGACTAAGTTGGGTCAGGGTGTCAGCAACTGGTCAGATGCTTGTGTTTGCAGGTGTAGGTGGAGAATTCAGGTCCATAGAGCAGGGCACACAGATGCAGAAGCCTGCCCTCGGGGAGCGTGCGCTGAAGGCAGGTGGGACCAGAACATAAATCTCTGGGATGCAAAGTCACATGGAAGTGGCAGTCAAGCCACAGGCGCCGGTGGGGCGAGGGGGCAGGCGAGTCATGCAGGAGGGCTTGGGGGTGGGGGTCCTGCAGAGCAGACTGCACAGGGCTGAGGGGCCAGCAGGGGCGGCAGTCATGGGGGAGCGGTGGCCATCTTACTCTGATGTGTTCCTCCTGCACGCGCTTCTGAGCACTTCCATACCCACACCTGCTGCATACCGGAAGGGTGTAAAGGCCAGCGATCTGTATGCAAACAACAGTGCCGTGCACACACGCAGGGACTGTGCCCTGCTCAGCTCTGCACAGGAGGGGTGTGGTGTTCATTCGTTTCCCCACTAATGAGATAGGGTCCTTTTGTTGGTATCTATGATCTCTTAACGTGTAAGATGTGCTTGCATATTTTTAGGGTGTTATTTTTACTTGGCTACTTCCAAAAAAGAATGTGATGTGGCCTAAAGTATTAGAAAATACGCAGCAGCCTATTAAAGGAAACAAAGGGACTAGAAGGCACTGCGGACGGCTGGGTCCTCTTCTGAGTAGCGTTGTGGAGCATGGTTTCTGAAAAATTTTCTGTGACTATACGGGCTTAGCCTCTTTTTTCTTTTTTTTTTTTAAATTTGACAGAGACACAGAGATCACAAGTAGGCAGAGAGGCAGGCAGAGAGAGAGGAAGGGAAGCAGGCTCCCCGCTGAGCAGAGAGCCCGATGCAGGACTCGATCCCAGGACCCTGAGATCATGACCTGAGCTGAAGGCAGAGGCTCTAACCCACTGAACCACCCAGGCACCCCTGGGCTTAGCCTCTTTTTAAGTTCCTTCTGATTCATGCTGCAGCCATCGCAGGAGCACCAAGGAAGGTGCTTCCCTGCTTGTCCATTTGTGAGACGGGATGAGCCTCCTGGACTGTGGCACATGAGCTGTTTACACTGGCTAAAGTAGAGTTTAATTTGTCCAAAGGCAGTCTTATTTTCACAGCAGTATTATGACAGAAATTTGAAGGTAAACCTCAAAAGAAGTAACTACTCAGGGGGCACCCAGGGGGCTGAGTCAGTTGAGCGTCCAACTCTTGATTTTGGCTCAGGTCATGATCGCTGGGTTGTGGAATCGAGCCCCACATTGGGCTCCGCACTCAGTGGGGAGTCTGCTTCAGGATTCTCTCCCCCTCCCCCCTTCCCCATACTCCCCCACCCCTGTGGATGCAGTCACGCACGCGCAGGAACATGCTTGCTTTCTCTCTCTCTTTAAATAAATCTTTAAAAATATATATATATATATTTTTAACTACGTGGGAGCTGGGATGGATGGAGAGGCCTTCACAGGGGGTGCTAAGTTGTTTCCGGTCCTAGAACCAGAGACCGACAGGGGGTCCGCAGAGGCCAGGGGGCATCGGACTGTCTGGTCTGTGCCGTAACAACAGGTGGAATGACCCTCTTGCCCCCGACTCCGGACAGAAGGTGGGGGCCTCAAAGCCTGCGCTTAGTCGGGCAGTAAGAGTCAACGTGGAAGTCCATAAATAGGGCGAAACGAGTGAGTTCTCGTTCTGTTCTTTCCTTTATGCTGTGGGGCAGCCCCGATCCCCCCAAATCGGTAGGTCGTTCCCGCTGGCGGCCCAGGGGATGATTCCAAGTGATGCAGCACTGGGCATCATTTTGATAATTACGTGTTGACCGGCATCAGGATATGTAATTGGCACGTCAGATCCATGATTCCCTGGGTTTTTACTGCTCAGGACAGAGCTTAGTCAAAATTATGTCTGTTGGAAGAAAAACACAGGGTTATAGCCCGACTTTGTGCAGATACAGAGACATCAGGAAGATGTCTGTGAGTGCCCAGAGCGTGGGCCCCTCCGAGTTGGTTCCAATGGGACGGTTCCACAGAGCCCACCAGCCTCTTCTGTCTGGTTCCAAGCACAGTGACCGTGGAGGAGCCGGACTGTGAGGGTCGCAGGGTGGCCTCCATCCCAACTCGGGCCTCCCTCTTGTCTTCCCCAGCCTCCCAGCCTCTACTGTCATGGCCCCCGGTGCCCCCAGTTGCGGGAAATTGCTCTGCGTGTCTCAACTTTGGCTCAGTGGTACGGTTCCAGCAAGTTACATAACCTGCTGAGTGACTGTGCCTTCAGTTGCAAAATGGGAATAATAAATCTCCCTCACGAAGCCTCGTGGGCACGCAGTGACGGGAGGGCTGAGAGTCCTGGGCACGGAGTCTGGAGCAAAGTGACATCAGGCGGTTCCTGAGGATGGTGGCTAGACTTGCCCGCTCCTCCCCACGTTTGCAAATCCAGATTCTAGCTGGTGAAAACTGAGTGATGGCGGCTTCAGTGTTTAGAAGAAAAGCCCTAACTTGGTCCTGGGGTCAGGAGATGGATGGGGGGCCAGCAGGCGCCACTAACACTGGCCAGAGTTGGGGTGTTCCTCAGCGTGAGCCAAGAGGTGGGCTCCCGCTCTAGAACAGGTCTCAGCTCGGGCGATGCACAGCCCCGGCCAGCTTGTCTGGCAGGAGCCGGTGTTGGGAGAAGATGGGGTCACAGCCGGTCAGCTGGGGGATTTCTAGACCGGTAGGGATGACAGAGTCACCTAAAAGGATTAATTTAGTTACGTGGTTTGATCATTCTTCAGGAACCGCCTTGGGGTAGCTCGCTGTTCTGAACTTTGCATCCACTCCTGGCTCCGGTCACTGGCCCCAGAGAGCCCGGCCTCGCTTTCCCTCCGCTTTCTCCTGGAGGGCGCGCGTGCGAGGACGGGAGAGGACCGGAGTCTGAGCTCCGGCTCTCTCAAGGAAGTGTCAAGTCCGTTAACCGTTCCAAGATGGAATTTTCTCATGGGATCGTTCTAGGACTCAGGCAGCGTAAGGTTTGTAAGTACGCTGTCTAAAACATCAAAGTACTAGAAATACAGTTTTGTTTTAACTTTCATTCTAATATGGCTGGAAGCCCTTGGTTTTGACTTCCCGTCTTCGTTGCATCCCGAGTTTAAAGATGGCCCCTTCCTCTGGCTGTGCAGTTGTGGTCCAGTCAGGGTGGTTCCAGTGCTCGGGAAGGGTCCCAGTGAGAGTCCGAGCAGGGGGCTGCGTGGGGCCCCTGGGCCGGGCCTGGCGGGTGCGCTCCGGCCGCCGAGGAGGTAGTGAGGGTAGAAGCTGGGACAGTGACGCGGAGGCCTGTTCGGGAGAAAGTGGTCTTTTGAGACAAAAAGTCTTCCCCAACAGAGGAGGTAAGGAAAGATAAGGCCAGAAAGATAACGCCTCCGGGTTAGGCCTCTAACTGTGGCCACTGACACTCCACGGGCCACCCCTCACTGAGTCTGGGGAGGTGTTTCCCTGTCCAGCTCAGGTGGCTCTTCCAGGAGAGAACACTTCCCAGACGCGAGAGCCCATGGGCAGTCCTGGCGTGCGAGTCTCGTCAGAGTGTGAGGTTCCCTGATACGTGCTTAGCACTCGAGGACTGTCAGGGTACTTGGGGCGTTTGTGCAAGGAATGTGTGCCTTAAGATACGACTGTGTTTCTGTCGGGATTCTAGATGGGGTTAGAGAAGTGAATCTGTATCACACGCTGGGAAAACCAGAAATTAGCCCGTAATCGACTACAAATACCCTTTCCTCTCCCAAGACAGCTGCCAAAAAGCTCAGAGAAAAAGTTCTGAAGTCTTGGACATTCCCTTTCTTCACTTGAACTCGCCTGTGAGCACATGACAGAGAAAGCTTCAGAGAATGGGTAGGTCTGGCAGGATCTTCTGTTTTGCTTTCCCTTCTCGCCAGATTCCTGGACAAACATTTTACTTTTAGGCGTGTATTCAAAGCACGTGTACAGTAAGGAAGAAACACAGCCCCTGTCTTTTGACTCCAGCCTGGCTGGTGGCCTCGGAAACCGTACCTTATGGTGCAGAGAGCACAGCCCCCGGGCCCAGGCCTTCCAAGGAAGACTCTCCGGAGGATGCAGCAGACACCCCTGTTGTGTGGCCGGGGAGGCCAGGGGAGAGCCCAAGGTCTGGGTGCAGGCCGAGAGCTAGTAGGTGAATTACACCAAGAACTGAACGTCTGAACTCCACAGTGACTTCCAGCTTTGGGCACATTTTACAGTCCGCTGGGTATTCAAGAGAAGGAAAAATTGTTGACTCGGATTTTGGTAGGTTGCATGTTACAAGTCAGACTTGGAGGAGAAGCAAAATCCCAGACTCTTAGTCAGTGTAAAGGGCTCCTTTGTATGCCCAGCTTTCTCATCTGTGCTACAGGCAAGTGGGGAGCTTGGCCCACATCCTAGTTCTGTATCTACTCGGCCCTGGTGATTTTAATTCACAGATTTTTTTCCCCCATCGAGGACCTCTAAGTCCTTGGGCTATTCTTGGGAATATTCTGAAGCCTCCTGGGGCACAGACACAATCTGTACCCGGAGCAGGGACCGTGAGACCTCGCTGCTCCAGGTACGGAGGAAGCAACGTGCGGGTCCCCACCCCGGGAAGCATGTGTGGGACCACCCGGTGCCATGAGGTAGGCCGGAGCTGTCCCTCAGCAGGGTGCCGCTCGTTTCCCAGACATCCACCCGCCGTGGCTCAGACACCAGCCCCATCCCTCCAACCGCCGTGCAGATCGTCTCGTGTGGTGTTTGTGTGGTGGGGGACAGTGGCCTCTCGGTGTGGTGCCGCAGGCCAATGCCACGGAAGGGTTCCCAGCACATAGTCCTGGTGGCGAGTGGTCAGTGTTCCTTGAAACCACTAAAAGTGAAAATAGTATTGAAAGTAAGAGAATATAGAGTTGGGGAATTAGATTTTCAGAAGTGTTGGAAGGAATTCTTCAATCCCAGAGCAAAAATAAGAAGCTGAGACTTCCAGCAAAAAGCAACTAAAATGCTCTGTGCCTTTTGAGGCCACCAACCTGGAGAGGGTGTCAGCCGAATGGGGTTGGGGAGAGGGACGGAGAGCTGAGGGTGGGGAGTCCCTAGCCGCAGAGAACACAGGCTCGGGGCCCATCCATGGCGCTGGGCGGGGCCTCCCTGCCCCCATCTTCCCCTTGGATCACACACCCTCCTCGTAGCTAGTGTTTGTGACAGAGTTCACTTGCTGTTGCAAATGGGTCATTTTGTCGTTTTGGAAATTTACGTCTCGAGTACCTGAAGACAGTTATGTTTTTCCCAAAATGCTATTTAAACTGAACAAACTTACTGAACTATATCTCAGTGCTAAACATCTGGCCAAAATCTGGCATATATTTTTCTAGGTTGGCAATATTTAAAGATTATTTCCATAATTTTCTGTACTGGCATAATTTTAAAAGTTATTTTTATCTTTATGTGTTGCATTACATGCATTAGTACATATGCATATATTATTATGTTGTTATATATTATGTATACATATTATGTATATACATATATATATATGTTACTGTATATAACAAATTAAACAAATGCAGTTCTTCTAACTTGGCTTTAAATCCTGAAATGAGACGGACAGAATACAATAGGGCGTTAGAAAGGAGCTGAGGGATATGTGAGGCGGATGCAGAAGGAAAGCTGGGAGCGGGTCATTAATAGCGGGAAAAGCTCAGTTCAAGGCGAGAAAGCATCACTGAGACAGAGTTGCTTCACCGCGCCACGCTGGAGCTTGGGGCCCACAGGTGGCAGAACCACCGTTGGACGTATGTGGCCTAGATGACGTCACTTCAGGAGCTGGAGGGGCTGTAGGGCAAGGGCTGGTGGGAGACACCCCCGGACCCCGCAGCCCGTCGAGGGTCCGGTGGCTACGTGCCGTAGCGGGGCGAGTTGTATGTAGGTGGACACAAAGTGCTGAGTTGAACATATCGTAGCTCCCAGAGAAAACCTCTGCAGTTTCCCTAAAGTTGAAATAAGTAGAAACCATAGACTGTCATCATAATGCAATAAAAACAGGAATAAATGCAGAGGAAACCCTGGGAGGGCCTCGAGGCAGAGGGGGCGTCGTCCCTGGCTGGGGCCCAGCTGGCACTGTCGCACGGGTCTTGGCACGCCCGGTTCCTCCTTAGCATTCACATCTCAGCCCGCAGTTCCCTCCGAGGGACTCCCCTCTCCCGCCCCATCGAACCCACCCCTGGGGCTTCATGTTTCCTAAGATTGTCTCGTACGCTTTCGGAGTTGGGGATTTCCTTGCTGTCTGCCCGGGGCGAGGGGCAGGAGCACAGCTCGCACACAGACTGAGCGGGGTCGTCCGATGAACCGTGCCCGGCGACCACAGTGACCGTGCCGCAAGGACTGTTCTCGGCACCTTACTCCGTTCGCTCCCTTAGCCATGACGCTCACCCTGAGCAAGGGACTGGTGTGGGCCCTGGCGTGCCGTTGGGCGAGCGACTGTGTGCAGAACTGGCCGACGGGGAGCCGGGATGGAGTGTGGGTCTGAGCGCTCGTGCGTGGGTGCCGAGTCCCGGTGCAGATGTGCTCGTTCCCCCGCATGAGGGGAGACGTGGAAGCCCTGGTGAGCAGAGAAGGGAACCCAGATGAATGAAAGAAGACCTGTCTTCCCTAGACACCAGAGCAGAAGTGAATGACCTGAGACCCTGCCCCGGCAGCAGGTTTGGGGGGGCGGCAGCCGCGTTCAGGGAGAGGAGGGTGCAGGAGGGCTGGGGCGCACCTGGTGAGAAAGAGACCAGAGCCAGAGTCCGCAGGGGTCCCAGCTCCAGGGGAGGTCGCGGGCCTGTCGCCGTGCGCTCGAAGGTGGCCTCCGCTGTGACGCTGCTTCCGTGAAACTTTTTTTTTTTTTAAAGATTTTATTTATTTATTTGACAGAGAGACATCACAAGTAGGCAGAGAGGCAGGCAGAGAGAGGGAGAGGAGGAAGCAGGCTCCCTGCAGAGCAGAGCGCCCGATGCGGGACTCGATCCCAGAACCCTGAGATCATGACCTGAGCCAAAGGCAGCGGCTTAACCCACTGAGCCACCCAGGCGCCCTCATTGAAACTTTCTGAAATAATCCCTGACATATAGTAAGTTGAAGGATGGGGTAAAGAATTTCCTCGGTCAGGGCTCCTGGGGACTCAGTCCCTTGACTTCAGCTCAGGTCTTGATCTCAGGGTCATGAGTTCAAGCCCCGCAGTGGGCTCCATGCTGGGCATGCCACAAGCACACATATTTGAGGTTGGGGCTCCTTTCTGCCCCTCCCCCCGGATGCTGGTCCTGCCTTCACAGTGGGGGAACAGACCCCAGGTGCCGGGCCATCCCTTTGGGCCTCTGTCATCTTTTCTTCTTAGCCTTACAACTTCTGTTTGCCCTGCTCATGGTCACCTTTTAAACATATTCTTTATGTATATATTTTTCTCTCAAGTTTTTCTTGTCACTGCTGTGGGAGGTCGGCTTGTTACCTGCTCTGCCGTTCCCAAAAGCAAAGTCCCTGATGGCACAGGAGCTGGCGTCGGACTGTCCAGAGGAGATACCTGGTCGCGGACAGAGGGGTCTGTGGAGGACGGCAGCATATCTTTCCATGGCCCTCCTGGCTCAGGCCCTTCGCACCCTGGCTTCAGGGTGCCCGTGGCCATCCTTACCGAGGCCCCAAGGGCTTTGCCAGTATGTGCCAGCTTGCCCCCCACTGTCCCATGGCCTCTCCACTGTCCTGCCATCCCTCTCCCCCCGGGCATCCGGCCATCTCCCCTCCTCCAGCTCAGCCAGTCCTGTTGCCTGGAGGGTGTAAGTCCTTCATAGAATCTACCATCTTTTTAGTGAGATCTGAGAAGGGAACAAAACTAGATCAGGGCGTTCTGTCTTCCATCTGTGATCATAAATCAGAGCGTTATGTGTAATACTTTTTTAAAAAGAAACGCATGAGGGGCGCCTGGGTGGCTCAGTAGGTTAAGTGTCTGCCTTCAGCTCAGGTCATGATCCCGAGCTCCTGGGTCGAGCCCTGTGTCGGGCGGGCTCCCTGCTCAGCGGAGGGCCTGCTTCTCCCTCTACCTGCCGCTCCCCCTGCTTCGTGCTGTCTCTGTCTCTCTCTGTCAAATAAATAAATAAAATCTTTTTTAAAATTTTTTTTAAAAAAACCCATGAGAGGACTGGCTCTGTTTATGAAATTGTGGCACATGTGAGTGAAATTTCCAAACAAGTAAAAAATGATCTTGGGGGGCGCCTGGGTGGCTCAGTGGGTTAGGCCGCTGCCTTCAGCTCAGGTCATGATCTCAGGGTCCTGGGATCGAGTCCCGCATCGGGCTCTCTGCTCAGCAGGGAGCCTGCTTCCCTTCCTCTCTCTCTCTGCCTGCCTCTCCGTCTACTTGTGATTTCTCTCTGTCAAATAAATGGGTAAAATCTTTAAAAAAAAAAAAAAATGATCTTGGTCCATTTGTTGATCTCCAGGACGTTCTTGACACAGGGTTGAGCACAGTGAAAAACCGGGAGCGTATGAAACATGGGTCTCAATAGCGTGTGCGCACAGTGCAACCCGTCCTCACACACGGGGAGACCCCTGGGGGGGACACGCATCAGAACGCCAACAGTGCTGAGCCCTGAATCTTCCCTTCTTGCATTTGGAAGGTTGATTTGTTTGTTCGATTTTATGGTGAGCATCATTTTTCTGAAAACAAAATCCCGTATCCTTTTTTTTAAAAACCAGATCCGTTAAAAATATGTATTACATCAGATGTCAGCAACTGAATACTAAGTTTAAATTTCATTTGAAGACCAGTGGTCAACTTTTTGCAGAGAAAACGATGTCGCGGATGGGGCCAAGCCCTTGGCTTTTTATATGTTTCTTCTCGTGGGACTTGTTATCTTCAGGGATTTAAAAAAATCAGACCATTCTGTGTAGACCCTGTTTGTGTCAAGAGACCCCATCCTGTTTGACCTTTTCCCATCTCTAGGAACTGCTCCTGGCCCTCTAGTCTTCGAGAGTCTCAGAGAGCCAGAAAGAACCTTGTTGTTCAGACGCGGACTCCGGGCCCAGCAATACCAAGCCGGTGTCCCAGCTGTCTCACAGCCGTGCCTCCCGACACCCTCGTCTTGCTGCCTCCCGCTTGTGTATCTTCTTTCCCATGTGAGCTTCCGGCGCCCACTGCCCGAAACACTGGTTCCACCAATAATCCTGTATGAGTCTGTCCGACTCCAGGCACAGTTTTCCACCCACACCGAACTGTGCCGCAGATGGGTGGTACTGGGACGTCCCTGCGCTCGCCCGAGAACTTGGCTGCTCTGCTTCCTGGCAGGCGCAGGGGTCGTGTTGGGTTTGGGGTCCACTCGGCCTCTTGGAGACAGCACTGAGGTAGCCACTCCGGAGCAGCTCTGTTCTCAGAACCGGCACCGCAGAGCACGGCCGCTGGGCTCCGATTTCGCCAGGACGCCCGCGCAACTGAACTACGCACGGCCAGACGCCGGCGCCTTCCGAGTCCGCCTTCTGTTCGGCGCAGAAGCAGCTCCGAGCGCGGTGCGGTCTGGCCTGCCCGGAGGTGCCCGGGGAGGATGTGGAGCGTTGCTTCCATCGCGGGCCTTCTCTAAGGAGGAGAGCATAAACACGGTTACGGGACCGCCGCTCACCGCATCCGATCAGCCAAAACGAAGCCCAGGAACACTGATGGAGGCGCCGTCTGCTCCTGGCCTGGCTCCAGGCGCGTGACGTGGGTTCGTCCTCAGCCGTCCCCTGCATCGTCGGGTACAGGCGAGGAAACCAAGGCCCAGAGGGACGGTGTGTTCGGCCCTAGAGTCCCGGAGGGAGGAGTGGGTGGAGCGGGGACTCCCGCCCGGCGTCCCCGCTCGCTTTCTGCCAAGTGGAGGCCTCAGAGTGAGAAGCGAGGGGCAGCTGTGCCCGGTGACGGCCTCAGAGTGCGGCGAGCATGCGTTGTCCCGATCTCACGGCGACCGTAAAGAACAAGTGCTCCGGAGCACTTTGTCCGGAAACGTCAACTTTGAGGGACTAGGTGAGGCGGTCTGCCCAGATGGCTCCCGCTCGGATCACCGAGTCTGCCCGCAGCCCCAGCTCGCCCGGGGTCACACCCCATCCGGGTCCGCACATACTCTGGGTGTCCAGACAGGCGTTTCCAAGGGTGGCCACACCCACATGCTGGTCCCTTTGTGGTAGAATCTTGGAGCTGCAAACAGGTTGAGAGTCAAGGTCCCTGGGAGACGGGAGGGAAGGGCCTGCCAATCAGAGCCCCGTGCATCTGGGGGCCTGGGGGCATCTCCCCAGAATCCCGCAGTTCCCGCCACCCAGGCTCGAGCGGAGGAGCCCGCCCCGCCTGTCCCATCCCATCACGTCCCGCACATCCTGCCTCAGAGACCACGAGGTTGGAGTTCCCCTGCTGGGCTTCTCCTGTGTGGTTCTTCTCGGTACAGAAGGCTCCTTCCCCTGGGCCCAGGAATAACCAGGCAGATTTTACCCAGTGCGTTTTGCCCCATGGATGGAAGCCTGAACACATGACCCAAAGCCCCAACTCAGCTTCCCACGCAGCGTGGGATCAAATAGGTGGAAAAGGACCCGCTAAACGTCTTCAGCACGTGCCGAACACTGGAGTGTCTCCTGTCTGAACTAGTAACAAATCATCAGATATTTAGGTGGCCTGTTCTTCTCCAAGGAAGAAACGAGCCTTTTGGTTGACGCTTTGGCTAATGTGCTCATTGTGCGCTCATAATGTATTCGATTGTGTGTGGGATTTAGGGGGCGCAATGTAATCGGGCCCTTTGGTGAAGCAGCAGGGCACTGCGTGCGGTCCTCGGCCAGCATCTGAGCACACACGTGCTCCCCCAAAAGAGAGAGTGGGGGACGCCTGGCCGGCTCAGCCCGGAGAGCATGCGACTCTTAATCTCGGGGCCGTGAGCTCAAGCCCCACACCGGGTGTCGAGTTGACTAGGAAGAGAAACAAATAAAGAACAAAGGAGAATAGTGAGGGCATGCAGCCCTCCAGGTGGGCTGCCTTGCCTCACGGTTGTCCTGTGTGGCTGGGGAGCCACTGCTGAAGCGTCTCCTGGACAAGTGGGGCAGCCACGGGCCTGGCTTGTGGCCTCAGGCTGTGTGTGCTTCATCCAAGGGCCGGAGTAGACTCGCCGGCCCAGCCGTGGCACCCCTGGTGCCAGGGAAGAGGGGAGAGCTGTGTTGTGGAGCTGTGTGTCACTGCTAATTACTCCTGCCACCTCGTCATCAGGGGCGCCCCCGTCCCAGGAGGCGCGGGCGTGGGAGGATGCGTGGCTCTGCGCGTCAGCCACATCGCCCTCCGGGGTCACGGATCTGGGGCCCGTCACGCCCGCGGACATAGGGGCAGGGGCTGCCTTCCCACTCCAGCAGCCATCCGTCCTTCGGTCCTGTTGTCTCCAGTCTCTGCATGAAAATCCTCCTCTTTAGAATGTGGTTATCACTCAAGACGGTAATGCAGCAGTTGTAAGCGATGTAGGTTCCCATTCGGCCTCAGACTCTCTCTGGCCCCCACACTGGATGCCCCATCCTGCCCAGCCCTGGCTCTCCCTGCCCAGAAGTGTGCAGATCCCAGGTTAGGAGCAGCTGGGATTTGGTCCCATCAGCGTCATCAGCTTCTGTGGCCTGTTGGTGGTGTGCCCGTTCCTGGGGGTGCAGGGGTGGGGAAGGGGGAGGCTGGGCCTCTCTGTGCCTCTGCCTTCCTCCCCGAACAGCCTTCTGACTCCAGTGACGAGGCCAAGTTCTGGGCTGGGGCCAGTCAGAAGGGCCCCAGGGAAGGCCTGTCTGGTCCCCAAGAGGGTGTCGGCCACTGCCCCGCCATCAGGGTGCCACTGGCCCTTGGGGACAGGAGGAGCTGTCACCTACCTTTGCTGGCGAGTGGCCCTGACACGGTTGGCCTCTTGGCAGGCTTTGGTTGATGGCCTAGGAAGATAAAGACTGGAACCCAGAACAGGAAGGTATGAATGCTAATTAGTATGTACTCCTGGAGGGGTGGGGCGGTGGACGCTGCTGAGAGAGGTCAGCAGCTCCCGGGAGGGGCCCTGGAGGGGTCCAGCACCTCTTTTTCTCTGTGTCACCTCCCTGGAGGGCGGGCGTGCACGCACGCGCACACACATGGTCCCCAACTTCATGGTTTCCCAGGGCTCGCCCTCTGCGGATCCCAGCTCACAGGCCCCCCAGACTTACTGAGTGTGTCCTCCATGGACCGTTCTCGCTGCAGCTCTGGGGACATCATGTGCAGAGAGTCCAGGATTCGTGGTAAGAGGCTCATGTCCGGAAGGAACCGCTCTCCTCTGGGCGCGTCTTCAGTATATCCTTCTCCTAGCTCTCCCCGGTTCTGCCAGTAAGCGTATTAGAAGTTCTGGAATCTTCCTCTGCCCTCTCTTCTGTGTCAGATGTCATAAAAGCAGTGATTTTTCCTGAAAGGCTGCCTTCCTTGTGCTTTTGACAAGTGAGCTTCTGTGTTGCTGGAGGTGTTGGTGACCAGACGCATCGTGTTATTCAACGTTTCATCAGAAATGCTGGTCTCAGTGGAGGACGGAGTGATACAGCCAGACGCGCTGAACGTTCAGTACTTTGCACTAATGGTAACTGTCTAACTTCATTCCCCACAAGCCACTTTAGAACTGATTTTTTTTTTCCAAATCAGAAGTAATTTATTTGAAAAACAAGTCCAGTTTTCACAAACTTGGCCTAATTATTTACATAAGCTCAGCTAGAACTGAATTCTTTTTTTTTTCCAATTTATTTATTTTCAGAAAAACAGTATTCATTATTTTTTCACCACACCCAGTGCTCCATGCAAGCTGTGCCCTCTATAATACCCACCACCTGGTACCCCAACCTCCCACCCCCCCGCCACTTCAAACCCCTCAGACTGTTTTTCAGAGTCCATCGTCTCTCATGGTTCACCTCCCCTTCCAATTTACCCAAATTCCCTTCACCTCCCTAACGCCCCTTGTCCTCCATGCTATTGGTTATGCTCCACAAATAAGTGAAACCATATGATAATTGACTCTCTCTGCTTGACTGATTTCACTCAGCATAATCTCTTCCAGTCCCGTCCATGTTGCTACAAAAGTTGGATATTCGTCCTTTCTGATGGAGGCATAATACTCCATATGGACCACATCTTCCTTATCCATTCATCCGTTGAAGGGCATCTTGGTTCTTTCCATAGTTTGGCGACTGTGGCCATTGCTGCTATAAACATTGGGGTACAGATGGCCCTTCTTTTCACGACATCTGTATCTTTGGGGTAAATACCCAGGAGTGCAATTGCAGGGTCGTAGGGAAGCTCTATTTTTAATTTCTTGAGGAATCTCCACACTGTTCTCCAAAGAGGCTGCACCAACTTGCATTCCCACCAACAGTGTAAGAGGGTTCCCCTTTCTCCACATCCTCTCCAACACATGTTGTTTCCTGTTTTGTTAATTTTGGCCATTCTAACTGGTGTAAGGTGATATCTCAATGTGGTTTTAATTTGAATCTCCCTGAGGGCTAATGATGAAGAGCATTTTTTCATGTGTCTGATAGCCATTTGTATTTCTTGATTGGAGAAGTGTCTGTTCATATCTTCTGCCCATTTTTTGATGTGTTTGTCTGTTTCGTGTGGGTTGAGTTTGAGGAGTTCATTATAGATCCTGGATATCAACCTTTTGTCTGTACTGTCATTTGCAAATATCTTCTCCCATTCCGTGGGTTGCCTCTTTGTTTTTTTGACTGTTTCCTTTGCTGTGCAGAAGCTTTTGATTTTGATGAAGTCCCAGAAGTTTATTTTCGCTTTTGTTTCCTTTGCCTTTGGAGACGTATCTTGAAAGAAGTTGCTGTGGCTGATATCAAAGAGATTACTGCCTATGTTCTCCTCTAAGATTCTGATAGATTCCTGTCTCACGTTGAGGTCTTTTATCCATTTTGAGTTGATCTTTGTGTACGATGTAAGAGAATGGTCGAGTTTCATTCTTCTACATATAGCTGTCCAGTTTTCCCAGCACCATTTATTGAAGAGACTGTCTTTTTTCCACTGTATATTTTTTCCTGTTTTGTCGAAGATTAATTGACCATACAGTTGAGGGTCCATATCAGGGCTCTCTACTCTGTTCCACTGGTCTATGTGTCTGTTTTTATGCCAGTACCATGCTGTCTTGGTGATCACAGCTTTGTAATAAAGCTTGAAATCAGGTAAGGTGATGCCGCCAGCTTTATTTTTGTTTTTCAACATTTCCTTAGCGATTCGGGGGTCTCTTCTGATTCCATACAAATTTTAGGATTATTTGCTCCAGCTCTTTGAAGAATGCCGGTGGAATTTTGATCGGAATGGCATTAAAAGTATAGATTGCTCTAGGCAGTATAGACATTTTAACAATGTTTATTCTTCCGATCCAAGAGCATGGAATGGTCTTCCATCTTTTTGTGTCTTCTTCAATTTCTTTCATGAGTGTTCTATAGTTCCTCAAGTATAGATCCTTTACCTCTTTAGTTAGGTTTATTCCCAGGTATCTTATGGTTCTTGGTGCTATAGTAAATGGAATCGATTCTCTAATTTCCCTTTCTGTATTTTCATTGTTAGTGTATAAGAAAGCCACTGATTTCTGCACATTGACTTTGTATCCTGCCACGCTGCTGAATTGCTGTATGAGTTCTAGTAGTTTGGGGGTGGAGTCTTTTGGGTTTTCCATATAAAGAATCATGTCATCTGCGAAGAGAGAGAGTTTGACTTCTCCATTACCAATTTGGATACCTTTTATTTCTCTCTGTTGTCTGATTGCTGTTGCTAGGACTTCTAATACTATGTTGAACAAGAGTGGTGAAAGTGGGCATCCTTGTCTTGTTCCTGATCTCAATGGGAAGGCTGCAAGCTTTTTCCCATTGAGGATGATATTTGCTGTGGGTCTTTCATAGATGGATTTGATGAGGTTCAGGAATGTTCCCTCTATCCCTATACTTTGAAGCGTTTTAATCAGGAACGGATGTTGGATTTTGTCAAATGCTTTTTCTGCATCAATTGAGAGGACCATGTGGTTCTTCTCTCTTCTCATATTAATTTGTTGTATCACATTGATTGATTTACGAATGTTGAACCATCCTTGTAGCCCAGGGATGAATCCCACCTGATCATGGTGGATAATCTTTTTAATGTGTTGTTGGATCCTGTTGGCTAGGATCTTGTTGAGAATCTTAGCATCCATATTCATCAGTGATATTGGTCTGAAATTCTCCTTTTTGGTAGGGTGCTTGCCTGGTTTGGGGATCAGGGTAATGCTGGCTTCATAGAAAGAGTCTGGAAGTTTTCCTTCTGCTTCAATTTTTTGAAACAGCTTCAGGAGAATAGGTGTTATTTCTTCTTGGAAGGTTTGGTAGAATTCCCCAGGGAATCCGTCAGGTCCTGAGCTCTTATTTTTTGGGAGATTTTTGATCACTGCTTCAATCTTGTTATTAGATACCGGTCTATTCAGGTTGTCGATTTCTTCCTGGTTCAATTTTGGTAGTTTATATTTTTCCAGGAATGCATCCATTTCATCTAGGTTGCTAAGCTTATTGGCATATAACTGTTCGTAATAACTTCTGATGATTGTTTCTACTTCCTTGGCGTTAGTTGTGATCTCTCCCTTTTCATTCATAATTTTATGAATTTGGGAGTTCTCTCTTTTCTTTCGGATTAGTGTAGCCAGTGGCTTATCGATCTTATTGATTCTTTCAAAAAACCAGCTTCTAGTTTCATTGATACGTTCTACTGTATCTCTGGTTTCTCCCTCATTGATCTCAGCTCTAATCTTGATGATTTCCCTTCTTATGTGTGGAGTTGGTTTGATTTGTTGTTGATCCTCCAGTTCTTTAAGGTGTAGAGACAGCTGGTGTGTTCTGGATTTTTCAATTTTTTTGAGCAAGGCTTGGATGGCTATATATTTTCCCCTTAGGACCGCCTTTGCTGTATCCCATAGGTTTTGGACCGAAGTGTCTTCATTCTCATTGGTTTCCATGAATTGTTTCAGTTCTTCTTTGATCTCCTGGTTGATCCAAGCATTCTTAAGCAAGGTGGTCTTTAGCTTCCAGGTGTTTGAGTTCCTTCGGAACTTTTCCTTGTGATTGAGCTCCAGTTTCAAAGCATTGTGATCTGAGAATATGCAGGGAATCATCTCAGTCTTTTGGTATCGGCTGAGTCCTGATTTGTGACCCAGTATGTGGTCTATTCTGGAGAAGGTTCCGTGTGCACTTGAGAAGAATGAGTATTCTGCTGTTTTAGGGTGGAATGTTCTGTATATATCTATGAGGTCCATCTGGTCCAATGTGTCATTCAATGCTCTTGTTTCTTTATTGATTTTCTGCTTCGACGATCTGTCTAATTCTGAAAGAGGCGTGTTAAGATCTCCTACGATTAGTGTATTCATATCAATATGACTCTTTATCTTGATTAACAGTTTTCTTAAGTAATTGGCTGCTCCCATATTGGGAGCATAGATATTTACAATTGTTAGATCATCTTGGTGGATAGTCCCTTTAAGGATTATGTAGTGTCCTTCTGTATCTCTGACTACAGTCTTTAGTTTGAAGTCTAATTTATCTGATATGAGAATCGCTACCCCAGCCTTCTTTTGAGTCCCTTTGGCATGAAAGATGCTTCTCCACCCCTTCACTTTCAGTCTGCGTGTATCTTTAGGTTCAAAATGGGTCTCTTGTAGACAGCATATGGATGGGTCCTGTCGTTTTATCCAATCTGCAACCCTGTGCCGTTTTATGGGTGCATTTAGGCCATTCACATTGAGAGTGATTATTGATAGATACGTTTTTATTGACATCGAGTTACCTTTGAAGTCTGTCTTTCTGTAGGCTGTCTCTATATTTCTGTTCAATGCTGTTCTTGGGATTTTTCCTCTTTTATAGAACCCCCCTTAATATTTCCTGCAGTGTCGGCTTGGTGGTTGCATAGTCTTTTAAGCCTTGCCGGTCTTGGAAACTCTTTATCTCTCCATCCATTTTGAATGTCAGTCTTGCTGGATAAAGTATTCTTGGCTGCATGTTCTTCTCATTTAGTGCCCTGAATATATCTTGCCAGCCTCTTCTGGCTTGCCAGGTCTCTGTGGACAGGTCTGACGTTATTCTGATGGGCTTCCCTCTGTAAGTAAGGAGCCTCTTTGCCCTGGCAGCTTTCAAGAGATTATACCTACAATTATAATTTCTCAATTTGACTATCAGGTGTCGTGATGTTTTTTTGGAGTGTATAATCTTGGGTGGAGACCGTTCAGCCTCTAGTACATGAATGCTGGTTTCATTCGCGAGATTCGGAAAATTTTCATGAAGGACTTGTTCCACGATATCTTCTAGATTTCTTTCTTTCTCCTCCCCTTCAGGAATTCCAATAATTCTGACGTTGGAACGCTTCATGGCATCATTTATTTCCCTAATTCTGCTTTCGTGGGATCTAAGCTGTTTGTTCCAGGCTTCCTCCTGATCCTTTCTCTCTATCTGTTTTTCTTCCAGATCACTAATTCTATCTTCTGTCTCAGTTACCCTAGCTTTGTGAGAGTTTAGATTAGATTGGAACTCATTGAGAGCATTGTGGACCTCCTCCCTGGTCACTTTAAGCTCCGCCCTAACATTGTGAACATCCTGTCTGGTCGCTTTCAGTTCGGCCCTAATCAATTCTGTTTGGTCATCCATGGCTTTCTCCAACCTAGCTATTGCCTGGATAATTGTTAGCCTGAATTCTCTTTCCGACATATTGTCTATGTTGATAGCCGTTAGCTCTGTTGCAGAAGGTCCATCCTCTGTATTTTTCTTCTGTTGGGCATTCCTCCTCCTAGTCATTTTGGTGGGAGAAGACTGAACAGATGTAGCTGGATGTATCAACTCTGGTGCAGTCAAGGTGCACCCTGGAACACTTCCTGATCTCCGTCTCAGAGAGAAGCCTCAGTCTGGGTGCAGAAGCTGAATAAATTCCCCCTTGGATGCTGGCAGTGCAGGTTCCAAGTTAAAGACCCTGGGGGCGCAGGATCTTTAGCTCGTCCCCAAAGCCAAGGCAGTGGCGGCTGTCTGGGAGCTCCCGACCGCCAGAGAGGTTCCCAGCAGCGATCGCACACTGAGATTTTGCCGCCGGCCCGGGCTGGGAGTGCCCGGCTTGCGCGCACCTCTTTTCAGAGGCGGCTGTGGGTCGGGCGCGCGTCTGGGGCACTGAGAACGGGGCGCTGGTCTGTAAGCCGCAGGCTGGGCTTTTGCGCGCCTCTGTCCGGGGAAGAGTTTCGCGCGCGCGGTTTAGACTTTGAAACAATGGCGCGGGTCAAGAAGCGCCCCCGGGCCTTAGAAACCCAGGAGAGCTGGAGGGACGTGCGGGCATCTCAAGCTTTGTGGTCGGGCGAGCGCGCGTTCCGCAGACCGGCGCGGCTCCCACCCCCTCACAGGAGCCGGAACCCCGCGCTCTGGGGCGCGCTGGCGGCTTAGGGACCAGGAGCCGGTTTCTCCGCCGCACTCTCTCTGCCTCCGCGCCGGGGAGGCCGTCTGGGACCGGGGACTTAAGCCCCTGTCCCTAGCCGCCCCGATTCCCACAATTTGCCCCCGCGATCCTTTGCTCTTTTGGAGTGCTTTCAACCAGTCTCCGAGTTACTGCTGGTCCCCAGACGCAGGGCGCTCTCGCTCGTATCGGGGTATGACTTTCCCACCGGTCGCCTCTGGTGGCTCCCTCCCCCTTTTGTTTATCTTCCGCTATCAGTCCGCCGTTCCCATTCCGCTTTACCTGCTCACTGGCGTCTTCTGCCCCTGTAGAGATCCAGACGTGTATAATTCTGATCTCAGGCTGATTTCATGGGTGATCGGAGTTCTTTGGTAGGTAATCAGCTCACTTTGGGGTACCAGCTGAAAAGACGCCTCTTCCTAGTACCCTGCCATCTTGTCCCCCCTACTCTAGAACTGAATTCTTAAGCAGGAAATTTGGCCTTGTGTCCATCAGTCTGTTTTGGATTCATATCTTTATCCCTAGAAGTTTGACCTGTCTTCATCCTTCCCAATTAAAATGAACCAAAACACAAGGCGTCCGATTCGGCTGGTATCTCTTGAATTCCTCATAGGTATGGAGGTGGGGACACCCGCCTAACGACACAGGTGTGTCGACAAGGGGTTTTAGTAGCTTCAGGAACCCGAGGCTGAGAATAATGTCATGACTTCTCCATGTTCTCACTGCGGTGAAGTCTAAACTAGAAGTCAGTTTGCTTCTCTCATGTGGCTTCCTTCGCTGAAGATTTTCTTGCCTTAATGAGCTGCTTTCCTGAGGAAACCAGGCTCTCATGGCCTGTGTCTTATCTGAGCCTGACCTGCGGCTTTGGGCCTTCCTCAGCTCAGCGCCTTCCCCACCCACTCGCTGGAGGAGGCTGCCGGTTCTCGGTTCTCAGGGAGGCTCAGAACACGAAGGGACTACACCCAGGCTCCAGCGGCTGCTTTTTCAAATGAAAAGGTCTGCCTCATTAAGTTGTGCTGTAATTTCATGAGAGGGAGTGACAGGCTGGGGGCCAGTGGGCGAACCCTTTTCTCTCTGGACAAATGTAGAAAAGCCAAAAGGAGAGAGAGGATCTCAAGTGTCAGAGAAGGAGCACGTTGGGTTTGTGGGGAGATGCTGGGCTGTGGGGTTTCCCCAAGACCTGCCATCCTGAGCAGACGTCCACCCCCAGACGTGGCCCTCGGGTCAGCAGATCTGTTCCTCTGGGAAGGAGGAATATAAACTTGGTGAGTGCGGGTAAGAAAGCCGGAAAAGCTGCAGAACTGGGATTTGAAAGGGAACATTCATGATGGATTTTGAACCACAGATTGTCCCTAATAAAACACACTGAAAGCAAAAGTGTAACGGCAGAAGCTGCTGGCGGCCTTCCGTTACCAGATCTCTGTCCAAATTAGTTTGGCGGACAGTGCTTTCCTTCTGTCTGAGCCCCAGAATTCCCCCTGGAGGGACTGGGAAAGGACGGCCTCAGTACACTCACACCGGGAAAGAATGCTCAGTGCCTCTCGGGGGTTCTCCTGGGACCCCCACCGAGCACGGCACAGGTGCAGGCAGAGAGAACTCGGCACACGCGCGCTCAGCGTGGAGACGTGGTTCTTCACAGGCCTGTCTGCTTCCCACGTTCGGTGGTGTGGACGGAACCCGGCAGGTGCACCTGGGCTGTGTGGAGTGTGTGACACCCACCGAGAAGCCTGGCCACTCGGCAGCGGTCTGACACCGCTGATTGACGTAGGCCCAGCGTGTCTGAAGGATTACCAAGAAGGAGAGGAAGAACCATCAAGTGAGGGTGTGATTCGGGGACACTGAGGTGGAGAATGTGTACGTTAGAATGGACAGACACTGGGACACCCGGGTGACTCGGTCATTAAGCGTCTGCCTTTGGCTCAGGTCATGATCCCGGGGTCCTGGGATCGAGCCCCGCATCGGGCTCCCTGCTCGGTGGGAGCCTGCTTCCTCCTCTCTCCCTCTGCTGCTCCCCCTGCTTGTGCACGTGCGCACGCTCCCCCCCCCCACTATCTCTGTCAAATAAATAAATAAAATACTATTTTAAAAAAAAAAGAATGGATAGACCAGTGAGAAATGCATTTTGACACTGGGAAAGATTTACTATAATTTTGAAAATAATCAAGTTAGGTGCAGATGGAGAGGAATGACTCAGTTTGGGGGTCATGCGGGTGCCCAGGGTCGGGGTTGGACGTCGGTCTCTGTGGAAGTGGACGTCTCCCCAGCTGCGTTTGGTTGTCATGCTTTCAAGTTGTGAAAGTTTGGGCTTCCTGGAGTAAGAGCTCCAACCGCTTCCAGAAGGGGCCCTGCCAGGCCAGCGCACTGAGGAGGGGTTGGCCTCCCGAGAGACGGGTGGGCTCTACACTGTCCTCGGCCCGTCTCGTGACGCGGTCTTCCTGCTTCTGGCACCTTCACTGCGGTTCCTCTGTCACTTCTGGAGCGGGCGTTGTCGTCCCCAGATCAGGCTGCGTCTCTCCTCTGTGACAGCCCTCCGTGACTGACGCCGGTCTGCTCCCCGTACCGTCAGGGTCTCCTGTCAGAGCGCCTCAGAGCTGAGTGCCCAAATGCCCGCGCAGGCAGTGCCTCTGAAGGCCTGGTTGTTTCCTGGAGCGTTTATGCAGACCTTGCCTTCTGTTCCGATACGTAAATCGACTTGAATTACGGTACCTCTTGTTACATTACCCGAGTGTGTTTCCCTGCTTTGTTCGTCCCACAAGTATTTGAGGTCGCATATGTGCTGCTCCCGTTTTAGATACTGAGGAGAACAAGGTGACAAGACAGAGTTCCTCCTCTATGCAAATTTAGGATTAAGAATCCAGTGTGATTAAGGATCCGGGGTATTAATTCGGGGTTTATATAGTGTAAGCAGTGTTCTGCTCATTTAAGGTTCTGTCTTTGGGAGGAAGATTGATTTTCCTGTCGAATTTGTGCTGTAACTTCAGTCTCTGTGGTGTGAGAAGAGAGCCCTGGAAACACACTCTTCTCCACCGCGTGTGGTCCCGGGCCCTGCACAGCGGAACTCACTGAGCTCCTGCTCTGCTCCTGAGACTGAGCTCAGGTACCCCCCGAGGACAAACTTTCCCGAAGACCCATCCTGTCATCCATTCCCCTGGGTCCCCTCGCACCTCCCACAGCGCTCACGGCGCTTCCCACATGGTGTCGTCATTTTCCTTTCAGGTCAGTGTCATGTTTTAATTCGGTTTGGAGTTGTCAAAGCTTAGTACGGTGCCTGGCGGGTACGCGTGGGATGAATTTTTTAAAATGAAGTCCTTACGCTGCAGGCAACATCGTGAAGGTTGGGGCCTACCCTAAGACCTTAGTTTCCACATCCGGATGGTTTCATATCAGATGTTTTAGATCTGATAACAAGTCATACTACCGTTTTTCTGTTACGCATTTGGGATTGTAATTGCTGATCTTTAAGAGAGAAGGAAAGGTAGGAAACTTTATGTAAATGGAAAAAAATAGATGTCAC
The DNA here is from genome assembly GCF_020171115.1 of Neogale vison. Taxonomy (NCBI): domain Eukaryota; kingdom Metazoa; phylum Chordata; class Mammalia; order Carnivora; family Mustelidae; genus Neogale; species Neogale vison. Next base: position 4,019,705 of record NC_058103.1, on the reverse strand, counting down.
TTAGAACTTCATTTTGATTAGGAAATTTTTTCAATTTAAAAAAAGATACCCAGAGCTTAAGGTCTCCAACATAAGCTCTATGTGCAATAGAGAATGTGTTGGGACTTTGTGTGGGTCTGTGTGTGTATTCTGGTCCCAAGTAGGTCAAGGTTAATTTCAAGGTTGTCAGTGTCGGTTCATTGGTTCACTGCCATTGTGGGAGGCCCCATGCAGGGCGGCCCTGCAGGACTCCCACTCTGGGGACAGTGACTGCCTTTTGGAGGGGAGATAGAGGCAGAGGATGGGTACGGAAGAAGGAGAGTCATCTCTTTGTGTCCTTACGTGCCTTTGAGGGTTGTTCTGTTTTTATGGTTTTACCACATGCACTTATTCTGTAGCCTTTTTAGTTTGAAATACAGCTCATATTCAGAGCACATAAAACAAAGCTTAATGAATAATTATAAGCAAATACTCACATAACCACCACCTAGACCAGGCACCCCGGAGCCCCCTGTGGGTCCAGAATGGGTTGAGGGACACCTATGTCTATACCCTCTTTGTAAACATGAAATCATACTGAATAAATCCTTTTTATCTCAGCTTCTTCACTCAACAGTGTTTTGTAAGATTCGTTCATATCGTATAGGGCTCACTCATCCGCATAGTTTCAGAATGTTCTAGAACATCCAGTGCTGGTGCACGTTCAGGTTGTTTCCAGTCTGGACTCTTAGTGCTGGTGTGAGCATTCTCTTACCTACGTTGTGCTGCACGTGCGTGAGACTCATAGGTTATGCCCAGGAATGCGGTTCCTGGCTCACAGGACAGGAGTCTTTTGGCTTTATATATTCAGATAGTTCCGTACTCTGTGGCCTGCTTTTGCATTCTTGGTGGCGTACTGATGAGGAAAAATAGTTTAACTTATATATTCAGTTTATCAATCTTTTAATTATTATTATTTTTATATGTTAAGAACTTCTTCTTAGAACCAAATAAGTAAAATCAGAAATGAAGGAGAAGTAGCAACCAGCACCACAGAAATATAAAAGAGACTACTATGAAAAATTTTATGCCAACAAATTAGCCAGCCTAGCAGAAATGAATAAATTCCTAAAAACATGCAGTCTTCCAAAGCTGAATATAGAAGATATAGAAAATATGATCAGACCAGTTACTAGTAATAAAAGTGAATCACTAATCCAAAAAAACTGCCTCAAAAAAAAACTACCAAAATATAAAAGTCCAGAACCAGATTGATTCACAAGGAAATATTTCCAAACATTTAAAGAGTTAATGCCTCAAATTATTCCAAAACACAGGAGGAGGAGGAAAGCTTCCAAATATATTCTACCAGGCCAGCAGTACCCTGATACCAAAACCAGATAAGGACACCACAAAATAAGAAAACTATAGGCCAATATCCCTGATGAACATAGATTTAGAAATCTTTGGCAAAATATTAGCAAACCACATACAACAACACATTAAAATGATCATTACTGAAAGATGGACGAACACATGCAGAAGAATGAAAGTGGACCATTTCCTTATACCACACGCAAAAATAGTCTCAAAATGAATAAAAGACCTCAGTGTGAGACAGGAATCCATCAAAATCCTTGAGGAGAACACAGGCGGCAACCTCTTTGACCTCAGCCGCAGCAACTTCTTCCTAGAAACATCGCCAAAGGCAAGGGAAGCAAGGGCAAAAATGAACTATTGGGACTTCATCAAGATCAAAACCTTCTGCACAGCAAAGGAAACACTTAACAAAACCAAAAGACAACTGACAGAATGGGAGAAGATATTCGCAAAGGACATATCAGATAAAGGGCTAGTATCCAAAATCTGTAAAGAACTTATCAAACTCAACATCTAAGAACAAATAATCCAATCAAAAAATGGGCAGAAGACACAAACAGACATTTCTGCAAAGAAGACATCCAAATGGCCAACAGTCTCATGAAAAAGTGCTGAACATCACTCACCATCAGGGAAATATAAATCAAAACCACAGTGAGATACCACCTGACATCAGTCAGAATGGCTGATTCACCAGTCAGGAAATGACATGTTGGCGAGGATGTGGAGAAGGGGGAACCTCCTACACTGTTGGTGGGAATGCAGGCTGGTGCTGCCACTCTGGAGAACAGTGTGGAGATTCCTCAAAAAGTTGAAAATAGGGACGCCTGGGTGGCTCAGTTGGTTAAGCAGCTGCCTTCGGCTCAGGTCATGATCCCAGGGTCCTGGGATCGAGTCCCACATCGGGCTCCTTGCTCGGCAGGGAGCCTGCTTCTCCCTCTGACTCTGCCTGCCTCCCTGTCTGCCTGTGCTCACTCGCTCTCTCCCTCTGTCTCTGACAAATAAATAAATAAAATCTTTAAAAAAAAAAAAGTTGAAAATAGAGCTACCCTGTGACCCAGCAATCACACTACTGGGTATTTACTCCAAAGATACAAATGTAGTGATCCGAAGGGGAACAGGCACCCCAGTGTTCACAGCAGCAATGTCCACAATAGCCAAAGTATGGAAAGAGCCCAGATGTCCATCAAGAGATGAAAGGATAAAGAAGATGTGGTTCATATAGACAGTGGAATATTACGCAGCCATCAAAAATGAAATGCTGCCATTTGCAACAACGTGGGTGGAATTAGAGGGTATTATGCTAAGTGAAATAAGTCAGTCAGAGAAAGACAATTATCATATGATCTCACTGATATGAGGAATTTGAGAAACAAGACAGAGGTTCATAGCGGGGGAGAGGACAAAATGAAACAAGATGAAACTAGAGAGGGAGACAAACCGTAAGAGACTCTTAATCTCAGGAAACAAACTGAAGGTTGCTGGAGGGGAGGTGGGCGGGAGGAATAAAGAGGCTGGCTGGTGGACTTTGGGAAGGGTATGTGCTATGGTGAGTGCTATGAATTGTGTAAGACTGATGATTCACAGACCTGTAGCCCTGAAACAAATAATATATCATATGTTAATTTAGAAAGTTAAAAAAAAAATTACCGTGATCAAGTGGGATTTAGTCCACGGATGCAGTCTTCTCAGCATCTCCAAACCAGTGTGATCAACCACATCAACAAAAGGATAAAAATCATAATGATTATGTAGCTGCAGAAAAGGCCTTTGACAAAATTCCGCCTCTGTTCACAATAAAAACTCAACAAGGTGGGTTTAGAGGGAACATACCTCAACATAATAAAAGCCGTATGTAAAAAACCCACAGGTAGTAGTATACTCGATGGTGAAAAACTGATAGCTTTTCCTCTAAAATACATGGATGACCACTCTTTTTTTTTTAAAGATTATTTAAAGATTAATAAAGATTATTTATTTATTTGACAGACAGAGATCACAAGTAGGCAGAGAGGCAGGCAGAGAGAGAGGAGGAAGCAGGCTCCCCGCTGAGCAGAGAGCCCGACGCGGGGCTCCATCCCAGGACCCTGGGATCTTGACCTGAGCCGAAGGCAGAGGCTTTAACCCACTGAGCCACGCAGGGGCCCATGGATGACCACTCTTACCACTTTTATTCAACATGGTACTGGAAGTTCTAGCCGCAACAGACAGACACCTCTAGAAGAAATGAAATGTCATTTGCAGAAGACATGATACTATACGTGGTAAAGACCTCACCAAAAAAACTATTAGAAGTAATCAGTGAATTCAGTAAAATTGCAGGACACAAAACTAATACCCAGAAATTGGTTGCATTTCTATACACTAATAGAGAAGTAGAAGAAAGAGAAATTAAGAAAAATTCTATTCAAAAATGCACCAAAAAGAATAAAAATACCTAGGAATAAACCAAGGACATGAAAGATCTGTGTTCTGAAAACTGTAAAACACTGATGAAGGGAATTGAAGATGACCAAATAAATGGAAAGGTATACCATATTCATGGATTAGAAGTATTAATATTGTTAAAATGTCTATACTACCCAAAGCAATTTACAGATTCAGTGCACTGTCTATCAAAATAGCAATGCATTTTTCACAGAACTAGAACAAACATTGCAAAAATTCGTAGGGCACCACAAAAAACCCTGAATACCTAAAGCAGTCTTGAGAAAGAAGAACAAAGCTGGAGGCATCACAATTCCAGATTTCAAGTTATGGTACAAAGGAATAGTAATCTAAACAGTATGGCTAACATAGACCCGTAGATTAGTGGAACAGAATTCAGCACCCAGAAACAAACCCATGCTTACGTGATCAGTCTATGATGAGGCAAGGAATATACCATGGGGAAAAGACAGTCTGTCTGATACGTGGTGCTGGGAAAGCAGTTCAACTATGTGCAAAAACACAAAGATAAAACTCAAATGGATTAAAGACCTAAATGTAGGATCTGAAACCTTAAAACTGCTAGAAGAGAACAGCCAGTAGTTCTGTTATTGGCTGTAGCAACTTTTTTCTAGATATGTCTCCTAAAGCAAGGGAAACAAAAGCAAAAATAAACTGTAGGGACTTCATCAAAATTAAAAAGTTTTGGACAGCAAAGGACAATCAGCAATCCACTGAATGGAAGAAGTTACTTGCAAATTATATATCCTGTAAGGAGTTAATATACGAAATATATAAAGAGTTTATACAACCCAACATCAAAAAAGCCACAAATAATCGGATTACAAAACAGGCAGAGGGCCTGAATGGACATTTTTTCAAAGACATACAGATGGCCAGAAGACACATGGAAAGACGCTCAACATCACTCATCATCAGGGAAATGCAAATGAAAACCACAATAAGATACCACCTTACACCTGTCAGAACAGCTAGAATCAAAAAGACAAGAAATAACAAGTGGTGGCAAATGTGGAGAAAAAGGAATCCTTGTGCACTGTCGGTGCAAATGTAAACTGGTGTAGTCACTGTGAAAAACAGTATGGAGCCTCCTCAAAAAAAAGAAAGAAAGAAAAAGACAAAGAGACACTGTTAAGATTCAGTATCCCACTGGTGAGTATTTACACCGAAAAATGAAAACAGTAATTCAAAAAGATATAAATGCATTTCTGTGTTTATTGCAGCATTACTTACAGTAACCAGGATTATCTGTTGATAGATGAGTGGATAAAGGAGATGTGGTGTGTATACATATATGTACAATGGAACATTACTCAGATAGAAAAAGGATGTGATCTTGCGATTTGCAGCAGCACGGATGGAGCTAGAGGGTGTAATGCTAAGTAAAATGAGTCAGTCCGAGAAAGACAAATACTGTGGAATCTCAAGAACAAAACCAGAAGCAGACTGAGACCTGTAAATAGAGCAAACTGATGGTTTCCAGAGGGGAGAGGGCGGGAAGATGGACAAAGTGGGTGTGGGGGAAGGGGCGCCTGGTCACCTCCAACTCTTGGTTTCAGCTCAGATCATGATCTCAGGGTTGTGAGACCAAGCCCTGCGTCAGGCTCCACACTCAGCGCGGAGTCTGCTTGGGATTCTCTCTCCTTCTCCTTCTGCCCCTCCCCCTGCTCACGTGCACGCTCGTGCTCTCTCTCTCTCGCTTGCTCTCTGAAATAAAATAAAATCTTTTTAAAAATGGGTGAAGGGGAATGGGAGATACAGGCTCCCAGTTACGGCATGAACATGCCATGGGAAACAAAGATAGGGCGTAGGGAATATCATCAGTAGTGTCGAGTAGTGTCGTGTGGTGACAGATGGTGACCACACTTAGGATCACAGCGTAGAGTATCGAGTTGTTGAACCACTGTTGTACACCTGAAACTAATGCCACATTGTGTCGGCTATACTCAAATTAAAAAAACAAAAAACAAAAAAAACCTCCACTTTCTTGACATCAGATACTCTTCCGTATTATTTTCTTAACGCATTAGAGTTTTATCTTTCAAACTTAAGTCATAACGCACCAGGAACTTGTTTTATTTTTATGTATGATGGGATCCAGTTTCTTTCTTCCTCTCTGCCTCCCATCCTTCCTCCCTTCCTTTCTGTCCCTGGGTACCTGGTTGTCCCAGTGTCTTATATTGGAAAAGCTGACTTTTCTTTGCTGTTCTGGATTGCAGCATTACTGCAATTGTAAATCAAGGCTCCATATATGCTCATGCCTGTTTCTTGACCTCTGGCTCCATATATGCTCATGCCTGTTTCTTGACCTCTGTTCGCTGTGGCTTGGCTGTTTTTGTGAATAAAGGTTTAAGTAAGTCTACTTATTTCTGGAACAGCAGGTTGCCCCTGCCCCATTCTTCTCCAAGAGGGTCTTTCCTGTGCATTTGAGATCCATGCACCCCCGTTCTGTAAAAGTCCTGATGGGGTAGGGATGAGACAGCACGGAATCTACAGGCCAGGTTCTTCATCAGGTCGATGTTACCCACAGAGTCCGAGCATACCTGGCACTCGTCCAGCCCCGTGGGATCTGGTAGGAGCTTCCCTCTGAGCTTGGAGAAGCAAAGGGAGCTGGTCCCGCCACATCCTGACACTTTGCTCAGGCAAGAGAAAGAACACCGTCAGTCTTTACAAGGGAAAGGATGGTATTCACGGAAAAGATACACAGATAATCATGTCAGGATTCATAAGAGGTAAGCAGGGGTAGCTACATACAGAAGTAGTCCCCAAAATCATTGTGTGTGTGTCGCAGCAGTTAAATCTTTTTAAAGATACCGTTCACAGTGACATCAGAATGTAACAACTACCTAAGAATAAATCTAAAAAATATATGGCACATTTTAAGAGAAAACTATAAAAACACTCTGATGAGGCTGGCTGGGATACGGTTAGCCATTTAGGGCTCCGTGGGGAAAGCCTGCAGTGGTCTCCAGACTGAGGACCCGGAGCAGCCTCAGTGTCTGGTGTGTGGCTTGTAGACTGCGTGTGGATTACAAGAAGGTGGAGGCACCTAGGAGCTCTGCCCCTCTCTGCGGCTGCTCTGGTGGGGCAGGTGGAGGGCAGGTGGAGGCACGCTGCCCTCTGTCACAGTGGGGCCAGGAATGCGTGTGAAACTAAAATGGGGCGCGTTCGCCCTGCGCGGATGGCGACCTTCACGGAGGGCCTGTCTGTCACAGATGACCGGCTTCCTTTCACGGAGTACATTTTTAAAAGAAAGACCGTCGTCTCCCTGCGCTGTTTGTGCTGTTTCTCATGGGCTGGTGTCCTTTGCTCCTCTCTCCCGGTTTGGCATGGGTGTGACCCTCCGTTTTGCTGCTGGGTATCCTTCAGGATTTACTGTGAAATAATTGAGAATTGTCCCAAGTGCACAATAACCAGAGTCATGAGAATGGGGGGCGGGGGGGGGTACCTGAAAGGTTTATATAGACCCAAGGTGTTTGTGATACTATGTGTGCAAAATGTAACAGTTCTTAACTTAAGAAGGAACAATAAAGAATGTCCTCTGCCAGAACTGTGATCTTCTCTTTAATTTCCCTCTTGCTCTTAGCAGTTTCAGTGCAGGGCTGGGCTTGTCCTGGGCAGGTGGACTTCTTAATCCCCCCCCTTCCCCGCAGTTGAAGAGCCCCTCACTGGGGTTCCTGGCAGCACCCACAGGCTGCCACTGAGTCTTGTCTCCTGGTGCAGCTTAGCTGTTAGTCCCTGTTGGGATCAAGGCTTCTTCCATGCGATCTGAAACGCATCTGTCCGTGTTATTGTCAGTCTGCAATTTACAGGGAAGGTAAGCCACTGTCCCTCATGGGCAGAATCCAGAGCCCATTTTTTTTATTCTGCTTCATGAAAGTAATTGTAAGGTTTGGGTCAAATGCAGGGCGGTGGCTTACTGAGAGTGCGGGGGTCTTGCGTTTGGAATTTGGAAATGTAATGTACCAGCACCTCGGGGTCTGGTTGGATTTGTAACGTTCGGCTCATGTTACGTGGATAATCGGGAGGAGAGTCAAGTTCGGCCCAGCTCACGCAACGCATACCTCGTTCTTCTTTCAAGATTCCCAGTGCTAATTTAAAAGGTTTTTAAAACTCTTAAACCATGAAGTTATGAAAATAAACAAATGAGTTTTCAAAAAAATACAGTTCATGAGATTATAATCACAGACTTTTTTGGTAAACTGTAAATGAAAATAGTACCATGACACCTTAGCTGTTTGGTACCCTGGAAGAATTGACACAATTTCCAAAAAGTTGAAATTTTGTTGCCTTTATTTACTTAACAGAGATAGAGAGAGCAGGCACTGGGGGAGGCATAGAGGGGGAAGCAGACTCCCCACTCAGCGGGAAGCCCAACACAGGGCTCGATCCCAGGATCCCAGGATCCCAGGATCAAAACCTGAGCCAAAGGCAGAGGCTTAACAACTGAGCCACCCAGGCCCCCTCTGCTCTTCTTTCTTAATTGGAACAGACTTGTTTTAGTGTTTTTGGTGACAACTCTGTCTTTATTCTGAATGTCCGTTCTTACACTGCATTAAAGTGAATCATGCTTTTGGGAGCTTCGATGTATATGGGGCGTAGCGGCACCCCAAGTGACCCCAGCATGCCCTTGCTCTAGAGTAGAGTATAGTGTCCTACCTGTGCCCCGCCACTTAATGGCATGGTGGCCTCGGGCACGCAGTTTGAGCTCCCGGCATCTCTCTCGGTCGCCATCAGGTGTCTCTTGGCGGCAAACACAGGCTTCTTTGCTTCCTGGGGTCCAGAACACGAGAATGCCAAGTAGGGTCCAAACATACAAGCCATGATGACATACTGAGCACATTAAGTGATCCTGGCAAACAGCAGGGTGAATGAAGGGTAGCATGGAGAGGGGATGGAAGTCAAGCGAGGAAGTAGTTCAGAAAAGGAAACCTTGGGGCGCCTGGGTGGCTCAGTGGGCTAAGCCTCTGCCTTCGGCTCAGGTCATGATCCCAGGATCCTGGGATCGAGCCCCGCATCGGGCTCTCTGCTCAGTGGGGAGCCTGCTTTCTCCCCTCTCTCTGCCTGTCTTTCTGCCTACTTGTGATCTCTGTCAAATAAATTTTAAAAATACTAAAAAAAAAAAAAGAAAGAAAGAAAAGGAAACCTTTTCATTGGAAAAGGTTGGACCCAAACAGATGGTCACTGTTTAAAATGATTGCATGGTCACTGAGCACTCAGAATGTTGATAAATCAGGTTCGAACCTGTGCTTTCCTAAGTGTCCCTTGGGCAGTGTCTCCTGATTCCCTCACCCTGCCCTGTGCCGCTTCTGTGGGAACTGCAGTTTCCCACCAAATACGTCCATTCAGGTGGCAATGTCTGCACGCCTGCTGTTTGCATTGGGGGGTGTGGAGAACTAGAAAACATAATCACCTGGCCCCCGCCCTCAAGGAACAGGTGTGGGGAAGCAAGAAAAATACTAGCAGGATCGCTGACTGTGTTTCAAGCCACAGCAGGTCCGGAGCAGCTGGCTCGGAACACGGTGCCTCATCCAGCCAGGACAGAAGGACAGGCCTTGGAGAGGGACTCTGAGCAGGGAGAGACCCTCGCTGTGAAGAGGGTGACGACATGAGCGACTGAAGGCAGGAAAGCCCAAGGGCACAGGGGTGCTCACTGGGGTGCAGGTGGATGGGGGGACAGCAGGTCTCTGGGCTCAGGACCCCTTCATACTCCTAAAAATTATGTAGGAGCTTTCGTGTATGTGGGCTTACCTTCCAATATTGAACCTATTCCAAATTAAAGCAGAAAAATAAAGTGTATTTTTATTATATTTATCACTTTGGCAGCACATATACTAAAATAAAGAATAATAAGCCAAGTGACACCTGGGTGGCTCAATCGGTTAAGTGTTTGCCTTTGGCTCATGTCATGATCCCAGGGTCCAGGGATCGAGTCCCACATGGGGCTCCTTGCTCAGTGGGGAGCCTGCTTCTGTCTACCTGCTGCTCCCCCTGCTTGTGAGCTTTCTCTCTCTGTGACAAATAAATAAAATCTTAAAAAGAGAGAGAGAGAGAAAGATTCACTTCTAATCGTTTAAAAAAAAAAAGAAAAAGAAGGCAATAACATGTTCACAGAAATAATGTTTTTAATGAAAAGAGCCATATTTTACGAAACAAAGACAAACTTAGAGAGCAGCGTTGTTTCATGTTGGTGCAGATCTCTCTCGTGTCTGGCTTCTCCCGCCCGCTGCTGCATTCACTCTGCTGCCGCATGTTCGGGTTCATGTGTACGAAGACGCATGTTTGGGGAAAGGAGAGTATCTTAACAGCCTTTTCAGATGGTTAGGGACATTTTCTCAATGTGACACCAGAACTTAAACGACAGCTTCTTGAAGGAACACGCAGTGTGGGTTGTGAAACCTTGGAACCCGCTGTCCGTACATTTTATTCCATTAAAATCCAGTGGACTGACTTTCACTCCAAGTGGTTCGCTTGCCCTCGAACGATACTGTAACATGATTTATTGATCACTTTGAAAATACTGGTTCAGAGGCGCCTGGGTGGCTCAGTGGGTTAAGCCTCTGCCTTCAGCTCAGGTCATGATCTCAGGGTCCTGCTTCTCTGTCTCCCTACTTGTGACCTCTGTCTCTCTGTCAAATAAATAAATAAATAAAATCTTTAAAAAAAAAGAAAGAAAGAAAGAAAATACTGGTTCACTGGGTTTGCAAATCTTCGGGAGACATTTTGCCAGTGTTGGACCCGTTTTAGTGTATGTATCGCTCAATCCTGTGGGTCCGCGTCACCGCCCCGCTCCTCCCCGCCAGGGCAGCTGTCAGACTGGCAGGTGGTTTTCCGCCCTTCCCAGAGTACTGGAAGATCATGCAGGGCTCCTTCCCTGTTCAGCCCCAAGATTTCCCTCTAGACTTGTTTCTTATCTCTGTTGTGTCGTGGTAAGGATTACGTGGGGGACAAATAAATGTGTAAATGTGGATAAAGCTTATAGTATGGCCCTGGCCCAGACAAGCACTCACCGAGTCAAGTGAGTGTTGTTACTTACTATCTGTGCTGTTTTTGTACTGCTGTCCTCATGAAGATCACCAGGCATCCTACGTGCTATGTGTTGACCGTGGCCCAGAATGAGGAACGAAACATGTTTCGTGGCATGCTGGGGTGTGGACTCCGCGTGTTTGCAGACCAATGCCGCTAGCTCTGTGTTTGCCATCAAGCCGAGGGACACCCATGTGCCCTTCCCCTGTCACTCAGCTCACCTTGCCTGTTCCTGCAGGTGTCACTGGTGGGAAGGTCTGCCCCCCTACCCCACCCCAGACTGGGGCCTTTGGCTTGGCCCTCGTTCCTTGCCCAGCACAGCACTAGCGTGTGACAACTGGTGCTCAGATGGTATTTGTGGAGTGGACGAATGCATTGAGAGGGCTTATTCTGAACCGTCCTCCCAATGTGGTTTAGAGAGTAAATAGTATAAAAATTATATCCTAAGACGCCTATGAGCTGAGCAGTGACGAGCTGCTATTGTTTTTCTGTTTGGGGAATGTTTGACCTCTCTCCGTCCCTACCCTGTCTCTCATCTTGAATCTATTAATTCAAAATAAAAATAGTAGAAGGCTTAAAAGTGTTTCACAGTAATTTGGGGTTAAGCATCTTTGCGATCAATATCCTTTGCTTTGTGCTTTTCAGATGTTCCTCCTGCTGATCAAGAGAAGCTTTTTATCCAGAAGTTACGTCAGTGTTGTGTCCTCTTTGACTTTGTTTCCGATCCACTAAGTGACCTAAAGTGGAAGGAAGTAAAACGAGCTGCTTTAAGTGAAATGGTAGAATATATCACCCATAATCGGAATGTGATCACAGAGCCCATTTACCCAGAAGTAGTCCATATGGTAAGTGATTGTCCCAGCCCTGACTCACCACTAGGGCCCCGGTATCCTCAGCGTCAGCTGAGCTGGTGGGGCCTAATACAACTCCCCCCTCAGAACAGTCCTCGTGTGTTCGCACTGGAAGAATGACAATCTTTGGAATGTGTCCGGTGTCCAAGCGGTGACAGTGAGAGAAACCGGTACCTTCAGGGTCCAGTCCGAGTGCCCTGTGTGCGTTAACTCCTTTAACTCCCTGAACACCCAGGGTTGGGTACCTTGGAATTCCCAGTTATTTTCACACCCTCTTTAATGTAATGGTGCCGATTATAGTTTAAAAGTAAAAGTACATTCCCTGTACATGTGCAGGAAAATTGGAATGATGGGGCAGAGTTAAAATGGTGATGGGACCAAGCTTGTGTTGGGACAGGCCGCCCTGACTGCCTGGTGGCCTCCACTGTCCAGGCCAGTGTCGGGACAGGCCGCCCTAACTGGCCAGCAGCCTCCAGTCAATGCCAGTGTCGGGACAGGCCGCCCTAACTGGCCAGCGGCCTCCAGTCAATGCCAGTGTCGGGACAGGCCGCCCTGATTGGCTGACGGCCTCTGTCATTCTGTGCTTGGTTCATGGTCGGTTTCATTCAGCTCCGAAGCTCAGTCCTCTGCCGGCTCCTACTCGGCAGCCTGTCTCTAGACCCGCTGCAGGATCCCATTTGGAGCTCATACTGTTGGACCCTGAATTCATTTTCTGTTGAGTGTTTTTGGAATTGTTGGTGTTTTTCCACCTTTGAAATGAGAACTCCCTGGTTATAAGGGGAGTCCTTGTTACTTAATATAAAATTTTATATCCTGATTTTCGTTGAACTCCTTAAGTTGCAGATTTTTCCCCCTCGTTATATGTTTCAGAATTGACTAGTCTCATGACCCGAAATACGTTTATTTCTCACTTTCATATGTTGCTTTGGGTAAAGAATTTGAAAGTAATATACCTTTTTGTAGTTTTCACAGACTGTTGTGTCAGAAGTTGAGATCAACTTGATTATTTTAATTTGTTGTTAACTCAGAGTTGAGAATTTACCAATGTGTGGCCAGGCCGAGGCTGCGAGGGCCACGTGGGTCCCCTCCCCAGACCACGTGATGAGTGTCCTGCGCTTCTCCCGTTCAGACTAAGAAAAATGGGAGACTCTCTTTTTTCACTGCTTAATTTCAACTCTTATTTACTTTGGAAGGCCTCCCAAATGCCAGAATCTCAAAGAACAATCTAATACTTCTAACACCTTCATAATTTTGTCATTCACAATACATTTTATAACCCTCCTGGAATTTTGTTTTGTTTTATGGTGCAGAGGAGGGATGTAACTTTATTTTCTTGTAAAGTGATTGAAAAATCACTGCTCTCTGAGTCATATATTCTCTCCCCCCCCCTTTTTTTTTAAGATTTTATTTACTTATTTGAGAGAGAGCATGAGGTGCGGGGGCAGAGGGAGGGAGAGGAAAGGGAGCCTGACTGGGGCTCGATCCCAGGACCCTGAGATCATGACTTGAGCCAAAGGCAGACGCTTAACAACTGAGCCACCCAGGCGCCCCTCCCCTCTTATTTTAAATGCTTCTTTATTACATATTAAATTTATTTTATCTTTAAATTAAACCCATTTATGAATATGTTTTAATTTATAAGCACATCAGTTTGTTATGTATTATATCACTTGATTGGAAGGTTTTTCCATTGTTAAGGAGGGAAGAGTCTGGAGAGCATGAGGCCATGGTTGGCCTGGTTTGGGTCAGACGCCAGCCCTGCACCGGAGCCCGCCCTGCTGCTCGGATCACTGTCCCTCGAGTTGACACAGCAGGCGCACGTTACCTAAACTCCTCAGGATGCTAAAAGCCCTGGAACTTTTTTTTAGGTTAAATAATCGTTAACTTTTCTCCCTGTTACAGCTGTGTCCCAACTGGGTTCTCTTCCTGCTGTCTTCACTTTGTCCCCTCCCCCAGAATTCACGTTGGTCTTTGGAGTGTTGCACAGGATCCCCTAAAACACTTAGAGACCCTCATTGAGTGAGCGTCCACTGTGGGCCAGGAACTTTTTTAGGGGAGGAAATAAGAGTAGTGGATGGCACTTCAGCCCTCCTAGAGCTTTCCTTTTCACAGGGACAGGCAAAGAGGAGAAGGACGATAGTGGGGATGATGGCAGTGGTTTCTGGCCCTGGGAGAGGTAGATTGTAGGTGCAGGACTCGAGCAGCCTGTAGAAGGCCTTCACCCCAAGCAGTGCCTGGACCCGGTACGGCAGGTTGAAGAGATGGGGACCCCTTTGCGATTCCCTCCGGATGCCCCCACTTTGCTAACCCCTGAGGCAGCACTTAGCCAGCTCCCGTGAGCATTGCATGGTTGGTGTGCATGTTATCAGGGCATTTTTAAAGACACGCATTTCCACTTACTTGGGAGAATCCGAAGTTCTATAGATGTTATATTCCTTCTGCTACTTCTTTTAAATATGTTGCCTGTCAGACTGGACTGTCGTGTGGTTTTTTTCGTTTTAACAAATGCCCATGGGGTGCCTGGGTGGCTCAGTCATTAAGCGTCTGCCTTCGGCTCAGGTCATGATCCCAGGGTCCTGGGATCGAGCCCCGCATCAGGCCCTCCTTGGCAGGAAGCCTGCTTCTCTGTCTCCCACTCCCCCTGCTCTCTCACTGTGTCTCTCTCTGTCAAATAAATGAATAAAATCTTTTTAAATGTCCTGAGAGAGAATTCAGGTACCATGCAATTCACTCATTTCAAATATACGGCCCCGAAAGCCATGGTGGAGAGGGCGGGGTGCCCGGTGGGATCCAAGGCAGGAGTGAAGCTGGAATGTGTGCAGGACGGGCACGTGGGTGCGCCCCGATGTATGTAGTGGCAGGGGCACTGAGCAGTCGGAAGTAATGGATGAATTAGACGTAAGAGATGAAAACAGTCATCCATGTACATAGCAAAGTGGGTCTGGGGCCATTGAGAAGAAAGCAGTAGTAACGGAAAGATGGTGTCTTTTTGGTATTTTACAGCTGCTCTGTGACTTCGGAGGAGCAGTACTTCCTGTTAACTTTGCGCTTGTCCTTGTCTGCGCCGTCACCCCAGCCCAGCTAATAGCAAAGCTGTTCTTTCTCGTCTGAGCCCATTTTCACTCTTTCTGTCCCACAGAGGTTTTCACTCTTTCACTCTTCTTAGCTGAGGGCAGGGGAGTTCAACCATAGAACATTTTTTTCTGTAGAATTCAGATCTTAACCGTTGTCTGGGTCCCGCTCACCTCACGATGTTTCGCAGAACACGGTTTGTGGTGGCTTCGGCAGCAGCGTAGTGGTGGATGCTCAGACAGGACGGTGGCTGCGTTCCGGGATCCAAGACTCTGGAGGGCCCCCATCTGAACACTGTAATACGGCAAATACTGGAAGAATGATGGTCAGAATGTGAGGTCCACTTGTAAGTCAGCGGCCAAGTTGACCCAAGTTAAACGAAAAGAGCAGATCCCATTTTTAATCTGAAGAGTGTGCAGAATCAGCTGTTGGGGTACCAGCAGAAATACCACATGCGTTGATTTGCGTGTTTGTGTCTCTGATATTTTTAGTGATGTTAAAGATCTCATAGAGTCGGTCGCCAGGGGCAGCGCAGTTGGGTTAAGCAACTGTCATGATCCCAGGGTCTGGGAATCAAGTCCTGCGTGGGGCTCCCAGCTCTGTGGGGAGTCTGCTTCTCCCTCTGACCTTCTCCCCTCTCATCCTCTCTCTCTCTCTCAAATAAATAAATAAAATCTTCTAAAAATAATAATAATAGCGGCACCTGGGTGGCTCAGTGGGTTAAAGCCTCTGCCTTTGGCTCAGGTCATGATCCCAGCATCGGGCTCTCTGCTCAGCAGAGAGCCTGTTTCCTCCTCTCTCTCTCTGCCTGCCTCTTTGCCTACTTGTGATCTCTCTCTGTCAAATAAATAAATAAAATCTTAAAAATAATAATAATGGGGCGCTTGGGTGGCTCAGTGGGTTAAAGCCTCTGCCTTCGGCTCAGGTCATGATCCCGGGGTTCTGGGATCGAGCCCCCCATCGGGCTCTCTGGTTAGTGAGGAGCCTGCTTCCCCCTCTTCTGCCTGCTTCTCTGCCTACTTGTGATCTCTGTCTGTCAAATAAATAAACAAAATCTTAAAAAATAATAATAATATACAAGCCCATGATTTTTAGTATATTTACAGAATGTACAGCCATCATCACATCTTATTTTTTTTAAAGATTTTATTTATTTATTTGAGAGAGAGACAGTGAGAGAGAGCATGAGCGAGGAGAAGGTCAGAGGGAGAAGCAGACTCCCCATGGAGCTGGGAGCCCGATGCGGGACTCGATTCCAGGACTCCAGGATCATGACCTGAGCTGAAAGCAGTCGTCCAACCAACTGAGCCACCCAGGCACCCCACATCTCATTTTTTTTTAAGATTTTAAAGATTTTATTTATTTACTTAAAAGAGAGAGAGTTCACAAGCAGGCCTGATGTGGGGCTCGATATCAGGACCCTGGGATCGTGACCTGAGCCGAAGGCAGAGGCCTTAACCCACTGAGCCACCCAGGTGCCCCTACATCTCATTTTTTTAGAACACGTTCACCCCCTAAAAAGAAGCCCCATACCCAAGAATAGTCACTGCCGTTGCTCCCTAACCTGTCACCCCCAGCCTCTGGCAACCACTCACCTACTGCCCATCTCTGTAGATGTGTCTCACCGGACGTACCGTATAACTAGAATTCTGGGGTATGTGGTCTTCCTGCACTTAGCGTAAGGCTTCCCGGGTTCATTCAGATCGTAGCCTGTTTCGCTGCTTCTCTCTGTTGCTCTGCAGTATTTCCGAGCGTGGACATGTACCACGTTTCGATGGACCCATTCATCTGTGGGTGGGCATCTGGGTCATTTCCACCCCATGGCAGTTGTAACACCGCTGTGAGCATTGGTGTCCAAGCTGCCGTGGGCACGTCTCTTGAGTATTCACCCGGAGTGGGACTGCCAGGCCCTGTTTTCACTGTGTGTGTTTGTTTATTTGACAGAGAGAGACACGGGAGAGAGGGAGCACTAGCAGGGGGACGGGGAGAAGGAGAAGCAGGCTTCCCACCGAGCAGGGAGCCCGATTCGGGGCTTGATGGTCCTGGGATCATGACCTGAACCCCAAAGGCAGACGTTTAACCGAGTCACCCAGGCGCCCCCCCCAATTTATTTTCAAATTAAAAAAAAAAAAAAACTTCCGATAGACAAGGATGAAAAGGAGCAGTAGCCACGGGGGAGCTCCAGGCATGGGGACTTGTAGGCCTGAATCACATAAACTCCATTATCTCTTCATTTCAGTCATTTTTTAAATATAATCAGCCATCTGTTTGGTTTTTTCAATTCAATTCTCTAGTTAATCTGTTTTTCAGTCATTGGCATTTTTCTCAGAGTCAACACGCTGGTAGCAAAACCACTGTTTCCACAGACACCGTGTTGACGTGACGTCACTCGAAGCCAGACCGGTTATTCAGAGGAATGTTAGCGAGCATCTTCTCGAAAATAAAAAGAGAAGGTCACTTAAAGGGAAATAGCTGACAGTGTTTGTTGTCCATTACAGAGTTTGAGTTTT
Organism: Neogale vison; assembly: GCF_020171115.1. Classification (NCBI taxonomy): domain Eukaryota; kingdom Metazoa; phylum Chordata; class Mammalia; order Carnivora; family Mustelidae; genus Neogale; species Neogale vison. The sequence goes on along the minus strand of NC_058103.1, from coordinate 4,002,460 downwards.
GGGGTGAAAATTTGAATTTTGGAAATTTGAATTTTGGACTTGTGTCCATCAGCTTCCCAGGGCCACAGGCTCTCCTGCTGAGGTCAGTGGTGGTAGGAACCCAACAGGCGAAATGAGGCCCCACCAGGAGTCTGCATAATCCAGGGAACCAGTGTTTTCCAAATGCACAATGAATAATGTTCCATAATCATTTGTGGGCCCGAGAGCCATTCAGAATGCAAGACACCCCATTGGATCTTGACACAGAGACCCCTCCTTGATAAGAAAGACCACCGTTGGTCAAGTTTGGATGTAGTTATCATAGAAGCCCATGTTATCCAAACGGGCTGTTGATTACTCCTCCCTTTTCCAACTACAAACTCTAAAAGACATTTTTTCTTCTCTTTTCTGTCACTTTTTTTTTAAATTATGTTGTGTTAGTCACCATACAATACATTGTTTTCCTCCTGTATTTCAACCAAACCAGCACTCAGAATGTAGAAGCAGACATGGGAATCGGCTGTTTTCTATTAAGCCAGATAGTAAAGAGATTAGCAAAAATGGAAAAAATGCCACTCTTCTCCCTAAATTTTTATTTGTTTTAGGAAATGCAGTTGACCTCTGAACCACACAGGTTTGAACCAAGAAGGTCCAGCCTGATGCGGGGCTCGATCCCAGGACCCTGGAATCATGACCAGAGCCAAAAGCAGACGCTTAACTGACTGAGCCACCCAGGCACCCCAGATTTTATATGTATGTCCCAGGCACCCCAGATTTTATATGTATGTGTATATACACGTACACACAATACTGTACCATGAATGTATTTTCTCCTCCTCAAGATTTTCTTAGCATTTTCTTTTCTCCAGATTACCTTATTTCAAGAATATTGTATATACTACATATAGCACACAAAATATGTGTTAATCAATATTTATGTTATCAGTAAGGCTTCCAGTCAACAATTGGCTTAATTAGTAATTAAGTTTTTGGGGGAGCCAGAAGACCTGTGCAGGGGGTCAACCCCTCTAACCCATGTGTTGTTCAGGAGAGTCACCTGTATCCTAAGTGATAGGAGATCTTGCGAAATAACTGACACGGGTCGCCTGGGTGGCTCAGTCAGTCTCCCTCTCCCACGCCTCTCACTGTCTCTCTCTGTCAAATAAATAAAATCTTTAAAAAAAAAAAAAGAAAGAAAATGAAATAACTAATTGTTTTGAAAATCATTTTCTATTTATATATAATATATAATATATTTATATATTTAAATCTATAAATATATATTTATATATATTGAGACAGTGGGCTTGTTATTTTTTAATAGATTCTTGGGGGGGGTTCCCAGTTTAATTTCTAAGACAGTCAACATCAACAGAAATGACTGGTAAGCAAAAGCTCTTTGGGGTCCTCAGTAATTTTTAGGAGTTTCAAAGGGTCCCAAGACCCGAGTTTGAGAACCACTTCTTCAGAAGAGCCCCGCTCAGAGGCTGCGGCATGGGCACCCCCTCGGTGCCTGTCAGAAATGCTGCTTGCCAGCCCTGTGCCCACGTGTTCCCCAGGTCGTTCTTCAGCACAGCAGACGTTTCAGAATCGCTTCCGAGCAGCCTTCCTGCACTGCCCGCTAAAGCCACTGGCAGCTCTGACCTCCCTAGACTATAGATCCCAGGAGGGATAGACTGGTTTTGCTTTCCCGTTTCTTCTTCTGAGTTTGGCCAGTGCTTTCCGTGAGCTCAGTAGATGCCCATTCGGTGTGGAGCTTCCTGCAGAGACAAAAACATTAAAACGAGGCGTAGTAGTGATGCCCGCTGAGGATCAGAGAAGAAATTGGTTAGATCAGAGGCAGGAGGAGCTGGGAGGCTCCAGGCACTTTGCGTCAGATGGACGGCTCTGGCATGGCCTGCATCCGGGGCTTGGGGGACAGCTGAGAATGAGACACAGTATCATCCCTGACCCCGTCACCCACCCTCACCCAGGAGACAATGTATATTCCAGAGGAATGCAGTGTGAGCTGTTAACAGCAGCCGCTTTGGGATGCTGTGGCTTATGCAGATTTTTCCATTTTACCATATTTCTTGTGATTTTTACTTTTCATAAAGATCATGTACCACATTATCATCAAAAACCAGTAAATAGGTTTTCTTCAAACCGCCCCCCCCCACGGAGCCTTGTACATACAGTGAACAGTAGTGCTGGTGTGCCAGGACGCATGCTGGGATTCCAGGGAAGACAAGTCTGTCCCACCGTTTTCATCTGTACTGCTTGTAAGTGACCGGATAGTGCCTTACAGGTTTGTTCTTTAATGCTTAGGGTTCAAGTCAGCATTTTCTGTTAAGGGCAGAGCAGTGATTCTGGGGTCCTTGGGAGAGGTGTCCGGCCCACGGCCCCAGAGTAATTGTCTTATGCTCACTTCAGAGTTGACGTTGGACACTCTCCTTCATCTGTTTTTACATCTGATATTTACAGTGTGTTCTGGGAAGCACTGCTTGCTGTAAGGGTGAAGATACTTTGGAAATGGGAGAGGAAAACATGTTGTGAATAAAGGAGATAGTGTATTAACCAATGAAGCTTCAAGTGGTGTACAGATTTCTCTCCACTGAGGATTTAAATCATGCATTCCCCTTGTGTGTTTCGTTGTTTTCGTTTAGCCAAAGTCACAGACACGTGGGTTAGAGACGCACATCAGCAGAGAGCTAGAAAGAGATGAAAACATATGGTGCTTTTTGAAACCCAGAGAATGATTTTTCTACTTTATATATCAGTAAGTCATTTCTTGGAGATTTGTTCCAATTATTTTGGGAGAACTTCCCTTTGTTTTGTTGGATGTTTTTAAATTATAGAAGAAAGGCATGTTTGTTTTCAGTAAGTGAGATAAATACAAAAGCATAGGAAGTGAAAGTTAATTCTTCTCCTTCCTCCACTGCTCCCCAGTCCTGCCTGTACCCATCCCCACTTGTAGCCAACTGAGTTATTATTTGTATTATTTCTTCAAAAGAAATAACTAAGAACTTTGAGGGGGTGGCGATGAATATGTTCATTATCCTGCTTGTGCGATGGTTTCACAGACGTATGCCCATCATACATGCATCAGACCCTACACTAAGCACCACACCCAAAACACAGTCACGGTATGTCAGTTACACCTCAACAAAACCTGCGAGTTTTTAAAGCTCCCAAGTGGAAGGGTCTGTCTTTCATCTAGGGGCACAGTGGAGAAGTTACTGAGACACAAAGGGCATTATGAACCGAACTTACAGCCAAGAATTACCCTTTCATAGGATGTTTTAAAATTAATTCTTAATTTATGAGACTAGACGCCGGGGTGGCTCAGTCAGTCGGCCATCTGCCTTCGGCTCAGGTCATGATCCCAGAGTCCCGGGATTGAGTCCCACATCAGGCTCCTTGTTCAACCAGGAGCCTGCTTCTCCCTCTGGCTGCTGCTTCCCCCTCTTGCACTCCCTCTCTCTGACAAATAAGTAAATAAATAAAATCTTTTAAAAAAATAAAATTAAATTCTTAGTTTACATACAGCAGAGTTCACTCTTTTTAGTGAACAGTTCTCTGAGATTTGGTAAATATGTATAATCATATAATCATCACCATAATCAAAATAGAGAACAGTTCCGTCCCTCTCCAAAAAAGCTACTTTTGTTCCCCCCTTGTAGTCAAGGCTTCTCCTCCTCCCCATCGTCCCCCGCCACCACGGATCTGTCCCAGTCTGTCATGTTGCCTTCTCCAGAGGGTCAGGTAGATGGGCTCACACGACATGCAGCCTTTGGGGTCCGGCTTCCTTCATTGTGCATGCTGGGTTTGAGATCGCCCAGCAGCCTATCCCTTGTAACCATCCAGTAGTGCCTCACAACGTTGATGTACCCCAGTCTGTCCATCCCCTGCTGAAGGTAGGCTCCCATCTGGGGCAGTAAAACTGCTGTAAATCTTCGTGTACAAGTTTGGAACAAAGGTTTTCATTTGCCTGGGGAAGGCAGAACTCGTGGGTCATGTCTTTTATGTTTAACTCTCCGAACTGCTTTCCGAAGCAGCTGTGCGCTGTCTGCATCCCCCAGCAGGCTGTGACGCACATTGTCAGCATTTAGGGTCGTCAGCTTCTTTATCTCAGCTTGGCATTTTTTCTTTTAAGGATTTTGTTTTTGGGGTGCCCGGGTGGCATAGTCAGTTGAGCATCCAACTCTTGGTTTCAGCTCAGGTCGTGAGATCAAGCCCAGCTTTGGACTCTGTGCTCCAAATGGAGTCTGCTTCAGACTCTCTTTCCCTCTCCCTCTGCCCTTGCCCCCTCTTCTCTCTCTTTCTCTCCCCCACCCAAATAAGTAAATCTTTTTTTTCTTAATGATTTTATTTGGGGGACTCCTGGGGGGCTCAGTGGGTTAAGGCCTCTGCCTTCAGCTCAGGTCATGATCTCAGGGTCCTGGAATCGAGCCCCACATCGGGCTCTCTGCTCAGCAAGGAGCCTGCTTCCTCCTCTCTCTCTCTGCCTGCCTCTCTGCCTACTTGTGATCTCTGTCTATCAAATAAATAAATAAAAATCTTTTTAAAAAATGTTTTTTAAAATAATAAATGATTTTATTTTTAACTAATCTCTATACCCAGCATAGGGCTCAAACCCACAACCCTGGGATCAAGAGTCTCATGTTCCACTGACTGAGCCAGCCAGGTGCCCCTCTCGTTTTGGTTCTGATTTGCATTTCCCTAATGACTGATGATGCTGAGCACTTTTTCCTGTGGTTGTCATTTGTAGGTCTTCCTTGGTGGCGTGTCTATTCAAATCACTTGCCAATGTTTTCATTGGGTTTTTTGTTTTCTTATTATTGAGCTTGAGACTTCTTTACATGTTCTAGATACAAAACTTTGCCAGTTAGGTGATTTGTAAATGTTTTCTCCCCATCTGGCTTGTCTTTTTATTTTGAGAGGGTCTTTTTTTTTTTTTTAATTTTTTTTATTGACATATAATGTATTATTTGCCCCAGGGGTACAGGTCTGTAAATCATCAGTCTTATTTACACATTTCACAGCACTCACCATAGCACATACTCCCCGCAATGTCCATCACCCAGCCACCCCATCCCTCCTACCCCCCAGCAACCCTTAGTCTGTTTCCTAGGATTAAGAGTCTCTTATGGTTTGTCTCCTTCCCCAGTCCCATCTTGTTTCATTTTTTCCCTCCCTAACCCCCACAGCCCCCCACCCTCCCACTCAAATTCCTCACATCAGATATCCTATGATAATTGTCTTTCTCTGATTGACTTATTCTGAGAATGTCTTTTACAGAGTTTTAGATCAGGTGAAGTCTAACTTGTGATTTGTTTTTATGGACCCTGCTTTTTTCAGTGTCCTATTGAGAAGTCTTTGCCTGACCTGAGCTTAAAAAAGATTTTTTTCCTAAAAGTTTTATGGTTTTATAGTTCTACATCTCACATCTAGGTCTGTGATTCATTTTGTCTGAGGTTCCTTTTTTTTGGCATATGGATGTCCAAGTATTCCGTTTGTTGGGAAGACTGATCATTCTTTGAAGTGCTTTTGCACCTTTGTCAGAAGTTATTTGACCATATTTGTGAGTCTGTTTCTGGACTCTGTTCTGTTCCATTAATTAGGAATCTGCTCCCAGTACCATATGGTCTTCATTACCATCACTTCATAAATTCTGGGGTCAAGTAGGGTGAATCCTTTGATCTTGTTTTTACTTTCTTAAAGTTCTTAGACTATCTAGTTTTTGTACCTTTCCTTATAAATTTTAGAATCGGTTTGTTACCTATAAAATATCCTTCAGGGGGTTTGATTGGGATTGCATTACTATGTAGATTTGGGGAGAGTGGATACCTATAAAATATCCTTCAGGGGGTTTGATTGGGATTGCATTACTATGTAGATTTGGGGAGAGTGGATACCTTAGCAGTGTTGAACCTTTTAGTCCATGAACATAGTATGTCTTCATTTTGGCATTATTTGTTTTGTGGCTTTCAGCATTCGGATCCTACGTGTATTTTTTCCGCTCATAAAATATTTCATCTTTTGGTGCGTAATTAGGGCTCTTTATATTCTGTTTTCTAATTGTTTATTGCCTCTTTTTTTTGGCAGTTCTGTCAACTTTTACATCATGTTATTCAGAGAGTAGATATTAGTGTTTATTAGTTGACTCCTTTATCATTACAGAGTGGCCCTCTTTATCCCTGGTAATCTTATTTGCTCCAAAACCTACTCTGTCTGATGTTGATATAGACATTTCAGCTCTCTCCTTACTAATGTGAACCTGGTATGTCTTTTTCCTTCCTTTACTTTTGATTAATTTGTTTCCTTGTATTTAAAGAGAGCTTGTTGAAGACAGCATGGAGTTGAGTGTTATTTTTCTATTAAGTCAGACAGTGTCTAGTGGTTGGTTGGTTGGGTGGGTGGGTGTGCAAAATACTTACTTTCAATGTGAGTATCAGTGTTGTTGAGTTTAAGTCAGCTGTTCTGCTGTGTGCATGTGCAGTCCGGGGGCGTCACCTGGACTCTGCCATTGAAAGCAGGCTTGACCTAACCTCACAAATGAGGAAAGGCCTAGATTTTCTCTTAAGATTGCCACTAGGGGAGCGCCTGGGTGGCTCCGTCATTAAGCATCTGCCTTCGGCTCAGGTCATGATCCTAGGTTCCTAAGATTGAGCCCTACATCGGGCTCTCTGCTCGGCGAGCCCTGCATCCGGCTCTCTGCTCGGCAGGAAGCCTGCTTCTCCCTCCCACTCTCCCTGCTTCTGTTCCCTCTTGCTGTCTCTTTCATTCAGATATTCTAACGTGCCCTTTATTAGGGTTTTTATGCTCTCTCCACTGGGGCCTTGTAACTGGGCATTGAGTTCCCAGGCCCTGGTCACTTCTGGAACTGTGTTCCTGGGCTGCTCCTGTTCATTCTGTTCCCTAATCACGTTGCTGTTAGCGGAGAGGGTGTGCTGTTAGTCTTGTAATTGTATTTTTGGTTTCTGTATCCTAGCGCAGCTGAGCTGGTCTGTTGTATGGTTTCTGCTGTTTTTTCCAGATACACTGTAGCTTTTACAAATACAGTTTTCTATCAAAAAAAATAATAATGTCGATGGGCTCCCTCCCCACTTCCCCCCACCCTACCCACCCCCACGATGCATTTCAGGACTCTCAGAACCTAGTGTTTCTGACTGTGGGAGGATGAGCTCCGGAGGAGCTGAGACCCGGCCTCAGCGGCCTCACCTCTACGCATGGTTGTGCGAATACAGTAGAGTACGTGCAGGGGTGGAGGAACCCGTGTCGTTTGGAAGAGGAACTGAGTATCCAGCCTCGCCGACCCATTGTCCGGGAAAGTGGCTTACCGGGGTGGTCCTCGTCTCTGGCTGTCGTGGCCCCCCCACCCCCCGTCCGCCGCGCTGCACTTACATCATCCTCGTCTCTGGCTCTTCCCTCTGTCCGCGGCGCTGCACTTACACCGGCGCACACGCGGCCTGGCGCTCGCCCGCCGCTGGCCACTGTCCCCGGCACAGAAAGGCTTCGTGAGGCCGCCGCAGCGCAGGGCGTCCCGCAGGGCTGCTCGCACCTGACTGGGAAGGGGCAGCCGCGTGCGCCGGAGCCTCTGCGGCTGGTGTAAGCCAGGAAGCCAGGGCGTCGAGGCCGCGGGGCAAGCAGGTGCTGCCGAATACGCAGAGTCCGTGCGCGCCCCACCGGCCGCCGTGCGCGTGCCCTGCGTGTGCGTCCCCTAGGTGCGCGCGCCCACGAGCACGGCCGCCACGCGTGCGCGCCCTGGTCCGGTCCCCCCGGGCCCAGGGCAGAGAGGAGGCTCGTGCCCTGTGTACACGTGAGAAAACCCAAGCGTGGGCAGGATTTTCGGGGCACAGTCCCTGGCTCTGGTCGAGGATGGCCGGAAGCCTGCCCCCTCCACCCAGCCTCGGGCCCTCCTGACCTGTCCTTGCGGCCTGACCCCGGCTGCGACCACAGCCCTGGGGACACTGTCACTCCGTGTGAGCTGAGCGGTTAAAATGAATCCGTCGGGTCCCCGTCCGGCCCCCAGAACAAACCGGATTCCTTCCATTTCCGCGCGTAAGGAGGACGGACACCAGCCCCCGCGTGGTGTCCAGGCTGGACTCCGCGTAGCTGGACAGCTCGGCCGCCCTCCCGCCGGCGCTCGGCTCGCTGGACCCCCGCAGCGTTTGTGCTCAGAATCCCTGAGACACAAGGACCACTTGAGGCGGCCTGTCCCCTGCCTGACGTCCTTGTCTTCCACATGTTGGCGGTGGGCGCAGCCTTTTCTGCGGCCGAGCCTCGAACTCCTGCGCCGGCCGTGGTGGGAAGGCTGTGTCTTGGGGAAGAAGCAACTTCATGGCAGTTAGTCCCCGGGCAGGAAAACCTGGGTCTGGGCTGGTCGCCTTCTGGGACACTGAAAAGAGGATTTGGGCCGTAAAAGCCTGGTGATCTGCCAGCCCCGCAGATTCCCAACCCCACCTCTGGGGTCCGGGCTGTAGGTGACCGGACACCCCGCATGGGCCTCAGCTTGAAACTGGGGTCATTAGCTTTGCCACTGGTAGGTGGTAACCAGCTTCCTAGGGATCTTAACCGAGCAGGTGTGTCGGTCAGAGTCTGACCAGAGAAGCAACCAGTGAGAGACAGAGACAGCCCGGGAGATCCTTTCCCAGGAGCCTTCGGGCAGGAGCCAAGGCCGCCTCCACAGGGAGGGTTTTGTCTTCCTCTGGGAAAACCATGGTTCTGTTCTTCAGACTTGGCAGCTAAGTGGCTACAGCCCACCCACGTCCTCAGGGGTCGTCTCTCGAGCTGCAGGTAGGCTAATTGAGGTGTCGACCATAGCTACAGAACCCCCACGTGTGCCGCTCCCATTTGTGTCCAATAGTAAGCCGTGATCTGTCCCATCTCGCTTTCCTGTCCCCGGTTAGTCTCTCTGGGGACAGCTGCCCCGCCTGCTGTCACCCTTCAGTCCTCATGGGCAGCCCCCCCCCCCCGGTGTGTATGCTCCCTTCCTAAGTGGGACTGACACAGGCTGACGTGAGTGTGTCCAGGAGGGGCCTAGCGTGTGTCTGGAGCAGCTCCGCCACCCAGGGACACCATGTGGGCTCTGTCCTCCTGCGCTGGGCATGTGGCTCTCCTCTGCGACACTCTTTTCAAGGCACCTGCTGTCTCTGCCTTTGAAGGAGTAGAAAGGAAACCTGGCTCATGAATGCCGCACGCCCATACGGGCCTCAGACTACATCTGACTCCACTCTCCACACTTTCCTAGCCCAGGAAGGAAGGGGCAAAGGCTCGTGGTGACACAGCTCATCTGCTGCCCCTCAGCAAGCTGGGGGGAGAGGGTGCGGAGAGGGAGGCGGGCAAGTACGGCCTTTCCGGGGTGTGGGAGCTCTTGCTGTCTACTTGTTCTCTTCTGTGGGCTTGGGGATCAGAGTGCCAGGAGAGTCCCTCCCCGGGCACCAGTGACAGGATATGCCCCATGCACCTGCCAGCACCTGTCACAGCCTTGGTCCATTAGTCACCTTTTACGTGGGGGCCTCCTCCAGGACACTGTTCACAGGTTCCAGACCATTTTTTTCCTTTCTGCTTAGGTTTTAGGGGTATTTTATTTTTACTAAAGGATTTTTTTTTTTGCTTGTCTGGATTTCCAGCCATCTTTTGTTCCTTCCATTCCTGTGTTATCTCGGCCCCGTTGCTGCGATGCCTTGCGTCCGCTCCTCCTCTCAGACGGCACGGACGACAAATGTTGGGGGCTCAGGGCTTCCCATAGCTGATGGCTTGAAGTGGGGGCATGTTCCTTCACAGAACACGATGGTAGAGCCCGGAGTTCAGTGTCAATAATAGTAAAGATGAGAAAAGAAACACCGCTGTTGGCCTTGAGCTTTCGCTCTGTGTCCGTGAGACTGGACAGCCTTGCATCGGGTCTGCCCAGGACCAGTCACAGATCCGCCCTTCACAGTGTCGGGAGCTGAGTCTCACCTTGTGTGCCAGGTGTTTAGATGGTGTGCTCTGGGGAGTGGGGAGACAGAGGCCTTGCTGCGGTCATGTGAGCGCCTGTCACTCGAGCCCTGTCCTGCAGCCCACATGCGGTGGTTCAGAGCCTCTGAGAGGGAACTAACCATATTTAAACTTCCTACAAAAGAAGTAGTTACAAATTGATGATACGGAAAAACTAAACCTATCACAAATTTATCAGTACATGTTGTGCGTTACTTGCAGATTAACGGGCATTCAAGTGTACCTGTGCTCTAGAGAATTCTAGATTTTATGTAGAAACACCTGTAAAACCCTGACTTTTATGAAGTTGGAAGTAGACAGAGCCATAATAATAACGGGGTGGGCATCCGCAGTGAAGGACAATATAAAGAAAAATGGGCAGTAAGTTGTACGAGGGGGTCACTCACACTCCAGGGAAATCTCTTCCTAAGTCATTTCTTCCTGAGTCCAGATAGACGAAGACCGCAACCGTCCAGCCTCAGGCACGTTGGTGGGTCTGGTCTCTCGGTGCGAATCGCAGGTACCTCTGGGGCAGGCGGTCAGTTCTTCGGTCTCTGCTGTTTCCTCCATGATCTCATTCTTTTCTTCCCAGCACTACACCGGCCTCCTTGCTTGGCACTGACACACGGAAGAGACCGAGGGCTCCCCACTGCCGGCTGGCACTGGCTGGTGCTAGTTGTCTGTGAATCTGGCGGCTCAGAGTCGAGCAGGAGTCTCGGCCGGCCGGCCATGGGCCGTTTCCTGCTGCGCTCCTGACCCCAGGTCTCGCTGGGGATGCTCGCTGCTTCCGTAATCTTAAGAATAAGGATGAGCCAGATAACTGCTGGAAGCAGCTCTCATTACAATTAAAGTGTTTTCTGTAAATATTTTTTAATGTTTCTTATAAATTTTTTTTAATGTTTTCTGTAAATACCTTGAATGTCCTGGTTATGACTCAAGAATGTGTGGATTTTAGTTTGCAGTTAACATGTTTCGAACATTACCACCTTCCTCCAATCCTACGGGAGCAGAATTTGACCCCGAGGAAGACGAGCCCACATTAGAAGCAGCCTGGCCTCATCTACAGGTACTGAACTCTGAGAATGCCCCAGAAACAGGGGCACGAATTAAATGTGTATATTCGCAGGGTTTTCTCTAAAGCAAATGTGCTGGCTTCTAGGGCCTCACTCCAGCTTATTGCAAGTGGACCTCTGACTTTGCAAACCTGTGCATCTAAGAAAGGTATTTTAGCGGAAGTGTGAATCAAATGGTTGGTTTGTTTGGACCCCTTGAAACGAACTACAAAGATACATAATTGCCAGTATGTTGGTAATGAAAGTGACCTCCTCGCTACAAAGATACATAATTGCCAGTATGTTGGTAATGAAAGTGACCTCCTCGCTACAAAGATACATAATTGCCAGTATGTTGGTAATGAAAGTGACCTCCTCCCTGATAGCCATTAGATGAAGGCCTTTTGCAGCTAGATGCACCCCCCCCACCCCATTTTCAGGATGTAGATATGATGCGCCCCAAAGCTCCCCTGCTAACTTGCGCATTTGTAAGGCAAAAAGTTGATTGTAGATCAGACTGGATGCCTGAGAAGACCCTGAGCCCAGCGCAAGCAGAGTGTGTGCAAGCCACGCGCCACACCGGGGCCTGGGTTGTTCGCAGGAGGGGAGATAGAGGGGAAAGCTGGGAACGAGCAAGATGGGGAACAGATCACAAAGGGGGGCTGTCTTGGGGGCAGCATGCAACCCACTTGTGAAGGGGAGGAGCGTCCCAGCCCTCGGTGGCCGCGTCCATGACTCGCTCACCGAGCCGTCCCAGCTTCCTGTCTGCCTGGCTCTGCCAGGACACATGCCCATGGCGGGTGCAGGCCCCAGCCCGCTGTAGCTGCTGCGCACTGTGGTCTCCCGGCAGCCTCAGCTGAGCGCCAGTGACCCCCACTGCGGGTATCATTTGTTTAAATGCTATTTAAGGCTGTAGTCTGTGGTTCTGAGCTAAATAAAACAATCCTGTCTTCAGTTGTAATTAAATGAACCCATAGTTTTTGGACTTAATTCTGTAGGTACGTGGCTTTTTATTAAGGCTTCAGACAGAGATTCAAGTCATGGTGTATCTTTAATCTCCAGCTAATAAAATACCATGTTGTTTGACTCATTGTTGTTTTTTTCCTCCTAGCTTGTTTATGAATTTTTCTTAAGATTTTTAGAGTCTCCAGATTTCCAACCTAATATAGCGAAGAAATATATCGATCAGAAATTTGTATTGCAGGTAAGGTACTGATTAGCTGAAGCTTCAAAAGCCCTAAACTACAGCACGGGAATTGCCTGTGCACTGAATGTCTTTTTCTCCTTGAAGCTTTTAGAGCTCTTCGACAGTGAAGATCCTCGAGAGAGAGATTTTCTTAAAACTACCCTTCACAGAATCTATGGAAAATTCTTAGGCTTAAGAGCTTACATCAGAAAACAGATAAATAATATATTTTATAGGTAAGTCAGTGTGGGGGTGACGTGTCCCTTTTTGCGTGATGACGGTCGTGTTCACACTCGGTGCTCTTCCCCACCCCAAGCCCATCATTCCCTTTGGCAAGTGACTGGGGAGTGGGAGCGGCCTGCCCGTGGTGTGCTGGGCAGCAGTGGCCCCCTTCTGCCTCCCCCCGCCCCTCCCTCTCTGCCCGCTCCCCTCCCTCACCCACCCCCCATCTCACCACACTGTCTTCCTCTCTTTGCGTTTTCACCCAGCTGTCCAGGGTGGGTCCACCTAGAACCCATGCAAAGCCAGCTGTCACTCCTTCCCCCTGCGCGTTACTTCATCCCCCCCGCCCCCGACGCATCTCAGAGAGGGGGTGAGAGGGAGGAGTAAGCAGGGGTCCTTAGCAGCTCCCCCAAGCTAGAGAACTGTACCGGAGGTCTGGAAACCCTGTCTACCTCGGGGCAGAGGAGGGCCTGTTGGAAGCAGCAGATGTAGGTAGTACAGTCATCCCTAGGCCTGTGGGACTGCATAGACGGGTCCGTCTGGGGAGCTGGGTGCAGAAGTTGCCCTGCCTGGGTTTACACAGAGGAGGGCACAGCCCCATGGCTCATGAAAGAATGTTCCGTGACGTTCCAAGTGCGGTATTCACCTTAACTCCGCCCCCTCTTACTCCCTATCCTGGCCACAGCTTCTCATTGACTCTTAAAGTCTGAACACCCCTCAGCCCACCTGCCACTGTCCCCACGGTTCTGCCACCGCCTGAGTCACGTGGATGACTGTCCACACTTGGTTGGATGAGCCTAAGTCCTGGGCCTGGCCGGCCCCCTCATTTGTGTCTCTGCTCACCTCCAGGCCCCTTCCACACAAGCACCTCCTGGACCAGTCTTTCCGCCCGCCCTTGGCCGCAGCCTCAGAGGCTTGCAGACGCGTCCCCACGCCAGAAAGGCCCCCTGGCTTGGCAGACAGGTCTCCCCGCGGCGCAGGCATTGTTCTGGCTGCTTTACCACGTGAGTCCAGCAACAGCTTCGCGCCTGTGGTGGCACCAGATGAAGGCTGATGCGTGAGAGACTAAATACATCTTGGCCATCCCTGGAGAGCTCACTGCACGCAGTTTATTCTGAGAATTTGGGCTTCCCGGGTCCGCTTGCCTTGAAGGCCCCTGACCCCAGGCTGTCTCAAGGTAGTGATAGAGCCCAGCGGTGACAGCCGTGTGTGTAGGTCCCCCTGTGCGATAAAGCGGACAGGTTTCACACTGTCGGGCCATGGGGCCTCAGTGAGGGTGATGTACAGGCCCTTGCCAGGAGCGCCACAGAGGCCAGGCGCATCCCTTCTTAGGCACAGTGACCCAGCAAGGGAGAAGGGGGCACAGACAGATGGGGAGCCCACCACGGAGAACAGCAGCCTCAGGGGCTTCTAGAACCTGTCCCTCTGTGATCAGAGAAGGACATCATGTTTCCTGGGTGTTGTCTTCCTTCTGAATAGGGTCATTACACGGCAAAGGTACTTCTCTATTGAAACATTTTATACATCGTTTAAACAGCAAAGAACGGGTACTGTTTAAATTTTGATCTTTTAGGCCCAAAATTAAAGATCTACCTAAAGTGAGGGTTGTTTTTTCTTTTTTTAATTAAAATGTGGGTTTGTTCAGAGAGCAGAATCACAAATCATGAAGAATCTCAGTACAATAACGAAAACATTTAAATTATTCAGAAGTCACTGCACTTGATTTCGTTCTCACCGAGTGCCCCAGGCTGGCGTGTGATGCTCTTGAGTTTCAGCCATCTTTTCTGTCACTGTCGTTCCTGACTGATGTCATCAAAAGTGGGCACATTGTGTGGATTCCGTAGTTGGTCTCCACCTTCCACACCTCCGATCTCCTGCGGGAAGGAAGGAAGGAGAAGGATCGGGAGAGAAGTCTGTGGCATGACCCCAGCTTGGAAGAAAAGATCTCTGCAGCCTGTTTGGTTTATCTCACTGAAAGTGTTAAAGTCAAGCCCGTTTGGATAGTTTCTCCTTCTGATGAGCGCGTGGGAACTGGGAGCGGCAGGGATCTGCCCATTGACGGCCCATCCAGGGCGAGCTGGAACCCTGGAGTGAGCAAGCGGGGAGCAGAGGGGGAGCGACAGGGATCTGCCTGTTGACGGCCCAGCCAGGGTGAGCTGGAACCCTGGAGTGAGCAGGGGCAGCCCAGGGCTCTGGGTCTGTTACAGCCCAGTGGCTGGAATCAGCAACAGCCGATGACTTTCTCGCAGATCTGTAATCAGAGCTGGGCTCCGTGGGCAGTTCCACCGCTGCCCACGGTCTGTGGGGGCCGACACGTGCAGGATGGCTCCGGGAAGGACCTCAGGTGGCTTCCAGGAAGGAAGAAGTGGGAGCCGCCCATCCTCCGCAAGGCTCGGCCGGTAACTGGAGCAGAGTCCCTTCTCCCTTCTGTGCTGATGCAAGCGACTCACAGGACGACAGATCCGCAGGGAGGGAGACAGATTCCGCCTCTTCATGTGAGGCTCAGGGCACATCCCACGGGGAGGAAAGATACTGATAGTGTCCGTTCTGGAGACCGCCTCCAGTAAGCAGGTTCTGGCTCAGTTTCTAGAGAGTCCTGACTGTTTTTTGCTGGAAAAGTGAGAAACGCCGTCCGACTCCGCACGCAGACGTCTTCATTACGGCTTTCTCCCCGCTCCACACCTGCCTTCCTTGTCCCTCTCGGGAAAAGTTAAAAGGAGATCTGGTTTCTCTTTTTTATATCTATTTCAAGTCAGGTCAAATAAATAGAAACAAAGAATTTTGTTTGCCGATTCAAAGAGGCACATGCACCCCAGTGTTTAGAGCAGCGGTGTCCACAGTAGCCAAGTTGCGGAGAGAGCCCAGATGTGCATGACAGACGAACCAGAAGATATGGTGTGAGGGGCGCCTGGGTGGCTCAGTGGGCTAAAGCCTCTGCCTTCAGCTCAGGTCATGATCCCAGGGTCCTGGGATCGAGCCCCGCATCGGGCTCTCTGCTCAGCAGGGAGCCTGCTTCCTCCTCTCTCTCTACCTACCTCTCTACTTGTGATCTGTCAAATAAATAATAAAATCTTTTAAAAAAAAAAAAGAAGAAGAAGAAGAAGATACGGTGTGTACGTGCAGTGGAGTATCAGCGGTCAAAAAGAAGGAAAGCTTGCTGTTTGCAGTGACATGGATGGAACTGGAGGGTGATATGCTGAGCGAAGTAAGAGGAAGACAGTTGTCACAGGATTTCTCTCGAATGTGGAATTTAAAAACAAAACAGATGAACATAGGTGAAGGGAAAGTCAAGTAAGTTGAAATCAGAGAGGGAGGCAAACCGTAAGAGACTCTTACAAACGGGGCTGCTGGAGGGGAGGGGGGTGGGGGGATGGGGTAACTGGGTGACGGGCATTAAGGAGGTCACGTGATGGAATGAGCCCTGGGTGTCACATGCGACTGATGAATCACTGGATTGACCCTGGAACCAGTGCTACACTGTATGTTAACTAGCTTGAATTTAAATTAAAAAAAAAAAAACTGCCTCTGTTGAAAAAAAGAAATGAAGAACTTATCAAGAAGAATATAGTGATGCTGATTTAGGGAAACAAAATGTCCAACAGCAGAAGGCCGTCCTTGTTCACATGCGACAGCTGGAGCGTGTAGAGCCCGAGCCCAGCAGAGGCCCAAAGCCGAGCCCCGAGGTCTGCGGGTGCCTCGTGCAGTCCTGCTGCCTTCGCAGCCCCCCGGGTCATCGAGAGAAGCAGACAGTCAGGAGGCACGGCTGTACTTCGTACAAAGCTCCAACTCTGCACGTGGAAACAGAAAACGAGCAACGCACAAGCTGAGTTTTATAAATCTGAGCGCGTCCGAGCGCAGACGCAGCATGAAGGACGGGGCTCCAGGGGTCGGCGCCCCGTCTCCAGGCAGGTGCAGCACAGAGCCCGGTGGGGCGTTGAGGGCTGTGTCCCCTGCCGGAGGACCATACCGCCTGCTTCTCACCAGACAGGTGCTCCGTGCTGTCTGGGTCACTCCCAACCACCCGTTCATGCCGTGGCCACACTCATTTCCGTGGCACTGTGGTTCTCCGTTCAGTGGCTGTAGCCGACCCATGTGAGGCACTCGGGGCGCCACCCTGCGTGTCTGCCTTGCCCACCTCCTGCCCACGGCCCACTCCCTTCTCCATTTCACAGACCTTCGCTCCAGCCCTGCCTTCTCCCTCCCACTCCACCCCGTCCAGACGTGTGTCAGCCCTCCTTCATGGCCTGGTTCAAGTACCAGACCTTCTGAGAATTCTGCCCATTCCAGGATGTGGCAGTGTCAAGCCCCCCTTCAGGAACATTTCACGTGCTGTGGATATTTGACGTTCTTTACCTTGAAGTCCCTTGTCCATTCATCGCAAACAAGAACAACGAAATTTCAGAGTCCTATTTTTTTTTTTAAATCATCACAAACTCTTATTTTTGACATAGAGCTGCCTCTAAACTGTTTTTGTCAACGGAGAGGCAGAATCCTTTTTCAGACCCCACTCCCAGCAGGCAGGCGCCTTGCCTTGGTTGAGGTTGAGGTGGACTCCAGGCGAGCATGGTGTGGGCAGGAGTGGGCTCCTGGCTTTTGAGGAAATCCTCCGGAGCTGGGGAGCTGTTGCCCTGTTCAGTGTCCCTGTTCTTTCTCATAGTTCCCAGCCTGTCAGCGTGTTCTAAGCATGGGACAGATGCTGCACGGGCCATGGGATCCCACTGGGCAGGCACAGCGCGAGAGGCTTCTCAGGACGCAGATCGGCTGCTCGTACTGGGGTTCCAGGAGGGGGTGCTTGAATCCGTGAGGGGCCATGTGAGGTGTCTATAAGGAAGCAGGGAAGACAGCCCAAGTGGGCAGGAAGGGACTTCTGTCCTGGCACGGACCCAGCCAACTGTTGGAGGTTTTAAAACTGAGGAAGGTGGGGGCACCTGAGTGGCTCAGTGGGTTAACGCCTCTGCCCTCAGCTCAGGTCCTGATCCCAGGGTCTTGGGATCAATCTCCATGTCGGGCTCTCTGCTCGGCGGGAAGCCTGCTTCCTTCTCTCTCTCTCTCTCTCTCTCTGCCTGCCTCTCTGCCTACTTGTGATCTCTGTCAAATAAATAAATAAAATATTTTAAAAAAAAAGACTGAGGAAGGTGTCGAGTTAGGTTGGCATATGGCAAATTGCTCTTCATCACCTCTGGGCGGCTGAAGTAGGGGAGCTCATAGTACAGACCCTACAGCCTTTCTCCGTCTTTGGAAATCCAAAGTAAAATGTTGGGGGGACATTTGAGCAGACCCATGCGCTCTGCCCTCCAGGTCTTTGCACACCACCCTCCCTCCAAAGCACCTTGTTTCCTTATTCAGAGGATTTTAGTCTTTTCAGTTGTTACTTCAGTGTCAAATTCTAAGTGGCATGTTGCTTCTTCTAGGTTTATTTATGAAACAGAGCATCACAATGGCATAGCAGAGTTACTGGAAATCCTGGGGAGGTAAGTCGTCTCTGTTCCTGGCAGCGAGTGGCATGGATTCCAGAATGATTCAGCCCACTGAGTCCAGCAGCCCTCCCCAGAGTGAGGCGACTGAAACCATTCCCAGGAACTAAGACCTCTCTTGATGGAAGGGGTTGGTGAGGTCTGGGGTTAGGAGCCACCGAAGAGAAACCCCCCTGGGTGCCTGGTTCGGCACACAGGTGCTGTTTTACAGCCCTCATCAGAGACGGTTACCTTAAGGTTTATGTGTGACACTGGAAGAATGGATCATTCACTGTACCCGGGCGGTGTTGAGTAAATGCTAATATTTCAAATTGCTTTGGTTTTATAACTTTTTTATAAATGTTCTTAAAAGTAATATTTTACAAATTTTACCATCTTAAGCCAAGTGGAGTTCTTGCTCGCTAAATCAGTGACCTATAGATTTTATATCAGACTTCCAAACCACTGTTTCCCAGAGTTCCTCGGGGTTCCCCAGTTGAATAAGCTTGGAAGTGCTCTCCTCCAGCACATTCCTCAGGGATTCAGCTGCATCAGCAGCTAAAGCTTCGAGGGACACTGCAGGGAGGGACCCTGTGTCAATCCCCGGAGTTTTGGAAACGCAGGAAGCCTGTCTCCGGGAGCACAGGCATCATCTGCTCTCTCTGCACTCCAGCAACGCTGAGAAAACCGTCCTTGCTATTTTAGATATAATCTGAAAAAACTCTTAGTCCCCGTGCAGAAGTCTACTTAGACCTGTTTCAGCACAGTCAGCCGGTTACTCTCTCTTAGTAGAGTATGGTGAGCGGTTGAAGGCCCCTTACTAGTTGTATTACCTTCCTTAACTAGTCTTGGCCACTGTTTTCTTAGTAACGTGGGGAAATCCACTCACCTCCAACATGTTGCAAGGAGGGCATTAAGTGTCTGCACAGCCCGGTGTGTCACAGAAAGGACTCTGCTTCCTGCTGCTGGGATCCAGAAGAGCTGCTTGACCTTGAGGGTCTCCCAGATGCAAATGAGCAGGTCATCCCTAATGTCCACTTCAGACCGCCTGCGGCACACACGTACACAGGACCCCTAGAGGGTGCAGAACAGTCTAGAAATTGCTGTCACTGCTCCGTAGCTCCAACACGTGTCTGTGCTTGCCAAATAATAAAACCAAATAGAGAAAAAGGAAGCCCCGTCGCCCAGCTGGAAACCAGTGGGTACGCTACTTAATGTTAGAGACAAAGCTTCAGTTTGGAGGCAGGAGTGAGACCCCCTTTCTTTGTAGAAGGGAACAACTCCCTGGCTGATTGTAGCCAACTCCCATCTTGCGCACTCAGACTCCATCCTGCCAGCATTAGAGTAACGAACCCACATTTCTCCAGAGAGTTGCCAATCCCTAAAAATGGGTGAAGGCAAAGGGAAGGTGCCGGGGTTGGGCAGACCCAGACCGGGGGTCCCGCAGGAGCTGCCCGGCCTCCACGGCCTGTCTAAAGAAGGAGGCTTTGCCCCCAGGGACTCGTGCTGTTTCAGGTAACCCAGAAAAAATCCAGAATTTTAGAATTATCTTACACATAACAAAGATAAAAATGACCATGCTTCTTGGAATGTATTTAGTTTTCTTTTTCATTTCTGTTAATATCATCTTTTGTACAACGTACATTTTGCTTACCAATTTTTATGCTGAAAATGAGAAAAGAAAAACAGATTTTTTTAATCTAGAAATCATAAATATTCAAACTTTGAATAAATTCTGTTTTCACAGTATAATTAATGGATTTGCCTTACCACTAAAAGAAGAGCACAAGATTTTCTTACTGAAGGTGTTGCTACCTTTGCACAAAGTGAAATCTCTAAGTGTCTACCATCCACAGGTAAGGGGTGCCCAGCGGTGACACGCAGGTGGGGACACTCGCTAGCACAGGGTCTCCATGTGAGCACTGATGAGCCCGAGACACAGAATCCCAGCCTGTTACTGGGAGTGTCCTCTTTATTATGTCCCACTGCTGATGTAGGTAATTGAAAGGATTCAAGGGTCAAGAGATTCCCTCTTAAGAAAATCAGAAATAGGGGCGCCTGGGTGGCTCCGTGGTTTAAGCCGCTGCCTTCGGCACAGGTCATGATTTTAGGGTCCTGGGATCGAGTCCTGCTCGATCTGCTCAGCAGGGAGCCTGCTTCCCTCTCTCTCTCTCTCTGCCTGCCTCTCTGTCTACTTGTGATCTCGCTCTGTCAGATAAATAAATAAAATCTTTAAAAAAATAAAAGCTTAGAAAAAACAGCCATTAAAAAAAAATCAGAAACGTCTCAGGAATGGAGAATTTCAGAATTCGTTCTAAGCACAGAGAAGGGGGTGACTCACTCAATGACAGGAGTCAAGGGCACTTCTCAGAGGAAGTTTTCTGTCAGATTTTAAATCTGGCTCCTTCAAGAAGAAGCCTCTGTGGCCAGCGACAAAGCTGTGGGTTTTCTGTAGTTTGCAGAAATCTGATGACTGTTACCCTGAACACCTGGTCCCTAAGTGGTTCCTACCGGGCTGGGCGGCTGCGCTTACCCACGAGACGTGGTTCGACCTTCACTCTCGCCCTCATGAGCCCTGCACGGACAGGTGCAGAGGGTCAGGGACAAGCCTGGCAGCCAGCGGGCTCCCCCGCCCTGCAGGCCCTCACGCTGGGGGGCACAGTGTGTCGGCACAGGCTCAGTCACAGGAAGTGTCTTTTTTTTTTTTTTTAAGATTTTATTTATTTATTTATTTGACAGAGAGATTAAGAGAGAGAGAGAGAGAACACAAGTGGGCAGAGAGGCAGGCAGAGAGAGAGGGGGAAGCAGGCTTCCTGCTGAACAGAGAGCCCGGCGCAGGGCTCAATCCCAGGACCCTGGGATCATGACCTGACCCAGAGGCAGAGGCTTTAACCCACGGAGCCACCCAGGCGCCCCAGGAAGTGTATTCTTCACGGGAATCTTAGCATGTCAGCTTCCTGGGAAGTATCTTCCTTTGTGGTGGGTTTTTTCCCGCCTTCTGCTGTTAATGGATGATGGTGGCTGTACTTCCAGCCGGCTGTTACCCTGTTAATTGTTCTACAGAAGAGATTAATAGTTCAGTGGTTTAAGGTGCAACCAGATTTTAATTTGTCTTTTTCCAGCTGTTAGATTACTTGTCTTTTTAATTACAATTTCTAAGAGGAGGGTGAGGAAAATCCCCGTCAAACCAAGGCTGACTTGTCGATATTTTATATTCGTCTGAAAAACTGTTTCCTGATTTTTTTAGCTTTCTGCTGTGTCTTGTCCCTGAGCGTCCCCCTCAGAGCACAGTGTCTGCCCACCCCGGGGGGAGGGGGGCAGCGTTGCCGCTGTGGAGGGAAATGCTAACGCCCTCTCTCCTGTACTTCGCAGCTGGCGTACTGTGTCGTGCAGTTTTTAGAAAAGGACAGCACCCTCACTGAACCAGTAAGTATGTGCTCTGGCTGGGACCTTGGTCCGGGCACCGGTGCACCTGTGATGTGGCCTGTGGGCGTCCCCAGATGTCCTATCACCGTGGCCCCACTGGCCAGGTAGCTGCTCAGAGCACGTCAACCCTGCGGTCCCGCTGACAAACACACGGCTTCCCCCCACGCGTCGTGTGTGTTCAGAGTGTGGCGACTTGGACTGCAGGGTCCTTTGCCGCGGTGATGATCGTACGTGAGCAGATTGCCTCTTCCCTGACCTGGACCACGGTCCTCCGAACGGGAGGCACTGGCGTGTGGATCGCGCACCCCTGAGCAGCAGTCTTCCTCCCGGGTCCGAGGGTAGCTGCTCTGTGGTCACCACACGTGCCCAGTGGCCTCTGTTGAGCGTGTCGTTTTCCAGATTTCTCGGCCTGTTATCTTGTCTAAAAACAAAGGCTGTCATATCTTAGATTAGCCAAGTGGAAGGTATGGGGGGCTGGTGTAAGCCTTTGAATACGCTTTTTTGGTAGCTTTATTGAGCTATAATCCATATACCGTACGTCTCACCCATTTGAAATGTACAATTCAGTGGCTCCTTGGTATATTACATTATTAATGTTCTGTAACTGTGATAAAGTGCGTGTAGCATATAATGTAATGTGCCATTTTTCACTGTACATGCGTGGGGCATTAATTACATCGCCCTGCTGCCCAGCTGTCACCACGATTCCCAGAACTTGGTTCTCGTCCCAGACAGAAGCTCTGATCTCCCCAAACGCCGACTCCTGCTTCCCCTCTGCCCACCCCTGGTGGCCTCTCACCTCTCACTTGGACTGCAGGGTCCTTTACCGCCGTGATGATCATACGTGAGCGAGTTTCTGTGTCTACGAGTTGGCCTGTTTGGGCGCGGGGGTGGACTTGTGCAGGATGTCATCAGGGTTCAGACCCGCCTTGCCTGTGTCCGAGCTCGATCCCCAGGTGCGGCTGGATGGACTCCCTTGAATTCTGTTCATCCGCTCCCCTGCCGGTGGACGCTGAGGTCACTGTGAGCGTGGGTGCCAGGGGTCTGTGCAGGTCCCCGCTCTCGGCCCTGTCGGTTGTACAGCTCGAGGGGCAGTGCTGGGTCAGCTAGTGTTCCTGTGCTTAGCTCTGGGAGGAGCTACCCGACTGCCCGACCTCCCCAGCAGCTGCACGGGCTCCGCGCCCTCCACGTCCTCGCCAGCACTCGGGGATCATCCCTGTTTTCATCCTGGCCATCTAGTGAGCGTGTGGTGGCGTCTCTCGGGGGCTCTTTGATTGGCATGTCCCTCCCGGCTGAAGAAGTTGGGCATCTCTTCATGCACTGGTCGGTCACCTGGTCGGACCAACCCCTTCAGACCCACTGCCCATGTTTATCCGCCAGGCAGTTTCTTACCATTGAGTAACGAAGTGAGAAGTGCGGAGTGTCAGCTGCAGCGTTTGAGTCCTCTTTCTGAAGCTGACCGTTGGGGTAGGAAAGGCAGATGTCATTCCAGCGCTCTCTATCCCCGTGGCCGCTCCACAGTGGTCCCGTGAGGTTGTGAGTGTTACAGTAGAAACATGCAAGAAATGCAGTTTCTCTGTTTCTGGGCCACACTGGCTCCCGATCTCTGCTTTCTTCTGAACCCCGTGCACTGACTCCTGGAGTCACCCGGCAACTCCGGAAGAGCCCTCAACCACAACCTGGGGTCCCCGCACACCTCTGCCTCCTCCGAGATTCTGGAAGCCCCCACAGAGAGGCACCAAACTTACCAGACTTCAGTGTCAAACCCAGAGTGTTTTCTCCCTTTCAGGGTCGGGTTATTTTTATCCCCCTTGACTAAACGGAAGACGTGTCTCGGTGGGGAAGGACAGCTGAGGTGGCCCCAGTGATCAGGTCTCTTCTCCAGTGGGGCCACGTCCTCAGGGCCTGTGTCTGTGTTGCACAGTGGCTCCCACCGACGGGTTGGAACCGTTACCGATGACACGTACCGATGTCACGTGTGGAAACAGAGTCTGGCACATGCCCTGCCTTTTCTACCTCAGAAATAAGGGAAAGAAAAAGCATGCACTTTCCTGATTTTTCTCTGTGTGTATCTCTCACACGCTCCAGGGACTGAAGAATCTACCAGATGCTGCGCCGCGTTTTGCCACAGGCCAGGCCCCCACCGTAGTGCCCCGGTCCCCGGCCAGGTCTGTCACAGCCCGAGTCCTAATCCTGCCCAGCACGCCCCTATTCTCCTTCCCCAGAGACGAGTGCAAAAGCTGACAGCAGTTGGCGGGAGGTCCTGGCCGTAGTTGTCTGAGGGAAGGAGAGAGGCGGCCGCCGGCCTCCGCTGGGTCCTTTCGTCTTAGACTGTAAGCTCTGAGTTGGCACGGGCGTGGAGAAGCCCCCGCACAGCCGGTCCTGGGACTGCCACCCAGATTCGCTCCATTCCCGGATCTCCTGCAGCACAGACCGCATACCAGTGCTCCGTGGACCACAGAAAGCAGATTTTGTTTTCCGCACATCAAAACCATACAGACCCTCACCTCGGGGAACTCCTGTCTTTGAAGTTCCCATGTTATGAAATACAGAGGCTGCTCCGTCTTCCTTCAGCATTGAAAGTCATCGACAAGAAGATGAACAGGATAAAGTGTTGTGAAGGTGCGCGTCCACTTGGCAGCGCTGAGGAGGACACGGCACCCACCGGGGGGGGTCTCAGGGTCCGTACCCAAGGCTCTCCTGAAGCCAGTATGGCCAAGGTCAAGAATGTTTAAAGTACGATCCATTTAAAAGACCTGCATCACTCCCATTCAAGGTCTGCAATTAATATTTTATTTGTGAACTGTGTGTAGCGCTCAGAAACTTTCTTGAACACATACGCTACTGTTGTACGAACAATACAAGCTCATCAGATCACAGGTGGAAGTAAGATCACGTTATGTTGTCGTCCGCCTGTTTCTTCGGGATAATTGACTTCTGCTACAGGATCTGGTGGGAACCCTCTTTTTCCCGGTGTGTCGGGGAGGGGCTTGCCTGCCCTCCCAGCCCCGTCCAGAGAGCAGCACCCCGTCGAGTCTCCAAAGGAGAGCTCAGTGCATGACCTGCGCCCAGCAGCAGACAGCTTTTGCCTCGATGAGCTTCACCAGGCAGATCCCTCTTTTGCAAAGTGCTGCTGCCTTCTGAAACCATGGTATCGAGCATAGGTCACTGCAGATGGTGTGATAAGTTGGTCCAGCGTGGGGTTCCAATTCCAGAAATAAAACCTCTTCTAGAGACATTGAATTCCTAATGCCATTGTGTTCTGCGGCTCACACACTAGTGTGTTTTTCCTAACAAAGTACCATTTGACAAATGACAAGGAAGAGTGGGTTTGGAAACTGACTGACATCTGCCATAATCTTTTTCTTTAATGACTTTTTAAAGGTATTATTTATTAGAAAGATGGAGAGAGACCACAAGTAGGCAGAGCAGCAGGCAGAGGGAGAGGGAGAAGCGGGCTCTCCGCTGAGCAGGGAGCCCGATGCGGGGCTCAATCCCAGGACCCTAGGATCCCAACCCGAGCCAAAGGAAGCTGCTCAACCGACTGAGCCACCCAGACACCCCGACATCTGCCATAATCTTAACTGTGGTCCCCACACTGGGGAATAGTAGCTGGTCACTAAATGTCCAACGGTTTTGAGCAAAAAGTAGGACCAAAATCATTAAACACTAGATTTTTTAAGGAAATCCCTTCAGAGACGATCGTGTTATAAAGCTTTACATCAGGCTCCAAAACGAGGCGCACAGTCTTTTTTATAAATGTTGGAGTTTCATAAAGTGTAACATCATCAAAGACCATCTTGGAGCCTGAAGGCCAAAAGCGTTAAGCCGAGTTGTTCGGAATGGCAGCTGTTGAGAGGCCCGTCGGGTTTTAGCCACAGTCAGGATGTCACCGCCGGCCTGCCCGGCCTCAGGCGCTGTCTGCAGGGTTGCGGAGGACGGGCCGGCGGAGAACCCCCACCCGCCGGCCGGAAGGAGCTGGCACTGGCCGTGATTTTCGTGGCAGTCCTGACGCCCGTGAGGGGCTGGGACACTGGTTCCTGACGTCGTGGTGATGGGCTGCGGTCGTGTTTTGGGCCCTTCTGCTCTTTCAGAATGAAGACAGCCACACTCTAGAAATGTCACTCACCCTCACCGACTTGAATCTGACACTCTGGGTGGACGCTCTTTACTGCTATGGTTGTAACAGGAAATTTGGGGACTGTAGGGGAGAGACAGAGAAAGGTTGCCCCACAGAAACTCCTCCCTGCCGCCCCGAGCAAGGAAGGTAAGGTCCGGTCCCCGTAGGTGAGGGAGTTGTCGCCGCCGCCGGCTGAACATGCCTCTCTGGGGCCAGCGGCACAGATGCTGTCGGGCCGGATCCCAGCTGAGGCCACGCTGCCGTGCTCCCCATGGGCCAGCACGCCTCAGTGCAAGGTCCTCCCAGCCCCCGAGGTGGTCACCAGCCCAGGGTCACAGGTCACGTGCAGAGGGCAGTGGGACCTCAGACCCCCCTGCGGCCCCACACAGCCTGAGCTTCACCAGGATCAGCTTATTCCACATGTCCTGTTCTGACTCCTCTTAGCACAGTCGGAAACACCGTGTGTGCACACAGTGAGCAGAAATACCAAGGAACGGCCAGTTTGAGGAAGAAACAGATTTTGCGTACGCGTGGCCAGCAGCCTCCCCGCTGACCGCTCCTGCATAGAAACGGATACACAGATTCCTACTTCCCGTGTTTCTCCTTCGTTCTTTTCCTCTCTAAACCCTCCTGACTGCTCATTTTTTCTCTTCTTTTTTTTTTTTTCTGAAGGGACAGACTGCAGTGGGGTTAAGCAGAGGGAGCGGGTCACGTGTTAAAGTGGCCATTCTGAAGTAAATCAGATGCCATCCGGTTCTCGGATTATAGAAAGCCCACGTGCTGACTTACGGTGCGGCTGATCCGTCTCCACAGAAGAAAGCGTCGCCTGGTTCTGTGGCTCTGCTCGGGGGGTCGCGTCCACGGAGCGCAGGCGGCGGGTGTCACACCGTGTGTTTTTTCTCCGGCAGGTGGTGATGGCGCTTCTCAAATACTGGCCAAAGACTCACAGTCCAAAAGAAGTCATGTTCTTGAATGAATTAGAGGAGATCTTAGACGTGATCGAGCCGTCGGAGTTTGTGAAGATCATGGAGCCGCTCTTCCGGCAGCTGGCCAAATGCGTGTCCAGCCCCCACTTCCAGGTACGGAGGGCGAGCCGAGAGCGGCCCCGATGGGAGTCCACGTCGGCAGAGGTGACCGGCTTCGGTGCGTCGCGGCCGGACCGTGCTTGTCACATGGGCGAAGGGAGATGGCCGGTGTAGTCGTACTTCGAAGTAGGATGCTAAGACGCGGGCTCTGTAAAACACACTTGAGCGTCTCGGCCGCGTCACTGAACCCCTGCTTCTCGCTAAGAGTAATTAGGAAAGGCTCCTCAGGAAAGCCGTCTTTGTCTTTCCGTTCCCTGTGCCCCAATGGCATCACACCTCGCTCCCCACAGCCGAGCGACGGACACTTGGGGACAAACTGTTCGGCCCTGAGACTCCCCGTCGACAAGCACTTGTTTCTGACACATACACCTTCCGACTTTTGTCCCCCTCACCCCCCAGCTCCTGTTTGAGGGGGCCTCAGTCACCTGCCGCTCTCCCCTCGTGGGTTCCTCACTCAGCCGTTGTGGCCTCGTTCTGAGGTCGTCCCCAGGACCTTTGTTCAGCCTGTCGGCCTCCCTTGCACGTGCTGGAACGTGTCGGAGGCTCACCCTGAGCGAGGCAGCCCTCCTGACGCTCCGTGCTGCTGTCCGCCCCAGGGCCTGTCACCTCGGGAGAACTAATTCTCCCTTCCTCTGTCTGCCCTGCTGGAACGTAAGCTCTGCGAGGGCGGGAGTCCCGCTTCACCTTGTCCACTCTGACGCCTTGGCTCTTCCCGGACCCGTGGCGGAGGGGAGCGGGCAGAAGGCGGGTGGAAGGGGAGCATTTGGCCCATGTCCTCCGTGTAGAGCCCGGGGCGCAGCCTAGATGTTCCTTGAAGGAGTGGAGGAGTGAGTGATTGTGTCCTTGGCGGGCAGGAAACCGTCTGCCCTTTGCAGCGATCTCTTGGGTGATGGTCTCGAGTGTGCCGAGTCTGTGGCGCTGAAGGCTGATGGGTGATTCATCACCTGTCCACGCAGTCGTGGCGCGGGTCCTGCCGAATGAGTGTTTCTCGTCCCGGTCACCACAGTTGTGCCCTCCGTCTTGCAGGTGGCAGAGCGAGCGCTGTATTACTGGAACAATGAGTACATCATGAGCCTGATCAGCGACAACGCGGCAAAGATCCTGCCCATCATGTTTCCCTCCTTGTACCGCAACTCCAAGACCCACTGGAACAAGTAAGAAGGGGGCGCGAAGCGTCTGCCCTCGGCTCAGGTCATGGTCCCGGGGTCCTGGGATTGAGGTCCGCACCGGGCTCCCTGCTTGGTGGGGAATCCGCTTCTCTCTCTCCCTCCGCCTGCCGTTCCCCCGCTTGTGTGCGCTCTCTCTCTCTAATAAATAAATAAAATCTTTTTAAAAATTAAAAGGAAAAACAGGAAAAAGCTGGCTGTCCACTGGGGCATTTAAAGTTCCCCATATGTCGCTGAAACTTCAATTAGGATTGAAATCCAAGTCCGAAATACCAGTTTAAAAAGGAAACACATGTAAGCACTTTGCAGAGACCTTCAGCTTGTTGTGAAGGTGAATGCAGGTGAAGTCAACGTACCGAAAGTCCCGGGCCCCTAAGAGGCATCAGCGCAAGGCTCTGGGGGTCGCTGGGGCACTCCTGGCACGGCCCCGCAGACCTCGTCATTGTATCGACTTTCGGCAGCCTTTTCTCTGCCACATTCATTTTTTATTACGCTCAGCAGGTGGGAACAAAGGCCTTGGAGCTCAGCCACCGTCCCCGTGTGCATTTAGTACAATTGCGAGAGGCAGCGGTGACTGCTGCCTGCTACACAGAGAGCAGTGTTATTTAAATGTTTCCAGATACAAGTGGGGTTTTGTTATGAAGTGAGCTACGAAGTTCCCGTGAACCTATAGCAGCAGAAACAGCAGCAGGCCTGGCAGCAAGGAGGGTGGTCGCGGGCAGAAGGAGGGTTTTCTGTGGCTGCTCACAAGGCCGTGGGCCTCCTGGGCTCCACGGGCTCCACAGCGCGGCCCTGCTGCCCGTCTCATTACCCGTTTGGCCATCCGCTGAGGGCAGGTGGGACTGGTGTCCTCTCCAGGCTCCACTGAATCACAGAGCAGCTGTGCCTCCTCCTCCTCCTCGACATCAGAGCCAGGAAGCTGAGCTTCGTGAAGCCATTCTGTGGTCATTTTATTTTGTTTATTTATCCAAAGCCCCGTTTTGGCATTATTAAAAAAGTTTTCTAAAAAGTTTTCTACCCTCAATTAAGATGAAAAGGAAACTGACATGTCCTTGATGCTGAAATGTTTGTTATTTTCCCCTACACGTTCTGTTTCTTCAAGTGTCAGTGTTTTTTATTCCGTTTCCACGGAAGGTGGCTGCTGTCAGCCAGGACAGAAAGCGAGGGGCCCCAGGGCCAGTCCGGAGCGCTCCGCGGGCTGCTTGGAAGAGTGACGGGGCTTTGGTTAGAGAACCCAGGGGCGTGTGACAGGGCCTCTGCAGCAGCTGCAGGGTCAGGGGGCAAAGGGCTGTGGCCGAGGAGGGCAGGGAGGTGGGTAGAAAATTGGAGGGTTCAGAGCCTGACCACCAGGGTCTGCTTACAGGACAATACACGGCTTGATCTACAACGCGCTGAAACTCTTCATGGAGATGAACCAGAAACTGTTTGACGACTGTACCCAGCAGTTCAAAGCAGAGAAACTGAAGTAAGTTGCTCCTTTCAAAAGCTACTCTTTCAAGGGTTTTCTCTTCCTCGGGCCTGAATAAAGCTCTTAGGTGGGTGGGTCCTAAAACGCTCCTTGCTTTAAAGCAAACTTGCTCTGTCACCCTCGAAACAGAAATGCAAACACTTGTTACGTTCACTGGTTGACGGAGAACATCTCTGTGCTCCCTGTTACGGCAACAGTTAATCACTTCTGAAACACGTGCGTGCAGCACGGACTTTAGCTTTGCCGAGGAGCACGGAGAGGCTGGGGGCGTCGGAGCTTTTCAGGTCTAGAAGGCCGAGGTTTGAGTTCTGTCCCCTGAGGTCTACGTGACTGAGCAAGCATGTTCATCCCGACACGGTTTTGCGGGCCCATGTGGCACAGGCCTCGTCTGAAGCCTGGCCTGCATCGTTCACGAAACCCGCGCCCAGCTCTCGCTCGGAGGAGGCCATCCCCGTCAGGTCTGGGCTCTGGGCAGGTTCTCTTTTTTTTTTTTTTTTTTTTAATTTTTTTTAAGATTTTATTCATTTATTTGACAGACAGAGATCACAAGTAGGCAGAGAGGCAGGCAGAGAGAGAGAGGAGGAAGCAGGCTCCCCGCCAAGTAGGGAGCGCAATGCGGGACTCGATCCCAGGACCCCGAGATCATGACCTGAGCTGAAGGCAGCGGCTTAACCCACTGAGCCACCCAGGCGCCCCTCTGGGCAGGTTCTCTTGTTTGCTTGTCCCTTGAAGCTGGCTCAGGAAGATACACTTTGCATGACTATAATTCAGGCTTCGGGATACACGTAACCAGTGGTCCCGCGCACACTTCACAGACGGTACGTCCATGCTGTCCCGTCCATGGGGCCTTCTCACAGGTTCTGACAGCACAGCAGTGCCTATGACAAAAACGTGGTGTGGAGAGACAGGGATACACACATGAGGGGGACCCACTGTGCGAGGTGTGGTCTGCAGGGCCGGAGGGAGGCAGGGGCTCATGCACATGGAGCCTCCGAGCCTCCCGGCCTCCAGCTTTGTGGCCCTCGGAGCCGAGCACGGGGTTCACCCGTGCCTTCCGCCTCGCACGGGGTGAGTCTCTCAGCTTTCTGAAAAGGATCTTAAAGGTCACGCAGCACATTCTCCAGATTAAAAAGAAGAAGAAGAAGAAATGCTGGGTCAAGGTGAAGGGATTGACAGAAGGCCGTGGGCCTCTGGCGGTGGGAGCGGACGAGAACTGGGTCCGAAGACGGTTCCTTTTAAACCCGTCCTTGTCGGGACGTCAGTCCTTGGCCTCGGTTCCCGTACGCCGTGGAATGGTCTCACTTTCCACGGCCCCATAAGCTTATCTTCAGGGTTCTCTAGACTCCCCGAGGAGGCAGCGAGAGCAGGACGGTGCAGGCCTGCGGGGCTCGTACGCGTGTCCTCGGGGCCCGCGGTCTCCAGCGTGTTCTCCCTGCGGCCTCCTCACTCGCTCAGCCTCCGCCGCCGAGTCTGGCTGGTTTCCCGCATCGCGTGTGCCGCATCCCGTCCCGCGGTGCTCCCCGTGGTGAGGCTCGGGGAGTGAGACCAGCAGTGACAGGAGAGTGGGTGACCGCAGCTGGCCACGCCAGCGTCGCCTCTCGCCGTTGCTTGCCTGTGACCCCGTCTCTAATACCAGTGACGTTTTGCTGTTTTTCAGAGAGAAGCTAAAAATGAAGGAACGAGAAGAAGCGTGGGTTAAAATAGAAAATCTAGCCAAAGCAAACCCCCAGGTACTAAAGAGAGTAACATGAAAACCTCCAGGGCGTTACTGAATGTTTTTATGAGCTGGGAACGTGGGGTCCGCGCGGGGGGCGGGGCCGGTCTCGCTAACCTTGTATGTGGGAATGTCTGCAATAAATGTGCTTCTCGACTTTTGCACAAGCAACTGGTTTTTGCCCCACCAAGTTTTTACCACAGAATTGATTTTTTTCCCTCCTCTTTTCAGTAAGATCTAAATCTTACCAATATACTGTGGTAAAAAGGAAACCAGAGTACAGCCTCTGCTTGGGGGCCAAGATTGCAACTTGCTTTCTCCCCACAAATGTCATAGACGCTGTCACTCAAGTGGTATGTCCTTTCTTTTAAATATCAAAATCATTCGAAAAAAAAGATTTGAAATAGATGAAGTACAAAGTTGGGTGGCTTTTTTCCTAAAACCAGGTTCCTGGAGGCTGAGCCTTTAATTGTTGAAAATTGCCTGACTTCTGTCGTGTCGGCCACTAAACCTTCCTCCCGACCTGGCTAGAAGCCTCCAGTGCACTGTGGCAGGCGGGCGCACGTGGCGTGTCCCATGGAGCTGCCAGCAGTGGCGCCCTGCAGAGTGCCCGCTGTGGGGCCGGCGTGCGGGCTTCTGAGCTGTGTGGTCTTGGGTGTCACGTCCACTGGTCCCAGTGGGCTGCAGCACTGTCCGATAGCTGCTCCTTCTGGTTCGGGGCCAGTCTGAATATCACGGGGACGCATCCCCGCCACAGGCACGGTCCCCAGGCTGTCCTCCGCCTCCCAGAAAAGACGAGATGGTACTTTAAGAGAACCACTCAGCTCCCTTTAGAACCCTAAAGGTTCGTGCAGGTGGGCTGGATTCCAAGCAGTCCGCTTTTCCAGGGTGAGAGGTGTGCACAGGCCGTTCGCTAAGTCCGTGCTGCCGGTTTTTCAGTCTGACATTGCCTGAAAAGCGATGCATGAACAGAGGTTTATTAAACGTATGTGTTTGATCTGTGTGACGTCTCGCTTGTACTTCCCTCAAAACCACATTCAGGAGACTTAAGCCTTCGGAAACTGGAATGACTTTCTTAAGTGAGGTCCCGGTCCCCGCGTAGAACAACCCAGCAGCGTCCCCTTTACGGCCTCTGTTCTGTGCTCTTCACGGAATCGCTGTTGTGAGGTGACCGTGAACCCGTGCGTGCCCCGTGCAGGCACACAGCTCCGGGCATCTGCTGTAAGAAACAGAGTGTGTGTGGTTAAAATACTGACATTTCTTTCTAAGACACAGGAAAAGTGGGAATCTGGGGCAGGTGGAGGCGGGCGGCCCTGCCTGACAGCCGCGTGCAGGGGGCCGGCCGGACCCCACCCCCCGCACCCGCCACCTCGACACCCTGCGACGCGTGAACCAGGCACAAGTCAGAGAGCCCACTTCTGTTTATCTTACCGAGAATATAGAAATGATCTCATGGAAACCCGCACGAAGCCTTCCTGCCACAAACGGGAAAGAGCGGGTGGGTTGTGTAACGGCGTGGCCTGGTTTTCGCGGCTGTGCACTAGCAGGTGTCCCTTCTGAAATAGACACTGTTCTCGTCGCCCTTTTTCTGAGCTGCTCCTGAGTTTCTCTTACACGACGTTTTTACTCCTCTGGGCTGCTCTCTGCGGCGTCCCGGGCAGGCCCTGCCTGTGCTCGCCAGGCGCCGTTGGTGACCGTGACGTTCAGGGCACGAGGCTGACCGTCTCCCTGTTGAACCCGTGTGAGTCACCCCCCGTGAGTCCCATCTGCCCGCACAGTCCCCGGCGCCACGTCCCCCAAGGAAAATACTTCCTGGGCTAGTGATGTCTCAGAGCTGGAAGCAAGGCCTCGGGACTTGGTCTTCACTTGAGAGAGGGAATCTTTTCCAAGCTCCGGTCACTGTGCCCTTTGTCACAACGACCGCAGGACGCAGAGAGCTGTGTGGACTACAGCATGTTTCTTGTTTCCGTCATGGGAACAGTGGGGTCTTCGAGCCTGGCTCCCCGTCTCAGGTCTGCCTTCTTGAGGTATGAGTTCATAGCTTCTTGTGCAAGTCTGCCCCCTGTGCTGTGTCTGGAAGTCTCCCCAAGACTCCCCCGCTCAGGTCGGATGTGCGCCATCCATCCTGCGAGGCTCGGGGAGTCGGCGGAGCCTCCCAAATTTTCGGTCGCGTTTGTCATGGCCATTGTGGTGGTTCTGCTGGAGTTGTTGAATACCACGCGTGGTTTAATTTGTTCGAGTCCTGGAATACTGAGGCTTTCTCCCGTGACTGTGTTCTCCTAGCCCTCCCAAGAGGCCGGGGACAGCGAGTGCTCGCTTCTCCCTGACTTTGGTCGGAATTGTGTGACGTGATGACAGGTGCTTCTGTGAACCTCGAGTGCAGCCTCCGGCCCGGGGCGCGGGGCCCGGCTGGCCGCTTTCCCTTGAGAGGTGGGCGTCTCTGGGCGACCTGTGTGTTCCTTGACCCTGCTGTGGACTCCAGCCTCGACAGTTTTATCCCTAGTAGGAATCCTCTCCTGCCGGGGCCTGTGCTGTGGCCCTCCCTTGGCTGGGACCATTTTGTAACCTTCTCGTTCGTTCTTCTTTTCGCCCTGAGCCCCAGTGAGGACTGGGAGCCGCATGCCGCTCAGCACGGGCACGACGAGTCCTGCGCTTAGTTGTGCTTCTGGGAGCCCCTGGGGGCTCGGCACCGAGGAGACAGCCGCTTCCCTCGGCAGATGGGCACCAGCTGGGTGTCCTGAATTGTGGAACCTTCCCAGGATACAAAGATGGGGGCAGGACACCACTCCGAGGGGCTCAGGGGTCCCTGAGGGGAGCCAGATGGAGGCAGAGAGAATGCATTCAGATGGCCAGATCGTAACACGCATGGGGACATGCTGGAGAGGAAGGTGGGCAGGAGGTCTGCTTCCTGCCTCCATCTGGGACACAGAAAGCCACACTGGGGTGGCCATAGTCACAGTGTCCCTAGCAAGAGGGCTGAACCCCTCGCAGGGGACGTCTCAGCCACCCAGTCTGGATCCAGGGGAGGTTCTCAAGGCAGAGAGGGCAGAGGATGGAAGCCGGGTTGTTGAGCACAGGTGGACTGTTGGCGAAGGAGGAGGGGTCTGGGCGTGGTCTGTGCTTGGGAGCAGCTGGAGAGGGGACAAATGTGGGTGTTTAGCCCCGAGAACAGGTGCAGGTCTTAGAGTCCTGAAGAGCAAAGTGGCCTAGTCAGACTTGGATTTCAGAAAGTTCTTTCTGGCAGCAACACGTCTGGTGCCTGGAAGGGGCGGCACCCAGGCACTCACGCGCGTGTGGCCGCGGCGGCAGCGTGGATGGGAGTGGCAGGTGCCTGGGCACCCAGTGGCACGGGAAGGAGGAAGCGGCAGAGCCGAGGCTCCACGGCCACGGGCTTCCAGTGCATAGCCCAGCTGTTGGGCAGAAGCGAGTCACGGAGTTTGGCTAGAGGGCTGAGACGCGTGGCGTGTGGACAAAGGGGCGGATGGATAACAGCTCCAGGGAGTTAAGAGCGTGGGCAGGAAGAGTGAGGTCGGCAGGTGCCAGCCTGGACAGGGAGGGGCGGCTGTGGGCACGAAGAACAGGCCAGGGGAGTGCGTGCACCCAGGCTCCGAGCGAGGCTGCCTGGCGGGTGCCGCCCCAGGGTCCCACCATCCCAGGGGAGCCTTGGAGGGGAGGCTGGAGCCGACGTCCCAGTCCCAACCGGTGCCTCTGGGCCTGAAAGGGTAGAAGCGGGCTGGTTTCCAAGGCCCCTCGGGCACAGGCTGGTTTAACGGCCACCCTACGGGCTGCAGGAGAGGGCCCAGGGTGGGGGGGCGCTGGAGGGAAGACTTGCCCCCGCCAGGACGCGAGCCTTGCAGCCCAGGACCTGCGCCCAGAGAGTGACTGCGCGCTTTGCATTGCAGTACGCAGTGTATAGCCAAGCGAGCACCGTGACCATTCCGGTTGCAATGGAGACAGACGGGCCTTTATTGGAAGATGTGCAGATGCTGAGAAAGGCCGCGAACGAAGAGGCTCGCCAGGTAACGCGCACCGCCCAGAGCGGAGCCGGGGCGCCCGTGGTGGGCTTGCCCGAGCCCCATCACCGGAGCCCGGAGGGACACGCTCTCCGTCGCTGCCTTCTGGGCGGGCTCCCCGGTCTGGGTCAGCTCACGGGAGGTACCTTGTCTGCACCTCAGGGAGCAAACGACTAGAAATCGTTGTCTCGAGGCTGCGCCTGAGATGTGAGTCTTGTCTTCATTCCCACGAGTAACGGTCTCAGCCGCTGACCGTCCCTGGAGGCAGAGAGAAGCCAAAGCCTTTGCAGAGCGGGAAGTGGCGTCGCTCCACCGTCTCCCTCGTGAGCCTCCCGCTCGCGCTCTGGCCCAGGGACCTCCCCGGTCGGCCGCCCGCGGCCGCCCTGGGGCCGAGCCCCGTCTCCCTCCCTGACAGCAGAACAGCAGTGCCTGGCGGGAAGGGGCCCGAGCCGGGGGCCTGG
Organism: Neogale vison; assembly: GCF_020171115.1. Lineage (NCBI taxonomy): Eukaryota > Metazoa > Chordata > Mammalia > Carnivora > Mustelidae > Neogale > Neogale vison. Next base: position 3,967,155 of record NC_058103.1, on the reverse strand, counting down.
TCGGGGTGACTCCTGTGCTCAGGTGGTTTGTTCCCACGGTGGTGGGGGTACGTGTTCAGACCCCCACCCATCCAGAGACCGACCGCATCACCGAGCTGGGAACACGCAGACAGTGGGGGCTTCAACGAGGGCAGGTATCCCGCCTGTGCGTGAGGAGCCTGTCCTGGCCGTGTTTCTCCGGGGGGCGGGGGCCCTCCTGATTCTGGAACCTTGAGAATCCCTGACGACAGCCAGCGCTAAGATTCCAAAGGGCCCGAGGTCAGGGTGGCTGGACGCAGGCAGAGTACCAATGCTCATGTTGTTCACAGCTCACTTGAGCAGAGGTTTTAACTCGGGCAGATTTCACTCCCCTCTTGATCCGACGGGACGGGGCGTCAGCAAGAGCACAGGCCCGCCACCGCCCGGACCACGCTGTCCTTACGCGTGGCCACAAGCCCCATGGGGCTGCTGAGCCCTCACAGCGTGGCCGTCTGCACCGAGCTGCGCTGACAGCCCAGGGCACAGGAACCCCCAGGCTCGACAGGAAGAAGCGAACATAAAAGCATCTCATTCATAATTTTTTACTCTTGCTTGTATGTTGAAATGACAGCATTTTGGATATATTGGGTTAAATTTTGAAACGCTGTTAAAATTCATTTCACCTATTGCTTTTTACTTTTTTAACATGGCTACTAGGGAATTTGGAGTTCCGTATTGGAACATGTTTTGTTTTGTTTTTTTTCCCAACCGGGCGGCATCGGTCCAGAGTCGTTTTGCACAAGGCTGCCCAGGGAGGTGGCTGCAGTGACCGCCACGCACGTGCCCCTTCTTGCCCCGCCGGCTCCCAGCCTTAGCAGAAGAACAAAACTTCAGTACTACAAGTCCAGTGCAGAAACTCCGTAAACGCCTAGTGGACGTCAGTAACTTATTTTGACTTAGTTCAGTTGGAGTCCATAATTGTTAGCCGTGAACAGACGTAATTAAAAAATCTCAAAAATCCCCATTTTTCTCTGTCCTCCCTGGGGGGACATTCATTTTCCTGCTTCACTTTTTTTTAACTGGAAGAGGAATTTGAGGTCATTTTTTAAATTGCCATTTTGATTTTGTGGCTTGAAGTGTACAAAGACATGAGAGCTCGCCTAGTGCTTACAGACACAGACGTCAAAGCAGCATCCCTCGTACTGCAAGTGCTGCCCCGGAATCTGGGACAGCAGCAGAGGGTTTTTTTGTTGTGTTGTGTGTTTTGTTTTGTTTTGTTTTGTTTAAAGATTTTATGTATTTATTTATTTATTATTAAGAGAGAGGGGAGGCATGAGTGGGGAGAAGGTCAGAGAGAGAAGCAGACTCCCCACGGAGCTGGGAGCCCGATGCGGGACCCTAGGATCATGACCTGAGCCGAAGGCAGACGCTTGACGACTGAGCCACCCAGGCGCCCCTCACCACCTTAGTTTTTAAGTCATGTAGACCTTTCAGCAATGGACAGGAAACGGATAGTTTATAAGCCAGTTCTGACACATTAATTATTTGGGGGGGTTTTAGTCCATCCTTGACCCACTGCAGGTCATAATTAATGCTAGGAAAAGAATGGCCTATGTCCAAAACGTAAAGAACACGTAAATTGTGGTCTTATTTATGATTCCTCTATGGGGAATCAAGTATTTGATCCGGAAGGCAAATTGAAATAGCATTCTCATCGTGAGTGGGAAACGGCCCTGGTTGATCCGTCCTGTGCCCTCGGTGGTGTGCGTCCTTCCCCGTAATGCAAAAGGCTCGGTCTCTACTCATGCACCCACCTGGTTCTGACTGACCCGAGGCAGACATGTGGTTCCTGGAGAACTCCTGTACCGTGTGTGTTTCCGTGACTCTTGCAAGGTGATGTAACTAACTTTTCTGCATAATTATTTCTTAGATCTCTACGATCACGCTCCTGAGTTGAAGACTCAATGGCATTAAAACACCCGTTCTCAGGGGTGCCTGGGTTGTTCATGGGGTTAAGCCTGCCTTTGGTGCAGGTCATGATCTCAGGGTCCTAGGATTGAGCCCCTCATCGGGCTCTCTGCTCAGCAGGGAGCCTGCTTCCTCCTCTCCCTCTGGCTGCCTCTCTGCCTGCTTGTGATCTCTCTCTGTCAAATAAATAAATAAAAATCTTTAAAAAAAAAAAAAAAACCTATTCTCCCCAAATTAATGTGATCTCAATCAGAACCCCAGCATACTTTTTTTTTAATGACATATGGATTCTAACATCCACATGGCAACACAAAGGACCCAGAATAGCCAAACAACTTTGAAAAAGAAAAGAACTGGAAGACTAATACCATCTGACTTTAGGGCTTGTTACGGATTTTTGTCAGTCCGTTGAATCCCGCCCCATTTCAAGCCAAATAGGTGAAGGTATTTCTAGTGCTAGTGCAGTCTTGTAGGTATAATATTTGATATAATAGACTCTCCTGAACTTGAAAAATGTTGGAGTCCTGTATCCTGAAAATCTCAAAACACCATCATTAAAGCAAAGAGAAAAATCCCTCGATGCAGGAAAATTTGTGCACAATTTGGAGACCAAATCACATAAAAAGTTATAGCTAAAAATTAAAGTCTGAGTATTTTCAGGGCCCTTTTAATTTTATCTCTGGCTAATTTTATTTTCCCAAAATAATTCCACATTTCTTTAAAATGACTTGAATGTTGGCCAGGATGGGACGCGTGGGAGAGGTAGATGGCAAAGGAGGCAGGAGGTGGGAGGCGCTTGGTTGGAATTCTGTGGAGAAATTAGGTATTGACCTGTCAGAACCATGATTTGCATTTTTATTTGGGGGGGGAGGGAGGAGCTTGTCTAACCCTCCATGGAACATCCAAAGAGAAGTCGTAAATTTCATGTGAATGACATTTTTACCGGAGACGTTTAAAATGTTAACAATTCTCATTTCTAACAGTCGGTCGGGAGAAAAGCAGTGTCGAGCACGCAGATAAGGAAGGTGTAGAGAGACGGAAAGGTGGGCAGTGAAGGTACTCCTTACTCCGTACGTAGAGTGTGTTTAAGGCTTGTATGCTTAGGACAAGACTTGACAAATCCTGCTATGCACATGATGTATTTTCCCTTTTCTCCCTGTCCTTCCAGCTGCTGATGGTAAAGACAAAACTGGTCCCTTGAGACATTTTGGGGGTTAGTTGTGTCCTCGGCTGCGTAGTAAAAACATGTAGGATTATGTTCGCCACCTTCGTGCCCTGCTCCCACTTCCTGTATGGAAACTGAAGCCTCGTAGATGTGCCCGCACGCGGCAGACGGAGGCCGTGCCTCACGCTCCACCTGCTTACCGCGTCGGCTCACGGCCCACACGCCCCCCCCAGCCTGCCCCTTCGGGGTGACCGTGCGCACGCCCTGTCGTCCTTCCCCGCCTGCTGTCTTTCTGATCTTTCTCCTCTTGTCACGCCCTGCCTGACACCCAGTCTGAGATGCCCGCGCAGGAAGCCCGGCGCGTCCGGCCCGCTGTCCTCGCAGATGTTCCCAGGGCTTGCGTGTTCTCTGCACTTGCACTTCTGGTTCCAGTTCCCCAGTTTCGACCGTGGCCTTTTTCTGCTCACATGTTTCTTCTCTTCGGAATGCCTGTTTGAGCGGGGGCGAACTAGACCGAGTCTGTAAACGTCTGGGTTTGGCTTGGCTTCGCTTGGCTTTGTTTTCAGGGTAGAACTGTTCCCTCTTGGGTTCCTGGTGGGCCAAAAGCAAACACGCCCAGCGCTGTGCCCCTCACAGCTCCCCGATGGGGGTGCTTCTCCCGAAGCCGCGAGCACTAACCTCCAGGGGCAAAAAGCCAGACTCCCACCTCTCCCGTAAAAGAGGGTGAATATTCACGTCACGTTTCTAGAAATATTCCCGGAACATCACACAAGGCTCTTTCTAAACCTTGATGTCCCTGCCTTTTCCACAGATAAATCTGCAAAGAACCCTGAGAAATAGTTAGCTCTGCAAAAACGTGGACTTTCCACGCTTGGCTTCTGTGGGTTCTGGAATTGCTTCTAAAAGCCAGGAGAAGTGTACTTTACGCAGAGTTTAGATATCCCCAGACTCTGAGAGGTGGCTGTGGTTTTGTCCCTTTTGTTGTCAGACGATTGACTTGAAATGAATTTTCTCTGATAAGCCTTTTGTTCACAACCACGGAAGTCAGTACATTCTCTTTAAAGTCTGTCTTGTCGATGGAGACGCCAAGCAGAAGCACTTGCTTCTGGCTGAAGTGTAGAGCTAATTGGCAGTCCTCTGGTGCCTACGCTGTGTTCAGATGATTTCCGTGGCTTGTCTTGTTTCAGAAACACTGGTACGGATGCCCTGGCCCTGCCCCAAAACCGACTGACGTGTTCACCTTTTACTTACGGGAACGGGTGCCTTCAGTATAAACACCCTGTATCAGCACCCCCCACCCCGCTTCCATAGCAGACACAGTTCTCTAAATCCTGGTGCAAAACCAGGATTCTTTTTTTTTTTTTTTAAGTAAAACCACAATGTCCTAAACTTCAGAAAGACAATGTTGTGGAGGAGGGAATCTTTTATTTCCTATTCTTAATACTAGAAAATTTTATGTGCATAATTAAGTACCGTTTTTTTTGAAGTTCTAGCGGGTTTGTTCCCTGAAGTGACCCACATAATGCCTCTTACTCTAAGGACCTTTTTTTCAAATTGAATAGACGTTTTGGACCTTTTCTTTAAATCCAGTTTCAATGTGGTTTTCATTCATTCTTTTTATTTCCCTCCAGAGGAAATTTCCACTTTCCAAACGGCTTCTGTAATGGCCGTGGGCACAGAGATGCCTTCAGTAGCGTCGCTGCAGTGGGGTTTTGCTACTGAGGACATTTCCTAGAACTGGTGAACTTGCAAAAAACAGAGGTACCGAGTACTGGGTACGGAACTACACTTTTCTAGGAACCCAGACTGCCAATGTTTTGTGCACACCGCCCTTCCCACTAGCTGCTAGGTCACTGCCGGTGGCCGCACCCAGTTTGGGGCGCTTGTTCCTCTGTCGGCCTTACAATGTGGGTGCTGGGCACCCGGCTCATGGCTGCCCTTTGACTTAGCACGCAGACATGAGCTCCGTCCTCCGATGGCTTCACTCGTAGCCAACGCCACTGCCTTTGTAATTCCAGGCACAGAAAGATCTGAAGAAGGACCGGCCTGTCGTGCGCCGCAAGTCCGAGCTGCCTCAGGACCGCCACACCAAGAACGCCTTGGAGGCTCACTGCAGAGCTGACGAGCTGGTCTCCCAGGACGGGCGCTAGCCCCCCGGAGGACCGCTGCGGCCTGGGGGTGCCTGTTCTTTCCCGGATTCTGTAGAAAGTACATCCTTTTTGTGCCATACAAATCAGTTACACTCAGAGTCAGAGCTTTCTTCGACCCCGTTCTGTAGGCAATAATGCACTTCTGCCTCAGCTCGAGATTAGGAGTTCAAACAATGGTGGCTTCTCGGATGGGTCGGCAGAGCCGAGGGCTGCCGGCCACGTCCCCCGCGAGTGGGCCCAGCCCCGGCGCAGCCCCCGTAAGACTGTTTCCCAAAATCAGAGCTAAGGAGAGCACCCTGGTCATCCTCTTCACATTCTACCCAACCGGAATTCGTGATCATTTATACAAGTGGTTCTATGGTAATATCACTGTTCTGCAAATCAAAGGAACACTTTAAAAAAGTATTACCTATTTCTGAAGACTTTACAAACCTTTTCCGTTGTTTCTCTGTGATTGTTAACGCCAGTAGCTTCTCTCTCTCTCTCTCCTTCTTTCTCTCCTCCTCTCTTTCTTTTTCTTCCTTCCTTTTTATCTCACTGAGATGGTTATTTGCTGTCCTCGTTCTAACATGACTTACTGAGAAAAGTGACATGACAATCCTCGGCCACCGTGTTTTCAGATGGTGTCTCTTTCCTTTGATGGGTGACATCTGTGCACTGTCACTTCTTTTGGGTACCGCTAAAGCCATATTTCCAAGCCTGGGGCCTAGCACCAGGGACCCCAGGAGTTAAGCTCACAGGAGAAACTTACCTTAAAAGAGAGCTTTCTCTGCCTACCTTGACTGGAATTAGAATTTTCAAATGTTGTGTTTCCCCCCCCCCTTTTTTTTTTGGTTTGTTTGCAGACTTTTATTTTGTCTAAACATTGTTGTCCTTTCACAAGGCTCTAGAATGAATAAAGGTATCATCTCTGAGAATCCATTTTCTACATTTTATAAAAGGTCAGAACGAGATCATCTTGAGTCGGGCCAGATCTTGGCCCATCACGAGCTGCAGCCTGCCTCTGGGCGGCAAGTAACAAGAGTGCCCGGGTCGGTGCAGGGCGCCGCCCTGGTGTCCCCTGGCTGCCGGGATGTGGTCCCCAAGCGCCAGTGGGCAGCGGCGGCGGTGTGAGGGCTTACTGTGACCCTGCCCAGGTGAACAGAGCACACATTATAAACACCTCATGAGGGAAATACAGCGTCTAAGTCCCCATTGGTCTTCAAATGCTGCTATTAAATTTCACGGACTCCTTGCATGTGTCTGGCTTTTTGTTTGGAATGGAACGGCACGAGGAGAAAAACCTCTACCCTTAGCGCTTCGTCTGCTCTGTCTCTCTCTCAGGGTGGCCCGTGTTTTGACTTATTTATCCTGCTTGAGAGCTGTTGGAGACGCGTCCCTATTCTGAACAAATGACTCTAGTTTCTCTTGTCTCTGGTATAAGACGAGATTAAGTTCATGTTAAATGTCTTGATGCATAAAAAGATAAAACATGGCTTCTTTTATTTTAATCGAGGTCTCGGGGGTCCACGGAAACGTTGTGGAAAGCAGACACGGTCCCCCGGCCGTGGTGCCTGCTGCCCCCGGTGTCACTTGTGTCCACACACGATGTTGATTTCCTGGTGTCCCTGGAGGAAGGTCATGGGGGGTGGGGGGGTCTGGGCTAGGAGCCAAGTCAAGTACTAACTAAAAAGATTGCCCCAGCTGAAAGTGGGAAAGGCCACTTTTCGAGAAGAAACACTTCCTGAGAAACTTGACAAGTAATCTATCCATTTTACCATTATGAAATCTATAATTTAAAAAAAGCTTAGATGCCTTTTCCTTTTGAAGGAAAGAGGGTGCTTTTTATTGTATAAAGCAGCGTCTTCTGTATTTTGATATACCATTGTTTGAACTTCCGTCTTTAGCTGATAGGTTCTCAAATATCCTTGATTTTGGATGTTCAGTATGTGTGTGAGAGAGGGTTCTAGGAAGACTCTCTTCTGCCCTAGGTAAAAAGCAAAATTTCCACGATTTGGGTGACTGTATAAAGCTCAGCCTGTAAGAACACCTTTTTGTCTAGGTTTTATTTCTGCTCTTTATTGAAGACAAACATTCACCAAAAAGGGGGGGGGGAGTTTTGAGAGAGACTAATTTTCTTTGACAAGACTATTATTTAATATTTTGGCCTATTAAAGTTTTCCTAGTTAGTACTCAGATTCCCTGTGCTAATTGTTCAACTTATATATTATTATATAGATACACTGTTTATTCTGTACCAAACTGATTTCAAAAAGTACTACATTGAAAATAAACCGGTGACTGTTTTTCTTCATAAAGTTCTGCGTTCAGCATCTTCACTCTTTCCAAAATGTATCTGTACATCAGAAATGTCACTATTCCGAGTGTCTTTTTAGTGTGGCTTTAGTACGGCTTCCTTTTAATATTGTACATACATTGTATCTTTGTTTTATGGTAACAAGTAATAAAAATGTAGACTTCATATTTTGTACAAAATGTCCTATGTACAGAATAAAAAAGTTCATAGAAACAGCAAAAATAGGTAAGTGGCACAATTATTTTTCTTTAGAGGATATCTGTAACTTTACGCTCTAGTGAAATGTTAAGTACCTACATATTTTTTAACATTTTGTAATTCAAGACTTTTTGTTCTGACATTGTTTATGAAGAGAAAACTTCATACACGTGCCATTTAATATGCTCTTTTATCCAATTTTAAAAAAAAAAAACCTCTAAAAATGGTGTATTATATGGACTAAATAAAGAACATGTGAATTTTATTGCTCATCATGAAACTAAATTTAGCCATGGTGTCAGGCCAGCCGGGCCTGGCGGGTTAGCAGGCCTCCCTTCGGGCAAGAGGACATCCTCGCTGGGGCCTCTGACCGGGAGATGGGGAGCAGAGGCCCCAGCCCAGCGTCCCCGGCCCGCTCCGTGAGATCGTGGCTCACCTCCCTCGGGGAATAAAGTAGAGGTGCCTTTCTCCGCCCCCACTCATCTTTGAGGAGGCAAACGTGAGTCAGAGCACAATTTATAGAAATGGAATTATCTGAGCCCGAATCACGATGCTTAAAATGATTCTTGAAAAGAAACCGGTGTCTTGCAGACAGAGTAGAATCATAGGGAATCCGAATCCAGGGTCTCAGCTCACCCACCCCCTTCCTGATGGGGAACCTCAGTCTCGCTGAGGCTGTGAGCGAAAAGTTAACAAAGGAGGCCAAGACTCAAGGTGTCTCCTTAAGCGATTGCCACAAGCCACCCACGTGCTTGGCCAGCACGCTGGGTCGACATTCCAGCAGGCAAGAGGTGACCTGCGCACCTCCGTACCCGTCTCCGTCACATGGTCTCCCAAGGCCCTTCTCTTGGCGGGGGAGCACGGGACATGTGGCTCTGGAGCTGGGGCGTGTGGCAGGGCTGAGCCCATGGTCACTCCGTGGGGCGGTTCAGAGAGCCACACATACCCCACTTCATGCAGGACACCCTAAACGTGGCGCCACTAGGAGCTGGCTGTGACCTCGGACCAGGCGTCCCTTGCCTCCCATCCTGGAATCGGGGAAGCGCCATGTCTGGTAGCATCTGTGGGTCAGGGACATCTGAGGGAACTCAGGAGGTGGACGCACACCCCAAGCCCAGTGTCGCATGGCTCCTATGTCAGGCTGGCAGGTGGACCCCGCTCTGTGCCTCCTTCCTCAAGCAGCACCTGCCGCAGGGGCCGCTGGAGGCGGTGCGGGCCCACTCGGTCCTCACGCCCCAGGAGCCTCTGCCGCGGGTCCCCTCCTTGACGGGTGAGGACGGGCACGCAGAGGGCAAGTCACTTGCCCGAGGTCACAGAAGTACCGAGTGGGGCCAGGTTTCAGCCCATGCATCGTGGCCGCGGACCCCCCGCACGCCCCCCTCCCCTCGTCACACTGGAGGAACACCTGGGTCCCGCGGGGGAGGGGGCCGCCAACATGCGGGAGGGCTTCTGGAACTGGAGGCACCGGCAAACCAGCCCGCCCCGCGGCCCTCACACACGCTGCAGAAGCCGCTTCCGGAAGCTTCGGGTTCGCCGTGGTTTCCCGAGCCAGGAAACTCCGGCACGTTCTCCGGCTTCAGCCCTTCGGAGACCACCCGCTCGCGAGCTGTGACCCTCGGCAGCTTCCTCGTGTGTCACCCTGGGAACCTGGAAACGTCTCAGAACCTCCGCTGCCCTTTGATAATACACGTGCTTTTACGTAAGAGTTCACTTGGGGGACACGTGGGCTCCACGATCCGAAGTTTTGAAACCCACAGAGACTGACGTTTTTAGAGAAGGAGGCGACGGCCCCGCTCTGCCCGCGGGCTCGGGGCCCTGTGCTTGCCACAACAGCGTGACGGAAATCGCACGGCACTTTGCGGGAGTGGAGGAAAGAATCTCTAATTCATCTTTTTTTTTTAAGATTTTATTTATTTGAAAGAGAGGACGAGCAGCGAGGACGGACAGAGGGAGAGCGAAAGAGAAGCCGACTCCCCACTGCGCGGGGAACCCGACGTGAGACTCGGTCCCAGGACCGGGAAACCATGACCTGAGCCACCCAGGTGCCCCCCGAATTGATCTTTCTTCTGATCAGGGGAAACACAGCCCGGTTTCCTCCTGTGGGCCGTTAGAAACAGCTCGCTAAATCTCAGCTGGAGCTGAACTCAGCTTCGTGGTTTATTTTATAGGTTGACACAGAACCGATTACTAGTCAGTCACAAGAATTTTCTGACCCGTCTTTTTCTTTCTCCAGTTCTCCTGAGTTGCCCTCGGCACTCCGCGGGGGGTCAGTCCCAGGCACAGCGCACCCACGCAGTCTTGTGAAATGACCACAGTAAGCCTAGTTAACCTCCACCTCCGGCTTCGTGACCCCAAAGAAAGCCACCCAGGTTCCTGTAGTGAGAACAGCCAGTGAGAGACACTCGGGTGAACACGCCATTATCTGGGGAGAAACCGCGAGCAGGACGCCCACAGAGCTTCGAGGAACCCCTGGAATCAGGCACGTTCAGGAAATCCCTTTTATGCAGCGGGTCTGGTCCCGGAGGCGTCTCACGCAGGTGCTCGACCTCTCCCTGTCCCTCCCACACGTGCACCCCGACCCGCTCACGCCGGCACCACACACAGAGTTGGGCTGGGGGGTCCCTGGGGGTGCTGGGGGGCCTGAGCACTTAAAGCGTCACACTGAGGGGTCAACCCTTAGGTTCCCTGTCCGCCTCGCTCAGGTGCGGTCACCTCATCAGCGCCTTTGTTACTGTCTCCAAAATGCATCTTGGAGAACTCGGCCTTCAGTGAAATGTGGATGTAAGGGCACCTGGTTACCAGCGACGGCCCCTTTCCTCCGGGGTTTTCTCCTGGAGCCCCTTGTGCCGCTAACTCACGGCGGAGGAGCGTACCTTCCCCACATGCCAAAGGAGAGGGGTTTCGACCTTACGAAAAGCGGGTCCTCGGTCATGAAGTCAGCCCACGGTGAGCGTGCCACCCGAGGCTCGGCCACCAGAGCAGGGATGCCTCCTGAGCAAGAAGGGATCCTGAGGCTGGGCCTCTCGCAAGCCAGAACGCCAGGCACAAAATCCAGGCCGACTCCCGAGGCCACGTTCACTGGCTGCTCTCGAGCTGAAAAGCAAATGACATCTCTAAGAAGTCCTACCATTCCATAGGGCGCCTGGGTGGCTCAGTGGGTTAAAGCCTCTGCCTTCGGCTCAGGTCATGATCTCAGGGTCCTGGATCAAGCCCTGCATTTGGGCCCACCCCACCTGCCTCTCTGCCTACTTGTGATCTCTGTCAAATACATAAGTAAAATCTTAAAAAAAAAAAAAAAAAAAAAGTCCTACCATTCCATGAATTGTTTTCTTTTGTTTGATGTTGTCAAAATCCAGATGATTCTGTGGCGTAAGTTTGTGCTAGGAGAGCCAGAAGTTGCTTCTTCCTGAATCATGTCCTCACGAGTTTCAAAAAGACCAGGATAAAAAGCCTGCCACGTGGAGTGACCTGTGAGTGAAGCCCCACCGCGAGAGCAGGTCAGGGTCAACCAGCACGACAGACAGAGGAATGGGTTTATGAGAGCCTGCAGGCGCCAACGGTGGCGGCCGAAGGGCTGCTTTCTCGTGGGGGACGTCCCCAAGACCAACATGGGTGCAGTAACTCCCTGGAAGGACCCAGAAGCAAGCAAAACTGCTCTACCCCTTGGTCACCCTTTATGACCGCCAGGGACACAGGTTAAGGTCAGCAAGAGGAAAGGCCGCCTCGGACAGGGCCCACTTGCCCTCTCCCTAAGGTCACTCCTCCTGCCAGCAGCTCCACATGCGTGGGGCCAATCAGGGAAAAGCCAGAGAAGAGTCTGGGTGTCCGGGGTTTCAGGGGGACCAGTCACATTTGCAGGGGACTCCAGATGCTGGGCTGACAGTGCAGTCCACAACCACACCCCAGATCCCGATGTTACTGCAGACTGGGGGCGTGGCCTTAAGGCCCCAGGGAGACAAAAAGCGCCATCTGGCAGGACTTCCCCAGGGCTGGGGACGGCCTGCCAGGAGCTGGGGCAACGGCCAACCCTCTCCTGGGGCAAGGGGATCTCTTCATCACACCACAGTCCTCACAGACAGGGAGCTGTAAGTTCGGAGAGGTTCACTCACAGCCAAGGTCACGGCCGGCAGGGGCACAGCCACATGCAACCATGGGCAGCCAGCCAGAGGAGGGGCCCGTTAACCCACTGAGAAGGTAGAGGATTCAGAGACAAGGCTAGCAACCTGCTGGTGGAAAAAGAACAGACCCTAAAACATATGCGCTGCTCTCGGCAGCCCTGGGGGGAGCCACTCAGTACCTTGAAGTGGCTAAGAGGTGACTCATATTCAGTGTCAAAGGGAAGTAAACGGGAGCCATACCTCACATTCAGGCACGTTCACTGCTGCACTGGCCCCGGGTACCAGCAACGTCAGGGCCCAGCAAAGTCTCTAGAAGGCAGGAATCTCAATCCCACTCATTCATTCACAGCATAATGGATACCATGGGCCCCTCCCCAAACTAGAATGGAATCAATTAACAGTCACTGGCGTCTTCTCCTACTGGCATTTTCTCCAGCCTGGACACTGGCACGACTTCAGGTCCCAGCAGGCACAGCATCGGTGAGGAGACCCAGGGCCCCAGAGGCTCCAGCAGCATAGAGCAGAGCTTGGACAGAACCCGCATCTCCCAGCCCTGGGGACCAAGGTGGTCCCAAGGTGAGACCCGGTCTCCAGCTAAGTGACGCTGGGCCCGGTGTCAGATCTCTGCTGGCCAGACTCACGCCCCCACCAGCAGTCTGCACACTAGTGCTGAGCACGGCAGCGCCTCCACGTCCTCATCCCGGCATAAGAAGCAGCCAACGGAGGCCGGTCCCTCGGGAAATGAATGGCGTTAAAGCCTTATCCTTTATCGAACGTACTTTCCCTCCTTTTTGGGTTCTAAGTTCTACCTTCCCAAACCGGTGAATGTTCATAGCAGTTTCTTTTATAATTCCATACTTGAAAACAGTTGGCAATACAGTGCCCCCCATCCACCCCAGAAAGTGTTAATAATACAAAAATAGTGATTGGCCTCCTGACCTGTGAAATCCAGAATTCTAGAAACCCTGGTCTACCTCAAAGCCCTTATTTTACAGAAAATGAAGTCAGCTCAGAGAAAAAAGCCCCTCACTAGGGAGTGCTACAACCCAGCTGCTTGGACATGGGGTTTTGGGGTTTTGGGGGGTTTTTTCCCCAAGATTTTTATTTGAGAGAGTGAGAGCATGAGCAGGGGGAGGGGCACAGGGAGAGGGAGGGAGACTCTTAAGCACACTCCACACCGAACATGGAGCCGGATACCAGGCTCCGTCTCATGCCCCTGAGATCATGACCTGAGGTGAAACCAAGAGTTTGATGCTCAACCCACTGAGCCACCCAGGAGCCCCAGGTTGGACGTGTTTAATCAGACCTCAGAGTCCTGGACTTAGGGGCAGTCCTTTCTGCATTCTTTCTAGGTTGTGGGATTCTTTTAAATGTCTCTAGGAATTGCATATTCAAAAGATTTATTTGAGATAGATAGTGAGCCTCTTATGGGAACATTTTCACTTTACTAAGTAAAAATTCAGATATTTCCTGAATAGGAAAATTTTCCCATATCAAAACCTGAGTTTCTCAGAACACTTGGAAAAAGGCTTTGGAATCATTTTCAGTCTGTTGTAGAGGATGGACCAGAAACGCTCAGTCATCCATAGCCACACATTTTCTGTCTTTAAAAAAAAAAAAAAAAAAAGTGGGGGCGCCTGGGTGGCTCACTGGGTTAAGCCTCTGCCTTCGGCTCAGGTCATGATCTCAGGGTCCTGGGATCGAGCCCAGCATCAGGCTCTCTGCTCGGCAGGGAGTCTGCTTCCCCCCGCCCCCGTCTGCCTCTCTTCGTACTTGTGATCTCTCTGTCAAATAAATAAACAAAATCTTTTAAAAAAGAAAAGTGGCCATATTTTCCACCAGTTGACCTTATAAAACTTGAGTACCAAAAAAAAAAAAAAATCAAAATGAAACCAGCCTCCCAGAGTGAAGAGCTGACCTAAATGAGGACAGAATTCCAATGAACAGATGTCTGGACCTGTGGACACTGGGGCTTCAGGGTGCCTGGGATGACCTTGACACCCATGGCACTCAGGATCAGGGCAGGCAGGACCGGCCACTCCCGCCTGCCTCGCCAGCCCCGCCCTGCAGCTGTCTCCATCTGGTGGGGCACAGCCCACCCACACGGCCACACCAGAAACCCAGCCTGGAGTCTTCCCCACATCGGGACACATCTCTCCACCAGCCCTGCCCCAGCTTTGCTCCCGCCCTTGCCTTAATGGCCTGAGAGCCCTCTCTCCCGAGCATCTCAAAACAGTAATCTCATCACCCTCTTGTTTAAACCCCTTGAATGGCTTCCCATGGCACTCAGATGAAGCCTGATCTCCTTCCCAGAGGCTCCAAGGGTCTCTCTGATCTGACTCCTGTCAACATCTGCAGCCGCCTCTGGCCCACGTCCCACGTGTTCTGTCACTGGCCTCCCTTTCTCACCTCTTTCCCACCTCAGGGCCTTTGCACCAGCCATCATTGCTGACCCCATCCCCAGAGTAGCATGGCTGACTTTTTTCTCTCCTGCATATGCAAACGTCAGTGTTTTCTCTTCAGAGAGGCCTTCTCTGACCACCCTGTCAAAATTGGGAACTCGTTTCCTTCTGAGCCCTGATACAAGCTGTAATTCGAGTTGCTCCTTAGTTGAGTGCCTCTGCCAGTAGACAGGGACCTCGGCTGCTTTTTCATTGTGTTCCCAGTGCTTAGCTCCAATCCCCACAGAACAGAGTCCTTTGCTCACTGGTTAGGTGGGTGAGGGTGCACGGGGCTAGGACACACACCAGGGACTGGCCATGTGCCTACAGCAGAAAGGGCTGTAGGGGAGAGGATACTTGCCCATTGCAACATTTGCGTGCTCAACATGATAGTGCTGATAAGCAACACAGACATCCTTGCTTCTGTGTAACCAGAACAGCCCAACAAATCAAGCTCAGCTAGGAGTATCATGACAGGGAGTGGGCAGGGTAATGAGGGGCAGGGCTTCCCCTGGGCTCCCTCCATGAGAGTGAGGGATGTTCCAAGCAAAGGGACACACACAGAGATCCATGGATGGGAGAGGCATGAGAGAGGCCAGGGAGAGTGGCCATGAAATGAGGCTGCAGCCTTCTCTAGGGCTGGGTTACTGAAGCCCACCAATTCTTTTAAGGGATGTGGACTTCAGCCTAGAGGCAGGGAGAAGGTATGAAAGAATTCTGCACAGGGGGTCAATAAGATTAGAGGTGGCAGCTGACACTTAAGTCCCTCAAGTGGAATGTGAGCTAAGGATGGGGGTCACAGGCAAGGAAACTAGGGTGGCTGAGAGACACAGAACCCCCCTGGTTATGAAGTCCCCGCTGCTGCTTGGACTGGGTTGTCCAGGCTGGGACCGAGCATTGCCAAGACGAAGTAAGGCAAAAAAAAGAAGGAAAGAAGATCTAAATAAAATAATAAGGTGGATAGTGCAGGTGGACATTAAACTCTAGTCTTTATTAACTTTTTTTAAAGATTGTATGTATTTAGGGGCACCTGCATGGCTCAGTTGGTTTAGTGTCTGCCTCCAGCTCAGATCATGATTCCAGAGTTATGGGATCAAGCCCTGCATCAGGTTTCCTGCTCCACGGGAAGCCTGCTTCTCCCTCTCCCACTGTCTGCAGCTCCCCCGCTTATGCTCACTTGCTCTCTCTGTCAAATAAATAAATAAAATCTTAAAGGAAAGAAAAAAAAAAGCTTAGGTACCCCTAAACTCTAGTTTTTAAACCACAGAGGACTGCTTTTCAAGTTCACCTGCAACATTTATGAAAATTGATCATATACTATGCCACAAAAATCTGAAATTCCAAACAGAATAATGCAATGCTACCCTGATCACCATGTGACAGAACTGGAAATTAAGAACAAAATTTCCTCAAAGGTCTTTCCACATAGACATTTTTAAGCCACTCAGTAACTCTAAGATCAAGAGAATGTAAATTTGGGGCGCCTGGGTGGCTCAGTGGGTTAAAGCCTCTGCTTTCGGCTCGGGTCATGATCTCAGGGTTCTGGGATCAAGCCCCGCATCGGGCTCTCTTCTCAGTGGGGAGCCTGCTTCCTCCTCTCTCTCTGCCTGCCTCTCTGCCTACTTGTGATCTCTGTCAATAAATAGATAAAATCTTAAAAAAAAAAAAAAAGAGAATGTAAATTTTTTTTAAAGATTTTATTTATTTGACAGTTTAAAGATTTTATTTATTTGACAGAGACAGATCACAAGTAGGCAGAGAGGCAGGCAGAGAGAGAGAGGAGGAGGCAGGCTCCCTGCCGAGCAGAGAGCCCGATGCGGGACTCGATCCCAGGACCCTGAGATCATGACCCGAGCCGAAGGCAGCGGCTTAACCCACTGAGCCACCCAGGCGCCCGAGAATGTAAATTTGATGCAGCATTTCAATTTGATGCAGCATTTCTAAAAATTATAGTAACAAAACTATGACATATCAGAATCAATTGGATGCAGCCAACGTTGTAATCAGAAGTAAATTCATAGCATTCAAAATCCGTATCAAAAATATTTAAGTAACTTAAATTTCCAACATAAAAAGCTAAATAACTGGGAACCTGGGTGGCTCATTTGGTTAACTGTTCAACTTTTGATAACAGCTCAGATCATGATCTCAGGGTCATGAGATCAAGCTCCATGTCATGCTCTCCATTCGTTGGGGAGTTTTTTGTTTTGTTTTGTTTTAAAGATTTTATTTATTTGTCAGAGAGAGAGAGGGAGAGCGAGCGAGCACAGGCAGACAGAATGGCAGGCAGAGGCAGAGGGAGAAGCAGGCTCCCTGCTGAGCAAGGAGCCCGATGTGGGACTTGATCCCAGGACGCTGGCATCATGACCTGAGCCGAAGGCAGCTGCTTAACCAACCGAGCCACCCAGGCGTCCCTCGTTGGGGAGTTTTCTTCTCTCCCTCTCCTTTGCCCCTCCCCCTGTTCTCGTTCTCTCCCTCTTAAATAAATCTTTAAAAAAATCTTAAAGTGGGGTGTCTGGTTAAGCATCTGCCTTCAGATCAGGTCATGATCCCATGGTCCTGGGAGTGAGCCTCGCAGAGGGCGCCTTTTGGTGGTAGTTAGAACTCAGGTGTCCAGGAATGCAGAACATGCCCTTCTCATATTCCCTCTGCCTTCAGGTCTGATGTGTACCCAGCCATGACCAGGGTGAAGACATGAAGACCTGACATCTCTCTCTGACTTGCCATATTGTTCAAAGTTCAAAAAGAACAATAAAAGGAAGTTTGCTTCCAATCCTCTGTGCCCTTCCCCCACAACACCAGCCAGCCACCCCGTTCAATTCCCATGAGGCAAATCGTGTCTCCCAACTTGTGTATCTTTCCAGAAATTATTTTATATGTATATAAGCCAATGGGTATTTTTTGAGTTACAGCATCCTATGGTATCCCCTAAAACCCAAATAAAGTGTCACCTATTATTATTACTAGGATCTCTGTATCAGGCAGAACCTGAGGCCTAGGGAGCTGGGTGAACTGCCCAAGGTCAGCCGGCAGTACAATTCAGATTCTGAATCCAGGGACGGCCGTCTGACCTGGGCAGGCCTCTGGGTCCTGCTCTGCCCTTGGACCCGCTCTTCCAAGTCCCCTTTGTGTATGCTCTCTGCCTCCCTCTGTCCCGTTGCCCTCCCTTTCTTCCATCCCTCTCCCTGCTGTAATCGCGTACAAATTCTCATCCACCTGGAAGGCTGACCTTGAGTCAGGGGTGGAGTCCAACCTCCGTACTTCACAGAGGGACCAACTGAGACCCAGAAAGGCTCCGGAAGCGTTCGGGTTTCTGCTCCCGATCGTTGCTCAGCTGTTTCCCGCCTGCCCAACTCCCTGCTGCCCTCCCCCGCCTCACGCGGACGGCCATCGGGCTCCGGCTGCAGTCAGAGTCGTCTGATCGCCGTCGGAATCTGATGAAAGCCAACCCCCCCCATCAACAGGGGCACCCACAGCCCACCCTGCATGTAGTGTGAAGGGGGTCCCAGCCCCCAGAAGCCCAGCCAAGGACCACGGCCCAAGTGTCCCTAGTCCGGCTGGAACAAAACACACGTGAGAGCGAAAAGCACAAGCCAGGCCACGACAAACGTGAGAAGAGGAGCGGCTTCGCGACAGGAGCGGCAAGGAGGAGCCCACCGAGGGGACAAGTGTCAGAGGCAGGGGAAGGGGGAGGTGGGCGGCCCCTGCGTCCACGATAAGACATTTGCCCCATTCTCCAGAAACAAGCCAAAAGGGCGGAGGCCAGCAAAGCTTCCAGGGCGAGAGGCGGCCTAACCTCACGGTCGGCTCAGAAAAATGACGCAAGCGGCGCGCCGGGTTCACCCTCAAACGCTACAGCCCCGCTCCCGCGTGGTAAACGGTGAGGGTACAGAACGCAACCCGACGCCAAATCTCGCGGGAGAGCGAGATTCACGCGGGTAGCAGGTGGGCGGGGTAGGACTAGTAAGACTTCCCCGCCTCCGCGCAAAGTCCCGCCCCCTGGCTGGGATGGGCCAGTCCCAAGTCTCCCCTCCGCCCATTCCGGCTGCAGGGATTGGTCTCAGAGATCATGTGACCGAGCGAGCTTCGGGAGCACGTGATCGCGCCGCTTCTCGGACACGTGACCACGGCGGCGGCGTTCTCGGTTTGTCTGTGGCGGGAGAGGGCTGGAGGTCTAGACCTGGCACCGGAATTGGGGACCGCGGAGCTAGAGGGCTTCCCGCCGCAGCCGGCCACTGCGCCGGGCCCAGGTGAGCCGGTTGGTCACTTGCTAAGTGAAGAGCCCGCCTCCTGGGCTTGCGGGCGGCGGCGTGGACCTGCGCCCCGGTGGGAAGCAGACCCATGGCCCGGACGGCGGACCGGCGGTCGCGGAAGGCTGACCGTGCTTCGGGCTGTTGAGCAGAGCCTCTGCCCGCGGCCCGCTTCAGCCCAGGTTGTGTGGCGGACCGCGTGGCTTTCCTTCTGGGACGGGTAGGAGCATGTGAGTGAGTCTGAAGACGAGGCCGGCTCTGTTCAACAGTTCCTGAGCCGGGCCGCGGCCGGTCGGCGAGGGAGGAGCTCCGCGGGCTGCAGGCAGTGCAGGGCCGTGTAGACTGACGTGGGCCAGAGAAGGAAGTTCCTGGCAGAGAGCGGGTAGTTTCACTAGATGCTGACCAGGTCTAGGTGGGTTCAGTCAGGTCACGTTCCTGGAGAGGCTGAGACCAGTTAGGTCAGGGGCGCCTGGGTGGCTCAGTTGTTAAGCCGCTGCCTTCCGCTCACGTCGTGATTCCAGGGTCCTGGGATGGAGCCCCGCATTGGGCTCCCTGCTCAGCGGAGAGCCTGCTTCCCCCGCTCGCTCTCTCTGCCTACTTGTGAGATCTCTCTCTGTGTCAAATAAATAAATAAAATCTTAAAAAATATTTTAAACCAGTTAGGTTAGAGGTACGCCTTGGGTCGCTTACTGGGGGCTTAGCACAAGTGACTGTTCGGGGCCTGTTTCTTTTTTAACATTACTAAGTCTTTTTTTTTTTTTTTCCAAGATATCATTTATTTGACAGCACAAGCAGGGGGAACGGAAGAGGGAGAAGCAGACTCCCCTGCTCAGCAGGGAGCCCCACGAGGGACTTGATCCCAGGACCCTGGGATCATGACCTGAGCCAAAGGCAGATGCTTAACCAACTGAGCCACCCAGGCGCCTCTTAATATTACTGAATCTTGACAGCAACAGTGAGTGGTCAGCAGTGCACTGGAGGCGTCTAGACAGGGAGAGACTTGACTGAGGCTTCACAGCCTGGAAGTGGAGGAGTCAGAGTTGAACCCAGGCATCAGCCTAACCAGCCTGCAGACCATCAACCAGGTGGCTTTTCCACCCTGAGAAGCAAGGGTGGGTGAACCAAGGAAAGCACCGCCTCTCCATGCCATTCAGAGTCACCCAAGCCCTAATGACACTCCCTTTCCCCATTGATTTTTGCTCAAGGTATTGGTGACCATGGAGGATGGAGCCGGTTGCTTTCCAGTCCACCCTCCTGACTGGTGTCTGGAGCCCATTAACAAGAGATAGGAGGGTCTCAGGCAGAGCCAGGAAACGGGGAGAAGCAGTGGGAATGAAGAACCTAGAAGCCAGAACTTGAATGGGGCGGGATGTGTGAGGCCTGAAGAGAACCACCTGCAGCATAACTCAGTTCAGCAAGTATCTGTCAAACACCTGCTGCTCTAGGCGCTAAAGACCTAGCTAGCATTAAGCAAAAGAGGTAGAAATCCTTGCCATCCCAGAACTTGCCTTGTAGTGCAGGAAAGAGACCAGTAAACAAGATAAACAACATTCATACTGTATTAGAAGTGATGAGACCTACTGGACAAAAGACAGAACCGAGAAGGGTCTGGGAGGTGAGAACAAATTTACATAAGGACAGGGAAGGCCTTACTGAGAAAGGGACTTGGAAGGAAGTGAGGGCACAGCACGTGCAAGGGACCTACGGTGGGTGGGAGCCTGCAGTGCAGTGAGTGTGGGATTGAGGATAGGCCGATAGTCAGGTAACAGGTGGCCACAAAAAGGACTTGGAATTTAGGGGCACCTGGGTGGCTCAGTGGGTTAAAGCCTCTGCCTTCGGCTCAGGTTGTGATCCCAGGGTCCTGGGATGGAGCCCCACATTGGGAGCTCTGCTCCGCAGGGATCCTGCTTCTCTGCCCTGCCCCGCCCCCTGACTTTCTGCCTACTTACGATCTTTGTCAAATAAATAAACTTTAAAAAATTTAGCAGGGACTGGAATTTTAACCGAGTGAGATAAGGTTATTGTGGGGTTTTAAGACAGCCCCCATCACCCCCCACATGAGCTGTTTTGCTGTACTTAACCAAGCTGGACACCCCCGTGCTAGAGACTGGAAGGCAGTATGCCCACTCTTCCAAAACCACACTGGCATCTCGGTCTTCTTTGCCCAAGATAGGGCAGCAGCCCTTTTCCTTCCACTTGATTTCTCTTATCGCTGATTCCCACTGTTGGCTGTGGAATCTTCATGGAGACAACCTGGCCAAGTGGTCCCATCTTCCTCTGCGTAGTTCATGGTCTGCGTCTCTGAGTTCCCAGGCTGCCACTCAGGGTGTGCATGTGCTTAGATGACCAGTGGGAGTGAAATCTCCATGCAGTGTGTCCTAACAGTGCCCAGACCTGTGCTCTCAGAGGCTCCCCGGTGACAGTTCAGGCCAGAGGTCGCAGGAGGCCTATGCTATACCTCGAGAAGGGCCTCAGTCCTCATCCTAGGCACCTGACATGTCACTGGTGTCCCCAGCCCTGAAGTGGAACTGTATTTCCATTATCAACCCCAGTGTCTGGAAAATCTGGCACTCCGGGTCTCAAAAGTCTGTGGTCTGGAAGCATGATTAGGGTGCTGGAACCATGCGCCCAGAGATGGATTTTCACAGCCCAGGACCCTGGGATCCTGACCTGAGCTGAAGGCAGATGCTTAACCAACTGAGCCACCCAGGCGCCCCTTGATACATTTTTTTAAAAGATTGATTTATTTAGAGAACCCCAGTCAGACTCCCCACTGAGCACAGAGCCCGACAGAGGGCTCAGCCTCACAACCCTGAGAACACAACTTGAGCTGAAGTCAAGAGTCTTGGACATTCAACCGACTGAGCCACCCAGACGCCCCTTGGTGCATTATTATTACCTAGAGTCCATAGTTCAGATTTTCTTACTTTTTTCTTAATTATCCTGGGCCAGGATCCCATGAAGGACACCACATCACATGTAGTCATCCACCTCACTTTTTTCCGGAAGGTGCTGTCTTAGGAGGTTAAAGCAGCACAGAACTGCTTCCCTTTACCTTGGCTTTAAGTCTGAGTGAGCTCTGGGGCTGGGGCTGCCACTTGCACGAGCGTTTTGGCTTTTTGCCTGACGGTTGACAGCTGAGTGGGGTGCTGGGTCCTTGCACGAGGCAGGGCACAGATGGGAGCTTCACCCTCCAGAGTGTCCCTTGTCAGAACCGCCCCTTGGGTTGGGGATGGCAGGGAGGTTATGGTTTAATGGGTAACGAATTTCTTTCTGGAATGATGAAGACATCCTGGACACGGATGGTGGTGATGGCTGCATGCACTTGCCGATGTCCCCAGTGCCCCAAGTGCACACTTCAACATGGCAGAAATGGGGAGTTTTACGTATTTTTTCACCAGTTTTCTTAAGTGATTATTTATTTATTTATTTTACTCGACAGATTACAAGCTGGCACAGAGGCAGGCAGAGAGGGGGAAGCAGGCTCCCTGCTGAGCAGAGCCCAATGCGGGGGTGGGGGGGGGACAAAACAACGCAGGGTGCCTGGGTGGGTCAGTGGGTTAAGCCTCTACCTTCGTATCAGGTCATGATCCCAGGGTGCTGGGATCGAGCCCCGCATCGGGCCGCTTTCCGCATCGGGCTCCCTGCTCAAGAGGGGAGCCTGCTTTCCCCTCTCTGCCTGCCTCTCTGCCTACTTGTGATCTCTGTCAAATAAATGAATAAAATGAATAAAATCTTTAAAACCACAACAATGCTGACAGCCCCTGGCTGTGCACAGCTGCCTGTGCTATGCTGGGCAACAGGATTCTAAGCATGGGGTCTGGCTTTTTTTTGTCTTCACGCAGGTGAGGAACGGAAGTGCAGGGAGGTTCAGTGTCTTACTTGCCAGGTCCTCTACTTGCTTAACTAAAAAAATAAATACCAGGGGCCCCTGACTGGCTCAGTCAGTAGAGCATGTGACTCTTGATGTCAGGTCATGAGTTCAAACCCCACATCGAGTGTAGAGATTACCTAAAAATTAAATCTTAAAAAATAAATATCAGAGTGCTCAATATAGAGAAACACCAACTGATGTCAAACTTTGGCATCTGGGTGGCTCCGCCAAGTGTCTGCCTTTGGCTTGTGTCATGATCCCCCAGTCCTGGGATGGAGGCCCCTGTCAGGCTCCTGCTCAGTGGGGAGCCTGCTTCTCCCCCTCCTGCTCCCCCTGCTTGTATGTGCTCTCTCTCACTCTCTGTCAAATAAACAAAATCTTTTAAAAACTAAATTAATTGGGGCACCTTGATGGCTCAGTGGGTTAAGCCTCTGCATTCGGCTGAGGCCATGATCTCGGGGTCCTGGAATCAAGCCTCCCATTGGGCTCTCTGCTCAGCAGGGAACCTGCTTCCCCCTCTCTCTTTCTGCCTGCCTCTCTGCCTACTTGTAATCTCTGTCTGTCAAGTAAATAAAATCTCTTAAAAATTAAAATATAGGGGTTCCTGGGTGGCTCAGTGGGTTAAAGCCTCTGCCTTCGGCTCAGGTCATGATCCCAGGGTCCTGGGATCGAACCCCACATCTCTGCTGAGCAGAGAGCCTGCTTCCTCCTCTCTCTGCCTGCCTCTCTGACTACTTGTGATCTCTATCTGTCAAATAATTTTTTAAAATCTTTTTTAAAAAACAAAAAAATAAATTTAAAATTAATTAATTAAATTAAAAACTTTAAAAATGGGCGCCTGGATGGCTCAGTTGGTTAAGCGACTGCCTTCAGCTCAGGTCATGATCCTGGAGTCCTGGGATCGAGTCCCGCATCGGGCTCTCTGCTCAGCAGGGAGTCTGCTTCTCCCACTGATCTCTCTCCTCTCATGCTCGCTCGCTCTCGCTCTCTCTCTCGAATAAATAAATAAATAATCATTTAAAAACATTTTTTAAAAAACTTTAAAAATGCTGACTGGCAGTGCCAGGAGATCCCAACATCTACTATGATAAAGAAAACTAACATTTTCTGATAAACCATTTTATTTTATGTCCTACATCTTTGAGGCTGAAGAAGGGCTTTGTCTTGTCAGTAGAAACTTAGACATGTTCCCCGACCCCCATGGGGAAAGTGTTGCACTGAAGTCAAACAAGGTCCTAAGTCTGTGTCCTGTGCTTCGCACCTCACCAGACCCAGGGCATTCTGCTGGAAATTTTGGATTGTCTCTGTAAAATGTTTACATTCTAGGAGGTTCTTTCTTCCAAGTAAACACTTGTATGCTTAAGCTGAGCAGGTTATTGGATGGACGTGCAGTTGCTTCAGGCCAGCAGTAGGCTTCCCTCCTCAAGAAGGAAGGAGATTCAGCCTCTGTCCATCCTGCAGTCCTGGAATGAACGATCTTACGGTATTTTTTTTTAAGATTTTATTTATCTGAGAGGAGAGAGAGAGAGAGCAGAGAGCCTGATGTGCGGCTCAATCCTAGGACGGCGGGACCATCATCGGAGCCAAAGGCAGACACTTAGACAACTGAGCCTTCCGGGCGCCCCAGGTCTTATGGCATCAGATGAAATTGAATAAACGTTCACCAGGGCCTCTTCAGTTTCTGGCCCAGCACTGCGCTGCCTGGCAGGGAGGGAAGACCAGCTAGGGTAGCAGGTAGCTGCAGAACCCCGGGTGGAAAGGAGCAGGACCCAGAGCCTTCACGTTCAGGGAGCATCTGGGGCTGGGACCTGCAATTACCTGGACCAGCCACTAGGTGTCAGGATGCCTCCGGCTTGTGCTTGGTTCCAGCAGACGGAGAGCACCCCGTTTCTCAGGGATCTCTGAGCACACTTGGCCATCAGGGTTTGCACCAAGATCACCATTTACAGGTGGAAAATGGAAGCTCCGCGAGAAGGTGCTGGTCAACATTTGGAAGAGGGGGGCCTGGCGGCTCCCGCATCCATATTGCTACACTGGGGACTGGAAAAACAACAGAACGGGACCCATGCCCTTCTGGTGGGTAAAGGTCTCAAGGCACAGGCAGTATCTGAGTTTGAAGTCTCACTCCACCTCTTTTTACCTGATACCTCAAGCAAGTATGTCTGTTCTGAACCTGCTAACTCTGCATCCTTGGACACAGTGGGAATAGCCACCTCGTTTAATAAAGCTGTGACTGTAGCCATTCGGACAGGCCAGCTCCTCGCGGTGGTGCCACCGCCCCGGTCATCCAGGCATGAGTCTCCAGCCACAGACTCGGGGGCAGGCAAGCCCTCTGACTCCCGTCTTCGGTAACAGCCTCATTTCTGACCCAAGCTCCCATTCCCTGGTTCCATAAGCACCAGTTCTGCAGTCCTGCCCCCTTCCTAAGGGCTCTTGGGGGAGCCTCCTGCCACGGGTTATCTGTCCACACTGGTCATGGCAGCCCCCTGGTCCCAGACCCCCAGACGCCTGAGGGCCTCTTTGCCCTGCCTGCCTGGGGTCCTTTCACCTGGGTGCTGCACCTCTCTAACAGGGTTTTGGGGACTGGAGGCAGCAAGGCCAGAACCCCCTCACCTGCCTCTCCTCACCGTGGACCAGAGAAATCTCCCTACGGTCCAAGGTGCTTCATCGACCCTGCTTCTCCAGGACACCTTGCCCGCAGGGAGACCTCAGTTCAGCCATCCCCTCTCCATTCCCCTTTGTTCTCCTAAGGGCTTGGGCTTTTGGGGGAAAAGTCCCAAAGACCCACAGGCACCTTCTGCTTCAGTCCCAAAGCAACGCCCGGGGCCCAACCCTTCCTTGAATGCAGAGAAGGAAAAGCAAGATGCAGGGGGGAGGGGGGATTTCAACATAGGCAGTCCCTGTTCTGCACGGTTCCAACAGGCACAAATTTTCAATACTACAGTCTAGTAAGGTTAACATCTGTCCCCCAACAGCACAGTTCAAGTGTCCATCACCTTGAGTAACTGCACCGGAGCACAGACTGCGGTGATCTCCCCAGCCTGCAAGTCACAACTTAAATCACCACCGTGCATCGTCATCAGGGACCATCTAGTGCTTCTTTCAAAGTCCGTGGGTCCCGGCCACTTGCACAGCCAGCAGCCGTCCATGCTGAATACACTTGCTGTTTTACAGCAGTGCGTCCGTGAAGCTGGGACTTGACCAGCAAAGGTGAGAGCAGCAAGGCCGGGAAGTGCTAACCCTGGAGGTCACACTCCAAGGGACCAGCGGAGGCACCACCTGGCCCCGGAGGAAAGCTCTGCAGTGGGGCATGGACGGGAGCAGCCAGAGGATCCTGGCAAGGCCATGTCCAGAAGGTGGATGCCCAGAGGCTGCAATCCGCCACTGTAACCACTTCCAAGTGGCTGGTCCCGTGCATCAAGTACATTCACACTGTCGAACAAACACGGAACGCTTCACCAACTTGTGCGTCGGTGTGGTGCAGACACACACTGATCTCTGGTCATTCCAATTTCAGCCTCCGCGCCGCTTTCCAGCAAAGAAACAAGCACAATCGCTCTCAATGTTTTCTCATATTTTAAGATAGAGTGTACAACATAAATATTAGTCTATTTTTTAAAAATATTTTATTTACTTATTTGAGAGAGGGCACAGGCCAAGGGAGTGGCAGAGGGAAAGGGAGCATCAGGCTCCCTACTGAACAGGGAGCCCCACATAGGGCTCGATCCCAGGAAGCTGGGATCATGACCTGAGCCAAAGGCAGACACTTAATGACTGAGCCACCCAGGTGCCCTAGTTTTACTATTTTTATTTGCCTACGTATGTATAACCAGTAAGGAAATTTTTAACATCTGGGAGATCATAGGACAATCACACTTGTCTGACGGATCTTTTTTCTCTCTCCACGTGTCCATTTAAATACTATTTTTATTGAGATAAAATTCACAAACATAAAATTCACTACTTTAACCATTTCAAAGTGCATGATTTGCACTTGATCTTGCAGTTGTGGGATCGAGCCCCGTGTTGGTTCCCTGCTTCCGATTCTTCCTTCCTCTCCCCTGCCCTCTGCCCTTTCCCTTCTCTCCCTGACTCGAGTGCACCCTATCTAAAATAATAAATAAACCTTTAAAAAGAAACTTTGTATTTGTGTCTCCTCAAAGTCTCGAGGAAATGAAGGGATGCATTACAGCTGCCGTTTCAGTCATGAGCGGAGATCAACAGCAAAGGCCTGAGTTAGACCGTGGGTTGACATGTGGGTGTGAGACGCTGGGCAATTAGTGCACGTTGGTAACATTAACAGAAATAAGCCGTGACCGTTTCATTACAATTACGCTTTCATGCGTCTAAAACTTAGTTGCCGAGTAATTTTTTTTTTTTAGTTCTGTTCTTTTAGAATCACCTTGTAATTTACCTAGAGAGAACACAAGGAGTCTGTTTAGTTACTCACGCCCCAAAGATTGATTCTACACACACAGCAAGCAAGATACAGTTCCAAGCACAGACACACTAAGGTTTGCCGTTACCAAGAGAAAGTCCTTGATCTCATGGGCTCCCATTCTAGTTGGGGGCACAGACCACGAGTGAGAAGCTCCGATATGTATTTTGCGGAGAAGCATGTCCCAAAGACAATAAAACGATAGATAAAGGGGAGAACGGCGGCGAAGGTGGTCGAGGTCCCCTCTAGACGGTCACGCTTGAGCAGGGGGCTGATGAGGAGAACGAGTGAGCCCTTTCGGACTCTGGAGGGAAAACATCCTAGAACAAGGGATAAAGGGGTCAATTCGTGAAAAGGATACAGGAATGCATATCATGTCATCACGGAGCTTCAAATTCATGACGCAAAAACAGAAGGAAGCGCAAGGACCGAGACCAACGCACCCTTGGAATCTGACCTGCCAACACCTCTCTCAAGAATGCATAAAACAGGGGTGCCTGGGTGGCTCAGTCCTTAAGCATCTGTCTTCCTCTCGGGTCATGATCTCAGATCCTGGGATCTAGTCCTGCATCGGGCTCCCTGCTCAGTGGGGAGCCTGCTTCTCCCTCTGCCTGCCTCTCCCTCCTACTCTGTCTCTCTCTTTGTCTCTGCTTGCTGTTCTCCCTGCTTGTGCTGTCTGTCAAATGAATAAATAAAATCTTTAAAAAAGGAAAAAAAAAAGAATGCATAGAACTAGTAGAAAATAGAGAAGACCTGAACCACACTTGCAACCAGCTTGGCCTAATTGGTATTTCCTAGAACACTCCACCCAACAGCAGCAGAATGTGGTCCCTAAGGTTGGGAGATAGCAGTGTATATATGTGTGTTGAATGATACGGGGCTGGGGGAGGTCACCTGGGGAGCGTGGTTAGAACGCAAAAGCCGTCTGAAGACTGTGCATTGAGCCACTCCAACCTTTAGGGTTAGGAAAGGGGAGGGTCCAGCAAAGGAAGTAGAGAGGGGCACGGTTTGAGGAGGGCCAGGTGAAGGAACATTTAAAGACATTAGGGCCCAGCTGCGTCAAAGCTGCCCAGCAGTCCAGCAAGATGAGAACTGAGGACTGATCACTGCAGAGGCCCTCGGTGTCCGGACAGGAGCACTTACCCGGGGCTGTGGGGAAGTGCATGAGCATTATGCGTCAGATAGGGGGAGTGGCTGTCCCCACGCACACTCTTTTTCACGACATTTTGCTGGAAAAGGCAGCAAAGAGGTGGAGAGGTGCGGATAGGCAACATGGCAGGGTTTCCTTTCCTTTTCAAGAAGGGATGCCGTCCAGCAGGTTGGGCCCAGCGGGGAAGGATCCAGGAGGAAGAGGGAGAATTGGGAGCCAAGGGAGAATTCACAGGTGATGTCCATGAGAAAAGATGGGTCCAGTGTACGCAGGGAACCGTGGCCTCGGTGGGGACACAGGTTGTTATCAGGTGACAGAAGGGGCGGGGTAGCTCCAGAGAGGAGCGCCGGGGGCAGCGGTCAGGAGCCTCCGAGGGCCTGTGGGCAGGAGTGACCGGTAATGGTCTGTGCTTAGACACCAACTTCTCTAAGCCTCCCCAGGGGTGGTGGAATGCAGGCCGGGCCACAGGCTGCGGTCATTCCCATGACTCGCTCTGTGGCCATGGGCAAAGGCGCTGTGACCTCGGGAACGTGAACCGGGTGGCGCCCCAGGGACCGGCGCACAGTGGGCTGGGGAGGGGCCTCCCGGCGCGCGAGGTCCGGGGGCACGCGCACGTCCTCCCCCGTGTCGCTAGGGGGCGCCAAGAGACCGTCCTGCTCGGTCGGGGCGCTGCCCCTCCGCCCCCAGGCCGCGCCCAGGGTGGCTTCCAGCCTCCAGGATCCCCACCTGGCTCCAGCCTCGCCCAGAGGCCCCAGGGACCGAACCTGGGCGGACAGGGGGTGGGTCCCCTGGGTCCCCTCCCCCGTGAGCCGAGGGCAAGTGCAGTCCCGCCGGCTGCAGAGCGCGCCTGGCTTAAAGCCGCTGGAAGGTCACAGTCCAGAATGTGCCCTGTGGACCGGCGGCCGCGGCACACGGTTCCCCGGCGTCGGTTCCGCAGCCGTTAACCAAGCACCCGCGTTGGACTGGGCCCTGCTGCGTTCCTCAAGGAATGAGCCGTAGGAATGAGTGAGTGAGTGAGTGAGTGAATGGATGGGCAAGCCCATATACCAAGTACGGTGTGTGGAGGAAGAAGGGGGAGACCCAGGCGCAGAGCCGGAAGGTGCAGGCCCAGTCGGACTCCTGCCCAGGGGCTCGACCCCAGGCCTGGGAGACTGAGAGGCAGGGCAGGGATGGCACTGAGCCCCCAGCTCGGACATGAAGAGCCCCCACTGCGGCCACCTTAAAGAGAAGCGTGGGGAATGGACGCGATCTCTTCTGTGTAGACGGTTCACTGAATTCTGATGAAATACAAGCCGCCTAGCAGCCACTATCATCCCCCATCAACCTGGAACAAATGCTTTCCAACACGCACCACCCCCCATCCCATGCTGCCCATGGCCAACTGAAGCTGCTCCGACTGTGGACAAGGGGAAGCTGAGATGCCTGAACAAGCGGTGGGAGAGACCTGGTTTGGGTAAAGGGCCCCCTGCCCCACTCAGGGGCAGCAGCTTGGAGGACTTGGACCGGGGGCCAGAGTCCTGCACCAGCAGGCCAAAGGGGCATCTAACAAGAGATCTCGCCTTGCAGTCCTGGGGAAGTCTAGCCAGCCAGGGGGGTTAGAGTGCTTAGCACCTGGGCACAGTGAACAGTCAGTCAACGTTGGCCATTCTTGGGTATTGAACACAGCAAACATCTTTATAAGATGGAAATGCAGGCACCGTGGGCCAACGTATGGATCCTTGTAGACTGTTCAGAGTTTTCTGATTTCCATTCTCTTAGAAATAACACTTTTAATTATGAGCCCGTCATGCAGAGCTGCAAAACCAAAGCCTGCCACTCAGCGGCTGTGGCTCAGGGCCAGGTTGCAGAGTCTCAGATGCCCAGGTGGCCACCTCTCCTGGGGTCTCCTGAACGGTGCTGACTCACGGTGCAGACCGTGGGCTGTTTCTCTCCGTCTGCCAGGTCGCTGCTGGGCTTCTGGGTCTCAAATGGTGTGTGGTCAATGCAGAGCTCACTAGCCTGCACCTAAAAGATTTCCCTCTTCGTCCCTGTCCCTAAGCCAAAGGACACAAAGGTGGGAGATGCCCAGCAGAGTGCTTAGCACTGAGTGAGCATCCAGTGTCAGCTCCTGGTGGAGCCGTTATTGTTCATGGCCATTATGATCACTGCACAAACTCATTGCAGTTGCTTTACGTTTTTTCTCCGGGAAGGTCATTTAGATCTGTTTGGGCATATCACACAAGGGTGGACTGACGGAGAGCAGGAGGATGGGGTATTAACCTGCCCCCTCCTCCATGAGCTCCTTACAGACAAGAATCATCTGATTAGTTTCTGTGTTCCAGCACACCCCCCGCCCCCAGGGCTTGGCATTGGGTAATTGAGCAAGGAGAAGCATATTGTATGTTTCCAAGTTTTCCAAAGATGATTTGGGGGAATCGAATCATCCCATCACCATCCTACCAATCAGGACTCAGCTCTGTGACTGTGCACTCTGTTACAAAAATAATGTCTTTGGCTTCCATTCCTCCACCCAACTTAAGAAGCAAGTCATGAGTTTGAATTTTCAAAGGCCAATTAATGCTCCTTAAAAGAAACTGTCATCACTAAACCAAGAATGTGGGCAGCCTGGACTCTCACCCTTATGTCTTCTCAGGCTAAGGGAGGAGATCCAGGTGGATGGGAGGTGGGGGGAGCTTTAGCTGGCAGGCATCTCAGCCCCTGCCTTGTGCGGCCCCAGAGGCGGAAGCCCATGGAATGACAGTGCCAGCCCTCGCTGCTAGGAGAGCATCACTGTTCTAGAAAGATGCTCACACCGAGGTCTCCCGCTAGGTCATCACGGCATCCCAGGGGGAATTATCTCATGGTTAGCAGCCAGCACCTACATCTTGGCTTTACCCCACCGTTCAGGTGGGTGTCATCTCCTGGCTGTACCTGACACCGCCTCTGCAGTCAGAGATCCAGCCCCAACCTTCAGCGCCCCCCCCCGTCTTTGTAAAGTGTAGTTCCTCCGCTGGGACTGTCCCCCTCCCCACCACCCTCTTTCCAAACTAGCAATGCGGCCAGCCCCTCATGCCCTGTCCCTCTGAAAAACGTCCTCACTCTTCACGTGTATATCTAATAACACATATGTCACCACTATGTTTTAGCACTCAACACATCGCAGTCATTCGTCCAACGCAATAATACAGGCTAAATGCTGAAAGCAATGTCGGTCACACGCTAACTGCTGCCAAAACACGTTAGCTCTCGTCACGAACGCCGTTCATTCACTCAATATTCACGGAGCGTCTCGGGCTCTGTGTCGCAGCTGTAGTCCCCGACCACCCTACGCCGCCCACGCGCCAAGTCAAGATCCCACCTTCAGGGTTTGCGCTGCGGGGGAAACGCGGGACCCGCCCAGCGCCGGGACTACAGGTCCCAGAAGGCTGCGCGGCGGCGTCGCCGGGGGCCCGCACGCGCGCATGCGCAACGTCGTGACGCCGCGGCGGCGAGCGGGCGCTAGTGGCTGAGGCGGCGGGCCGCGGGCGGGGCGAGGCGGCGGGCTGCGGGCGGGGCGGGCCGGCGGGCGGCGGCCTTTAGGGCGGAGCCGGCGCCCGCTCCCTTCAGTCGGCCGCGGTTAGCGGACGGTCGATTTCGGGCGCCCGTTTCTCTTCGTTCGTCCGCTCGGCGCTCGCTCTCGTGCGGAGCCGCGGCCGCCTGCCCAGCGCTCCCTGCGGGTCCCGAGCGCGGCGCCATGTCGGAGCCGGGCGGCGGTGGCGGCGAGGACGGCTCGGCCGGCCTGGAGGTGTCGGCCGTCCAGAACGTGGCCGACGTGTCGGTACTGCAGAAGCACCTGCGCAAGCTGGTGCCGCTGCTGCTGGAGGATGGCGGCGAGGCGCCGGCCGCGCTCGAGGCGGCGCTGGAGGAGAAGAGCGCCCTGGAGCAGATGCGCAAGTTCCTGTCGGACCCCCAGGTCCACACGGTCCTGGTGGAGCGCTCCACGCTCAAAGGTGCGGGGCCGGGGCCGGGCGGCCGGGGCCGGGGGCTGGGGGACGGGACGCCGGGACGCCGGGACGCCGGGACGGGAGCGGCCTCCGCGCTGCAGACGCCCTGCGGGATGGGTCCCCGCGGCCGCCGGGCGAGGCCGGCGCCACACCCCCTGCCGGGCGGGAGTCCCGGGGGTGCCTCCTTCCGGGTCGCGGGGAACGAAGAGCGGGTGCCCCCGTCTTGCCGTCACGCAAGACAATGGGATCGCTTTGTCTGCTCGGGCCTCAAGATGGCCGAGTTGGGTGGAGACAGCGTCTCCCGGGCTGAGCGCGGGCGGAGGCCGCGTCCCGGCCTCCAATGTCACATGAGCTTTTCGGTTTCGATTTGTGGCCGGGCCGGGCCGTCCTCGCGAGGGATGTGTCAGGGGCAGACCCGCGGAGCCGTGCGCAGCCTGGGTGTGGGGGTCGGAGCTGACGGGAGCCCTGGCCGGCTCCCGAGCGTCCTGGCACTGCCCTGTGCGGACCCGGATGCGGAGGCCCAGGGAGGGACAGGGCCGACCGGGGCCGCGAGCAGAGCATCCCCGTTCCAGGTGGTTGTGCGCTCCCAGGTCTGCCTCTTGGTCCTCACGGCGTCCTTGCCGTCTGGGTGTATCTCTCTCTCCGTCTGTCGCAGACAGGCTCAGCGGAGATGACTCGCCCGAAGTCACCAGCTCATTCCGCTCCCTGGACTGGAATCAGCATGTCCGTGTCCAGTACGCTGCTGGGTTTCGCTAACCATACCTTTGTATTTGTGTAATGCCTAGATGATCCTAATAGTGACCCTGTGATGTTTGAATTTCGTTTATAGAGTTTTTATTGTTTTTATCGTTACTATTATTATTATTAAGATTTTTTTTTTCTGTCAGAGCGGGCACAAGCAGGGGGAGCAGCCGGCAGGAGGAGAAGCAGATTCCCCGCTGGGGAGGGACCCCAATGCGGAGCTCGATCCCAGGACTCTGGGATCATGACCTGAACATAGGACAGGCACTTAGCCGACTGAGCCACCCAGGCACCCCTAGTTGACAGATATTTTAAAGAGGGAGACTCTGGTTAGGCACCTACATGGGGAGAGGAGGCAAAAGATTTGCACATTCCAGCAGTCTCCTCTAATAGTGACCTTCCCAAAGCAAGGCTAGATCCCTCTTGAGAATTGAGCTTGTCTTCAGGGAGAGTTCTGGACTCCGTAGTACCACTTGGTAGTTGATGATGAGTGTATTTGACAGCGCAGAATGGGTGTGGCACTGGCCCCGGAACCCAGGGGGTGATGTTCAAGTAAATTTTACCGTTAGAACTAAGGGATTGGCCATTGTCGGAAGATGTTTGCCGCTGAGCTTCTGATAATCTCAAAACAAAACAGAACTATAAAGTTCTGCCAATAAGGGGATTTATACTGTCTTACCCCCCTCACACACACACTTAATTTCTTTCTGATAGTTTGTTTCTTTCAAAGGCTATTTCAGGAGATGCTTCATTGTAGCCTCTTGTTTCTTTGAGAGGGTGAGAAGGTCAGAGTGTCTGAAAGACTCACATGGAATGTTAAAAGCAGATGAGCCATTCAGACATATTTACACTAATAATGTTGTTTATGGTTTTCTGTTATGCTTGGGGTCATGTTTTCCAGCACAGAAACCATTAGTGTTAAAAAAAAATTTTTTTAACCCACCTACTCTTTCAGAAAGAGTATGTATTTAGTCATGACAGAAAATTTAAAGTATGTAGATAAAGGAAAAATCACTTGGAATCCTTTGACCCAGAAATAACCAGTGTCAGCATTTTGGAATCGTTCTGGTTATTTTTCAGTGAATATGCATTGTTTTATTAAAATATATCTTAATTTGTATGAAGTTGCTATATTTTTAGTAGTTTGACCTTGGCTAATTCTTTTTATTTATTTATTTATTTATTTATTTGACAGAGAGAGATCACAAGTAGGCAGAGAGGCAGGCAGAGAGAGAGAAGGAAGCAGGCTCCCTGCTGAGCAGAGAGCCCGATGCGGGACTCGATCCCAGGACCCTGAGATCATGACCTGAGCCGAAGGCAGCGGCTTAACCCACTGAGCCACCCAGGCGCCCCAACCTTGGCTAATTCTTGATCATGTTTTCATTGCACAGTTTATATGTTAAAATCAGTGATTTCTACCTTGGGACTCAGTTTCTTTTTATGGAAAAAATTGTAAGTTTTGTTTTTGCTTCTTGACTGCTCATCAATAATGGGCTTTTCTCAAACATTAAAACTGAACTTTGCTAAAATTATTGGGTGGAAGCCCTGTTTCTGTAGTATGCTTTTCAGTGCAAATCATGTTTTCTTGATGGTATATTTTCTTAATTCAGCAAAGCAAATGTCCAGCCATCCATGTCTTGGCTCTGTAATGACTTGCACTTTTGAACATTGAATAAGGAATGAGAGTGTCTAAAATTGAAATCCTACCTCATTCCTGTATTTATAAAAATTTTTAAAAAAGTATTTTTAGTAACTCAACCTGTCTGTAATTTATTTTTCACCTGAAAACTTTAAGGAAAGACTATATGGTTGCATCAGTCTTACTAGCATCCGGACTAAACTAGCATGATTTAGACAGAAGTACAGACCCAGGTCACTTGACTGGAGGGCTTTCCTCCAGGTGGTTTTTGAGTTAGCATTGGCTTTTGAACATTTAATCAAATGTGAGCAGCCATTAGCTAGTTGCAGTAAAAATGTTTGCTTTATAATGTGGAAAACAAATCTAAATTCTTTAAACTGAGTAAAGACTGTCAAGAATGAAGTGGCTCAGTGGGTTAAAACCTCTGCCTTCGACTCAGGTCATGATCCCAGGGTCCTGGGATCGAGCCCCGCATTGGGCTCTCTGCTCAGCAGGGAGCCTGCTTCTCCCCTTCCCCTCTCTCTGTCTGCCTGTCTGCCTACTTGTGATCTCTGTCTGTCAAATAAATAAAAATAAAAATATTTTTAAAAAAAAAAGAATGAAGTCATAAGGAGCACCTAGGTGGCTCATTCGTTAAGCATCTGCCTTCGGCTCAGGTCATGATCCTGGGGTCCTGGGATAGAGCCCCATGTCGGGCTCCCTATTCAGTGGGAAGCCTGCTTCTTCCTCCCCACTCCCCCTGCTTGTGTCTCCTTTCCCGTGCTCTGTCAAATAAACAAATAAAATATTTTTTTAAAAAGGATGAAGTTAAAATTAGTGAACAGAGAAAATTGCTTTTATTTTATCCTCCCTACACTTTTTTTTTTTAAAGATTTTATTTATTTATTTGACAGTTAGAGATCACAAGTAGGCAGAGAGGCAGGCAGAGAGAGAGAGGAAGGGAAGCATGCTCCCCACTGAGCAGAGAGCCCGATGTGGGGCTTGATCCCAGGACCCTGGGATCATGACCCGAGCTGAAGGCAGAGGCTTCAACCCACTGAGCCACCCAGGCGCCCCATCCCTACACTTTATATGGAAAGAATTTTCCAAACACTTGTCATTGAACATAAAGCATTTTTACATGAAGCTATATATATATTTAACCACCCCAGCTAACTGTAAAGTTTCCTGTTGAAGTACTATTTCTTTTTTTTTTAATTAAGATTTTATTTATTTATTTGACACAGAGAGAGATCATTAGGCAGAGAGTCAGGCAGAGAGAGAGAGAAGCAGGCTCCCCGCTGAGCAAAGAGCCCAATGTGGGGCTTGATCCCAGGACACTGAGATCATGACCTGAGCTGAAGGCAGCGGCTTAATCCACTGAGCCACCCAGGCGCCCCTGAAGTACTATTTCTTAAAGTGTAGAATAAAGATTGCGAATTTAAGTTTATTTTGATACTAAAGCATTGGAGAGTAGGTGGGAAGGGAGTGTTAAATGATAGCTCCTCTGATTTGAAAAAGCGAAATCTCTTTTCTGTAATTCCTGGCCTGTAGAAAGTTGTTTTTTCATGGTGCACTTCTAAAATTACAACCAGAGAGAAGCTCATTACTTAATACGCGCCTTACAATTTTAATGACGTTCTGGAGCAGTTTTTACCTGGCGTGCATTTCCGGTTGGGTGGTAAAGGTGGGGGTGGGAAGAGATGCTGCAGCTTGCGGCAGGTGAAACTGGAGGTTCCAGGAGGCTCCAGCTTGTTGGGGCCTTTTGTTTTTGTTTACATTTGGGTGTCTTAGGCTTGGTACTTTGTCCTTAAGACTGAAAATAATGGCTGCCTTTAGTCAGTATTTATCCTAAGCTTGGATTCTCGTTTTTCCCAGCAGACATAATTCAGGGGGTTTTACCTCCTCTTCAGTAGTGCAGAGATGGCTAGGGACTAGAATGTGAAAGAAAGGCAGAACTTTTTACAGTCCTCAACTTCTTAGAGATCCAGCAGTGTGGAAGGTTTAATGGGGAATATTTTTGTGGATTTTAAAAATTATTTTTCTCACTGGGTGTGGTGAAAAAATAATGAATACTGTTTTTCTGAAAATAAATAAATTGGAAAAAAAATTATTTTTCTGAGGACTTGTTTTCTCTAAAGGATGAAGAAATGATGACTAAAAAGTGTGCATTTCTGGCCTTTGCTTTGTCCCCAAAATGGTTAGTGAAATGGTTAGTAAATTCGCGGGAAGATTTTTCTGTGACACCACACTGCCTTGAAGCCCTAGGCCAGGGATCCCTGAGCCTGGGTTCCTACTGTCCTGTGCTGTCCCACCGCAGGCGGGGGGCCCTGTACCCTTCATAGGACAAGCCAGTCTGTAGCTCACTAGGTTTGAACGTGTAGAGTAGCCTAACGAACAGCATTTACGGGCAGCAAAGGGAAAACCGTCATCACTTGTTTTAGAAAAGTAAAGTTGGAGGGGAGCTGTTTGCCAGTGTTGCAGCGCATTATGTGGTCTTTAACCCTCCGTTCCCCTTGCTAACGGTGCTGTGAACAGAAGTCTTCAGGTTGAAGAGAAAACTCAGACTTTCTCACCATGCCCTGAGCCTCGTGCCAGAGCAGGGAGTGGTTGTGGCAAAGAAATCAAAGCCCCTCAGAGGAGGACAAAGGGGTGATGGGTGTCCAGGTGACAGGAAAAAGCACCAGATGCAGGAAAGGGGGACGCTAAAGCAAACCTGTGAGAGAAAAGGGAGAGAACATCTATGATGGCGATCAACCAAAATAATGTGGTATTCGTAGGTTTTGGATTTTAAGAGGAAAAGAAGATGAAAGATCAGGAGAACCCGGAACGTGTAACAAGGTATTTGGTAGTTTGTGTGGGCCAAAGAGAGCAGCTGGCTGCCTTTGCTGGGTGGAGAAGACACTTGCCTCAAGGCTGGGAGGAAGGAGGGGGCAGTTGAGGGAATGACCAAGGACGGGGAGCTGCACTCCTCTTCCCTTGTGCGCTCA
The DNA here is from genome assembly GCF_020171115.1 of Neogale vison. Lineage (NCBI taxonomy): Eukaryota > Metazoa > Chordata > Mammalia > Carnivora > Mustelidae > Neogale > Neogale vison. Next base: position 3,929,838 of record NC_058103.1, on the reverse strand, counting down.
GTACATTTTGTGAAACCTGCCCTGTCTGCCTAGGGGAGGAAGTCCAGTCTTCAGGTAATTGAATGCACATCTTTTTATGTTTCACTAAGCAAGATGTAACGCTCGCCTAATTCACAGTGTAATGATGGCAATCACTCTTAGTTTGAAATACATTAAACTGACCATTCAGAAATTTACACAGATTCATGCTGACATTGTGAACATCTCTAGAAATACAACTCTCAGAAGTTAACCAAAGAAATGTCCACAGGTCACTAAATATATATCAGTGTGGCTCCCAGCAAAGGACCTGGTGAGGCAGCTCCGCGCTTTCTGTCCCAGTACTTTGACTGCTGGCGTGTACTCATGGACAGGACGCCACTAGGCCGTTAAGTATCGACCAGTAACGTTAGCAGCGGTAGCAAACAGATTCAGACTTTACTGAAAGCAGGATTGCCTGATGAAATATGCAGATTGTGTTAGCTATAAGCTTCTAAATATAGCAGGATTAGCAGCTTCTTTGTTACTAAGAATTAACTATCATGTGTCTTTCCCCTTCTGAACAGTTAAAAGAATGTTTCTGCAGAAGTAGAATGTTACACTATTATTATTTGGAAGATGTAATAATTTATAGGGAGGCAAAAAGGTTAAATTATTTGATGGCAGTTTATAAAACAATGAGGTTTTTTTCTGCTAGGAATCAGACATACTCAGACTTCATTTGATCTCTTTTTATGGAAAATAAGCATTAAAAAACTAATGCAGAATATATTCTGTGACTTTCATAAATTATTATCATCGAAAGAAATTAGGGTCTTAACCAAGCAGTAGAGTTTCCCTGTTGGATATCCTTGTCTGAGGACCGTGTTTGGGTGTGCCCTCCCGAGCTCTGGCAGAGTGCTGCTGCATTGCGGTATTCCCAGCGCGGAGCTGGGAGCTGGGCGTTCCCAGCCGGCGGAGATGGAGCAGAGCCGTGACTCATCTCCTGGCCCGCCGCCCAGTTCCTTTAACCCTGTTTGCATTAGGAAGTGCCGGCAGCAGGGCTAGATGCTGCATCCAGTTGGCACGTTTTCTGTGAGGTTTTATTGATTTAGATGGTGGATTTTGTCTTGGAGGAAGAAATGGTTCAAAGTTATGTCGTTAATTTCCTTTAATGATTATAAAATGTTACTTGGCTGGATACTGTTTGGATGCTATCTTGATGATGCATATTTTATATAATTCATAGGATAGGGTTTGGAAAATTGAGGGAGAAAATATTTCATAATCCTACCACCCTGACAACTGTTTTAGTTTGGGAGTGTTTCTTTATGCTCCGTTCATGTGCTTGCATTTTAGAAATTGCAGCCATCACGTGTGGTTGGCTACAGGCAGTGTGATCTGTCTTATGGTATATCCGTATTTTGGTAGTTAGAAAACCCGATTGGTTTGTTTAGTTGTTTTTTGTTTGTTTGTTTTTTGTAGTTAGTCATTTTTGAAGAACAGCTAGGAAGTACCTGGCATACTAGAATAGTTGGCCACCTCCTCTACTTCCTAAAATTATACTAAAAACAGTATTTTGGAAGAGTTATTGTCTTTTTCTTTTTTAAGATTTTATTTAACAGAGATCGCAAGTAGGCAGAGAGGCAGGCAGAAGAGAGGAGGAAGCAGACTCCCTGCTGAGCAGAGAGCCTGACGCTGTGCGATGTGCTGTGGGGCTCAATCCCAGGACCCTGAGACTGTCATCTGAGCCAAAGGCCAGAGGCTTAACCCGCCGAACCACCCAGGTGCCCCGGAAGAGTTACTGTCTTAAAAGATATATTAATATTTTTTTATCTTCAGTGTAAACTTTGTATTTATTTCATCTTAAAGCTAATGAAGTAAATAGCTTTTGCTCAGACTTTATATACCCAGATTTTCATATTTGTTTGTGCTTAAACTTTATAGACCACCTAATTTAATATCCCACCCCCTCCTCTGCTGCCCATTGTATTCACTTTTTACTTTTTTAATCTTAATCCTAGTGTAGTTAACATACAGTGTTACGCGACTAGTTTCAGGCGCGCAGTATAGTGAGGCGGCACTTCTGGGCGTCGCTCAGTGTTGATGGTGAGCGTGCTCTTCACCTTCACCTGTTTCGCCACCACCCCCGCCCCACTCCGCTGCCCATTTTCCAGAGGAAGAAAAATGACCAAGATCACTAAGTCTCTGCCTTTGCTTACATCATAACGTAGAAGTGAAGGTGAAGCACACGTATCGTGTTAATCCTCAGGTAGAAATTTTTGCCAAGGCAGATGATTGCTTAGCAGTGCGTCATTGCTGAGACGGTTCAGCTGGGGCATCAGTGCTAGAGCTGGAGGTTCCGATTACTTCCCGTTCTGACAGATTTTAATTTTTCAGTTACGGTTTTTAATGATTTAAAATTTTGTTAAGGGGCATAGAGGCGGCTCCATCAGTTAAGTGTCTGCCTGTTGATCTTAGCTCAGGTCTTGATCTCAGGGTCATGATTTCAAGTCCTGCATTGGGTTCCATGCTTCACCTGGAGCCTACTTTAAAAAAAGAAAGAAAGAAAGAAAGAAATTTTGTTCACATGCATCTTGAGCTATCTTACTATTGAATTCCAGTAAGCCCTTTTTTTCCCCTAAGATTTTATTTGACAGAGAGAGACACAGTGAGGGAGCAGACACAAGCAGGGGGAGTGAGAGAGGGAGAAGCAGGCTTCCTGCCAACCAGGGAGCCCGATATGGGGCTTGGGGCTCGATCCCAGGATCCTGGGATCATGACCTGAGCTGAAGGCAGATGTTTACCGACTGAGCACCCAGGCGCCCCCTTAATTTAAAAGTTCACTTTCTAAAATGACTAGTGTGCATGCTTTTCACTGCATGGAACCCACCATGGTCCCTGCCCTGCAGGAGCTCACGTTCGGGGAGGAAGATGCCTTCACACATCCACCCCAGAGCGGGTCCTGAAGCCTGAAGAGTGGTGTGACAGTGGAGGGGAAGGCTCGGTGAATGCCTCTCCGTGACCCTGGGGATGTTCGTTGATCATGATTTTCTTGATGGTTGTGTGCACTGTGTGGGGTGCTTGACGAGGCGCTGTGCTGGGGAGGACCCTAGGTTTGGAATCACAGACTTCTGAATTCTCACTTTGTCCTTTTCCAGACACGTGTTTGGGGGCAGTTGACTTACATTTCTTACTTGGACATGGGTAGAAGGAGTCATGCCAAGCCCCACAGTGCTGTCATGAATGTTACATGCGTGACAGACCTGCAGTCCTTGGGAAATAAAGTGCCTGTCCCTCGTGAGCGTTGAGCAAACACCTGACCAGAATACCCAGAGTGGGAAGTGGAGAGTGCCTTCTGTGCTGGGAGCCCGAGGGAGGAGACTGCCCCGAGCGGGCGGTGAGCAGTGGCACAGGGGCACCACCTCGCACTCCAGGGGGCCAGACCCTGCTCGGGTGCCTCCCACACCCCCGGCAGGCCAGTGCCTCCCGACTTACCGGAAAAGGAATGAGGTGCAGAGAAGTTAACTCCCTTGCCCAGGATCACACAGCAAAGTGCCTGGGCCAGGAGTCAGGGGAAAAAGTGGGAAGAATAGGTAGAGCCGAGTCATATGGGGGTTTAAATGTTGGGGGTAGGGTGAGGAGTTGATACTGACATGAATTTGATATCATATTTATTATAATTTGTAGAGGATGTTGGTGATGAAGGAGAAGAGGAAAAAGAATTCATTTCCTATAATATCAACATAGATATTCATTACGGAGTTAAGTCCAATAGGTGAGTAGTGTGGATATACTGTTAACCTTGGATTATAAGCTTGTAAGAATTGAATGTAGATCGTAATTGACTCAGATGAAGACATTAAGAAAACACTCAAGAATTTAGATTAATTCATGTATTGAATCACCTTTGATTTTCATATGCTGAAATTCAGAGGATTTCCAAGTCAATATGAATTCTGAAAGATTTTTATTTTAATTGCTATGTCATGGCATCCATTTTAGGTTTGAGCCAAAATGTACTTAACAAGTGTGATAATAATTCTCAGATTATATCTGAATTTTCTTTTTTGTAAGTAACTAGTAAAAACCTAGTAAAGGTTGTTAGGTAGAGGTCTCATTCTTTTTAGTATCGATCCCTAAAGAAAGCATTACTGGTTCAGATGCGGTATGTCACTGAAGTCTTCAATGCATGACTAGAGTTCTCCCACCTTCTAGAAAACTGGTGTCAGTTTACATTCCAGTAGACAGATCCAAATTTAAAAATGTAAATGTTTAATTGTACTGCTTCAGCTTTTTAAAACATTTTATTTTGAATAATTTCAAGCCTACTAAAGAGTTGCATGAATTCTCTACAATTGATATCCATGTCGGTTGTTAACAAAGCCACATTTGCATCATCACTCTTTTTCTTGAACCATTTGAGAGTTGGTTATAGGCAGCCTGCCCCATTACCCCTAAATACTTCAGTGTATTTCCTAAGAACAAGGACACTTCTGTTCATAGCCTTGATACAATTTTTAAGTTCAGGAAATACTGGTATAGTACTAGGCACCATGTGCACGTGCATACTGTTTCAGTAACGTCCCTTGACCCAGAATCTCATTCTATGACTTTCATGATACTGACATTTTTGAGAAGTACAGGCCAGGGATGATTAGATTCGTTTGTGCATTTTTGGCAGGGGTGCTCTTACAACTTTTTCCTTTTCAGTGTGTCATGTCAGGAGGTTTCAATGACTTTTTAGAATAAAAAAGTATTATGTGTAAAGTACTGGCCTGGAAATGGAAAATTTAAATTCTAATTTTTTTTAACTATTCATTTAACGACGTTTGAGCACCTGTTATGTGTAAGATGTGGCAGTAGGTATGCAGAGAAATAAAACCTGGTTCCCAAGAAGCTTGTGGTCTTTGGAGAGAAAGCTCAGCACATACACAACTGACTGTACCACTTGGCGGAATCTTAGGGGCGCAGAATGGCATGAAGCACAGAGATTGGAGAGAGGTTCTGGTCAGGGGAGGCCGCGTGGAAGAGGTTATGCCAGAATTGGATTTTGAAGGTTATTCGGAATTTCAGCAGATGAATGTAGATTTCTTAAACAAAGACACAGTGGCACGTCACATTTAGAGAATGGGACATCATTTTAAGCTTTGTCTTGGGTGGGGAAGAGGGTGCATAGTAGGAGGTAAAGCTGGAAGAGTTTATTTAGGCCAGGCTGTGGGGGGCCTGCAGTGCCCTCTTGCCACTTCAACCTGTGGGTGACTATTGTTTATTAAAGCCTACATGTCACTTAGTGCCATAAAGAAATGGTACAAACTAGCATCCGATCAGATTTAAGTATATCATGGCTTGTAACTTGCACTTATTAGGGAGGTTCATTTGAGTGAGGCTGAGATAATGAACTCAACCTATATATTAGACCAATTAACTTTGCCTGGTTTCGTGGTCACACGCCAAAACCTTAACCTTGATTCAGTTGCTCTGACCTGAGTAAAGAAAGATAAGCAGTGCATTTCCCTATTAGAAAAGCAACTCTTAAACATGCTCTTGATGTGACTTTTAAAGTGTGACACTCTAATGAATTTTTAATTCGTGTGCAACACACAGAGGGAGACAGTTAATAAAACTGATTAGGAATGAGGCTCTTTGTCCTAATTTCTTCTTTTGCTTTCTTCTAGCTTGGCATTCATTAAACGTACTCCAGTAATTGATGCAGACAAACCGGTGTCTTCTCAGCTCCGAGTCCTCACGCTCAGTGAAGACTCGCCATACGAAACCTTGCATTCGTTCATCAGCAATGCGGTGGCTCCTTTCTTTAAGTCCTATATCAGAGAGTCTGGCAAGGCAGACAGGTAAACACCATGTTTCCTCTGAAGACACCATGAAAGATAATGTGAAATTTGGGAACGGGGAGGGCAAAGCTAGTGAACCCAGAGGACATAAGTCTGTTACATTACTAAGATGTATATTACTAATGTTTGACATACGTATAATAATAGGATCTTTGGAGACCAGCAGCACACTGAAGTTTGAAGTGTTTGTTAACCTTTTTAGGGATGGTGATAAAATGGCTCCTTCTGTTGAAAAAAAGATCGCAGAACTTGAAATGGGGCTCCTTCACTTGCAGCAGAATATTGAAATTCCAGAGATCAGCCTTCCAATTCATCCCATTATTACAAATGTTGCAAAACAGTGTTATGAACGTGGAGAAAAGCCAAAAGTTACAGACTTTGGAGATAAAGTTGAAGACCCAACTTTTCTCAATCAGTTACAATCGGGAGTTAACCGCTGGATCCGAGAAATTCAAAAAGTAAGAGCATGGTATTGAGTGTGTTGTATAAGGTGCTTTGCTCTTTACTGTCTCTGGAAAACTGGTTTGAGTTTTTGTCAATGAGGTGAAGAGTCCGGTGACGTTAGCAGTGCTCTTGGCGGTCCCGGACAGTGCGCGGGTGTTTAAATACTAACCCTGAGAGAGTGTTGATCCCAGCGGTCTCATACCTCTGCCTTTACTTACTCAACCACTTAAAATTGACAGGGAAGGAAATCTACTTGAAATATAAAGATTACATTGTAATGCATGTGTCTAGTTAATGATACTTCTCTACCTTTATTTAAATAGTGAATGCTCTTGAATATTATCTATCCTTAAAGGTGACCAAACTTGATCGAGACCCTGCCTCAGGAACAGCCTTGCAGGAAATTAGCTTTTGGTTAAACTTGGAACGTGCGTTGTACCGCATACAGGAGAAACGAGAGAGCCCAGAAGTTCTCCTTACTCTGGATATCTTGAAACATGGCAAGCGTTTCCATGCCACTGTCAGTTTTGACACTGACACAGGTAAAAACTGGAAGTAGTAATGTGATTGGTAAATTACAGATCTGGCTTTCGTGAGATATTATGGACAATGTCAGTGAAAGTCAACAAATGGACCATCAGATGACTTTCCCACATACCTTTCTTCTTCTTCCAGACTTTTGAGAACATAAGCCTATTTCTGGGTCCGAGTAGTGAGCCCCAGGAGTGTCTGTCCTGTTTCTCAGTTACTTGGCTCCTCGAGTAGATTGTACTTCTTAATACGAAGTCAAGTGTACTTTTGACAATCCAGACAGGAAGACGGTTGACATTAAGCAGAAGTTATTTGCCCACAGGACTGTAAAAGGAGAGCTGGACGTGCTTTCTCTTCCTCTTGCACCCGCCCCCTTCTCCCCATTCTCTGCCTTCCTCCCTGTGCTGAAAGTGGTCAAGATAGGTTCAGTTTTCTGTATGCACAGCAGTGTGAGCGATGTTGTATTAGCACACACTGGGCGCTCCAAGGTTTGGATGACCAGGCATGGTTAGGCATTTCTCTACAGCTCTGCTGGAGCGAGGAACCGGGGCTGCAGTACTTGTCATGTTCTTTTCCTACCCCTTCAAAAAAGGTGTGCCGCCCACATTTTAAATGTCAGTGGAGGTACCGGGTAGAAATCCTCTAGTTGATCGGGCTCTCTGCTCAACAGGGAGCCTGCTTCCCTTCCTCTCTCTCTGTCTGCCTCTCTGCCTACTTGTGATCTCTCTCTGTCAAATAAATAAATAAAATCTTAAAAAGGGATGCCTGGGTGGCTCAGTTGGTTAAGTGGCTGCCTTCGGCTCAGGTCATGATCCCAGTGTTGTGGGATCAAGTCCCACATCGGGCTCCTTGCTCAGCAGGGAGCCTGCTTCTCCCTCTGCTTCTGCCTCTGCCTACCACTTTGTCTGCCTGTGCTCTCATGCTCTCTCTCTCACACACAAATAAATAAATTTAAAAAAAAAAAGAAAGAAAGAAATCCTCTAGTTGTGTGGATCACATGATCTGTTACCTGGGCATTCACTAATGCCGGAAGGTAATGCCTTGAAATTTTGTTTCTAAATACCTCTGAAACTTCTATTTCTTTCCTAATACCCTTTCTTTCTTTCTCTTTCTTTTTCTTTCTTTCTTTTAATCTTCTGCTGGAGGTGTCAGAAGGTAGACTAGACCCAGGTGCTTCTGGGATTCTCTGTCCATAACACACTCCATTCACACGAGCCATGGGTGTACCACTTATATTTTAGTGTTCCTAAGGATGATAACGTTGTAGTTTTTCTAAACTTAATGTTACTTATAGAACATTTAGATGATAGAGGAAGCAGTGAAATCCTTGGGGCCATCACCCACAGCCTTTGGAGTATGTGTGAGTTGACTGATACTCTTAAAAAAGCAACAAGACCGTCCGTTAATTAATAGAGGATCATCCTGTTAATGACATGTTCCTTTTTGTCAAATATCGTAGATAGTTTCTGTGTCTGACTCTTCTGCAACAACAGAATGTTCCGTGGTGAGGCTGTATTTCAGTTTACTTACCCAGGGTTAGGCTGTAAGCAGTATCCTCTTGGTTGTATTCCTTTTTCCTAATGAAGCTGTGGTAGACCTATAGCATTATACCTGTGCTACCTCCTATGAAAACCATTAACCGTTTCTCTGTTAACCTAGGTCTGAAACAGGCTTTGGAAACAGTGAATGACTACAATCCTCTGATGAAAGATTTTCCTCTGAATGATTTGCTGTCTGCCACTGAGCTGGACAAAATAAGGCAGGCCCTTGTTGCAATCTTCACCCATTTGAGAAAGATCCGAAACACAAAATATCCCATTCAGAGGGCTCTGCGTTTGGTGGAGGCAATTTCAAGAGACTTGAGTTCTCAGTTACTCAAAGTACTGGGCACCAGAAAATTGATGCATGTTGCTTATGAAGAATTTGAAAAAGTAAGTTTTAATATATCAGAAAACCCACCTCAGGGCACGGAGATGAAAACATGCTGTAATAATAAGCTTCCTTTTGTAAATTATATCCTAGGTTATGGTCGCATGCTTTGAAGTCTTTCAGACTTGGGATGATGAATATGAGAAGCTTCAGGTGTTACTGAGAGACATTGTCAAAAGAAAAAGGGAAGAAAATCTGAAGATGGTTTGGCGAATCAACCCAGCTCACAGGAAGCTCCAGGCCCGCCTTGACCAGATGAGAAAGTTTCGACGCCAGCATGAGCAGCTGAGGGCTGTCATTGTCAGGGTCCTGAGGCCACAGGTATGTATCACATTTGTAAAATACATTCATGGGTTGTTTTTATAACCTGCTTTCTTTTTCTTAGACTGCACACTTCTGTTCGGCACCAGATGCCTCTCGAGTTCCGTTTGCACCCATTCACTGTCCTCTTGACAATATAGTGACTGTATTTTCACAGTTAATCTTCTCCATCCATTCATCCCTCCTCCAAAATTGCATGGACCCTAGAGCCAGACTTCCTGGGTTTTAATTTAAGATAAATTCCACTGTTTAATGAGCTATGTGTCTTGGACCTGTTTCTTAACTTTTTCCCAGATGCCTCATTCATAATTGCATATGTCTGAGATTTATATAAAAGAATTAAATGACTCCTTTTCTTTGTACATGCTTTTGCTTTTTTTTCTTCTTAATTCACCTTTTGTCTTCATCAGTGATTTTCTTCCTTTAAAAAATCCAGTCCAGGGGCGCCTGGGTGGCTCAGTGGGTTAAGCCTCTGCCTTCGGCTCAGGTCATGATCTCAGGGTCCTGGGATCGAGCCCCACATCGGGCTCTCTGCCTGACGGGGAGCCTGCTTCTGCCTCCCTCTCTGCCTGCTGCTTTGCCTTCTTGTGATCTCTCTGTCAAATAAATAAATAACATCTTTAAAATAAAATAAAATAAATATATATATTTTCAAATGTACAATTATAATGTGATGAGGAAGTATTTATTGGTGACAAGGCTGTGGAACCTACAACTCTGGGTGACTGTTGTGTGTGTTGATAATTGTAGGAAATGCTAGATTTTAGTTAGGGGTTAGTGAAAGTAATAATGATGATCTCTGCCAAACAAGTTCCCAAGACATCTGGGAACCCAGATCAAGGCCCCTGCCCAGCTTTGTAATCCTGCGGGAGCGTGGGCAGGAGACATGCGGGGAAGTCTGACACTTCCTGAGGCAACGCCCCTGCCCTGTGCTGCTCCCCAGTGCTTCAGGGAGCTGAAGGGGGGAGTTCTTCCGTGTTGGTGTAACCTTTCTCTGTCCCTCCGCTGTGGGACTTACCCATGGATTATAATTCAAGTTTTAAACGTCGAAAAGGAAGGCTATTTACATTGGATGCTGAGTTTATATGTGGCGCTCTTGTGCCTTACTAAGCTTTCCGATGCATTTTAATTGTAGACAAAACTTTGAAGAGGCAAGTACCCAAAACCCAGGTTTTAACATGTTATTTTAGCTTAAGAACTGAAACTGCATTGTCAGAAGAGCTTTACACGCAAAGTTAGAACATACTGTATCATACTCCTCACAGCTCTGTTGCACTCTGGTTATAAAACATTTGGCCAAAAGTTAGGAACACACAGCCAGGACCGGCTGTGTTGTGTGGTGTGTGCTCCTGGTGTACAGTCAACAACAGTCTTTGTGCGATCAACTTTGTCACAAATCCTCCTCTTTCAGGTCACAGCAGTTGCCCAGCAGAACCAGGGAGAAGTCCCCGAGCCTCAGGACATGAAAGTAGCAGAGGTTCTCTTCGACGCGGCTGACGCAAATGCGATTGAGGAGGTCAACCTTGCGTATGAGAACGTCAAGGAAGTGGACGGTCTGGATGTCTCCAAAGAAGGCACGGAAGCTTGGGAGGCTGCCATGAAGAGATATGATGAGCGAATCGACAGGGTAGAGACCCGGATCACTGCTCGCCTTAGGGATCAGCTCGGTACAGCCAAGAATGCAAACGAGATGTTCAGGATTTTCTCCAGGTTCAACGCGCTCTTCGTCAGGCCTCACATCCGTGGGGCTATCCGTGAGTACCAGACCCAGCTCATCCAGCGCGTGAAAGATGACATCGAGTCTCTCCATGACAAGTTCAAGGTCCAGTACCCACAGAGTCAGGCATGTAAGATGAGCCACGTGCGCGACCTGCCCCCCGTGTCGGGCTCCATCATCTGGGCAAAGCAGATCGACCGCCAGCTGAGCGCCTACATGAAGCGTGTGGAGGACGTTCTGGGCAAGGGCTGGGAGAACCACGTGGAGGGCCAGAAGCTGAAGCAGGACGGGGACAGCTTCCGCATGAAGCTCAACACTCAGGAGATCTTCGACGACTGGGCCCGGAAGGTGCAGCAGCGCAACCTCGGCGTCTCGGGACGCATCTTCACCATTGAGAGCACTCGCGTCCGAGGCCGAACCGGAAACGTCCTGAAGCTGAAAGTTAACTTCCTTCCAGAGATCATCACGCTTTCCAAAGAAGTTCGAAACCTCAAGTGGCTTGGTTTCCGAGTCCCGCTGGCGATCGTGAACAAGGCTCACCAAGCAAACCAGCTGTACCCGTTCGCCATCTCGCTGATCGAGAGCGTGCGCACCTACGAGCGGACCTGTGAGAAGGTGGAGGAGCGGAACACCATTTCCCTCCTGGTGGCCGGCTTGAAAAAGGAGGTGCAGGCTCTGATCGCGGAGGGCATTGCACTGGTGTGGGAATCCTACAAACTCGACCCGTACGTGCAGCGCTTAGCGGAGACTGTCTTCAACTTCCAAGAAAAGGTGTGTTGTAATTTACTGCCCCCCACCCCGCAGGGTCCCGGGAATGAACTAAATGCAGTAACGTCACTCCCATGAACGCAGTAGTTCTCCCGTGGGAGCGTTCCTCATGGGGAGAGCACTGGGCCATGTGAGCTGAAGGGGAGAAGCAGCCCTTTTACTTGCTGGGCTGTGATGGTGGTGGGGCTCTGGGAAGACCGTTAAGTAACAGCCCGAGTTTAGAAACCAGTGGGGAGGGGAAGGACGTGGGAGTCTGACCAAGTGACATGAGAGCTTTATTACTGATGCAGCTGCACGGACGACAGGGCTCTGCGGTCGTGGCCCTTGCTGTCGGTCCACCCCAGACCCTAGCGTGCCTGGGCGATTGTAAGCCTCCTGGCTCTGAGCCTGCTGCTGGGAGGCAGGTCCGAGCCGGGTGTGCATCTAGTGCTCACGCCAGCGCTCAGAGAAGGCACAGAGCAGGCCCGTCAGATTCCTGTACCCAGACTGCTCAGTGGTCCCCCTTCCCTCCTGAGAATATAGGAGTGGGGACCCCTGGGTAAATGGGATTGGCTATTCCTGGAAGAACTCCTTTGCCTTAAATATGTATCAGTTGAGAAATACACATAAAAGTAAAGGGATATGTGAATGGAGTTTTAAATATTCGATGTGCCTTCCCTTAGGTGGATGACCTGCTGATCATTGAAGAAAAAATAGACCTGGAGGTCCGCTCGCTGGAGACTTGCCTGTACGACCACAAGACCTTCTCCGAGATCTTAAACAGAGTCCAGAAGGCCGTGGATGACTTGAATCTGCACTCCTACTCCAACTTGCCCATCTGGGTCAACAAGCTTGACATGGAGGTGCGGGATGGCTGGTTACGGCACTTTTTGGTCGTTTACTTTCAGCCTGATTTTATACGCTTACTAGTTTGTCACTGAAAAGCACTTTCCCATAGAAGTTACCAGCAGTAGTCCCGTTTCTTCTCAGGAAATCCCATTTAGCTAACGGTGGCGCTGAGCTGTGGAACTAGCCACGCTCCTGTCCGATCCAGATTGCAGGTGGTCAGGTGGGGGGAGTCTCTTCATCTTCTGAATACGTAACAGCCTCCTTCCTGCCTTCCCTGCACACCCAGTAACATAGGGGGTTCTCCCTGGCCCTCGTCTCCAGGCATCCTTCTCTGACACGCTGCCCCTTCTCCACCACCCAGTTTAAAAAGAAATGCCTAGGAGTACCTGGCTGGCCCAGTTGATAGTCCACGGGACTTTAGACCTCTGGGTCGTGAGTTCAAGGCCCACGTTGGGCCAAGAGCTTAATTTAAAAAGAAAAGAAATGCCTTCCTTAATTAAAAAGAAGAAATGCCTAGCAACCAGATATGTCTTACTCCTGGTGTAGAGGAGCGGGGCTCACCCTTACAGAAGTATGTGGAGAGAGGGAAGTACTTGTGTGCAGCTGTGCATGTGTTTAAAACATGTTTACCACCCACGTGGCTTTCTTGTTGGCGGGTGTCAGCATCTGTGGAGAGCTACTCAGTGGGCAGCTCTGAAGTACCTCAGTTATCCATTTAGAGAGAAAGGAAGAGAAAACCCGTGACCCACAAAGGTACAGCGTATCCACACACACAGCACTCCCAGGGAAATTTCACAAAGCCCACTCTCCGAATCTACTGGAAGTCTTGTGCTTTGCCACTGCAGCCTTTACAGCATTCCCGGGAGGGACAGACTGTACAAAGACACACAGATGTCCCCTTCATGGAACGTTCACTTGTACCATTCCATATCAGAAGACTTTCTTCTTTACTTGTTAAAAGAGAATGGGCGCCTGTGTCTGCTGGCAGATGTTACTTGGTCTTACTTGGTCATGGTTCTGCAGTACGCACAAACACGGAACCATCATGTCGCATACCTCAAGCGAACGTTGTGTGTCACTTATACATCAGGCTTATTCTCCAAATTGTAGATTATTAGTTTTATCTCTGAGGCTACCAGGACAACACTTTTGTAAATTTTCTAGTGAGTTGAGCAAACAGCAAGACCTTGACTGCATCTAGGTTCATCTCCTTGTCCCTTACAAGTCAGAGGGTTGATGATTGGGTTAGCCCCCAGATGGAGGTCATGTTCTCTGAGGTTGGGAGAGAGACCTAGTGAGGTGGGGATCCAGGTTAAGGTGAAGGGTGGGGTTGTCGTGCTTGGCCTGAAGCATTGGCTTCCTACCTGACGTGCTCCTTAAGCTACCTTTTGGAAGAACACTGGTCTTTCATCCTGTTTTCTCTGTAGATTGAAAGAATATTGGGCGTGCGCCTACAAGCTGGCCTGAGAGCTTGGACCCAGGTGCTGCTTGGACAAGCTGAAGATAAGGCAGAAGTTGACATGGACACAGATGCGCCTCAAGTTAGTCACAAGCCTGGCGGAGAGCCGAAGATTAAAGTGAGTATTTCCCGTAGCATCCAGTTTGCTGGTCAATCAAACAAAGGGTGCGTCCTTTGAAAAGTACCAATGAGAAAGTCACTTAACAGTGAAGAACCCTAACAGACATCCCCTCACCCAGGGGACCAAAGTTGGCGTCACCAGAGCTGTCTCGTGCTCATCGTTTTACCCCAGCAGTGTGTGCGACATGGTGACATGGCCGCTTTCCCCTTGGTCTTTGTCCCCATGGCTCCCAGACTCATTCTTACCATGAGAAAGGAGTGTCAAGGTCATGAAAGACAAGGAAAAACTGAGAAAATGTCAGAGGTTGGAAGGGATTAAGGAACTGTGACTACTGTGCATGCTGTGGGGGACCTGGGAAATCTGACTGAAGTCAGTATTTTAGTTAGTAGTGTTGTGTCAGTGTCGACTTCTTCGTTTGGTAGTTGTGCTATGTTAGATGGCAACATTAACGGGAGCTGGTAAAGGGTATATAAAATCTCTTCGTACTTTCTTTGCAACTTTTCTGTAAGTCTAAAATAATTACAAAATTGGAAGTTTTTTAAAAGTGTGAAATCCCACTTTTAAAAGTGGGAAATCGTATTTTTATTTATTTATTTATTTTTAGATTTTATTTTATTTATTTGAGAGAGACAGAAAGAGAAAGCGCAAGAAGAGCACAGAGGGAGAAGCAGACTCTCCACGGAACTGGGAGCCCAATGCTGGACTTGATCTTGGGACTCTGGGATCATGACCTGAGCCGAAGGCAGTCACTTAACCGACTGAGCCACCCAGGCGCCCCATGAGAATGGGAAATTTTAGAAAATATGTACACGGGATAAAACAATCTCTGCTTTCTAAGCATATGTGCAAGAAATCATTTCAAGAACCCAGTGTAATCTGTACAAGGAGAAGTTTAGACTCTGACACTAAAATGTCACTTTTCACAAAATCTCAGCATCTCGTGGAAAAATGACTAGCACAGTGGTCGCCACTCTGGACAGCAGTCCTTGTCTCCAAGCCACCAATTTCCCATTTGAGTGAAGAAGTGACCAGCGGAGGCCCAGCAGGCCTTCTAGAAAATTGTGTTAGTTCAGGCTGTGCAAATAGATCGTGTCTGCTAGTGTGGGCATTGGTTACAAACGTGTCTGCCGCATAGTAGTTCAGTAAGCCATGCATTTGCCTTACATAGTTCGTGTTAAATTTACCCCCCAAAAAGTCTCAGAAAACAGAAGCCTAAAAGAACAGAAGGTAGAATCTTTGATGTAGGAGAAACAATTGGCTGTTTTTTGTTTCCCCAGGTGTTACCTTCTCGTTTTTTTCTCTTAATGCTTGAAAAGTGTTTTCACTGTGGAATATTACATATATTTACCCCCCAGAGCCTACTTTTTAAAATACAGAGATGCAAATGAGTATGTCTAAGCTAGAGCAGTTATCTCATGGAAATGGGGTCGGAATTCTTGCTTAGCTTAAAGCAGACACTGGCAGGCGGCACGGCCTCACCTTGGCCTATAAACCTGCCTCCGTGCAGTGCGTATCTGACAGCTCGTGCCAGCCTCGGTCCCGGCATCGGTGGCACAGGGTTCTCGGATCCCGGGGTCGCTGTGTCGGAGATCAACCAGCACATTCAGTCAGACGGTGCTCCATTCCACGGTGTTCATACTCACCAAGGTACAGGGGACCCAGGAGGAGCCTCAGCAGTGGCTGCCCCCTGACTCTTTACAGTCCTCTAGAGGGGTGCGAAATACACAAGGCCACGTTCTCTAATGGTTCACTCATGGTTCAGACTGGAGTCGGTTAATAAAATTTAGAGGGCAAAAGTGTTGTGTGTCAAAACCTTTTTTTTTTTTTTTTTTACTTAAAAAGCATTTATATCAAGAATATTTCTCTGAAAAAAAAAAAGAACATTTCTCTGAAATGATTCTAATGCTTTGTACAATCAGGAAAAAAAAGCTATAATTTGTATACTTTATACCCACTTTCAAATTTCAGGATTCGTAGCACCTGATTTTCCTTGAGGTGATTACTGAGCGACAGTGACACACACATATGTTCAGTACCATTTAATTGAAAATGGCTCCTGGAGACATTCACCAGTTTATTAGTATGTTAGAATCACACCTGTGTAATAGGTTTTTAACCACAAAATGATCACATACCTCACTAATACTGACTCTGACATCACAAATGCATAAAAGCCAGTTTATTGAAACCGATTGCTGAGTGAGAAATGAAATCTTTGTCTTACAGAATGTTGTTCACGAGCTAAGAATAACCAATCAGGTCATCTACTTGAATCCGCCGATCGAAGAGTGCAGGTACAAGCTGTATCAGGAAATGTTTGCCTGGAAGATGGTTGTGCTGTCTCTTCCCCGGATCCAGAGTCAGAGGTACCAGGTGAGCCTTCCCGGCACCCTCACCGTGACCCCTCGGACCGGGCCCCCCCAGGGCTCTCTGGCACCACCGCTCCGTCATGCCTCTTTAAATTCTGCTGTTGTCTGTCTGCTCGGTCTGCACACTTGGGGCCCAGCACTCCAAGGGAAAGCAGAGGAGGCTTGTGTGACCTGACAGTTTTCCTGGACTGCCTTTCCGAATAGTTGCCTCTGCAATTCCGATCTCGGTAGTCTCATAGAAGTTCCCTCCGTGAACTTCTCTGGGAATTTTAATTCTGGTTCCTCCCCACCCCCATACTGTAGAGGTTTCCAGATACACGTGAAACTAGGAGTCTCGTGAACTCACACCAGCCTGCTTTGTTTATTATCATGTGGTCAATTTAAATTTTGATCCCTCTCCGTCCACCAGATTATTTCAAAACAAATCCTAGATACACTCTTAATAATGTGCTTCTGGAGCAAAAGGAAAACCCAAAAGACTAGGTAGTCCTTGGTCTCTAAGTAGTATTACTTCACATAAGCAGATCTCCACAGCCTGTGACTCCAGCTCTTCTAGAAACTGTTAGCTTTGGACCAGACGCAACATGGGCTGAGTCCTTAGAATTTGTTGCTCTAACAACCACCTATAGACTCACAGTCTTGACAGTGATGAGCCCAAACGTGGCAGTGACCAGCTAATCGGGACCCAACTGTGAAGGAACCGTTCCTTCCGCTCTGGGCAGTCTGTACAGACTGCAGGATATTTCTTGTCACGTCCTGTTTTTAGCCAGCCATGTTTCTGTTCGTCTCTACATGTGACGGAAGTGAAACCCTCCCTTCTTCCGCTGGGTCCCTGCCCTTGTCTGTGGCTCAGTCTCTGGAATAAGCCTGACCCCGTCACCCTCTAGCCATCTTACCTCTTGGTTCTCTTGGTAAAAACATAGAGGATTTGTCTACACACCTGCTCCAGGTCCCCCCTGCTCAGACGTGAGGGTGCCCGGCCTTTCCCTGTCACTGTGGCCGGCTTCTCAGCCTGGAGAAGTGGCAGTGGCAGGCCGTGACGGGTGCGCACCCCCTCCTGCCGGGTATGCTTGTTCCTCTGTCCTGCTTTTCCTCCCACTCACGGGCCAGTCTCCTCAGCTGGCTCCTCTTGGGCTCTCCACCTTCCAGCCTCTACCTCTCCGTGCTGCCCACCGCAGAACTCTGTCCACACAGTCCACTCACTGAATGCTGGCCATGCGTAACAACTCCGTTCTCCCATCTCTAGCCCAGCCTTTGTCTTGACCTCCAGACCCATCTCTCCTGCTGGCTCCCGGGCGTCCCCACCAGACTGATGGGTGCCACACACTGAACGCACCTCCGACCCCCTCCCTCAGACTTGCCCCCAGGCCTAGTCTTTCCTTTTCCCACCTTCAGCCCAGTCAGGCCTAAGTCGAGGTATCACCCTGGCCACTCACTGTCTCCGTCTTCAAAATCAACCTTGATCTTTTTTGCCTACATCCACTGATACCACCAGTCCAAGGTACTGTCACCCCTCCCTGGGGTTCTTCAGGTTCCCCTGACGGATCTTTGTGTTTGCTTTTGCCGCCCTAGAAACCTATTTTCAACACAGCAGCAGTGTAAGACTTGTTTTTCATGGTCAGTCCTGACACTGGTCTTCCCAGTGCCCCCGATGGCTTCCTGTGCCACCCCGCATGAAAGCCACGTCCCATGGCAGAGCACTGGGCCCCACCTAATATGCTGCTTGTGGCCTCTCTGACTTGAGCGCCTGCATCCCACTCACTGACTCTGCCCCGGCCACACTGGCCTCTCACTCTCCTCAGACAGGCTCTTGCCCCTGGGCCTTTGCACTTGCTGACCTCTGCTTGGAACCAATGGTAGCGACATGCGGACATAGCGCACTCCCTCCCCCAGTCCTGCTCCGTGGGGCCTTCCCTGACCTCCCCCACCCCGTACTCCCAGACTTCCTCTCTCCTGCTTTGTCTCCAGAGCGCTGCTCACCTGCTAATGTTCTGTATAGTTTGCTTTTCCCTGTCTCTCCTCCACGGAGTACAAGTCTGTGTGAGCAGAGATTTTTGTCTGGCTATTTCTTGTGCCTGGAACAGTGCCTGGCACATAGCCAGGGCTCTGCTCATTGAAGCGATGGCTGGTCATCACTTCCATCATCCAGGCTGCTGTAACTGTGCGGTCATGGTCATCTTAGTCCTTAGACCTCACCTTTGGTGTTCCACTGCCACGGAGAGGCTCTGCTCCCAGGGCTCGGAGAGCTCTGTAACTGCTTTTACGTAGTGACGCCGCATGCTCTAGCTTGTGGTTGGTCTGATGTCCCTTTATTGGCTGATGAGTGAAGTACGAGTAGGCCTCTGATTTCTCGTGGCTGGGGTAAGGGGACATTAAATGCCAATTTTATAGCAAGCTATTTCCTGCAGTTCATTTGAATTCAGTGAAAGGGGCTCTGAGATGAACATTTTGTATATGCTGTTTGTGCTCCTTCCACCTCTGCTTCCTTAGGTGGGCGTACATTATGAGCTGACTGAAGAAGAGAAATTCTACCGGAATGCTCTAACACGGATGCCTGATGGCCCCGTTGCCTTAGAGGAGTCCTACTCTGCGGTCATGGGTATCGTGACTGAGGTCGAGCAGTACGTCAAGGTGAGAAGCTCCCAGTGTCGTTCAAATCTTGCTGTAGAGTCTTTTTTAATGTAGTGCGTATGCGGTCTAATAAAGGTGGGAGCTAAAATCTGTGCACTGCGTATACTGTGTGATACACTAGATAACGCTCACTTTAAACAGTCAGCAGCAGAGCAAATCTTACAGTCTTCTCTATTAACTCGCATTTCATTGAACAGTGAATTCTATTCTCTTTTAATATGAAAATTCTGAGAGCTTGAAGTGAATTTTTCTAGCAGTGTTGAAAGTGAGTCTTTTTAATGAAATATGAACATCTTATGCACGAGTGGTCCACACAGTGAGAGGCCGGCTGTGGGCTTGACCGTGCCCTTCGTCTGCAGGTCTGGCTTCAGTATCAGTGCTTGTGGGACATGCAGGCTGAGAACATCTACAACAGACTGGGGGAAGACCTCAACAAATGGCAGGCTCTCCTGGTTCAGATAAGGAAGGCCAGAGGCACTTTCGACAACGCAGAAACCAAGAAAGAGTTTGGACCAGTGGTTATAGACTATGGCAAGGTGAGCTCTGCTGTCTTGTCACAGGGGGTGGAGGTGGCTGGCTCTCAAGGCAGCGTCTGGTGTGGGGTGGGGATGCAGCGGAAGCTGATGGCCTGTTGTCGGGGCTCATTCACCTGCAGGTTCAATCTAAGGTGAACTTGAAGTACGACTCTTGGCATAAGGAGGTTCTCAGCAAATTTGGGCAGATGCTTGGATCAAACATGACGGAATTCCACTCCCAGATCTCCAAGGTGAGGAAGCAGGATTCTGGCAGCAGGACGAGTCTGCTGGTGACCTGGGCCCCGCGTTACCCTTCTGTGTTCTCTCCGAACAGTCACGCCAGGAGCTGGAGCAGCACTCAGTGGACACGGCCAGCACCTCCGACGCAGTGACCTTCATCACCTACGTGCAGTCTTTGAAACGGAAGATCAAACAGTTTGAAAAACAAGTTGAGGTGAGCTCCGGAAAGAGTTCAGAGTCTCAGCATCGGCCCGGGAGGTGCTTGGCATTAGGTCCGCACAGTGCGCAAGCCACCAGCTTGACCCTCCTGCTTAGCTGGTTTAAACGCGGATCCTGGCGTCCCAGGGTCTGCATTTTAAACGGCTCTGCAGGTGACTTCAAAGCACGTGGAGGTTTGAGAACCACTCTGTCTTGCCTTTTAAATCTCGGACGTTAGCTGTTGATCTTTGAGTCACACGCGCATTGGTTTTTCTGCCTCAGCAGCGCGCCTTCTGTCCTCTCGGGGCCACTCGGGCGCAGCCAGGCGTCGGGTGTACCAGCTGCCGCAGGCCTGGGCCATGCTGCTTCCTGGGCGCCGCACTCCCTGGGCAGGTTTCTGGACAAGAGCAAACATACTGATGTTCTGTATTCTAGAGCCGCAGGGTGTCTTCCTTTTACAAGGGAATCTGATGACGGTTTCTATTGTGAAAGAAAAAAAAAACCTGTGTTTTTCACCTCAAAGCTGTACCGCAATGGCCAACGCTTGCTGGAAAAGCAAAGGTTCCAGTTCCCGCCCTCCTGGCTCTACATCGACAACATTGAGGGCGAGTGGGGGGCCTTTAATGACATCATGCGGCGGAAGGACTCTGCCATCCAGCAGCAGGTGGCGAACCTGCAGATGAAGATTGTGCAGGAGGACCGGGCGGTGGAGAGCCGCACCACAGACCTGCTGGCGGACTGGGAGAAAACCAAGCCTGTCACGGTGAGCCCCGCCTGCCACGCCCCAGCCCTGAGGCGACCCCCACTGCGAATCCCTGTCCTTTCTCCCACGCCCAAGGCTTTGCTCTCACTTAGCGGTCCGGGGATGAGGACCTTTTTAATATATTTTTTAAAAATCTTATTTATTTATTTGATAGACAGAGCTCACAAGTAGGCAGAGAGGAAGGGAAGCAGGCTCCCTGCTGAGCAGAGAGCCCGATGCAGGGCTTGATCCCAGGACCCTGAGATCATGACCTGCGCCAAAGGCAGAGGCTTAACCCACTGAGCCACCCAGGCGCCCCAAGGACTTACCTTTTTGTAACTTAAACAGCACTTACCAACTTAGAGCTCTTTTTACGTAGAAGCCCTTATGACGATCATTTAAGTCAGCAGGTGGTTTTAAAAATTTAAGGTTTTCTGTTCTTAAGTTATTCTCTAACTTAGGCATACTCAAAAATTAGAATTTAATTTCTCGTAGGCACAGGCCGAGCCTTACGTTGGCACGTGCTGTGGGAGGCAGGTCCTGCCATCCTTGTTGTCATCATCGCTTCTGTACCAGGACCTGCCCCTTCAGTCCTTGTGGTTCATTCAGATATTTACTGAGCACCAAGTGTGTTCAGGCAGTGGGGACAGAGCAATGACCAGGAGGGACACAGCAGTGGGAGAGGCAGATGAAAATGAGCACGGAAGACATGTATCTGAGTCAGATGGGGATCGGTGCCATGGGGAAGGGCCCAGGCGGACGAGGGGTGTTGGTGGTATGCTGCCTTACAGGGAGGGTGGCGTCTGCGGGGAGACCTGCGGGAGGAAGGGGGGCTGGCAAGTCGTGCAGTGGCGGGGAGGGGTTCCTTAGAGGTGACAGTGTGTGTAAGGCTCAAGCAAGTACAGAACCGCGTACCTGGTTTCCTGGGGGAGTTCAGTCTGATTTGTTTGGACATGAAAGCAGGAGCATGAACGGGAGGAGAGGGGGCAGACGGGTAGGACACTCCGAGTGTTAACCTGGTGCTCTGGTTTGGGGTGTGGCAGTTCTGCAGCAGGCCTGGCGACAGATCTGGCCTCCCACCTACTCAGCAGAGCTCTGTCCTGCCTCAGCCCTGCCTGTGCTCTTGGACCCAGAGGTCCTACTTGGTGCTTAATTCTGGTTCGAGGGCTGCTGTTTTAAGAAACCCTTTGCTTTCACAAGTGCCAGGATTGTAGCTTTGCAGAACGCTGGCTCTAGCCGGGGAGTGAGTATTTCTCAGTAGGCAAGATTCTGATCACCAGAATTTGAATATTGTTTATTGCTGGTTTTTGCTAGTAATGTGTTACAGTTTAATTTTTTTATGTTTTATCTAGTCATTTTCAAGTTATTGAGGAGTCAGCAAATCATAGTTTAAGTTCTCAACTAGAGGCCATTTCACTGAGGACCACTTGATTTCTCGTCCTTCTCTCGGTAACTGATGCAGTGGCTGTGTGCCCCGGGGAGGGCATGGCTGGCAGCCTCCCCCACCCTCCTGAGAGTCCCGTGCCCTCAGATCGGGAGAGGCCTGCTCCCGGCCCCAGTCTGTTCTGACTCTTCTCTTCCTGCCTCCCCAGGCACTTAGTGAGATAGTGGCTAAATGGAGTGGTACTCCACCTTCTTGTTTCTTGTTTCTTTTAGTTTTTCTTTTTGTAAGACTTTTTTTTTTCTTATTTGACTGAGAGATCACAAGGAGGCAGAGAGGCAGGCAGAGGGGTGATGGGGAAGCAGGGTACCTGCTGAGCAGAAAGCCTGACTCGGGGCTCAATCCCAGGATCCTGAGACCATGAAGCAGTGGCTTAACCCACTGAGTCACTCAGGCGCCCCCTTTTTTCTTTTTTTTTTAAATACATGTTGATTCAAGTCCTCTCTGTACCCCTCACAGGGCTCGAACTCACGACTCGGAAATCAAGCGTCACATGCTCTTCCAACTGAGCCCGTGAGGCACATCAGTGCTCTACCTTTCTTATTCATGCTTTGTTTACGTCAAATAGGAGTAAAAGTTACATTTGTTAACGTAGACGGATCATAAGCATATAGATACATACACAGAGACATGTTTAAGGAACCACAAATTTCCAGACTCCCCGCAGGCTCTCCCCACCGTTTCAGAGCCCAAGCAGGCATCTGTCTTGAGACTTAGCTCTGCAATTCCGCACTTTGCTTGCAGGGCAATCTTCGCCCTGAGGAGGCGCTTCAGGCTCTTACCATATATGAAGGAAAGTTCGGCAGGCTGAAGGATGACCGGGAGAAGTGCGCCAAGGCCAAGGAGGCGCTGGAACTGACAGATACGGGACTTCTCAGCGGCAGTGAAGAGCGTGTCCAGGTAAGGACCACAGGCGGTAGGGGTGGGGCTCCTCATCCTCGCTCTGCCCTTGACCGGGGCCTTCTCAAGGGCCCTGCCAGACCTGCAGTGGTTCCTGCATCCAGAGGCTCACTGCTGTGCTGTCGCCGTCACAGGTGGCCTTAGAGGAACTACAGGATCTCAAAGGTGTTTGGTCAGAACTTTCCAAGGTCTGGGAGCAGATTGATCAGATGAAGGAGCAGCCGTGGGTCTCCGTCCAGCCTCGAAAGGTATACCTAGTCCCAGCCGCTGTGCTGTGCCCTCATGTGTGGGGAGTTGTAGGCTTCGCTTAGAAGCTTTGCCCACCTGTCGTGAGTTTACCAAGTGTCACAGGGCGGTCGTTTACGGATTTCATCTGGATCGATGGAAAATGTGCTTCAAAACCAGGCGGTTTTTTAAAATTACTTAATTTATTTGAGATGAAAGAATGAGATGGAGCAGGGGAGGGGCAGAGGGAGAGGGAGAAGGAGAGAAGCAGACTCCCTGCTCAGTGCAGAGCCTGACGCGGGGCTCGATCTCCTAACCCTGACACATTGACCTGAGCCAAAGTCAAGAGTTAGACGCTTAACCACCTACTGCACCCAGCACCCCTTAAAAGCATTTTATAAGATACTCGCCGTTTAAAGAACGTGCTGGCAAACTAAATACCACCTTTTCTCTCCACAGCTTCGACAAAATTTAGACGGCCTCCTGAACCAGCTGAAAAACTTCCCCGCACGATTACGGCAGTATGCATCCTATGAGTTTGTCCAGAGGCTTCTGAAGGGTTACCTGAAGGTAGTGAGTCAGGGCTGGGGTCCCGGGCGTCCACTAGGAGCACGGCCACACAGGTGATCCACTGACTCTCTCCACAGATAAACATGCTGGTGATTGAGCTGAAATCCGAGGCACTCAAAGATCGCCATTGGAAGCAGCTGATGAAAAGGCTTCATGTTAATTGGGTTGTTTCTGAGCTAACCCTTGGCCAGATCTGGGATGTTGACTTGCAGAAAAATGAAGCTATTGTCAAGGACGTGCTGCTTGTGGCACAAGGGGAGATGGCTTTGGAAGAATTTTTGAAGCAGGTAAATAATAGACCGGTAGCCTTTTTTTTTTTCTTTTTTAAAGATTTTATTTATTTATCTGACAGAAAGAGAGAGATCACAAGTAGGCAGAGAGGCAGGCAGAGAGAGAGAGAGGGAAGCAGGCTCCCTGCTGAGCAGAGAGCCTGATGCGGGACTCGATCCCAGGACCCTGAGATCATGACCTGAGCCGAAGGCAATGGCTTAACCCCCTGAGCCACCCAGGCGCCCCCCGGTAGCCATTTTTATGTCACGTTTCTAGCTGTGACGTAGGTTTGGGCTGTGTAAGAACAGCTGCCTCTGCGGTCTGTTTGTCCCCCTGACACCTGCTTGCTTGTGCGGCTGGTGAATGCCCGCATATCAATAACATCCCTTCTTTTGGCTTTAATTCAGATAAGAGAGGTATGGAACACTTATGAGCTAGACTTGGTTAACTATCAGAACAAGTGTCGCTTGATCCGAGGCTGGGATGACCTCTTCAACAAGGTCAAAGAGCACATCAACAGCGTCTCGGCCATGAAGCTGTCTCCATATTACAAGGTACCGTTGCTGGGGAAGCCTTCCCTCTCTTACTGAGCGTTCTCCTGCACTTTCTCTGTAATATCTTTTGACTGGTTTTTGTAGTGTAAGTCAAATAAGTTGACCTCGTTTGCATTTTTTTAGTAAGCTTTGGCATATCTGTGAAAGGTTTAGCAGCTGGGATCTGCTTTCCATCTATCCACTAGGTTTTTGAGGAAGATGCCCTGAGCTGGGAAGACAAGCTGAACCGGATCATGGCTCTCTTTGACGTGTGGATCGACGTGCAGAGACGGTGGGTCTATCTGGAAGGCATCTTCACGGGCAGTGCGGATATCAAGCACCTGCTGCCAGTGGAAACACAGCGGTTCCAGAGGTACGACCTCCCGCCAGGGAGCAAGAGAGCCGAGTCGTAGATGTGTCTGCTAACCGCTCTTCATGTAAAAGCTAATAACGGTTTCAATTTGATTTGTAGTATCAGCACGGAGTTTTTGGCTCTGATGAAAAAAGTGTCCAAGTCCCCCCTTGTTATGGATGTTCTGAACATCCAGGGGGTACAGAGGTCTCTGGAGAGATTGGCAGACCTGCTAGGAAAGATCCAGAAAGCATTGGGAGAATACCTGGAAAGGGAGCGATCGTCTTTTCCCAGGTAAGATGCTTGCTTTGACTTGCGCAGAAGTGAAGTTCAGTTTCAAGAGCCGTCTGCTCGCCCTTCTGGGGCTGTGTGTTGATTGTTTTCGCATCAGGAGTTGTGTTACCAACAATCCATTCAATGAATATTACTCTCTTTTTGTGCATGTATTCCTAATATAATAAATAATCCCTTATTTTTTCCCTTGCATTTGTTTATGAAGCTTCACTGAAACTGTTATCCACCCTTCCAGGCACCTCATAACTCTTAAAAATTCAGGTCTGGTTATTTTCCAAGTGGTATTTCTTCCTTTCTGCATAGTTTGCTTACTATAAATTGAATAGGCTTTTAACAAATAAGACCACGTAAAAGGTAAAATAAGTAAATAAAAAGTAAGTCCATGACGTAAGGCAAATGACATGAAATCTGTGGAGTTCCTTTTCAGTAACTTCTTAGATAAATGTGTGTCTCCTGGGGGGCTCAGTGGGTTCAGCCTCTGCCTTTGGCTCAGGTCGTGATCTCAAGAGTCCTGGGATCGAGTCCCACCTTGTGCTCTCTGCTCAGAAGGGAGCCTGCTTCCCCCTCTCCCTCTGCCTGCCTCTCTGCCTACTTGTGATCTCTCTCTTTCTGCCAGATAAATAAATAAATAATAAAATCTTTTTTTAAAAAAGTGGGGGCCCTTGGGTGGCTCAGTGGGCTAAGCCTCCACCTTCGGCCTAGGTCGTGATTTCAGTGTCCTGGGATCGAGCCCCGCATCAGGTTCTCTGCTCAGCAGGGAGCCTGCTACCCACCCACCCCCGCCTGCCTCTGCCTGCTTGTGACCTCTCTCAATCAATCTCTCTCAAATAAATAAATAAAATCTTTAAACAACAACAACAACAAATCCAGTTTCCCTTCCCATAGTTTGATGTTACATTTTTGAGGGTGCCTGGGTGGCTTAGTGAGTTAAAGCCTCTGCCTTCGGCTTGGGTCATGATCTTAAGAGTCCTGGGATCGAGCCCCACATCAGACTCTCTGCTCAGTGGGGGTCTGCTTCCCCCCCACCTCTGCCTGCCTCTCTGCCTACTTGTGATCTCTCTCTGTCAAATAAATAAAATCTTCAAATAAATAAATAAAATCTTTGAAAAACATTTTTTTAAGATTTTATTTATTTATTTGACAGAGATCACAAGTAGGCAGAGAGGCAGGCAGAGAGAGAGAGAGAGAGAGGAGGAAGTAGGCTCCGCACTGAGCAGAGAACCCAACGCAGGGCTCGATCCCAAGACCCTGAGATCATGACTTGAGCCAAAGGGAGAGACTTAACCCACTGAACCACCCAGGCGTCCCTTAAAGTTACATTTTGATCGACTACTTACCTATGTATATAACATTTTAGCAACTTGAATGCTATTTTAATTTTAGGTTCTATTTCGTGGGTGATGAAGATTTGCTTGAAATTATTGGAAACAGTAAGAATGTAGCTAAGTTACAGAAACATTTCAAGAAGATGTTTGCTGGAGTTTCGAGCATCATCCTGAACGAGGATAACTCTGTCGTCTTGGGCATTTCATCCCGTGAAGGAGAGGAGGTAGTTGAACGTGTGATTGTAACTAAGAATGCTTCTCTCCTGTCTTTGCACAATCTTCATTCTTAAATTGAATTTATTTCAGGTTATGTTTAAAACTCCTGTGTCGATTACCGAGCATCCCAAAATCAACGAGTGGCTCACGCTGGTAGAGAAGGAGATGAGAGTCACACTGGCTAAACTTCTTGCTGAGTCTGTTACAGAAGTTGAGATTTTTGGTAAAGCAACTTCAATTGACCCAAATACATACATCACTTGGATTGATAAGTACCAGGTAAATGCAGCAGAAGTGGGTCAGCGTAAAGGCGGGTGCACGGGCTGGTGTCCGAAATGGTCCTTTGGTTCTTGTGTCTTGTCTCATTCAGGCCCAGCTCGTGGTTCTGTCAGCCCAGATCGCCTGGTCTGAAAATGTGGAGACTGCGCTGAGCAGCATCGGGGGCAGTGGGGACGCGGCGCCCCTGCACTCCGTGCTGAGCAACGTGGAGGTCACTCTCAATGTGTTGGCCGACTCCGTCCTCATGGAGCAGCCGCCACTCCGGAGACGGAAGCTGGAGCACTTGGTGAGTCCCGTGTCTGACTCATTCCTCACCGGTCAGGCGCTTGTGCCTGCAAAGTCCTCTGATGGGTGTTAGGGAGAAAAGGAGGTGGCGAGTTTATGAGTCTGGGGTGGGTATTTGCTGTCTGGTCCTGTCGGCAGGTGACCATACTGGAGCGGGGAGTTTCGTGTACACATCCTGGTAAACAGGAGGTGATACGCTTAGATCAGGGCTTTCCGCTCTTGCTCTGCATCCTTTCCCAGAGCAGCGCCCAGGGGCTGGCGCCCATGCTGCTCCCAGCCCGCAGGGGCCAGACTGTGAGGTCGGAAATGGGTGTTCTGCCCGTTGCAGAGTTTGCACTTAAAATAGTTTTGTTGGTTTTTTGGTTTTGCTGCAGCTCTTGATTCTGTCCAATTCCAGTGTGTAAATAACAGCTCTGTTGGGTTTTGGTTTTTTTTTAAGATTTTCTTTATTTATTTGACAGAGATCACAAATAGGCAGAGAGGAAGGCAGAGTGGGGGTGGGAAGCAGGCTCCCCGTTGAGCAGAAGTCCCATGCGGGGCTCGATCCCAGGACCCTGGGACCATGACCTGAGCCGAAGGCAGAGGCTTAACCCACTGAGCCACCCAGGCACCCAGCTCTGTTTGTTTTAAGAATGAATTCACATTTTGGAATATTTACTAAAAGCCACTGTAACTGAGTCTTACATCTCAAGTTGAAGATGTTCAAGGATCACATCCCTAGGAAAGGAACTGGACTTCTCCAGACCCTGATGAATTCTCAGACAGACTCTCTGCTCAGATTACAGAGCTGGTTCACCAGAGGGATGTGACGCGGTCCTTGATCAAAAGCAGGATTGACAACGCCAAATCATTCGAATGGCTCAGCCAGATGCGCTTTTACTTCGACCCTAAGCAAACTGATGTGCTGCAGCAGCTGTCGATCCAGATGGCAAACGCCAAGTTTAACTACGGCTTTGAGTACCTCGGCGTCCAGGACAAGCTGGTGCAGACCCCACTCACCGACCGCTGCTATTTGACCATGACTCAAGCCTTAGAGGCCAGGCTGGGAGGGTCCCCATTCGGTAAGTTACTCCACAGACCTGGACGGACAGAGTATGAAGAGTAAGCAAGCATAGTTTGTAAAGAGTAAACCAGGGACTTTAAACCTAGTTCTTAATTCTGTAGGTGCATTCTAGAATTTTAGATTTGTTTGTAGTTATTAAATCTTTGGTTTTATAAATAAATTGTGTAAAGTCAAGATCCCTCCCCATGGACTCAAGTGCTTCATCCTGCTCTTCAAATGACAGGGCCGGCCGGGACCGGGAAGACAGAGTCGGTCAAAGCTCTTGGCCATCAGCTTGGACGCTTTGTTTTAGTCTTCAACTGCGATGAAACCTTTGATTTCCAGGTGAGAAACTTTCTGAATCCACCTAAAGTCTAGTGGTTGAGAGGCCAGCTGGGGAGTGCCACCCTGGGCCCCTCTCCAGGCTGCTGGCCTCACAGCTCGGCGTGCCTCATCCGCCCTGCTGGGGACTGGGGGTGCCGTGACTCTGAGTGGGGCTCCAGTGTAGGTGCTCGGGCACTGACTTGAGCTGCGTGTTCTTGAAGAAATCGTTAGTGCCTGTGTCTGGGAATACATTTTTTTTTTTCTTTTAAGATTTTATTTTTATTTATTTATTTTTTTTAAAGATTTTATTTATTTATTTGACAGACAGAGATCACAGGTAGGCAGAGAGAGAGAGAGAGAGAGAGAGAGGAGGAAGCAGGCTCCCCGCTAAGCAGAGAGTCCGATGTGGGGCTCGATCCCAGGACCCTGGGATCATGACCTGAGCTGAAGGCAGAGGCTTTAACCCACTGAGCCACCCAGGTGCCCCAAGATTTTATTTTTTTTTTGACAGAGGCACAGCGAGGGGGGGAACACATGCAGGGGGAGTGAGAGAGGGAGGAGCAGGCTTCCTGCTGAGCAGGGAGCCTGACGCGGGGCTCGATCCCAGGAGCCGGGATCATGAATCCCGAGCTGAAGGCAGATGCTTAATGACTGAGCCACCCAGGTGCCCTGAGAATAAGTTTTCTTAACCAGCTCAAGGTGATAGAATGAGAAGAAGAGCTTTCTCATTAGGATTTCACTGGCACCGGAGGAGGAGAGGCGCGGTGCACTGAAGTGTACGCGGACAGTCGCCACTGTCAGCAACGGGCCTGTTCCGCGCCGGCCCCTGGACCACGCACATCCCTTGTCGGCCTCGTGTCCCCTCCACAGCCAGCTGGGAGGGCGGCAGATGGAGGGCCCGGTCTAGCACCGGGACCACCGATCCAGCACCGAGACCCTCTCTCCGCTCCGGTTTCAGGCGATGGGACGGATCTTCGTGGGGCTGTGCCAGGTGGGCGCGTGGGGCTGCTTTGACGAGTTCAACCGCCTGGAGGAGCGGATGCTGTCGGCTGTGTCGCAGCAGGTGCAGTGCATTCAGGAGGCGCTGCGGGAGCACTCCCACCCCAACTGTGACAAGAGTGAGACTCCTTTTTCTTCACAAGTTACTTAGCAACTGTGGCGGGAAAGCCCATGCGGGCTGGGTTCCGTGGGGCCACCTTAACGTGGCATTGAACTTCGCCTCCAGGACTCAGTGCTGCAGGTGGGGTGGCAAGACCTGAGATGAGGCTGCATGGGCAGTCTACACTGCTCAGACCAGAGCAGCCCG
The DNA here is from genome assembly GCF_020171115.1 of Neogale vison. Lineage (NCBI taxonomy): Eukaryota > Metazoa > Chordata > Mammalia > Carnivora > Mustelidae > Neogale > Neogale vison. The sequence continues at coordinate 3,899,853 of NC_058103.1, read as the reverse complement.
CACCCTGGCTGCCCTGCCCTGGTGGACGAGAATCCCCGTGCTCCCTCCCACAGTACCTGCCCGCAGCACGTGTTGGGTCCGTGTGGCCCTCCCTCCCCTCCTCCCTGCGTGCCCCTGGAGCCAGCCTTCCTGGCCGCCTGCTGGCAGTGTTCTTCCAGGGGCCTCAGGGACATGCCCTCTGGCACTGTAGGAAGACCCGTGCTGAGAGGCTCTGGTCCCCTGCCTCGTTCCTACAAAGCCAGGCACACCGGTGGGGGCAGGGTGGGTGCTGGAGGGGTAATGGCAACAGCGGCCGCCGTGCGGTTAACTTGCGTTCTGCAATAGTAGGAACTTGTCTTACCAAAGGACTGGCGGAGCTCTCTGTGAAACAAAGGGGTGTTAGAGAAAGCAGTGCTCGGGGTTCAGGTGTGGGTTCAGGTGTGGGTGGTGGCAGTCGATCCCAGGAAAAGGCGGTCCTTGGCATCTGAGCCAGTCAGTTGTGTCACGTGGATGGATTTTTATTTCTGCAACTGCTGTTGGGTTGCGTTTCTATCCTTCCATTGACCTTGTGACACCCAGCAGTGCGCAGTGTGCGTTTTCCGCCCTTGGTGACTTTGTTCCACGTGCGGGTGGCTCTCACGTGGGTGGTGTATGCACAGCTATGTCTGCCCTGGTAGGGTGACATGCCTGGAGGAGCGCCAGAGAGCAGCTGCCCCGCAGCTCTGGGCTTTGAGCTTTAGAGGCTGGCTGATAGGGAGATGAGTGCTTTTACGGAGAATTTTAGCCTGGTTTTGAACATTTCAAATCTTAACACCATTCTCTGATTTTCAGCCTCTGCCCCCATTACTTGTGAGCTGCTCAACAAGCAAGTGAAGGTGAGCCCAGACATGGCCATCTTCATCACCATGAACCCCGGCTATGCAGGCAGGTCCAACCTTCCCGACAACCTCAAGAAGCTGTTCCGGAGCTTGGCCATGACCAAGCCCGACCGGCAGCTCATCGCCCAGGTCATGCTGTATTCACAGGGCTTCCGCACGGCTGAGGTCCTCGCCAACAAAATCGTCCCATTCTTCAAGTGAGTGCCCAGAGTTACCCTGACCATGTGCTAGCGTGTGTGAGATGTGCCGCTGCGGTTCTTCTCGGACCCCGGCACAGCTTTCCCAGTGTCCGTGTCTGGTTTCTTGACTCTGTGGCTGCTTAGAGTGTGCTCTTCTAAGGTAAGCGTTTTCTCTTTCAGACTGTGTGATGAGCAGCTCTCTTCCCAAAGCCATTATGACTTTGGTCTTCGAGCTTTGAAGAGTGTGCTGGTCAGTGCAGGAAATGTGAAGAGAGAGAGAATCCAGAAGATAAAGAGGGAGAAAGAAGAACGCGGGGAAGCAGTTGATGAAGGAGAAATTGCAGAAAATCTACCTGAACAGGAGGTTCGTACGTATGTTCTTCTAATCACTCACACCTTAAACACTAACTTTTTAAAAAAAGATTTATTTATTTGAGAGAGAGTGTGTGCGAGCAGGGGGAGGGGTGGAGGGAAGGGGTGGGCACAGAAGCAGACTCGCCCCTGAGTGCCGAGCCTGACTTGGGGCTCCATCCCAGGGTCCCAAGATCATGACCTGAGCGAAAACCAAGAGTCAGAGGCTTTAACTGACTGAGCCACCCAGGCGCCCCAGACACTAATATTTAAATTTGCCTTTAACATCTAAGCCGCAGCTTGAGAGTCCCCGTGGTGATCCCCCCGGCCTGGGAAAGATGGGTAGGAGACGCTGTATTTGCACAGTGAACTGAGTCGCTAACAGCCACATCTTTCTGATGTACCTTCTGGGGACACAGCAGTGGCTGTTCGAGCCGGGCTACCCCCGAGGCCCCAACACCCCTGCTCAGAGCTCGTCTGTCTTCTCGCCATTAGATTCTGATCCAGAGTGTCTGTGAGACCATGGTGCCCAAGCTGGTGGCAGAAGATATCCCGCTGCTCTTCAGCCTCCTGTCAGACGTGTTCCCCGGGGTGCAGTACCACCGGGGCGAGATGACCGCGCTGCGAGAGGAGCTGAAGAAGGTGTGCCAGGAGATGTACCTGACGTACGGAGACGGAGAAGAAGTCGGCGGGATGTGGGTTGAGAAGGTAACAGGGGTTGACCCTGCTGGCTGCGCCGTGCGGTCACGGCAGCTCCAGGCCCCAGGAAAGAGCCACGTTCGAGAGAACTGGACCGTGAGGGCCAGGGGGCAGCTGCTTTATCAACACGGGACCCAAGGCTTTCTTAAACACAGACCTAATGGTTTCCGTGAAAATTTCACGTACGTGGTGGAGTTCATTCTCTAGAAACGCTGACACTTAGGGAAATACTTACGGAAAGTATTTACTCCAGTGTAAGTTCTACCGCTAGACTCGCCAGCATCGTAGGGTTAACGATGCTAACCCGTCAGGGTGGATGGTCTGTGTGGGCTTCTTTTCTCTCCTTGCTCTGGGAGACTGAGCAGCGTCCGGTCACACGGCTGCATGCTGACCGGACCAGCGCCGGACGGGGTCGCGCAGCTGGCTCAGGCACGGAGCCTCCACCCTCTCTAAAGGGGATCTTTTGAGGCAGCTGGTTGGCGTCCCCTGTTCCTCTGGCTCCCAGCCAAATAGTGCCCCTAGTTTTAGTGAAAAGCCCTATTGAAATATTTTTTGCAGATGTGGCCTATGAACCGTTAACTTTAAAAGTTCTGGTGTAGTGCTTGCCTTTAGGGATTCAGAGCACGTGTCTCGTGTCTGCTGCCATGAGGGGGACTGGAGAACCTTCTGGTTCTTCTCTGGAGTGGTTATGATGTGGTCTCTTTGGCCCGGCAGGTCCTCCAACTCTATCAGATCACACAGATCAACCATGGCCTGATGATGGTGGGGCCTTCAGGAAGTGGGAAGAGCATGGCTTGGCGCGTGCTCCTCAAGGCTCTGGAGAGGCTTGAGGGTGTGGAGGGCGTGGCTCACATCATTGACCCCAAGGCCATCAGCAAAGACCACCTTTACGGAACCCTGGACCCCAACACCAGGGAGTGGACGGATGGGCTGTTCACACATGTCCTGAGAAAGTGAGTTCGCCTTGATTTCCCGCAAGTGGGACCTGGGTACTCCGTCCTTACATTAGCGGCAGGTGTTACTTTTCTAACCAAAACTGAACGGGCTAAATCGTCACTGCAGAAACCATGTAGGTGAGCATCTCTGATCTCCGAATCTCAAGTTGGTCAACAGCTGTTTCAAAACCTTTCCAAACCAGGATCATAGACAACGTGAGGGGTGAGCTGCAGAAGCGCCAGTGGATCGTCTTCGACGGCGACGTGGACCCCGAGTGGGTGGAGAACTTGAACTCGGTGCTGGACGACAACAAGCTCCTGACTCTGCCGAATGGCGAGCGCCTCAGCCTTCCGCCCAACGTAAGTGGCCTTCTTCGGGGTGTCAGGCCAGGCGGCCCGTGTGCTAGCAGAGTGCCGCTCTGGAGGTGAGGCTCCAGGGTCTGTAGCAGTGGCCAGCCAGGTGAGTAGTTTCAGGGTTGACGGAGTCTCCTGGTGCTAGATTTTCCCAGTCCTTTGGCTGGCGAGAAATAGTTCCATTGGACTAATACCTTTCTGCCGTCTGCTAAATGTTAAGCGTACTCCGTAATTCCCGATTCACACTCCTAACCAAACGTTAGGATTTCTGATGTTACCTTATATCTGGGAAGTGGCAAAGAGGAGTAATTTAGATATATGGAAGCTGTCAAAGCTGTCCCTCAGAAATGAGCTTTTGGTCCAGGCCCTGGACGCACCACCAGATAGATAAGGAAACGTTCGTGGGCCTGCAGAGGATTCGCATCCTACTGAAGGTCCAGGAGGAGAAAAGCAGACCAAACCCCTGTCGTCCTGGGACACGCAGTCTGATGTGATGACAGGAAACCAAGGGAAACAGTGTTAGGTGGTAAGGGGATAACAAGCCGGAAGAGAGTGGCGGGTGTTGGCGAGATCTGGAGAGTGCCCTGTCGGGAAGGGCGACCTGGAAGCATCCCCGGGAAGCGTCTCTCGAGATCGAGGCAGGTGGAAGAGCCAGTCTGTGGGCCTCTGGGTGTGCCGGTTCCAGCTGAAGGGGCCGATAGCAGGGGGCTTGGTCAGAGACGAGAGGAGCAAGGGGAGAGAGGGTGGGGTGAGACCGGGGAAGGGGACCACCGGATCAGGTTCGGCGGAGGTCGCGGTGAGGACTGGCACGTGCCCGCTGGGGGCGTCAGGAGCCTCGGGAGAGTCTGGGTCGGATCCCTCTGGCTGCTGGCTGCAGCGCAGCTTCAGGGAGCAGGGTGGGAGCAAGAGGACTGTCCTGGAGCTGGGCCATCGTCCAGGCACGGCCATGGGTGTGGGCTAGAGGAGTTGGCAGTGCAGGAGCTGCTGAGTTCTGCTGTAATTTAAAGTTCCTGCTGGTGGGACTGGCTGAGGGGCCAGAGGTGGGCGTGAGACAAAGGAGGAACCGTTTTGGAAGAGCAGCTGGTCCATGTGAACCTTTGGACCAGCAGTGGTGGCTGTCCTCACTTCAGAAACTGAGCCAGGGATGCCTGGTGCCGCTCAGGAAATGTGCACTTGGACTTCTGTCTTGATTGACATGTCAGGTCTTTCTGTTACGGCTTGTTATCCAGTAGATCCTAACCATTGCTCTCCTGTGGGGCAGGGTAGCCCCGAGGTTAAGGCTGGTGCACCTCTGCCGCTGACGCGGCACTCCAAGAGTGCGTCTCCAGGGCTCACCTGCTCTTCTCCCAGCACACACGTTTCTGACCCACATTCTTCTATTTTTTTCTTTAAAATTGATGTATTTAGGGGTGCCTGCGTAGCTCAGTCGTTATGCATCTGCCTTCATCTCAGGTCATGATCTCAGGGTCCTAGGTTCAAGTCCCTGCATTGGGCTCCCTGCTCAGCAGGGAGTCTGCTCCTCCCTGTCCCACTCCCCCTGCTGGTGTTCCCTCTCTAGTTGTATCTGTCAAATAAAATCTTAGGAAGGAAAAAAATTTATATATTTATTTTAGAGAGTGCACAAGTGCTCGTGTGTGCAAGCAGAGAGGAGGGGCAGGGACGGGGGGACAGAATCCTCAAGCAGACTCTGCTGAGTGTGGAGTCCAGCAGGGCACTGGATCCCACGACCCCGAGATCATGACCTGCGCAGAGGCCAAGAGTCGAACACTTGGCTGACCGAGCCCCCCAGGCGCCCGCCCTTCCCAGATTCTCGCGGAGAGCAGCTCGTGGTTGGCGTAGTGGTGGCAGACATAGACGTTTTCACTTTCAAACAAAGTGAACTAAGTGCAAAAAGATTCTAATTGTTCTTTCAGTGTGTGCGTAGGTAAAAGAATTTTAATGTCTGAGGTTCTGCCGGACCCACATCGTTAATAATGCTGTTTTCTCTCCAGGTGCGAATCATGTTTGAAGTGCAGGACCTGAAGTACGCCACGCTGGCCACGGTGTCGCGCTGCGGCATGGTCTGGTTCAGTGAGGACGTGCTTAGCACGGACATGATCTTCAACAACTTCCTGGCCCGGCTGCGTAGCATCCCCCTGGATGAAGGGGAGGACGAGGCCCAGCGCCGGCGCAAGGGCAAAGAGGACGAGGGGGAGGAGGCCGCCTCCCCAATGCTGCAGGTGCGAGGCCGTCAGCGCTCTGCCGGGCGCAGCCACAGGTCTGCCTCGGAGAGGGCGGGGACGTTCCGAGCGGCGCGCTGGCCCTTCTGCCCCCGGAGGGACTGGGAGCCAGGGAGCCGGGGAACCGTGGTACTCTTCGCGGGTGGTCTCTGCTCGTCTGTTGACCCAGGGCTCTTGAGGGAGGTTCGCGTAGTCAGTGCTGTCTCGTACCAGCTCCCAAGGAAGGAGTCTCCTCTGCCAAAGGGAAGACATGTTTCGGAAAATTTAAAGAATTCTTTCGATTGTCTGACTTTTTTTTGCAAATTGATGAAATACTGCATTTTCCCATTTCAGTGGTGAAAACCCGTGTTTCTAGGAAATGTGGTCGAGGACTACCGAGATAAAGGAGTAAGGGTTGGTCCTTGAAGGTTATCCAAAACAAATTGTTTGCAGGTCACATGACCCTCTCTTGGGCTTAAGTGAGAATATATATGAAAGTCTCTGGGCTTTCTGAAATATTAGTTCCATATCGTTTACTGCCTCTTGCAGATCCAGAGGGACGCAGCCACAATCATGCAGCCATATTTCACCTCCAATGGCCTGGTCACCAAGGCCCTCGAGCACGCCTTCAAGCTGGAGCACATCATGGACCTGACGCGCCTCCGCTGCCTGGGCTCGCTCTTCTCCATGCTGCACCAGGCCTGCCGGAATGTGGCCCAGTACAACGCCAACCACCCCGACTTCCCCATGCAGATCGAGCAGCTGGAGCGCTACATTCAGGTTGGGGGGCGCGTGCGTCGAGGGGGAGCAGGGCTTCACCAGGGCCGGGTATGCATGAGCTCTGTGCGCCTCCCTAAACTAGGTGCCCATTGGGAGGTGTTCTCTCTCCTGGGCACAGGGTCAGTCTTTCCTGGGGGCCAAGAAAGGTGCACGCTGTGTCCATGAGCCAAGGATGCTGGGAACCACTTTCTTCAAGGTTATTGTTACTGAAAGTGTCTTTATTGTTGTAACTGTATTTAATAATGGGTTTTATTTTCTCTTTCAATAGCGGTATCTGGTTTATGCCATACTCTGGTCCTTGTCTGGAGACAGTCGGCTAAAAATGAGAGCAGAGCTGGGTGAATACATCCGAAGAATCACAACGGTGCCGCTGCCTGCGGCACCCAACATACCAATCATCGATTACGAGGTACGGGCTCGGAGGGCGTGGCCGTCTTCCCCTTGATCTTGCCACGTTGGCTTCATTCCTCCCAGAGCCACCTCACCCTGGGCTTGGCTTACTCTTTCCATTTCATAAAAAGGTTCCGACCTTTGTTTTATGCGGTACAAAAGGAAAGCAGATGAATATGCAAGTTGCGTTTTGTGTGAAAACAAGCGAGTCTGTAAGTGAGGTAGTGTGTGGGTCCCAGAGTGACCTGCGCCCATTCTCTGGGTGTAGGTGTCCATCAGCGGAGAGTGGTCGCCATGGCAGGCCAAGGTGCCTCAGATTGAAGTGGAAACGCACAAGGTGGCGGCCCCCGACGTCGTCGTGCCAACTCTGGACACTGTCCGCCACGAAGCCCTCTTGTACACCTGGCTGGCTGAGCACAAGCCACTGGTCCTTTGTGGCCCACCGGGCTCTGGCAAAACCATGACGCTCTTTAGCGCCCTCCGGGCCTTGCCTGACATGGAGGTAAAGAGGCCGGGACGTGGGCAGCAAGCCTTCTGGTGCTCAAATGCGGGATGGGGCTTACGGGCCTTCATTTGGTTCTTCCTGTCCAAAGGTTGTGGGTCTTAACTTCTCGAGTGCGACCACCCCCGAGCTGCTGCTGAAGACATTCGACCACTACTGCGAGTACAGACGCACACCGAACGGGGTCGTCCTGGCTCCTGTTCAGCTTGGGAAGTGGCTGGTTCTATTCTGTGATGAGATCAACTTGCCAGACATGGATAAATACGGGACCCAGAGGGTCATATCCTTCATCAGACAGGTGTGTGCACATCCCCAAGGCCCCGCTGCCCTTGCTCGTGTTTGCTTCTGCCAAGCTAACACTCCCGCTCGCCCTCAGATGGTGGAGCACGGAGGCTTTTACCGAACCTCAGACCAAACGTGGGTGAAGCTGGAGAGAATCCAGTTTGTCGGGGCTTGTAATCCACCCACCGATCCTGGAAGAAAGCCCCTGTCTCACAGGTAACACCGCTCTGTAGTCCACACTCGCCTCACAATGTACCTATTCCACGATTGCTTTAGATGTAGCACAGTGAAAATCTGGTTTTAATTATTAAAAGGAAACAAAATACTGCATATCATAGGTTGGTCCCTGGGCTCCTTTGCTGTGCTGCGATCCCAGGAAAACACACTTGAAAACAAAAGCTCCGACTCTCTGGGGGTAATGGGCTAACTGCCGCAGACCTGTGGGGCCAAGATGGGGCAGAAGCCAGAATCACTTTCCCACCTTTGCTTGGCTCTTTTTCAAGTTTTTTGTATCTGCGTGTCAGCCCTGGGCGTGAGTGTGTCGCTCACTGTGACATGAAGCCTGTGTGGCTTGATTAGGAAGGCACTTGGGGCTGGGCGACTCAGGCGCACTGCTCCGTCACTGGAGTGGCTGAGCCGGCTGTCCTCACACAGATTCTTGCGGCATGTGCCAGTTGTGTATGTGGATTACCCGGGACCCGCCTCCCTGACACAGATCTACGGCACCTTCAACCGGGCCATGCTTAGGCTCATCCCGTCCCTGCGCACGTACGCCGAGCCGCTCACGGCCGCCATGGTGGAGTTCTATACCATGTCTCAGGTACTCAGGGCTCCTCTACTCCTCTGGGGGCTAAAGAACGCTGTTACAAGTTTGGGCTTTAGTGAGGGGTGCCTGGGTGGCATCTGCCTTTGGCTCGGGTCACGATCCCAGGCTCCTGGGATCGAGCCCCCACATCAGGCTCTCTGCTCCCACTCCCCTGTTTGTGTTCCCTCTCTCACTGTGTGTCTCTGTGTCAAATAAATAAATAAAATCTTTAAAAAAAAAAAAAAAAAGGTGGGCTTTAGTGAAAAAAAGATGTGGTTCTTGTGACTTGCCTGTTTCGGGGAAGACTTCGAAGAGCACTCGAGTGCTGCCCGTGGGGACAGTGTTGCGCTCCTAGTGCTTTATGAGCGCTTCCTGTTCCATGTTGCAAATGTTTCCTGGTATTTAGTTTGCTTTTAATTTTGTAGAACTGCAACTTTCTCTGCAGAAATTTTAATGTAATTTTTTGTCTTTATTTCTGCTTTTCAAATCATGCTTTTCCTGAACTTAAGGATTACATTTTTATTTATTTTTTTTAGATTTTATTTATTTGACAGAGAGAGATCATAAGTAAGCAGAGAGGCAGGTAGAGAGAGAGGAGAAGCAGGCTCCCTGCAGAGCAGAGAGCCTGACGTGGGACTCGATCCCAGGACCCTGAGATCAGGACCTGAGCCAAAGGCAGAGGCTTAACCCACTGAGCCACCCAGGTGCCCCAAGGAATTACCTTTTTTAAAGTATTTTTGGAAGAATTTTTTGTAGTTTCTTTCAAAATATAATTAATTTCAATATCAAAGTGAGCAGCTTGCATCGAACTTTGTTCTGGATAGTTGTCCAGTTGTTCCAACATTACTAATTCATCCTACAATATTCCAGGGCTTAGGAGGTTCGTTTTCAATATAAAAATGTCATACAGCATTTGCTCTTTAATTCATTTTTCATGTCTTAAGATATTTACACGCACCTCCACTTTTCTGAACCGCAGGAGAGATTCACTCAGGACACACAGCCCCACTACATCTACTCCCCCCGTGAGATGACGAGGTGGGTGCGAGGGATCTTCGAGGCCCTGAGACCTCTGGAGACTCTGCCCGTGGAAGGCCTCATCCGGATTTGGGCACATGAAGCCCTGCGTCTCTTCCAAGACAGGTAAAGCCGAGGATGCGGTTAGCTCCATGCTTCCCTGCTCCCTCTCTTACCCACCCTCCAAGGTAGGGTCTCTGCAAGGCTGGGCTGGCCAGATTTGAGCCAGGCTCTGCTGATGGTGGAAGGGAGCAGACAAGGTCGGCCTTGTGTCTCGGCACTGAGCACAGCCACTCCCGGCGTTGATGTGTCTCAGGGAGCAGGGACTGCCCTGGGCTGCTTACCGAGGGGCATGGGGCGAGGCACTTCCATTAACCTCTGCAACCATCAAGTGGGCACCGCCTAATCTGGTCAAAGCCAGAGGTCTCAAGAATTCGAATGCCTTCCAGGGGCACCTGGCTGGCGTGTGACTTTTGACCTTGGGGTCATGAGTGCGAGTCCCACATTGGATATAGAGATCACTTAAACACAAAACCAGAAACCCACGATTGAATGCCTTCTAACAACTACCTGGCATAGGGTTTCCAGGACCACCAACTCCTCACCCTCCATCCTTTTATCGGAGGGTTTGCGGCTCTGACCCTGGGACTTCAGTTTTCTCTTCCTGTCAGCTGCTTGTCTCACGAGTTGCTTTGCAGCTTCTGAGGTTTTCTAGGGATGTCCCCAGTACTTAGTGGATCACGGAAACTTGTGGTTTGAGTCGCAGGAAGTGCCAGAGTGAAAAGTTGAGTTTTTACCTCTTGAGGAATCTCGTCAATTATTTTTCTTTAGCCAGAACCAAATTTTTACATTCTTTATACTTGAGTAAGATCTTTATTTGACAATAAATTCTTAATTTTCCCAGTCCTGTCTTGTCATTTTTTTTCTTTTTTTTCTTGTATTTTTAATTTTTTATTTTATATATGTTAGTCTACATGGACTTGTAGGCTCAGTTTAGACTGGTGAGGAAAAGTTAAACTTGTGTTGCTTTGACTCCAAATTTCGAAGCAGTAAATCTTAATTGGTTTACTATTTAATATGGTGCCACGGTTTCCTGCCCAAATTATTTGGGGAAATGTTCTGCCTGTGAACTGGGTTACTCAGAACAGTGTAGGAGGGCAGGCCTCTGATGGCAGGCCAGGTCCCCTTACTCCCAGGCTGAGTGTGAGACTCCCAGGCTGAGCCCGTCCCTCTGACCACTCACCGTCCCAGGTGTACATGGTTGGTAGCAATTAGTGGTTCTTCCCCGGGAGAACCCAAGGGAAATGGCTCCCTCCTGACTGAGAAGTACCTGTCCATTTGGCAACTGCACCGCTAGACCGATGAGTTCTGCCTCCAGCCAGCTTTTCTCATCTGTGCTTGCAAGCAGTCCCAGAATATTGCTTTATTATAGATTTCCGGCTTTCACATCAGGCTCCTTGGAGTCCTTGAGTTCCACACAGCTGCCCTGACCAAGAGCCCAGTGTCCCCGATGGGTGGAGTAAGGGGGAGCAAGGAACATACTAGCTTTTTTTTTAATAAGATTTTATTTATTTATTTGACAGAGGTCATAAGTAGGCAGAGGCAGGAAGAGAAAGAGGAGGAGGAAGCAGGCTCCCTGCTGAGCAGAGAGCCCGATGAGGGGCTTGATCCCAGGACCCTGAGATCATGACCTGAGCCGAAGGCAATGGCTTAACCCACTGAGCCACCCAGGTGCCCTAAGCTTTTTTTTTTTTTAATTAAAAAACAAAACTCTCTAACACTCTCTTTTTTAATAATGAAAAAATTTGAGCTATAGTACAGTTTTACCAGATTTCCCAAAATACCAGAGACAAAATTTTGTTTTCATTAAAATGTAGCACTGGCAGTGGTGCTTGTAAATTCCGATTGGCTGCAGTAACCACAGGCCCTGCCTCCACTAGACCCGCCCCTCGTGGCCCACTCAGCAATCACAGAATCAGCTTCTCAGAAAGGGTCTGCCCTCATCCCCCTCCACAAGGACAGGTCTGGTCTCCCCTGCTTGCTCTTGGTTCTCTTCATAAGCCCTGTGTCTCCAGCAGTGTGCGGGTCAGTCCCCTGTTCCTGTTCTCTTATTGCCCCCATGATATTGGGAACTTTATATTAGGCAAGCTTAGAAGTTAGAGTCATATTGTCATTTTATCTTATTTTTTTAAGGTTTTACTTCTTTGAGAGAGAGAGAGAGGGAAACAGAGAGCACGAGCGGGGGCAGAGGCAGAGGGAAATGCAGACTCCCTGCTGAGCACGGAGCCTGAAGTGGGGCTCGATCCCAGGACTCTGGGATCATGACCTGAGCCAAAGGCGGACAGACGCTTGACCGACCAGCCACCCAGGCGCCCCACCTGTTGCTGTTTTAAAAATCAGTGTGATTAGACATTATTAAAGGAGGTTTTTTTACTTTATTTTTGCTTTTGTTTTTTAAATAATCTCTATACCTGAGGCACCTGGGTGGCTCAGTGGGTTAAGCCTCTGCCTTCTCTGCTCTGCAGGAAGCCTGCTTCCCCCCTCCTCTCTGCCTGCCTCTCTGCCTACTTGTGATCTCTGTCTGTCAAATAAATAAATAAAATCTAAATAAATAAATAATCTCTACACCCAACATGGGCCTTACACTCATGACTCCAAGATCAAGAGCGTCACGCTCTGCCGACTAAGCCGGCCTTGTGCCCCAAGGGAATATTTTTAGATGTAGTGATTCCATACCTTTGAGGGGTTTTACATTGTCATTACATTACAATGTCAGAATTTTGGATAGTTTAAGCTGTCTGGAATTCAGATTCTTAGGTTTTTCCATTTGTAGAAAATGAAAATTTCTGTAAAGGCTAATTCTGGCTCTTGCAGTCGCTCTCAGCACCGACAAAACCTGGTGCTTTCTCAGCAAGGCCTCTGTTTGGACTGAAAGGCATCCCCTCTGCTTCCCACAGGCTCGTGGAAGACGAGGAGAGGCGCTGGACAGATGAGAACATTGACATGGTTGCTCTGAAGCACTTCCCCAACATAGACAAAGAGAAGGCGATGAGCCGGCCCATCCTGTACAGCAACTGGTTGTCAAAGGTGACAAATACGTCATTTCAGAAATACTTCTTCTGTCATCTTAGTCAGAGTCTTTTTCTAACCAAAAATACCTTTTTCCTGAAGCACCTGTAAGTGAGCACTGGGTGTAGGCTCGGTGCACTGCGTATTTGCTGGTACCGTGGGGCTGACGATCCAGGAGTGTGGCTGGGGCCAGCTGGCCTGCTGGGTGTGTCCTGTTCCCATGAGGTGGCCACTATGAGAGCCACACCACTCCAGCCAGCAGGGGTCACGATTTCCACGTGTTTGCAGCGAAAGGGGGCTTTCCCTTTGCTTTCTCTTTCCTCACACTATAAAAATGAGCTAATTGTGAATAAGTTGAGTGAAAATATTTTATATACTTTGTACTAAACAAAGTTGACGTTCCCAGAATAGCTATGAGCTGTCCTTTTTCCAGAAGAGTAGGATGTTCTAGTAAGTTGTAGTTTCAGTACGCATTTCATTCAGTAGGAAGGGCAGGCAGACGCTGGGATGAGCCAGGGCTTCCTGTAGGGAGCTCCCAGTCCAACATGGTAGAAATAGCTCTGTCTAGGGAGAGCTCTCAGGAAAGCGGACCCTGGCACTGGGTCTTAAAGAGGGCCACACAGAAGCAAGAGATAGCAAGATAGGTTTGTTTGGTGTTGCTAGAATTTTCTGCTTATTTCTGGACTCTAGATCCTAACCCTGCTCATTTATAGGCACCGTCTTCTCCCGGTGGTTCATCCGTCGCCGTTTCTATGGTGTCTTTTAAAGAGCAAATGTTGTTAAAGCTCCGTCATTTAACACATAACCCGTCTATAATTGTGTGTGTGTGTGTGTCTGTGTGGCTCCAGGTCTGTTTTGTTTTTCCTGAGGGGTGTCTGTTGTCCCGACACCTGACCTAGCGCTGTTGGTTGGATAATCCCTCACTTGGCAGCATCTCTCCGCTGCGGGCTCCCCGAGTGCAGGGGTCTATTTCGGAGGCTCAGGCCTGCTCTACCGCTCAATTGTTGCTTCCTGCACTCAGGAAGGTGGTGAAGTCCGGTGGCAGAGGCCTTCACACTTGTTTCATCTTTAGGGACCTCTTGACCATTCTTCTTCCAAATGAAATTTAGAACTGACTTGTCACTTTGTGCTAAAACCACCAGTGCTGCCCACCCTTGGAATTGAGGCCAGGACTACATTGACTTTCTCTTGTCAGTTTGGATGGAACTGACGTTCTTAACCGTAGTGTGCTTTTCCCTGCGTGGTCGTGGTCTCTGTCTTCATTTATTTAGATCCTTCTGTGAGGTCTTTTTTAGTGAAGATCCATTTTCTCTACAAAAATTCTCCATTAGATCCAGTCCTAGATAACTTACACTTTTGTTGTTATGCTGTAAATGATACCTTTTTGCCATTTTTTAAAAGATTTTATTTATTTATTTATTTGTTTATTTAATTTTATTTATTTATTTGACAGAGATCACAGTAGACAGAGAGGCAGGCAGAGAGAGAGAGAGAGAGAAGGATGCAGGCTCCCTGCTGAGCAGAGAGCCCGATGCAGGACTCGATCCCAGGACCCTGAGATCAAGACCTGAGCCAAAGGCAGCGGCTTAATCCACTGAGCCACCCAGGCGCCCCTAAAGATTTTATTTTTAAACAATGTGTACACCCAGTGTGGGGCTTGAACCCAAAACCCTAAGGTCAAGAGTCTCATGCTGGGGGTGCCTAGGTGGCTCAGTGGGTTAAGCCTCTGCCTTCGGCTCAGGTCATGATCCCAGGGTCCTGGGATGGAGCCCTGCACCAGGCTCTCTGCTCAGCAGGAAGCCTGCTTCCCTCTCTCTCTCCGCCTGCCTCTCTGCCTACTTGTGATCTCTGTCAAATAAACAAAATCTTTAAAAAAAAAAAAAAAAGAGTCTCATGCTGTACCAAATGAGCCAGCCAGGCGCCCCAAGTATATGAAAATACAATTGGCTAATAACGAAGATGATTTCTTAGTAATTTGGGTCTTACCTGTTTTCTTACAGGATTATATCCCAGTTGACCAGGAAGAATTGAGAGACTACGTCAAAGCTCGGCTGAAAGTCTTCTATGAAGAAGAACTTGATGTCCCTCTGGTCCTGTTTAATGAAGTGTTAGACCACGTGCTCAGGATCGACCGGTGGGCTTTCTGTTGTGACAGGTCACCCCTGGCCTTAGCTGCTCTTAACGTAGTGTTGGGAGATCCTGCCAGGCCTCCCGACTGACCTTCCCCCACCTCGCCTCCACCCTCCTCTTGTCCCCCCTTCCCCTGCCCTTCTCAGTCTAGCTTCTCTGTCACATACGTGCCTGCTGCTTGGCACTTACTGGGCTCCTGCCAGTAGTCTGTGCCAACCGAGACTGAAAGCTCCGCTAGAATCGGGTCTGTCCGCCTCCTGCCATCTGAGTATCTGAGGACAAGACCATGTCCTGTGGGTCTTTGCGCCCCCCAATCCTGGCAGATAGCGATTGCTTAACAACTGTTCAACATACAGATTTAAGTGGAAACACATTAAAACTGTTGTATATTAATTCCTGAGAAAGTTTAGGTCCTAAGTGTTAAAAGGGGACCAGATCATAAAAGCCTCGAATTTTATCTTTTTCTGATAATGTTTCAGAATATTCCGCCAGCCTCAGGGCCACTTGCTTCTAATTGGTGTCAGCGGAGCGGGAAAAACCACCCTGTCCCGTTTTGTGGCCTGGATGAATGGTTTGAGCGTGTACCAGATTAAGGTAGGTGTGCTCGGCACTTGTGCGCCCCAACCACGGATTCCTGCTGCGCGCACAAGGCTCCTCGAATGAGAACCGACCTGACCCGCGACTGCTTCCGCAGGTGCACAGGAAGTACACGGGGGAAGACTTCGATGAGGATCTTCGGACCGTGTTGAGGCGTTCTGGCTGTAAGAATGAAAAGATCGCGTTCATCATGGATGAGTCCAACGTGTTAGATTCCGGGTTCTTGGAGCGCATGAACACGCTGCTGGCCAACGGGGAGGTGAGCGCCCCGTGTGTGGTGCTGCCTCCGCGCCGTTCCGGGACACCGGGACCAGTCGGTAGTTGTGCTCCTTGTTTGCCAGGTTCCCGGCCTCTTCGAAGGGGACGAGTATGCCACCCTGATGACCCAGTGCAAAGAGGGGGCCCAGAAGGAGGGCTTGATGCTGGACTCGCACGAGGAGCTGTACAAGTGGTTCACCAGCCAGGTCATCCGCAACCTCCACGTCGTCTTCACCATGAACCCATCCTCAGAGGGGCTCAAGGACCGCGCGGCCACCTCCCCGGCGCTTTTCAACAGGTAACGCCGCTGTCCGCCCCACTCTGGGTCACGGGCAGCCCCGCGCCGGGGAGCTGTGGGAGACGTGGCCGTCTCTTTCAGGTGCGTGTTGAACTGGTTTGGGGACTGGTCCACGGAAGCCCTGTATCAAGTGGGCAAGGAATTCACAAGCAAAATGGACCTGGAGAAGCCGAATTACATCGTGCCCGATTACATGCCAGTCGTGTACGACAAACTGCCACAACCGCCGTCACACCGCGAAGCTATCGTGAACAGCTGTGTGTTTGTTCACCAGACTCTGCACCAGGTGAGCTCCGTGTCCGGACAGAGGGTAGCGCGGAGGCTCCCCAGTGGTAGACACAGCACCACGGCCTCTTGGTGCCTCTCTCAGGAGCACTTCCTCCTCCTTGTTACCAGGCTGCACCCCCGGGGGTCACTGACCTTCGCTGCCCTCTGGCCGTGGCCTCTGTGAAGCGTTCTTCTCTGCTTTGCTTGTCTCACTGCCGGGGTGTGTGTGTGTGTGTCCGTGTCCTAGCTGTCCATTCCCAACCAGGGCTCAGCATGCTTTCCCTGTAAAAGGCCAGATAGTGAATGTCTTGGGCTTTGTGGACTAGGAGGGTTTTTGAGCTACTCGGCCCTGTCCCGGTACGCAGCCTCCACAGCCCACGTGTGAGCAGATGGGTAGGGCTGTGCCCTCTAGCGCTGTGTTGGCAGAAACAGGCAGTGGCGGGATTTGGCCCACTGGCTGGGGTTTGCTCGCTTCTTATCATGGAAGGGTCCCGTTCGCTCCCCCCGTAAGGCTTTGTAAAACCCACTCTAAGCCTGCGGGAGCCCTGAGGACCACTGCTCTGCCGCACCTACAGGCCGCCTCCACTGCCTCTGGGATGTGGCCTGGCCCTGGCTTCCCTCGCTGGTCTCCTGTTCTGTTGCCCTGCACTAGCCTGAGGGGCCAGAGCAGCTGGTCACACAGAGCTGTGCCCTCTTGCCCTCCTCCTGCTGCCATCTCGTACTTTGGTGCCCGTGGACGATCGGCAGGAATCAGGGGGCAGAGCGTGCAGTGCTCCATATGAACAGGAGTACACGTCTGGGTCACCAAGGTCACCTCTGGGTTGTAGAGACGTTTGAGGAGAGAACTTAGGGGTCTGAGGGCTCCCTGGGATTTCCCAGGAGGCTGAGCTGAGACCCCAGCTCAAGCGTGACTCCTGAGGGCCGAGGCCGTGCCGCCACATCACCTGGCAGAGCAGTTAGCTTTCTGAGGTGTAATCACAGAGGATGTCCTGAAGAGCGATAAGATCGAACTGTTTTCTAAAAGGCTAACGCTCGGCTGGCAAAGCGCGGGGGCAGAACGATGGCCATCACGCCTCGCCACTACCTGGACTTCATCAACCACTACGCCAACCTGTTCCACGAGAAGCGGAGCGAGCTGGAGGAGCAGCAGATGCACTTGAACGTCGGGCTCAGGAAAATCAAAGAGACGGTTGACCAGGTACATCCTAGGGGTTCGCCTCCCTTACTGGCAGGGGGCTAGCATAGGCCCCTTTCCCGGTCATTTCCGCATCCTTCCGTTTTCCTCACGTGGTGTCTGTCCCTCAGGTGGAGGAGCTGCGGCGCGACTTGAGGATAAAGAGCCAAGAGCTGGAGGTCAAGAACGCGGCCGCCAACGACAAGCTGAAGAAGATGGTGAAGGACCAGCAGGAAGCAGAGAAGAAGAAGGTGAGTGTTTGCCTCAGGAGCCCCAACCGGCCGGGTCCGCGCCGGCCGTTTCCAGGAGCATAGCAAGTCTGGTCTGAGTGGGCTTCGGGGTCTGACGGCTTGGGGTTGCGGGTGTCTGGGCGGGGCAAGGAGTGTTCAGGAATCACTCAGCAAAGTAGCCAGGACCCATCGCCGAGCCTTCCTTGCTGTCCAGGTGATGAGCCAGGAAATCCAGGAGCAGCTGCACAAGCAGCAGGAAGTGATTGCCGACAAACAGATGAGTGTCAAGGAGGACCTGGACAAGGTGGAGCCTGCGGTCATCGAGGCCCAGAATGGTACGTCCGCACCACCGGGTCTGGCTCCGTCCGCGCTGCTGTGCAGTGTGGGGACTGAGCCTGGTCCTTAGCTCACGGCTTCCCGAAATGCTGGAGACTGCCTACATCTCAGGAAGTAACGGTTTTTTGTTTGGGTGGTTGGTTGGTTGTGTTTTTTTTAAGATTTTATTTATTTGACAGACAGAGATCACAAGTAGGTAGAGAGAGGAAGGGAAGCAGGCTCCCTGCTGAGCAGAGAACCTGATGCGGGATTTGATCCCAGGACCCTGAGATCATGACCTGAACGGAAGGCAGAGGCTTAAACCACTGAGCCACCCAGGAGCCCCAGAAAGTGAAGCTCTTGTAACACTGCTTCCACCAGAGTGGAGCCCTTCTCATGAGAGATGGTTGACAAAACAAGGTTTATGTGAATACGTGGGTTTTTTTTTTCAAAATCTGGTGATAATTACATGAATGTGCTTTTACGAATCCCTGACTTGAACATCAGCAGAAATGCCGTGAAGCGCGCAGTGTCGCCGCCTCGTGGTTTTCCGAGCCCGCTCCGGCTGGGCCAGTGACAGCCGACCTAGGTGCCCTAGCGGCCGCTCTCTGTCCCCGCCTCCAGCGGGGCCCACCTGCGGACGCTGTGCCCACCCCTGCGGCCTCCCCTGCCCCATGGTCCCTTCTGGCCCCATGGTGTTTGCTCCAAAGGCAAGGGCTTTCTCTTCTCCCTCAGGAGGAATTCACAGCGTCCAAACCTTGGATTTTCCTTGAGAGTTGGATTAAATGAGAACTTAATGTGGTTCTCATTGCCAGGTAACCACTGAGAAAGTGTTTTCATCAAAGTTCAGGCTGGACGACTGTTTTAGCTTGTGGAAGGCTCCGACCGTCCTTTTAGAACTGTATTCACCCAGCCAGGCCAGTGGTTTGTGAATTCTAGCAGATTGAAAACATCTTTGCTTAAGTTGTGGAAGACACACACGTGATGAAAATGTCTTTCTGGAGCTGGAGCTAGTGGGGCTGGGAGACCTCGCTGAAGGCAGCGGCCGGCTCTTTACGGACCGTTCGCTGTGGGTTTGCTAGTACAGTGAGAACCTCCTATTTCAAAGGTCGGTCCCTCCTACCATTTTAGTTTAAGTTTAAAGACGCAAAGTCGTGCTTGCTCAGACCTTCTGGGCGGGGCCCCTCCTCGCTGGGAGCCAGGGCTCTGCTGCACGGCCGCCCCTCACCGCCCTCCCTCTGTCGCCCTCCCGCCCCGCCTCTCCTGCTGCCGCCGTGCTCAGCCGTGAAGTCGATCAAGAAGCAGCACCTGGTGGAGGTGCGGTCCATGGCCAACCCCCCCGCGGCCGTGAAGCTGGCACTCGAGTCCATCTGCCTGCTGCTGGGGGAGAGCACCACGGACTGGAAGCAGATCCGCTCCATCATCATGAGGGAGAACTTCATCCCCACCATCGTCAACTTCTCTGCAGAGGAGATCAGGTGAGCACTGCCTCGGAGCGGAAGACAGTGCCCCGACGCTGGGAGGTTTCCCTACTGTGACGTCCTGTCGCCATGGTGGGGGTATATTCCAGAGGGCAGCGTCCGTTATGTTAGCACGCATGCCTCCCAGGCCGGTTCCTTCAGAGTGGTTGTCCAGTTTCTCCCTCCCGTTCCTGGCACTAGCTCTCCGGTTCCTTGACCTGTGAGCCGAACGCCCGTCAGCACAAGTAGTTGTGAGGGCCTTGCCCCAGAGCCCAAGGCAGACACTGTCTCCCTTAGTGGGGGCGGGGCAGGGCTCAGAGGCCTTCCCCGCGGCAGGGCCACTGTCACGCAGAACACGGGGGCAGCCGATGGGAGCCGGCCTTTACATTGCGGTTTCCTAGAAACTGTACATTCAGCCGACACTGCTTGGAACTCCGTGTCCTCTCTTGCAGCGACGCCATCAGGGAGAAGATGAAGAAAAACTACATGTCCAACCCCAGCTACAACTACGAGATCGTGAACCGGGCGTCCCTGGCCTGCGGGCCTATGGTGAAGTGGGCGATCGCGCAGGTAGGCGGCGCGGCCCGGAGCTCCGGTGGGAAGAGCCGCCCCCCGCCCCCGGCCGGTGGCTCCTGAGAAAGAACCACCGTGCGTCTGTCTCCTCAGCTTAACTATGCCGACATGCTGAAGCGGGTGGAGCCCCTGCGCAACGAGCTGCAGAAGCTGGAGGACGACGCCAAGGACAACCAGCAGAAGGCCAACGAGGTGGAGCAGATGATCCGGGACCTGGAGGCCAGCATCGCCCGCTACAAGGAGGAGTACGCCGTCCTCATCTCGGAGGCCCAGGCCATCAAAGCAGACCTGGCCGCCGTGGAAGCGAAAGTGAGACCCTCCGCAGGCCGCGCCGTCTTCCCGCCTGCTCCCCTTCGCTGGCTTTGGGATGTGGAACAGCCGCGCGCCTGCCCCGCCCTCGTCTGGCCGGCTCTCTTGCCTGAGACATCCTGCCGGCTTCCCCGAGGAGTCACTGAGTGGCGTTAATCATGCCAGGGGGTGATCTGAAGCTGGGAGCCCCCTCCCCACGCCAGCCCCCAACCTGTGCGTTCGCCCACCTCAGTTTCAGTGGGGTCACCTGTGGCTGGGTGTCTGTCCAGGTCTCACGTCCACTGCCGTGTGCTTCGCCGTACCGGTCCTCCCCCTGAGCTCCCAGGATACTCTCCTCCCCCGCCAGCAGCGCTGCCTTCCTCCGCCGGCCTTCCCCAGCCCTCTGCCCCGGGCACTCTTCCGGCCCAGGCCCCGCTCCCACCCACGCCTCAAGGCTGACCCCTGCTTCTCCGCGCCCCCTCGTGCCCCCTCGCGCCCCCTCGTATTCTGAGACCTGTGCTGTCCTCCACCGTGGGGGAGCTGGATCGCTCCCGAGACTGAGCAGCTGTTTCCGTGCGTTTCCGCCCCCGGCCCGCCCAGAGCCCTGCAGGGGGACAGGTTTTCCCTTTTCTGCATAAATCCTGCTCCTCTTCCCGGTAGGTGAACCGGAGCACCGCCCTTCTGAAGAGTTTGTCCGCCGAACGCGAACGGTGGGAAAAAACAAGTGAGACTTTCAAAAACCAGATGTCCACCATCGCCGGGGACTGCCTCTTGTCAGCCGCGTTTATCGCCTACGCGGGTTACTTTGACCAGCAGATGCGCCAGAACCTGTTCACCACCTGGTCCCACCACCTGCAGCAGGCCAACATCCAGGTACCGGGCGGGGGCTGCGCCGGCGGGAAGCGCGGGAGCCACGCCGCTGTCCGTTCGGCCGGTCCCGGGAGGAGGAGTGACCGCCGTCCCCTTTCAGTTCCGCACGGACATCGCCCGCACGGAGTACCTCTCCAACGCCGACGAGCGCCTCCGCTGGCAAGCCAGCTCCCTGCCTGCGGACGACCTGTGCACGGAGAACGCCATCATGCTGAAGCGGTTCAACAGGTACGAGCTGGCGC
The DNA here is from genome assembly GCF_020171115.1 of Neogale vison. Lineage (NCBI taxonomy): Eukaryota > Metazoa > Chordata > Mammalia > Carnivora > Mustelidae > Neogale > Neogale vison. Next base: position 3,878,733 of record NC_058103.1, on the reverse strand, counting down.
AGAGCGACTGGCGAGTCCTCGTGTGCGGCGCGCCCGGGCTCTGCGGAGCCGAGTAGGGACTTGGCGGCGGGCGAGCAGCGCGGCCGGCGTCGTGCCCGTCTCTGCCGGGGGGTCCGCGCGGGCCTCGTCCTCGCGTCCTGCCCATCCGAATCGTCCTGCCGTGAGCCTCTCTCATGTGGGCGTTCGGGGCGGATTGGCAGGGCTGTGCTGGGGCAGGCGGTGGAACAGACCCTCTCGGCGTATCGGGCGGCCGCAGGTACTTAGCTGAGACGAGGGGCATCTGGTCTCCCTGGTTCCTGGCCTAAGAAGCCCAAATAAGAAGGTCCCTCGACCGCAGGCAGGGCGGCTGGACACTGGCTCCGGGGTCCGCAGCACCCCGACCCCATACAGGGCCCCTGGCCCTCTCTGCGGCAGCTCCCTACCCAGACACCCTGGGTGTTTCTGGCTTCGTCTCAGTATCTTAAAATCCTGGAGCCCATGAAGCGTGTCACTGTCCCACAGACACAAAGGATGAAGACTCCCAGCCCCTCGGGCCCCGCCTGCGGCTCCGCGTCTTGCCCCGTGGTGCTGCTGGGAGTGTCGATCCGTCCTTGCGCTCTGCGCCGGGCGGGCTCCTCTGAGCGGGCGCACAGGCACTCCTCCGTGCTGCGCCGGCACTAGCCTGGCCCACGTGGCAAATGACAAACCTAAGGACGGTGTGTGACAGCAGACTGACGGCACCTCGGGGGCCCTCATCGGGAGCCAGTTAGCAGCTCACCGTGCGTCTCCAGGGCGGGTGGCTGGGGCCGCTGCAGACCCGGCCGCGCATGCGCTGAGTCCGCAGAGGGCTGTCCGGCAGGCGGCGAGGGAGGAGGACACGTGCCACATGAGAGGGCAGGTGTGCTCTCCGCGGACACACGTACCCATGCGCACACGTGTGTCTGTAAACGCCTGGAGCTTCTCCCAGAAGAAAACCAGAAACCCGTGACCAAAAATAGGGGAAGGGGGAGTCTTCCCACCGTATGCCCTTTCATAGCTTCTGAATTTTGTGCAAACACATGTACGTGGAGTACATTTTTTAAAAAGTGTTTTAGTTGGCCACATGACCCTGGACCCATCACTCTTAGTGCCCCGTCTTGCTCATTCATAAAAGAGACGAGCTGATGGTACCTTCTCCCAGGTTCCTTGTGAGGACTAAGCTGTGTCTGCCATTCGTCAGAGTCCCTGGGGGTCTAAAGCCGCCCTGCCCTGCTCCAGGGAATCTGTGACTCGGTTAGCTCCCTACAGAAGCGCTTCAGAAAGACGGCTTTAGCGGCAGGCCTTTGTGACACTTGTGTTCGTGGGACTCTGGAGACCACGCTGGAGTGGTGGGGACAGCCTTCCCGTCATCTTTGTCGAGGCTCCCTGAACCTGCTCTAATGTCGCCTCCCCCTCAGGTACCCGCTGATCATCGACCCCTCTGGCCAGGCCACAGAGTTCATCATGAACGAGTACAAGGACCGCAAGATCACGCGCACCAGCTTCCTGGACGACGCCTTCCGGAAGAACCTGGAGAGCGCGCTGAGGTTTGGGAACCCCCTTCTGGTGCAGGTGTGTGCAGCAAACACTTGATGGGGTACAAAACTGGAGTCTGCCTGTGACAGTAACGGCACTTGTTTGATGTCAAAGGATAAAGGTTTGCGATTGTTCTGTGAAAAGTTGGGCCAACAGAACAGTGTTTATTTAGTCTCAGTCATCACAGTGCACTGGAACTTTCTGCACTGATGGTAATGTCCTCTGATCTGTGCTGCCCGCTGTGGTGGACGTGTGTGTGGCTGAGGCGACTGAGGAGTGTTTTAATGACGTGGCCACCAACGGCTCATGGCCGCCGTACCAGACGGGGAAGGTCTCCGTGGCTCGGTGGCTCCTGAGTTGTGTTTGGAACAGGAGCTCAGGGTCAATGCCACGTTATTTGGGTGAAAATACATACTGTGGAGCCCTGACCATTTGTTTGTGTGCGCGTCCGAAGGATGTGGAAAGCTACGATCCAGTGTTGAATCCAGTACTGAACCGGGAAGTGCGGCGAACAGGGGGCAGAGTGCTGATCACCCTCGGCGACCAGGACATAGACTTGTCACCATCGTTTGTCATCTTCCTGTCCACCCGAGATCCAACTGTAAGGAACAAGGCATCTCAGAAAAGCAGCAGTGACAGCACTTGGTGTCACGGCTTGGGTGACAAAGCAGGCGGTTCTGTTACTCATTTTGGCAGGTGGAATTCCCACCAGACTTGTGCTCCCGGGTCACATTCGTTAACTTCACGGTCACCCGTAGCAGTCTACAGAGCCAGTGTCTGAATGAAGTTCTGAAAGCAGAAAGGCCGGACGTGGACGAAAAGCGCTCCGACCTCCTTAAACTTCAAGGTGTGTTTCTGGGTCTGGAGCTTCGGGAGTCTTGAGCAGGTTGGGGGGAACTCGGAAGGGACTAGAACACGTCAGATTTATTCAGACCTTCTGGAGGAGCAGGGGTGCCGGCAAACTCGGGGTGTTCCGACCGTTTCAGGGGAATTCCAGCTCCGGCTGCGCCAGCTGGAGAAGTCCCTGCTGCAGGCCCTGAACGAGGTGAAGGGGCGCATCCTGGACGACGACACCATCATAACGACCCTGGAGAACCTCAAGAGGGAGGCTGCCGAGGTGACGAGGAAGGTGGAGGAGACGGACATCGTCATGCAGGAGGTGGAGACAGTGTCCCAGCAGTACTTGCCTCTGTCCACCGCCTGCAGCAGCATCTACTTCACCATGGAGTCCCTGAAACAGGTGACCGTGGGGGCCGCCCACCGCGGGACAGTGCACCGCATGCCGCGTGCTCCCGCCTGATGGCCATCACCTCTCCCTTCCAGATCCACTTCCTGTACCAGTACTCCCTCCAATTCTTCCTGGACATTTACCACAATGTTCTGTACGAGAACCCCAACCTCAAGGGCATCACCGACCACACACAGCGCCTCTCCATCATAACGAAGGATCTCTTCCAGGTAGAGCACCTGGCGCTTGGCTCTGTCGGGGCGGGATGGTGGGAGGTCCTGGCCCAGGGACCGCAGCGTGGGCCGCTCTCGTCCCCAGGTGGCGTTTAACCGGGTGGCCAGGGGCATGCTGCACCAAGACCACATCACCTTCGCCATGCTGCTGGCCAGGATCAAGCTGAAGGGCGCCATCGGGTAAGGTCGGCCGCCCCGCTTTGGGGGTCGCCTGTGAGCATGGGACGAGGCCTTGAGGGGAATAGATTCCTTCCTATGACCGCTCCTTCAGGGGCGGCAGAAGTGAATCGGAGATCCTGCTAACCTGCTGCCCCCTCCAGGGAGCCCACCTACGATGCCGAATTCCAGCACTTCTTGAGAGGAAAGGAGATCGTCCTGAGTGCTGGCTCAACGCCCAAGATCCAGGGCCTGACCGTGGAGCAGGCTGAGGCGGTCGTGAGGTTGAGCTGTCTCCCTGCGTTCAAAGACCTCATTGCAAAGGTTCAAGCCGACGAGGTAAATGTTCTGATGCTTCCTGGCCTCTTCGAGGAAACTGGCCTTGAGGGATTGCGTGTGTCGCACTCACGTGGGCCGTCTGATACGTTCGTCTCGACTTCTCTACCCACAAAACGAGCTCTGCTCCATGGCATCTCTCTCTCTCTCTCTCTCTCTCTCATCTCCACAGCAATTTGGCATCTGGTTGGACAGCAGCTCCCCGGAGCAGACGGTCCCGTACCTCTGGAGTGAGGAAGCCCCGTCCAGTAAGCCCGTGTCAGGCTCCCTGTGTTTTCATTCTGGACCCAAATGTGAAATTGGGCTTTGCTGCTCAAGTGAAGGGACACTTCCAAAAAAAAAAAGTCACCAGTTCCTGAAATAAGTTATCTCAGCATTAAAACTTGAGGTCCTAAGTCCTGCTCCACTCACGCTTGAAGATGGGGAGAGACCTAGATAGGCAGGCCCTCGCCCAGCGTCAAGGGAGAGGTGGGCTTGTTCTGGAGTAGTCTCCCGCTGCCCTGTGCTGGCTGCGGCGGGGGGGGACGAGCTCCAGCACTGCCACCCAGCCGGGGTGGGGCTGGTGGTCACTGGCAGCGTCCCTAGATAGTGCCGGCACTCACAGGTACTCAGCAACACATGGGTGTCTGTGGAGTCCTTTAAACCGGTAACTGCCACGGTAGCCACAGAGGGGCCCACACAGCAGACACTGTCACACGTATGTCCTGAGGGTTCACTTAAGACAGGAGGTGGTGGCAGTGCTCCTGAGAGCGGAGAGACCAGGGGCGGCAGCACAGTGTCTCGGGTCACTTGAGCTGCATCTTGTACACTGAGTGTCCCCAGGCCGGAGCTTGTCGCAGGACTGGTCCAGCGGGGGCGGCGTGGAGTCTGTGCCGCGCGCGCCCCCCAGCCCTCTACTTGCCTTCTGCAGCACCCATCGGGCAGGCCATCCACCGCCTGCTCTTGATCCAGGCCTTCCGCCCCGACCGCCTGCTGGCCATGGCCCACATGTTTGTGTCCACAAACCTGGGGGAGTCCTTCATGTCCATTATGGAGCAGCCGCTCGACCTGACCCACATCGTGGACACTGAGGTATGGCTCTGGCTCCCCGCAGGCCCCGGTGTGCCTCACCTCCTCCGGTAGCCGGTCACCGTCTCCTCGTCAGGCCACACGCCTGCTCCAGACCAACCCCCAACCTGGGCCGTCCCCCGGCGCCCGCACCTCAGGGCCGGGAAGCCTTCACGAGGCCTGTCTGTGGGGCTCTCCCCTCGACAGATCCACCATCTGGTGGAAGCCCTCTGCCTTAGTTCTGATCTCTTCACCTCTAGGTCAAGCCCAATACTCCCGTCCTGATGTGCTCCGTGCCTGGGTACGACGCCAGTGGGCACGTGGAAGACCTTGCGGCCGAACAGAACACACAGATCACTTCGATTGCGATCGGTAAGGGTGCCCGATGAATGATCCGGGCTGAAGCCCCTCGGAACTCGTGGTGGGCCTTGAGGCCCAGGCCTGCCTTGCTGACACTGAGTTTTCTGGCACCAGGCTCCGCGGAAGGCTTCAACCAAGCAGACAAAGCGATCAATACGGCCGTGAAGTCGGGCAGGTAGGCTGGCTTTGTTTCAGAAAGCCTTAGTCCCCGAGAATTGCTCCCGGAAGCCTGAAGTGTGGCTGCGGCTGTCCCGGCAGGTGGGTGATGCTGAAGAACGTGCACCTGGCGCCCGGCTGGCTGATGCAGCTGGAGAAGAAGCTGCACTCCCTGCAGCCGCACGCCTGCTTCCGGCTCTTCCTCACCATGGAGATCAACCCCAAGGTGCGAGCGGAGTGTGCGCGGCCGCTTTCTGTCCCAGCGCCGCAGGCGTGCGTGTGCGCGTGCGTGTGTGTGCCCTTGAGCCGAAGCGCGCGGCGAGCTGGACGGTGACGGGCGCTGTGTCCCCCTCAGGTGCCCGTGAATCTGCTGCGAGCCGGCCGCATCTTCGTGTTTGAGCCGCCCCCGGGGGTGAAGGCCAACATGCTGCGGACGTTCAGCAGCATCCCCGTCTCGCGGATCTGCAAGGTAACGTGGCTCTCTCCCGGCGCGCTGTGTCTGCAGTAGTCTGGGACGTGCGTCCCATCACCAGCCTCGAGAGCAGGTCTCCACCTTCCCAGAAGCGCCATAACAGCTGATTGCACTGGAAATGTCCTGAGCTGTAGCCAGAAGTCCCTTCCTGAGGATAGGCTGAAAGATACCCGTGCACGGTGCTGGGTCGCGGGCAGTAGCGGGCAGGCTCCCAGGTGAGCAGACACCGCTGCGGAGCCCCAGGCCGAGCTCGGATAGTATCCGCCGTAGGTGTCTGGCAGGCCTGTGCTCCCAAGCCTGGTCCCTTGAGGCTCATGAGCAGGGAGAGGGTTCCTTACGTGCAGTTTTATTTTGTGCCGGAATCCAGTTTTGCTGACAGTTTCAGAAAACCTGTTAGCATTTTTTGTGGCTGAACAGTTGATCTACATGGTGTTATTAGAATGTGTCCTTATTAATAGGAAAGTTAGCATAATTGCCAGCAGTACTGGTATTAATGTGCCTCCTCGGAAGTCCTAGTGCTTGAGGTTCAAGGTGGAAAGCTTTTTTTCTTTTTTTTTTAAGACTTTATTAGAGCATACGCATGCGAGCAAGGGCTGGGGGGACAGAGGGAGGGGGGGGAAGCAGGCTCCCCGCTGAGCAGAGAGCCCGATGCGGGGCTCGATCCCAGGACCCTGAGACCATGACCTGAGCCGCAAAAGCAGGTACTTGACTAAGCCACCCAGGCGCCCCTGGAAGGTTCTTTCTGAAACTTTGACAGAGGAGCCACGCTATTGTCTTAGCTAGAAAGGGTGCTGCTTTGTGGGGACTCCATCATTGCTAACCTTCCTCATCCAGTCTCCCAACGAGCGCGCTCGCCTGTACTTCTTGCTGGCCTGGTTCCATGCGATCATCCAAGAACGCTTGCGTTATGCACCCCTGGGGTGGTCGAAGAAGTACGAATTTGGGGAGTCTGACCTGCGTTCGGCCTGCGACACGGTGGACACGTGGCTGGACGACACGGCAAAGGCAAGTGCAGGCTGCTGGGCCACAGACGGGAGGGGGGCGCCTAGAATTGCTTGTGGGTGTGGCAGATGGTGGGGAGTCCCGTCTGTCATAGGGGTGAGGAAGAAACCTGCCCTTCAAGACTCCAGGCTGTGCTGGTGCCCCTCCGACCTGCCCCCACAAACCCCAGCCTTCCTCACACAGGGGAGGCAGAACATCTCGCCAGATAAGATCCCCTGGTCCGCACTGAAGACCCTGATGGCCCAGTCCATCTACGGGGGACGAGTGGACAACGAGTTTGATCAGCGTCTGCTCAACACTTTCCTGGAGCGTCTGTTCACAACAAAAAGCTTTGATAGTGAATTTAAGCTGGCCTGCAAGGTCGACGGGCACAAAGACATTCAGATGCCGGACGGCATCAGGTACGAGCCTGCCTCCCGTGACTTTGACCTTTGCCACACCAGCCACTTGACTGCTACGGGCAAAAGGGCATTTCCAAATGTGCTGGTTTTCCAGGCGAGAGGAGTTTGTCCAGTGGGTGGAGCTGCTCCCCGACACCCAGACGCCCTCCTGGCTGGGCCTTCCCAACAACGCCGAGAGAGTCCTGCTCACCACCCAGGGTGGGTACCCTGCGCGCCCGGCCCCCCACTGGCGCTTCTGCTCCTGCCTGCTCCTGCCTCCACCCTGAGGAGAGGGGGAAAAGGTAGTCGGTTCCAGGTGGCATCTCTTCCCGGTCTAGGCCCAGGTCCTTGAGGTCTGGAAATTCCGTGTTGGTTTCAGCAGACCTCATTTCTTTTTCCTTACAGAATTGAAAGGTGCCTGACTACATGAGGGCTTTTTGTTCTATTTTTTTTGTTTTTAAGATTTATCTATCAGAGAAATCACAAGTAGGCAGAGTGTGGGGTGGGAGGGAAGCAGGCTCCCCACTGAGCACAGAGCCCGATGCGGGGCTCGATCCCAGGACCCTGAGCTCATGACCTGAGCCGAAGGCAGAGGCTTATTAACCCACTGAGCCCCCCAGACATCCCTTACATGAGGCTTGAAAATCAGTTTTTATTAGAGTAGTCCTTAGAATTTTTCCTTCCCTGTCTTTTTTTTTTTTTTCTTTTTTTTAAGACTATTCAAGAAGTATTTAATGCGGTGGTTTTCAGAGTGTGGTCCCCAGCCCAGCTCAGCAGCCTCCTCACAACTTCTATAAACGCAGATTCTCAGGGCCTGCTTCAGGCGTCCTGCGTCTGAAGCTCGGGCCCCCCCGCCCCCCGCCCGTGTGCTCCAGCAGGCACTCGTGGTGGCAGCTGTGTCCACGAGCTTGTCCCCACTGATCTAACCCAGACTTGTCTTTGTGGGAACCAGGCCCAGAAAAGACTTTGAGATTCGCCCAAACTCATGCAGCTGCTTGATAGTTCCCTTTAGGCCAGCCCTTCAGCTCTGCACGAGAACCCCTAGCTACCGCGCTTCCTCTCTGCGGACCACCTTGACCCCGTGCCAATCCACGCCCCACTCTGTGAGGTGCCGGGGTCCCCTAGGCCACCAAGACAAGAAGCTGGGCTGCTGGCCACTGTGAATTTGAGGCCTAAGTGCAGGGCAGGCTCTGGCGGGTCCAGGGCTGGGTGGGAAGTACACCCTTGTCCAAAACCTATACTGAGGTCATACAGTGTTTTAACACTGGAGGCACCTGCTTTGGCCCCATGACATGGGAATGGTGTGTAGGATTTCTCCCTCCCCCTGTCCTAACACCAGCTGGATGCCTGGATAGGGCGCTCAGTATTAACGAGCCCCCGGACATAACACCGCGTCCCCCCTTAGAGCATCCCCGAAGGCCTGGACTGATGGCTGGCCCCCTTGGGAGGCCCTGACGTTCGAGCTGGACAGGCCCGTCCTCTCTGCTCCAGCCTCCGGTTTGGTTCGGGGACGGGACTTCCAGCTGTCCCGGGCCAGGTGAGGGACAGGATGACACGAGGCAGAGCAGTGGGCATGGGCAGCCCAGGACCACAGCGCGGCGGCCTCCCCTGCTGGAGCCTCGCCTGCCCCAGAGCCCAGCCCTCTAGGAGCGCCCAGGCGTGTGAATCCGGTCTCCGAGCAGCCTAGTCTTGTCTTGTGCTCAGGCTGCTGGCTCAGTGCAGCCGACTCGGTCTGGCCATCGCCTTCCTCTGTACGTGCCGCTTTACTCTCTGGCCTGGTGTCCACACGTGGAACCGTGCCGGCATGCATGACGCGGCCCGCACGCTCACGTCCTTTCTCCTCTGCTCCCTGCCCGCTCCCCGCCCCGTGCCGCCTCCGGGTCCAGGCGTGGACATGATCAGCAAGATGCTGAAGATGCAGATGCTGGAGGACGAGGACGACCTGGCCTACGCCGAGACCGAGAAGAAGGCCAGGACCGACTCCACGTCCGACGGGCGCCCAGCCTGGATGCGGACCCTGCACACCACCGCCTCCAACTGGCTGCATCTCATCCCGCAGACGCTGAGCCACCTCAAGCGGACGGTGGAGAACATCAAGGTGGCCAGGCGTGGGCGGGGCCGCCGCGGGGGGTGGGGGGGGTAGGGTCTGCGCTCCGGGCCGGTTCGGGCTCGGCCTCCTCTCGAGCTTGTGGGCGGCTGCGCCCGGACTCAGGCGTGAGGGCTGATCTCCTGCCGGGGCTCCATGTGCACGAGCGTGGTGACGGGGTCCCGGAGGAAGCGTCCCTCCTCTTCGGGGCGCACGACCAGGTTCCCACCCACTTGGTGCAAAATCCAGTCTGAAGTCTCGTCTGGGAGCAAGCTCGGGAGGAGCCTCGAGCCTCGGGCGGCGCGGTGAGGCCCTGCGGGAGGACGGGCTCTTCCCAGAGTCCCCTTCACCCAGGCCTTCTCGTCTCGGACAATCTTAGGATCCCCTGTTCAGGTTCTTTGAGAGGGAAGTGAAGATGGGGGCCAAGCTGCTGCAGGACGTCCGCCAGGACCTCGCGGATGTCGTCCAGGTGTGCGAAGGGAAGAAGAAGCAGACCAACTACCTGCGCACCCTCATCAACGAGCTGGTGAAAGGTGCGGCCCTCCCTGCGTGGGGGCCGCGGGCGGCGGGGCCCCGGCCTGGCCTGGCACATCTCCTTCTGTGCCCATGTCCCTGGGGGCTGGGCTCACAAGGGCCTGAGGTTTTTTTCTGAACGTTTATTAAATCCGTAGAGTTTTTAGGGGGGCCAGCACATTGATGGGGAGCTTGAGTCTAAAGTACAGGGAGTCCCCAGGGGTCTCCTATCCACCCCAAGAGCCTGAATTGAAGGGTGAAGCCCAGCAGCTTGTGTGAGGGGAGTTAGCCGCCAAGGCAGTCTTTGGGGGGTTTGTGGCCCCCCCAGACACCCCTCCTCAGGCTGGACGAGCAGATGCAGGGGTGGGAGCAGGGGAGGGAGGCGGGCAGAGTAGAGAAGCTGCTGACCGCTAGCAGAATGACCCCTGTGTGCCCTGGGGATGGTCCGAATGACCATCCCCTTGGTGCAGGGATCCTGCCCCGGAGCTGGTCACACTACACCGTGCCCGCGGGCATGACCGTCATCCAGTGGGTGTCCGACTTCAGCGAGAGGATCAAGCAGCTACAGAACATCTCCCAGGCGGCTGCGTCCGGGGGCGCGAAGGAGCTGAAGGTGGTGAAGGCTGCCCCGCGGGGGGTGGGGCGATGCGGGCGCTGTCCTGGGCGGGGAGCAGCACTCGGGAGCCCAGGGGGCAGGCAGGACCCCAGCATGAGCTGAGGGAAGGGGTGGCGCTCTCTGCTCACCGGGGGGCTCTTGCTTCCTACAGAACATCCACGTGTGTCTGGGCGGCCTGTTTGTGCCCGAGGCGTACATCACCGCCACCAGGCAGTACGTGGCCCAGGCCAACAGCTGGTCCCTGGAGGAGCTCTGCCTGGAAGTCAACGTCACCACCTCCCAGAGTGCCACCCTGGATGCCTGCAGCTTTGGGGTCACGGGTGAGTTGGGGTCCTCAGCCACTCTGGGCTTCTCCCTGTGGCAGCCTGTCCCTGCACCCGGGCCTCCTCACAGGTGGTCCTGGTGGCTGGCGGCCTTCCAGGGCTGCTCCCAGTCCGACGTGTCTGAGGGCGGTCGGCAGCACGCCAGAGCCGTGCACTGCGTCACCGGCAGTCACACAGCCGTTACCACTGGTGACGGGGCCTGACTGCCTCCCGCAGGTCTGAAGCTTCAGGGGGCCACGTGCAGTAACAACAAGCTGTCGCTGTCCCACGCCATCTCCACGGTCCTCCCGCTGACGCAGCTGCGCTGGGTCAAGCAGACCAATGCCGAGAGAAAGGCTAACGTGGTGAGTGGCCCATTCCAGCCATCTGGGGTCAGCAGGTACCCCGTGTCCCCACCCCCCTCCCCGCATGCAGCCAGTCGCCAGGGCTGCCGCGGGCCCTCTGCCTGAGCCCGCACTGAGCCCGTCCTCTCCTCTAGGTGACCTTGCCCGTCTACCTGAACTTCACTCGGGCAGACCTCATCTTCACGGTCGACTTTGAGATCGCCACCAAAGAGGACCCACGCAGCTTCTATGAGCGCGGCGTGGCCGTCCTCTGCACGGAATGAAGCTCGGCTCCCTCGCCCCCTTTCTCTAGTCCTAACTATTTATGTCTCTTCATCATTCAACTGCTGGGAGGAAGCGCACGTGTCGGAGGAAAGTCCTTGGTGCGCCGTCGCCGTCAGAGGAAGCGGAGCTGCTGGCCGGGATGGCGGAAGCTGGCCCGACTCCGTGAGGTGCCTGGGGAGGCGCTGTAGCTTGGCTCGTTCGGGGAATAAAACACTAAGCACGACCCGGCCTCCCGCCTCTTCTGTGTCCGTCTCCTCGCCGCGCCGAAGCTCCGGTCCTTGGGGCCCTTCCCCCACAGAAACGAACCCCAGGGCCTGGCCAGGCAACGTGGGCGCCCATGCGGGAAGGGCCTGGACCCTGTCGCCCACCCCTCGTGGTACAGCCTGGCAGCGGGTTGGGTCACGTGAGGGCACGGATACCCTTAGCCGGCCGGTCCCCCATCCTGTGTCTCCCCCCCCCCCAGGGCCCTGCCTTCCCCCAGATCCTGGGGTGGCCGCTGGGCCTTGGCATAGACCCCCTGAGGCGAAAACCTGCCCTGCTGCTGCCCCCGTGCCCCACGCTCGTCCGCCAACCAAGGGACGGTCCGGGGCTGGGGGGTGCCTCAGCCGCTGCCTCCCACCCCCACCACTTCTCTGGAGCTGCCAGGCTCCGGCTGTCCCCAGGCCCTGGGGACAGAGTCCGCTGCCTCCCCACTCAGTTCGGACGTTCTGTCAGGAATCTAAGCGTTTTCTCTGAACCCTTAAGGGTTCTTAGCTTTTCTACAGCGAGATTCCTAAATGGGGCTGTAGGCTGTGAGAGCTGAGACCAGGCCTGAGGAAGCAGAACCTATAGAAGGGCCACCATGGGCATCTGTCCCCCTACCTCCCGTGCCTACCACGCCCAGGTAAGGGTCCCGGGCACAAGAGGAGCACCACCATCCTGGAGGGGGATGCGGAGCAGGTTCCTGAACGGAGGGGTGAGCGGAAGCCGCTGCGGTGACCAGACCCCCAACACCTTGCCAGGGGGTGTGGGGGGAGGGGCCGGCCACCCCAGGTCTGGGCTGGAAGCTCCTGTCAGACGTTTCCACATGCCTCAGGTGTGCCCGAGGCACCCACTTGATGCCCCCCAAAGCCCCACGTCACTCAGAGCCCACCTCCAGGGCCTCTTGGAGCCCCCCACCCCCACGCGAAGCTCAACCCATGGGGCCTGAGGGACCCCCCCCACCGGGGCTACCCTGTCTCCATCCTGTTGGAGGGGCCACAGTCTCCCCCACCCTCAGTGGGCAGAGCCTGCGGACCGGGGCTGAAGAAAACGCCTGCGCCCACTCCCGCCGGCCCGCCAGGAGGAAGGAGCAGTTCTCGGCCTCACGTGCACTTTCCTTTTATTGGCACTTGGGGACGGCGGTCCTAGGTGTGTGGGCCGCGGCCCCCCAGTGCTGGCACCAGGCTTGTACTCAGTTCATGCCTGCTGGGGAGCAAAAGGCCCAGTGAGCAAACCCACAGCAACTGGGAAAAGGGCCAAAGAGCCGCCACCACCCCTTTATTGTTAACAATCGGCCCATCAAATCCATGATCGTGTCAACAGCTCAGAGCGTCCCTCGGTACGCACAGTGAGGAGGAATGGAAACAGACAAGGACAGGCCCCTCACGCGAGTCCAGCACGCCCCTCCTGCCCACCGCCCCCTGCCACCCCCACCCAGAGCAAACATTCAGGGAGGGGGACGACAATGGGCACCAGGAGTCAAGGTTTAAAAAAAAAATCACTAGTTCTACAGAAACATGAATAGTAACAGGAAAGAAACTTGAATTTAGGGGAGGGGCGTCCCGTGACCCAGGACCCTTCCTCGGCTGGAAAAACCCATTTCCAGCACAGCTGGTGGGCACTCAGGTGTGCCTTACTTCAGACCTACACAGGGCAAGTGTTTCACGGAAACGAGTCCATCGGCGGCAGCTGTGACCCACGGGACCCCTCAGGGCTGTGGGACCCCTTCCTGAGCTAACTCTGCTCACCTTGGCCTAGGCCACATACTGCTTCTTTCTCTTAGTTTTCTCAGGTTCTGCAAGTAAAAGTTCCAGTTTCCTCTTGGAGAGGGTGAGCTTGGGTCCCTTGTCCTTCTCACCTCCGAGTCTGGGTGGCGGCCGGGTGGCTCTGGTTCTGCTCTGTGAGGGGCGGCCTGGCTCCAGGGGGCCCGCAGCGGGGAGGAGGGGGCCAGCTGCCCTGGGCCACGGGTCCTCGGTCATCCTCCAGTCTTCGGGCGACCCCGAGCGCCGGGCTGCCCGGCCTCGAGCCTCGGGGCTGCTGGCCTCCGCGGGCTGCATATCCACGTCGTTGGCCTCAAGGGACGTGGGGCCCCGGCTGGCCGCTCTCAGCGGGAGGTCTGCGGTTTTGGACGAGAGAAGGCCTTCTAAGCTAACTTCTCCCGGACGCCCGCACCGGAGCGCGTGGGAAGGCCCAGTACCATTCGCGTCACCTGGAGAACAGTCACTGTGGCTGGAGGCCAGGTGACCGGGGGGATCTTCTGAATCGCCATCGAAAGGATCTAAAAACTGAGCACAAAACTATTTCTGAGCCAGACGGCAACCTCCACCAGGAGAAAGTGCAACACGCCCCTCCCACGCAGATTATTTCTCCCAGCACTGATGCTGGCAGACTCTGCCAATGCGTCTGCTTCGCGAACGATAAAAAATGCCTTAGACGGGGCCCACTGCTGATTCGGCTCCAGCCCTGATCTCAGGGTCATGGGATCAAGCCCCGCAAACGGCTCCGTGCTCAAAGCAGAATCTGCTTGTCTCACTCTCCCTTCCCTACCCTCCCTAACCCTAACGTCCCTGCTTCAAAAATAAATAAATGTTTTTCAAAAATGCATAGACAGAGCCGCCTGGGTGGCTCAGTGGGCTAAGCCTCTGCCTTTGGCTCAGGTCATGATCTCAGGGTTCTGGGATGGAGCCCCACATCGGGCTCTCTGCTCGGCAGGGAGCCTGCTTCTTCCTCTCTCTCTGCCTGCCTCTCTGCCTGCTTGTGATCTGTCTGTTAAATAAATAAATAAAATCTTTTTTTTTAAATGCATTAGACAAATATCTCCTCACATCCCAAAAGCTTGAGGGTCCGTTACCACTGGGCGCCCAATCTGGGTCCCACCACTTAAAGCCCTTGTCCCAGGACTGCACACCAGCCCCGCCAGCTGGGTCCACACAGCCCAGCCCACCCTTGGGGTCTGAGCTCACTTCCTCCCAACATCCGGTTCCTGGCTCACCGCACCCTGTTCCTGACCGCCCGCCACCCCCATGCACAGGGCTGGCCAGAGGCTGAACGGAGCGTTCGGGGGCAGAGTTCATGGTTTTCAAAGTGCCCCGTTTCTGAGCAGCAGCCGTGGGTGACACAGCCCATCTTCCTCAGCAGCCTCCTACCTCTGTGACCACCTGAGGGGCCCCTGGAGCTTTTTGGACCTCAAGTCCCACAGCTCCTCGCTGCTGACCTTGACCCGATTTCCCAGCTCTTACTCCAGCTTCCCCCCACCCCCTTGCATCTGTGCTCTTGACTGAGCAGCTCTGGCAGTAAAGGTCTCTCTCCAGGGACATCTGAGTCCCCGCAACCGACCGCTGTCCCTTCCTGCGTTAACTGCGGGGAGCTGCACCCCGTGAATCTCCAGGCCAGGTTGAGACCTCCCAGATACAGCAACAGACCCCTGAGGTCCCTGCTGCTCGGCCAGCTGGAAGGGTTTCACTCCCTGTGGAGCCGCGGGCAGAAACGGCCCGGGGGGTCAACTCTCATGTGGGGAGTAAAAACCTGCCGAGGGGCTCATTTCTCCCGTGGACAGGTGACATGGTCACATATGCACCACCCCCAAAAACGGTAAAAATACAAATAGTTTCACACCATAATCTGTAGACAACTCTAATAATTTCAGATTCAGAAATGGGCAGAATTGGGCTTCACAGAGCCAGCATCGTGGGGCCCCATGGCAGAGCAGTCCCCAGCCCCACGAGGCCTCGAGGCCCAGACTAGAGAGCGCGTGTGGGGGACAGTGACGGGCTCACCCCTCACGTAAACCAACACAGTCCGGCTTCGCAGACAGAGAGGCCCAGCGGGGCAGGCGATCCCTGGCCACACGGCTAGGGTTAGACCCTTACCTGGGATCTTTAAACTCCACGAGACCACATGTCAACTACACCCGGATTACTGATTTTAATTTTTTTTTTAAGATTTTATTTATTTATTTGACAGAGATCACAAGTAGGCAGAGAGGCAGGCAGAGAGAGAGGGGGAAGCAGGCTCCCCACTGAGCAGGGAGCCCGATGTGGGGCTCGATCCCAGGACTTGGAGATCATGACCTGAGCCGAAGGCAGAGGCTTAACCCACTGAGCCACCCAGGCGCCCCCTGATTTTGATTTTGATTGCAACAGATGCTGAGGGGTGACTGGCTGGCTCAGTGGGGTAGCCTGTGGCTCTTGATCTCGGGGTTGGGAGTTCAAGGCCCACAATGGGCATAGAGATGACTTAAAAATAGCATCTTTGGGGGCACCTGGGAGGCTCAGTTAGTTGAGCATCTGACTCTTGTTTTCAGCTCAGATCATGACCTCAAGGTCGTGAGATCAAGCCTTGTGCCAGCTCTGTGCTCCGTGGGGAGTCTGCTTGAGGTTCTCCCTCCCTCTCCCTCTCCCCCCACACCCGCTTGTGCGCACGCACATGCTCTCACTCTAAAAATTAATAAATCTTTTAAAAAAATAAAGTCTTTTAAAAAAAATCTATTTTAACAGAAAGAGACAGTGAAAGAGGGAACACAAGCAGGGGGAGTGGGAGAGAGAGAAGGAGGTTCCCCACTGAGCAGGCAGAGGCTTAACAACTGAGTCACGCAGGCGCCCTAATAAAATAGATTCTTAAAAAAATAATAATAGGGGCGCCTGGGTGGCTCAGTGGGTTAAGCCTCTGCCTTCGGCTCAGGTCATGATCCCAGGGTCCTGGGATCGAGCCCCGCATCGGGCTCTCTGCTCAGCGGGGAGCCTGCTTCTCCCTCTCTCTCTGCCTACTTGTGATCTCTCTCTGTCAAAAAAATAAAATCTTAAAAAAAAATAATAGTAATAATAATAATAATCAACTGAGGCACTCAGGCGGCTCTTGTGGAACACAGTAGTACCTCAGTGTTCCCACCACAAAAAAGCACACACAAGCAGGCCCCAAACCACTGTCCTTGGAACGGGCCTTGACATCGGGGACAGCTCCACCAGCCCCTCAAGGGGGAGAGTGGCTCTTGGCTCATTCTGTCACGTACCTCCCTCCAGATACCTTCAATTAAGTCCATGTGATTCTTTTTGTGATTGGCCTGGAAAAATTAAAAAAGAAGGCTGAATAATCCTTTCTAGGATGGCAGGCAGACCGACAGCAGGTAGTGTTCTAGGGCCAGGGACCGAGGGACGGCAGCTGTTCCCGCCACACCGGGCCCTCAGAGGAAGGCAGCCCTTGGAGGGTGGGCAAGAGGCACCTCCTGGTTTAAGGGACTAACATGAGAACCTGGGCCGCCGGGAATAGGAAAAGGAGGACCAGGAACGCGGCGAGAAGGAGGCTAGATGTGATCCCCACCTCACTGGGAACAGAAAACCCTGCACTCGTTCTAAACCCCAACCTAGAAGATCATGGAAGATTCTAGATTATCTGTCTTAACTCCTTCCTTCCTTTATAGGAGCTGAGGCCAGACAGCGGCCAGGCCTTGCTCAGGGCCCTCTAAAGAACCCCAGGGCTGGTATCAGATGTTCTAAAACCTTCCCCAAGGATCCCAGGCTCCTGGGGAAAAAGGTTGTTGTTTCTTCTTGATCAAAACGCAGGAGTTTGAACCCATTGACATTTCAGCAGGGAAGAAAGACCCATAATGATTTTACCAGGAACCACCGAGAAGAGCCGCCAGGACGCCTGGTCCGGGAATCGCAGGTCGCCCCGCCGCTCCCACACCCCCGCACCCCGCACCCCACACCCCCAGGAGGGCCAGGGCGGTGAGAGTACCTTGAAGCGGTGGAGTGTGTTTCTCTGCCTCTTGCGGAAGCCGGCCCTGGTGCAGGCGGAGCTGAAGGCCACCCTGATGCAGGTGGGGCGGCCGGACCTCAGACCGGCCATGGCTTGGGGGCCAGCTATGATGGACTTTTCACTGCACTGGAAAACATCTCACTTGACATTACTTGTCCTCACGAGGACAAAGCCCAGGTCACTGGTGGCTGGGGTGGGGGAGGGGCAGCCTCCCCAAGGGCAGGCGCCCAGCAGGAGGGCATCCCCCGGGAGCTATCTGGCAGTTCGTCCAAGTCAGATCTACCTGCCCCAGAGGTGAACTGTACTGGGTTCCACCTTGCCAAGACAAATCTAGGGGTGTCTTCAAAAAATTTTGTGGTTAACCCTCTGGGGCCAGCTGGTGGTGGTGATGTCTAGCCCGTGAGCATTCCGTCCGCGTGGGGAAAGCCCTGGGCCCCCAGAAGCTCCATCCAGCCGAGCTCAGTGGAAAGGTCAGATTCATTGACCCTGAAAATTCCAGAACAGAACCCACGACCCAGCTCAAATGTCTTCTCCCTTTATTTTAACAGATGAAGCATGTGAACCCAGGTTGGGGACTGACTCACTCACCCAAGCGGACAGAAACCTTTCCCCCACCAACCCAGAAGTGTGAGGTTGTTAAAAACAATTAAAAAGGAAAAAAACAACAACAACAACACAGGGGCGCCTGGGTGGCTCAGTGGGCTAAGCCTCTGCCTTTGGCTCAGGTCATGATCTCAGGGTCCTGGGATCGAGCCCCGCATCGGGCTCTCTGCTCAGCAGGGAGCCTGCTTCCTCCTCTCTCTCTCTGCCTGCCTCTCTGCCTACTTGTGATCTCTCTCTGTGTGTGAAATAAATAAATAAAACCTTTAAAAAAATATATATGCACCCAAAGGGGAGAGAGAGAGAGAGAGAGAGAGAGATACCAGCCACTCTTAAAAAACAAAAGAAAAACTTACCCAGAGCACGAGACCGTGAACCGACGTCGGTGGATTTTCATGTCACTTGCTTCTCTCAGGAATCCTCGTGGGAAGGCACGTGCCAGGCCCTGGGAGAAACGTCGGTCACAAGCGCTGCCCCCCCCCCCCGCCCCCGCGCCGTTCCCGCTTTCCCAAACTGGGCTCCACAGAACACCAGCTCCGGCAAAGGCAGAGAAACAGGAAAGGCTATAAACCATACCCCAAAGCACAATACACATTAGCATTTTAAAGGCTGGGAAGGCTCCCTACGGGGGTGGGGGGGATAAAATAAATCAGTCCAGTCAGCCCTTCACCCCCAGGCTTTCCCAACTTTCGATGACCTTGACAGTCCCGCGGCCCACAGGGATTGGTCTGCTGGTTTTCTTAGGAGCACAGGAGGGTGGTGGATTTGGGGAGCACGTCCACACAGATGCCCTTCCCATCTCAAGGGGATCACCGTGCAAGATCACAGGTGACCTTCTCCCTGCCAGCCCACCCCGCTCCTCCTCGGGAAGTCGTCTCGCAAGGCGGCCCACGGTCAAGGACTGGGGCGCTTGGAAACCCTCAGCGGGGGGCATGGTCTCCCTGCTCACTGATGTAGCCAGTCATTCGGTCGTGACAGGTGGGCTCAGTCCTGTCATACTTGAGTTATAATAAATACTACGGGACTGGGGGGGCTCCTGGCTGGCGTGAGACTCTCCATCTCGGGGCTGTGAGTTCAAGCCTCACGCTGGGTGTACAGAGTAGTTTAAAAAATAAGATATTAATAAATAAACCCATTACTTTGTTCCACTTTCGCCTGGAACTTGTTCGGCCGACTCCTTCGTCCCCGTGACGCGTCCAAACCAACTTGAGTTTTGATCTCCCAAGGAATACATCCCGTGAGTTTGTTAGGCCAAGTTCAGATAAAAGTCGCCCAAAAGTGAAATTACAACAAGGAGAGGAATCTGAGCCCCATATTCTCCTCACTTCCCTGCTGGACGTAGGGGCCAGGGTCATGGTCAGGGGAAGGACCAACCCCAGATTTTCTAGAGCAGCTGGTTGGCACCAGGTTAAAAGATTCTTTTCTTTTAAGTTAGTTATTTGACAGAGAGAGAGAGAGAGAGAGAACATGACACTCAAGCACACAAGCAGGGGAAGGGGCAGAGGGAGACGGAGAAGCAGGCTCCCCACTGAGCAAGGAGCCGGAGGTGGAGGCGGGGCTCCATCCCAGGACCCCGGGATCATGACCTGAGCCAAAGGCAGACGATTAATGACTGAGCCACCCAGGCGCCCCCATACTGCCCTTTCTCACGCAGGTCACAGTACCTCACCCGCTACATCTCCCTCTACCCCCGCCCCCAGGTCCTCCTGCTCTATCTCTGGGTTCCGCAGCCCCTTTTGACAGACTCACTCCATCGCCTGGGCTTTTGGCTTCTCTGTCCACAGCTGTGTCCCTGTGTCCCCAAAGCCCAGCCCAGCACCGAGCACGAAGCTGATGCTCAGCCGATATTTCCGGGGTGCACGTGTCCGTGCATATCCCACAGACCCTGCACCCCCAGATGCGCCCCTGCCTTCACAGCCTCTAGCACACCATGCATTCCGCCAAAAGCCAGATTCCTTGCACACCCTGCCAGGGGGCGAAGGGCCCATGCAGCAATCTGACGTTTGTTAACAAGCTGAACATCTGACCAACTTCCCTAACAAAGGGCTAACATTTTCCCTTTGTCAACAGAATGTTTGGCCACCTTAAGGAAATGCTGAATAAATAGAAAAATTTTTTTATCATGAAGTGAAATGCGTGCCAGCAAGGGAGGAAGAGGAAAGGATGACGGGCCAGTTCCTTCCCCAGCAACCCAGGGCCCCAGAGACCGGGGTGACCTCCTCTCCTCTCGGGGAGGCGGGACAAGGAGCCGCCCAAGCCCTCACCTTAGTTTCCAGCTCCCTGGGACCCGCCCAGTCCCCGGTGCCTCCAGCCCTGGAACCACGCCCAGGAGGAGTGGCCCTGGGAGGGGCTGGGGGACAAGTCAGCTCCGCAGCTGAAGGCTCCTACCTGGAATCCGGGGGCATCCAGGAGTGGGGAGCGGCAAACGGAAGGTGGCGGTGAAGTTCAGAAAGCTTCCAAGACGGGGGCTGTAGGGGGAGATGCTATTCTGCAGGGAGGAAGGAACAGAGCACAAGCACAGTGATTTTTTAAAAAGATTTTATTTATTTATTTGACACAGAGAGATCACAAGTAGGCAGAGAGGCAGGCAGAGAGAGAGGGGAGAAGCAGGCTCCCCGCTGAGCAGAGAGCCCGACGCGGGGCTCCATCCCAGGACCCTGGGATCATGACCTGAGCCAAAGGCAGAGGCTTAACCCACTGAGCCACCCAGGCTCCCCAGCACAATGATCTTTTAACAGAGGATCTTAGCAAGTCTGTGTTCAAGATCTAGAAAAAAATAAAAAATATGGTGACCTGCTTCACCGGCCCCCACCCCCGCCCCCAACCCGAAGGTCAGAATTCAGAACAGGTTTGCCCTAAGTTAACCACTAACTGACCTTGGTACTTAAGTCAATTTTGCATTTCTGCTTTAAAGGAAACATGTGTTTAAAAAGTTCTCTCGTGGGGCGCCTGGGTGGCCCAGTCGTTAAGCATCTGCCTTCAGCCCAGGTCATGATCCAAGGGTCCTAGGATGGAGCCCCTTGTCGGGCTACCTGCTCAGCGGGGTGTCTGCTTCTCTCTCTCCCTCTGCCCCTCCCCTCTGCTCATCTGTGTGCGCTCTCTCAAATAAAATCCTTTATTTAAAAAGTTCTTTAATATTCATCAACCTCAACTGTTCTAGTTGTTCAAGAACAGACCCCCTTCTCCTTGCAATAAAATTTGCTCTGAAAGAGTTCTCAAACTTCTCTTCCCCAAAAGCGGATTTTAAGATGATTGGCTTTATTGAGGGGAGGTCAACCAAAGCAATGTGGGCTGGCATCTCACAGGGTGCTTTTTTTTTTTTAATTTTTTTTTTTTAATTTATTTGACAGAGAGAGAGAGACGGCAAGAGTGGGGGGAACACAAGCAGCCGGAATGGGAGAGGGAGAAGCAGGACTCCCGCTGAGCAGGAAGCCTGATGCAGGGCTTGATCCCAGGACCCTGAGATCCTGACCTGAGCTGAAGGCAGACAGACACTTAGTGACTGACCCCCCAGGCGCTCCTCACAGGATGCTCTTACCTTTATTTTTCTACCCGTTTGAAAGAAACTAAGATCTGGTCCAGACTCCAGATCTCTGAGCTCCTTTCCTGGCCCAGGAGCCCGGGAGAGCAGGAAACCCTGGAGGGTCAGGGCCGAAACACCCACGGCCCCAACGTGCACACACTCTGGGTCCTTCAGACGCATTCCTTTTAGGGACAACTTCAAGTCATTCCCGAGTCCCTGGGCCAGGGTCGGTGCCCAGGAAATATCCCTAAACGTGTAATAGTCTAAAGTGAAGTCAGAGACTGAACATTATCCCCCTTTCCTACCCACACACAGATCAGCGCACGGCTCCACGCACACGGGCCCCACCTTCCCCTGATGAGGCTCTTGGCAGGCTGGGGGGTAAGAGGGTCTGTACTTCAATGTACAAACCAGAGGTGTTTCTCTTTCTTTCTTTTTTTTTTTTTAACCGATTTTATTCATTTTAGAGAAAGAGTGAGTGAGCAAGAGAAGCAGAGGGAGAGGGGAAGGAGGAAGAATAGTGAGCGGGATCCCCACTGAGTGTGAAGCCCGATGGAGGACAGGGTCCATCCAAGAGCAGGACCCACGCCGAAACCAAGAGTCAGACGCTTAACCCGCTGAGCCACCCAGGCGCCCCCACCAGTGTTGACTGTTAAGGTGGACACCTTCATTCCATACTTGATATTATTTTGACTACTTTTTTAGTGCAATTATTCTGAGATACAATAAAAAGGAAAGACAGTGGCTTTTTTCTTTTTGCAATCTCTTGTCCCTTATGCCACCTGGAAAGAAGGTCATAACTTACAAATCCAGGGACACCCGGCTGGCCCAGTCAGTAAAGAATGCGACTCTTGATGTCCGGGGTCGTGAGTCTGAACCCCACGTTGGGCAAAGAGATTTACTTAAAACAAAACTCAAGGACTCTCGTCGAAGACAATGTTGACCAAGCAAAAGGGAAACAATTTAGATGAAGCCCGTTCTCATCTTACATTGGATCCGTTAGTCAGCCTTTCCAAAGCCCCTGGGCTTGCATCAGAATCCATCAGATCACAAAGTTCTACAACCAAAATAAGAACAGCCATTCAGACAGAAGGAATTCACAGAGAAGCCAGAGCACAGGACCACTGGGATTTCTTATTTCTTATTTTAAATCAGTTTGCTCTAGAGGAAACGACAGGTTAAAATAATATTTTGGAGAAATACTGTGTAGCTTTGCAGACAGGACCCCAGGGTAATCCCCAGGTGTCCTAGAATTTTCCCGTGGTTTTACCGGGGGGGGGGGGGGGGGGGGGGGGGGGGGCGGGGGGACGTGTCCACAGTTCTCAAGCACAAGATGTTTACTGTCTGAGGGCAAAGCAACGGGTCAACCCAGAGCCAGGCTCCCACCCAGACCCTGGGCTGGACCCTGGGCGGAGGAAGGCCGGGGCGCCCCTTCTTAGGCGCTTGCACTTCCCGCCTGGGGGAAACGGAGGAGCCCCCCACCCCCCAGTCCTCCCCTCACATCAGGGACTCAGTGCCGGGCAGGTCTGACTCCCGGAAGATGGGATGTTCCTCCATAACGGAAAGAAAAGGGCGGTCTCCAAGGTAAGGGGTCCAGACCCAGGGGGTGGGACACCACCCCCGCCCGACGAGGAAGACCCGCCTCACTTCCACGGGGCAACGGCCCCCCCACGCAGGATCTAGCCCCGGTGCCGGCCCCATCCCGCCCGAGGAAGCCCAGCCGCGCCCCACCCCTGCCCTGCGGCTTCGGCGGCGCCGGGCCGGGCCAGGTGCTGCGGGGAGAGGGGCCGCGGGCGGCGGCAGCTTGGATGCCCGCGCGCACCTGCCCGATGCACCTGCGCCCACCTGCCCGGGACCCGGACTGGGGCTGGGCCGGGAAAGCAGCCCCCGAAGTAGGAAGGAACTGGCTCCTCGGGGCGACTCCGGTACGGCGTGCTGTCACTCGGGTCGGGGACACCGGGAAGGGGCTCGGGCGTGTGGGCCGGGATGACGCTTCTCGGGCGCAGCGGAGGTCGGGCGCGCAGGGCACCGCCGGCCGCTGCAGACTCACCTTCTGAATAGCATGTCCATTTTGTCCCCGGAGTGATCGTCGCCGAGCCCCGAAGGGGGTCTGCGGGCCGGACCTGTGTGACGTCACGGCCATCTCCGCGGCGACCCGCGAGCCGCCCCTCCCGCCTGACCCAGGCCCGCCGGCGCCCGCGCCCAGGCCCCCCGCGGCTCGGATCCGCCCTCCCGCGCTGGCTCGCGGCCAGGGACGCCCGTCTAAGCACATGATTTTGTCACAAAACCTTGAGTGACTCCCCTGTGCCCCAGGATGACGTCCGAACCTTTTAACGCGCCCACCCGGCCACCCCCTCCGGCTGTACCTGAGACGGGCAACGGCCCCACGGACTGCAGCCACTCCCACCTCTCCTTCCAGATTCGGGATGAAGCCAAGCCCCTCGCCTCCCAACCACCCACAGTTGGGACTTCTCTGGGGAAATTCTCTCTTCACCCTGCCCCAACCCTGGCTTAAGCTTTGGAGCTGAGTTTGGCACCTCCTCCAGGAAGCCTTCCTGGATGTCCTCTGCATTCCCATAGCAGGCCAGATCAGCCTGTGTCGAAGTTTCCTGTGGATTTCTACCGGCTCACAAGACTCGTGGATGAGCCTAGGGGTTCGGAACCCAAGGCCCCTCCCCCCCCAACTCACCCCCCACCATGCCCAGCACAGTAGCTGCTCAAAAATATATTTTGAGGGACACCTGGGTGGCTCAGTCCCTTAAGCATCTGCCTTCAGCTCAAGTCATGATCCCAGGGTCCTGACATTGATTTGAGCCCACGTGGGGCTCCATGCTCAGTGGAGTCTGCTTCTCCCTCTACCCTCTCCCAGTGCCTGCTCTCTCTTAAATAAAATCTTTAAAAAATAAAGATGTGGGCGCCTGGGTGGCTCAGTGGGTTAAGCCACTGCCTTCAGCTCAGGTCGTGATCTCGGGGTCCTGGGATCGAGTCCCGCATCGGGCTCTCTGCTCAGCAGGGAGCCTGCTTCCTCCTCCTTCTCTCTCTACCTGCCTCTTTGCCTACTTGTAATCTCTCTCTGTCAAATAAATAAATAAAATCTTAAAAAAAAAAATAAAGATGTATGGTGTACCTGGGGGGCTCAGTGGGTTAAAGCCTCTACCTTCGGCTCAGGTCATGATCCCAGGGTCCTGGGATCGAGCCCCACATCCGGTTCTCTGCTCGGCAGGGAGCCTGCTTTCCCCTCTCTCTCTGCCTGCCTCTCAGACTACTTGTGATCTCTGTCAAATAAATAAATAAATCTTAAAAAAATAAAAGATGTGGAAAAAAATAATAAGGATGTATGTGTGTGTGTATATCTATATATCTATATATATGTGTATGTGTAATGTATATGTGTATGTATATATAGGTATATATATATACCTATGTATATATATATGTGTATAGGTATATATATACACACACACATACACAAAAATTATTACTTGGCCATAAAAACGAATGAGATCTGGCCATTTATGACAATATGAATGGACCCAGATGGCAGTATGTTAAGTGAAATAAGTCAGACAGAAAAACACAACTACCACTTCACTTATATGTGGAATCTAAAAAACAAAACAAAACAAATGAAAACAAAAAACAAATAGATCCATAAAGGGGCGCTTGGGTGGCTCAGTGGGTTAGTACTCTGCCTTCAGGTCAGGTCATGATCTCAGGGTCCTGGGATCGAGCCCCGCATCGGGCTCTCTGCTCAGTGGGAAGCCTTCTTCCTCCTCTCTCTCTGCCTGGCTCTCTGCCTACTTGTGATCTCTCTCTGTCAAATAAATAAATAAAATATTTTTAGAAAGAAAAAAAAATAGGGGCTCCTGGGTGGCTCAGTGGGTTGAAGCCTCTGCCTTCGGCTCAGGTCATGATCCCAGGGTCCTGGGATCAAGCCCTGCATCGGGCTCTCTGCTCAGCAGGGAGCCTGCTTCCTCCTCTCTCTCTGCCTGCTTCTCTGCCTACTTGTGATCTCTGTCTGTCAAATAAATAAATAAAATCTTTAAAAAAGAAAAAAAGAAAGAAAAAAGAAAAAAATAGATCCATAAATACAGAAAACAAACTGGTGTTTGCCAGAGAGAAGAGGTGGGGGGATGGGCAAAACAGGTGGAGGAGAGTGGGAGATATAGGCTCCCTATTATGGGATGAATAGGTCAAGGGGACGAAAAGTACCACATAGGGAACATAGTGGTATTGTAATAGGGTTGCAAGGTGACAGATGGGAGCTACACTTGTGGTGCACACAGTGTGAAATGTAGAATCATCAGATCACTATGTAGTACAGCTGAAACTAATGCAACATTGTGCACTACACTTCAATAAAACGCATACACACAATACTGAGTCTTCCAATCCATGAACATAGGATGTCTTTTCATTTATTAGGTCTTTAATTTCTTTCAACAGTCTTAAGTTCTTAATGTGCAAGTCTTGTGTCTCTTAAATTTATTGCTAAGTGTTTTCTTATTTTTGAAGCTATTTTAAGTAGAGGTGTGTCTTAATTTTATTTTTGGATTGTTCATTGTTAGTGTGTAGAAATACAATAGAATTTGGGGGTGACTGGGTGGCTCAGTTAGTTAAGCACCTGCCTTCAGCTGAGGTTATAGTCCCACGGTCCTGGGGTGAAGTCACACGTCAGGCTCCCTGCTCAGCGAGGAGCCTGCTTCTTTCTCTCCCTGCCACCCCTCACCCTACTCTTTCTCTCTCTCTCTCAAATAAATAAATAAAATCTCTTTAAAAGTACAATACATTTTTGTAGATTGATGTATACTAAAACCTTGCTGAACTGGTTCTTCTAATAAGGGTGTGTGTGCATCTATTCTCGTTAGTGTTTTCTATATACAAGATTATGCCATCTGCAAATAGAGATAATTTGTACTCCTTCCTGTCCAATCAGGATGCCTTTTATTTATTTACCTTGACCAAGTACTCTGGCTCAAATCTCCAGTACAGTGTTGAACAGAAGTGGTGGGAGTGAGCATCCGGCCTTGTTTTTAATTTTTGCATTTAATTGTAGTACCAAGTACCTTGATTATGTGTGAGTTACAAAGGTATGTTAAAGATTAAAGACACCTGAGTGGCTCAGTTAAGCATCCAACTCTTGATTTCAGCTCAGATCATGATCTCAGAGTCATGACTTACCCACCCAGGCGCTTCATAAATAAATAAATTAAAAAAAAAAAAAAAAGATTCCCAGGAGCCCAGGTGGTTCAGTGGGTTAAGCCTTTCCCTTCAGCTCAGGTCATGATCTCAGGGTCCTGGGATGGAGCCCCCAGTCGGGATCCCTGCTCAGCTGAGAGCCCGCTTCTCCCTCTCCCTCTGCCACTCCCCCTGCTTGTGATCTCTCGCTCTCTCTCTCTCTGTGTGTCAAATAAATAGATAAAATCTTAAAGAAAAAAAAAAAGATTCTTTCTCTCCCTCTGCCCCACCCTCCCTGCTTGCACACACTTTCTCTCTCTAAAAAAAAAAAAGAAAAGAAAAGAAAGAAAGAGAAAATATGAAATACAGATTAAATGTGGGGGGCGGGGCTCGTGGCCATGACCAGTTGACAGGACAATGAGAAGCACATGAGGTTCCATATTCTTCTATCTATTTTGTACCTTTGAAAGTCATCTAATAGAAAATGAGAAAAAGTAAAATAAGGAATACATCGAGCCAGAAAGAAAGAATTAAGGAAATAAAGACAGTAGTAAGGGAAATAGAAGGCCCCCCGAGGAACTGGAGCCCCAGCGGGAATGCTGGAACATTTCTGCTGCTACCATCCAGTTCAAAATACTTTCCTCACCTGGGCCCTACCCCTGCCTGGTCACTCTGCCCCATGGTGCCAGCAGGCCAATAGGCTAAGACTTATCTCTTAGGTCTCTTTTAACCTAGAGCTGTTTTGTTTTAATGGCACTGATTTGTGGAAGAGGCTAGGCAAAATATCCTGCAGAACGTTCTGGATTTGTTGGGCCTCTTCCTCCAAGTGTTGTTTAGCTTGTCCCTCTATCCCCCACCCCTGTATTTCCTATTAACTAGATTTACCAGGACAGTCTCCTGTTATCGGCCCCTTAGACTATGTTCAAATTTTCCATACTACAGTCTTGCAAAAAACATTCTTGTACGTTTCTCCCTTTTTTTTTCTTTCGACAGAGTGCGCGCACAAGAGAGCGCGTGCGTGACCCAGACTGTTGGGGAGGGTGGAGGAGGGACTCTCAGAATCTTAATAAGATTTTTTAAAAAATATTTTATTTATTTTTTTGACAGAGAGAGATCACAAGTAGGCAGAGAGGGAAGCAGAGAGAGAGGAGGAAGCAGACTTCCCATGGAGCAGAGAGCCTGATGTGGGGCTCGATCCCAGGATCCTGGGATCATGACCCGAGCCGAAGACAGAGGCTTTAACCCACTGAGCCACCCAGGCACCCCAGACTCTCAGAATCTCAAGCAGGCTCCATGCCCCAGGTGGAGCCCTTATACTGGGCTCAATCCCACAACCCTGAGATCACGACCTGAGCCAAAACCAAGTTGGACACTTAACCGACTGAGGCCCCCCAGGTGCTGAAGGGGACGTTCTTCATCAGACGCACCAGACTGCTCTCTGCAGAGACTGTACCGGTTCACACTCCCACCCGGGGTGCACGAGAGTCAAGTACCCACTTGTCAGACTCCAGCCAAAATGTGGTCATGTCAGACTTAAATTTCTGCCATCCTGATGGGTATAAAACGTCCCTCCTTGTGCTTGGTTCCCCTCTTTGTGATCACCAGGCATCGCCTCACCGTCTGCTGAACTTTCAGGCTAAGGGAGGACACTGAGCCAGAAGAATCCACAGGATCCACAGGACTTGCCGAACAGTGTGATTTTCTATACCCACAGCAAAGGCAACTCATATACTATGTATTTTATTGGTTTCATCCATTCAACTATTTTTATTAAATTTTTTGAAAGATTTTATTTATTTGTTTGACAGAGAGAGAGAGAGAAAGAAAGAACACAAGGAGGGGGAGCAGCAGGCAGAGGGAGAGGGAGAATCAGGCTTCTCCGGGAGCAGGGAGCCCGACACGGGGCTTGATTCCAGGACCGTGGGATCATGACCTGAGCAGAAGGCAGACCCTTAACTGACTGAGCCACCCGGGACCCCCTCAACTATTTTTAAAAGCAGACAGCTGAGATGCATGTACCGTTTGCTTCCCATCATGAATGACCCCCCGGAGCCATACCACAGGCCCCTGGACAGAGCCCTCTGCGTCCCGCATTCCCTAAAGCCCCATTACTACTCCAGGGGGAAGAAGGAAGGGACAGGTGGGGCTGGGGAGGGAGAGATAGACACGGGACCATGAGATGAGGCTCCCAGAAATCCCAAAAATGTAGAGGTGTGGGGAAACTAGAGATAAGGGACAAAGTGGACCACCCTGCCCTAGGCGTGGGAGCTGGGTCATGGGGGGGGTGTCTTTATGTGACCACAAAGAATAACCAGACCCCAAGAAGGCAGTAAGCCGTGGAAGGCGTTACCAGTAGAGGCGTCAAAGGATTTAATTTCCCTGCTTAGCTTTTTTTGAAAGACTGACCCTAAAGGCCCTCGTTGACAACTCGGTCAAGACCCCTCTTGCTCCTGAGAGCTTTTTCTGTATCCCTGTTTAATAAACTTCTATCGCTTTACTCAAAAAGAAAAAAGCAGACAGCCAAGAGGCACCTGGCTGGCTCAGTCCGTGGCGCGTACAACTCCTGACCTTGGGGTTGGAAGTTCAAGCCCACACTGCATGCAGAGATTACTTTAAAAAAAGTGAAACGGGGGGCACCTGGGTGGCTCAGTGGGTTAAGCCTCTGCATTCGGCTGAGGCCATGATCTCAGGATCCTGGGATCGAGGCCCGCATCGGGCTCTGCTCAGCAGGGAGCCTGCTTCCCACCTCCCCTCTGCCTGCCTCTCTGCCTACTTGTGACCTCTCTCTGTCAAATAAGTAAATATATAAATATTTTAAAAAATAAATAAATAAAAAGGGGCACCTGAGGGGCCCAGTCAATTAAGCACCTGACTCAGGATCTCAGTGTTGTGAGTTCAAGCCCCACACTGAACTACTTAAGTCTACCGAAAAAAAAAGAAAAAAAACTTTAAAAAAAAGGTGGGTAGATGATTTATCCTTTTTTTTTTTTTTTAAATTCTGGTCTTGGGGGGTGCCTGGGTAGCTCGGCTGAGCAACTGCCTTCAGCTCAGGTCTGATCCTGGGCTCCTGGGATCGAGTCTCGAGTCTCCAGTCGGGCCCTGCTCAGCAGGGGGCCTGCTTCCCCGCCCCCTCTGCCTGCCTCTCTGCCTACTTGTGATCTCTCAGTCAAATAAATAAAATCTTAAGAAAAAATAAGAATAAATAAAAAATGAATTCTGATTTTTAAAAAAGATTTTATTTATTTATTTGACACAGAGAGAGAGATCACAAGCAGGCAGAGAGAGAGAGAGAGGAAGGGAAGCAGGCTCCCCGCTGAGCAGAGAGCCCGATGCGGGACTCGATCCCAGGACCCTGAGATCATCATGACCTGAGCCGAAGGCAGCGGCTTTAACCCACTGAGCCACCCAAGTACCCCTTGCTAAATTTCTTAAATCTGGAATTTAAAAAAAGGAAGAGTGTTGCTTTGGGGACTACATGTGAAGCGCTAGGACGCCCCTGGTCAAGCGGAGAGAGACCTTGAAGACCCTCCCTCAAAAGCTAACTCGAGGCGAGCAGACAGATGCGCTTGGCCGACCATATGCTCAGCTGCCGGCTCTGCCACGACGGCCTGGAATCTTCGCTGGGAGTCGGATGTGCTATTAATACATGGTGACTCACTAAAAGCTTGGCTTCCTGGAACGTTCTCCCCAGGGAGGAGGAGCCCTGTTCCTGCCTATAGAAGAATCCTCTGAAATCCCACTTTCAAAGGTTCGAGTAGATCATGAAGGCTAAGCAAAGAGAAGGAGAGCTTCCGAAATTATACAAAATTATGTAAACGCTGGTGCATCTGCCAGTAATTCAATCCCCAAACACGCGGCAGGTGCGTGGGGCTGGCGGCGGGCGCGCGGGCATGTGCCTCCTTTCCGGGCGCACCTGCAGGGAGCTAACGGTTGGGGCAATGGGGCCCGAGGCCGGGGAGAGCGGGGGAGGGGGCCGGGACGGTGCACCCGAGGCACCTGTGGAGGCTGGACAGTGGGATTGCCCTGGTGCAGTGGGGCATGAAGACCATTTGGGGGCAAGTTATTGCTTCATACAGACAGGGTCCCTGCTGGGGACATGGAAAAGGTTTCCCAGTAGGTGCTGGTGATGGTCGGGTAAGATTTTGATGTAGGTAACGCCACTGAACTCGGCGCTTAAAATGGTCAGTTGTCTGTGACATACATTTTACCACAATTGAAAAACAAGACGAGGGGCACCTGGGTGGCTCTGTGCGGTGGGTGTGTGCCTGCAGCTCGGGTCATGATCCCACGGTCCTCCCCGGAAGCCTGCTTCTCCCTCTGCCGCTCTCCCTGCTTGTGCTCTCTCTCCCTCTCTCTGACAGATAAATAAATAAAATCCTTTTTTTAAAGATTATTTATTTATTTATTTGGCAGAGAGAGACACAGGGAGAGAGGGAACACAAGCAGGGGTAGTGGGAGAGGGAGAAGCAGTCTTCCCGCCGAGCAGGGAGCCGGATACTCGGTTTGATCCCAGAACACTGGGATCATGACTGAGGCCCCCAGGTGCCCAATAAATAAAATCTTTTTTTAAAAAAGATTTTATTTATTTATTTGACAGAGATCACAAGTAGGCAGAGAAGCAGGCAGAGAGAGGGAGACGCAGGCTCCCCGCTGAGCAGCGAGCCTGATGCGGGGCTCGATCCCAGGACCCTGGGATCATGACCTGAGCTGAAGGCAGAGGCTTTAACTCACTGAGCCACCCAGGCGCCCCCCAATAAATAAAATCTTAAAAAAAAATAAATACATGGCACCTTGGTGGCTCAGTGGGTTAAAGCCTCTCTGCCTTTGGCTCAGGTCATGATCTCAGGGTCCTGGGATCGAGCCCCGCATCAGGCTCGCTGCTCAGCGGGGAGCCTGCGTCTCCCTCTCTCTGCCTGCTTCTGTCTGCTTGTGATCTTGCTCTCTGTCAAATACTTAAATAAATAAATAAATAAACTTTTAAGTAAATAAATACATAAAAATAAAAAATAAGCTTTATGGGGGTGCCTGAGTGGCTCAGTCATTACGCCTCTGACTCTGGGTTTTGGCTCAGGTCCTGATCTCAGGGTGTTGGATCAAGCCCCGCGTTGGGCTCTGTGTTCAGTGGGGAGCCTGCTTCTCTGCCTCTCTCTCCCTCTGACACGCCAACCTCATGCACTCATCCTCTTTCTCTAAAATAAATAAAATCTTAAAAACAAAAATAACAGCTTTATTGAGATATGGTTTATATACTATACAAATCACCCATTTAAAGTGTACAGATCAATGATTTTTTAAATTGTTCTTGGTTTTCTAAATTTTTTTTAAAGATTTATTTGAGAGAGAGCAGTGCAATACCATCACCGCAATCAATTCTAGAACACTCTGACTACCTCGAAAAGGAACTCTGCACTCATTAGCAGTCACTCCTTATCCCCCGCCCTGCAGCCCCTGGAACCAGGCCTCTTCCTTCTGTCTCCATGAATTTGCCTGCTCTGGGAACTTCATATAAATGGGATCATACTGGGGCATCTGGGTGTCTCATTCGGTTAAGCCTCTGCCTTCAGCTCAGGTCATGATCTCAGGGTCCTGGGATCGAGTCGTGCATCAGGTTCCTTGCTCCATGGGGAACCTGCTTCTCCCTTTCTGTCTGCCTGCTGCTCCCGCTGCTTGTGCTCTCTCTCTGTCAAAGAAATAAATAAAATCTTTTAAAAAAAAATGGAATCATACAGTGCACTGGTGGCGTTTTGTGACCGGGTTCTTTCACTTGCGTGCTGCCGCGTTCATCCCCATGAACCAGTGTGGCCCGAGTCTGTACTGCTTACGTACCTCTCAATGACAAGAGGACAGTATTTGGAAGAAGAGCCCATTGTACAGACCGCTACATTTGGTTTATCTGCACCTCTGTCGATGGACATGTGGTTTGCTCCCACCTTTTGGCTTTTGTGAATAATGCTATGAAAATGTGTGTGTGCATTTTTTAAAAGATCTTATTTATTTATCTGACAGAGAGAGATCACAAGCAGGCAGAGAGAGGAGGAAGCAGGCTCCCTGCTGAGCAGAGAGCCTGATTCGGGGCTCAATCCCAGGACCCCGAGATCATGACCCTAGCCTAAGGCAGAGGCTTAACCCACTGAGCCACCCAGGCGTCCCTGTGTGTGTATTTTTGCGAGCGTTTTCATCTGTCCTGGATAGACGCCTAGCAGTGGAGTTGCTGGACCCAATGGTAAGTCTCTGTTTCATTTTTGGAGGAACTGCCAGACTGTTTTCTAGAACAGTTCCGCTCCACACTCCCAGCAGCCGGGTAGGAAGTCCCAATTCCTCCACGTCCTCACCAACACTTCTTAGTCTCTCTCCCTCTACTTCTGTTTGTGTTTAGAATATTCCAGAATAACACTTAGAAAAAGAAAAAAAGAGAGAAGAAATTAGAAATGCAGAGTTTATAAACCAAAATGTTTTGGCCAGTCTTGGTTTACCTGTCACATGCCAGACGCTGTCCTACGTATTTGGGATCGACAGCGAACAAACAGAGAAACGTCTGATATTTGAACTCAGGACTGGTCGGATCAGCTCTTCCTCACCCACCATTTTGGGAGGTAGAGCCCAGCCTGGAATTTCCATCCCTGCCCTTGGTCCCCAGCCTGGGAGGGGCAGGGGGGATGACTGAGGGGAAGGTGTCACCCTCCATCGGGCCTCCCTCAGCCCCGGAGGCCCCGGGTGCCGCCCTCTACAGGTGGGACAGGGTGGGCGAGCTTGGAGGAAGGGGCCACCTGGCACCAAGATGAGACAAAACCAAGACGGTGGAACCGCCTTAGCAGTTCCTGGTGGGACAGACACGCCTCAGGAAGTGGGCACAGGCCCCGCTATCTTGATGAGGCTGCCTATGGGCTGCCGCCTCCAGAGTCTCCATCTGATCCCGGTCTGCGTCCAGGTCACACAGTCACCCATGGTCACCCCCCAGCTCTCTTGTCACTCAGCCTGAGTGCAGGTCCCTTCCTCAGGCCATGTCCAGGCTTTCAAGCCTGGTGAGCCACCTGGTCCCTTGTCCCCTTTCCTCTTTGTTGCGATCAGGCCAGCTTTCTGTCAGCAGTCAGCCCCTTCCAGAAGCTTCCCTAGACCCTGCCTGTCCTTGCTGCGCTTGTACCTCAGCCAGAGCCCTCGTGGCCTCCACATGAGCTGCCGTGGCTCTGTCGGCCTTCTGCAAGGCCATTTCCTCCGCAGGGCCCGCGGGCCCGGCCTGGCCTGGCGCTTGGTGGCTGTTGGCGGATGTAGATGCCTGAGAGGAATCACTAGAGACCGAGAAGGCTGACGGACAGGGAGGCAGAAGGTGTGGGGGACCTTCCCGGAGGACGGGAGGCTCAGGCTGGGCCTCGGTGGCAGCTCAGAACGGTGTGTGGTAAAAGCAAGCCTGGGTGAGGGAGGCTCGGAAGACAGGTGGGGAAGGTCCCCAGAAGCGGAGCGTCCTTGCAAGGGACAGCTGTGTCACAGCACCTGCTCGACGCCGGGCACGGGGAAGCCCGCTACCTAGCGAGGCCAGGAAGCTCTTCCTGGCGTCACCATTTCTCATTTACAACCGAGGTCAGAGGTGTGAGGAGTCCAGTGACTTGCTTCAGGTCACTTTGAACGCCGAGAGACTGCTTTCCCTAGTTTTTCTTTTTTTATTTGACAGGCAGAGTCACAAGTAGGCAGAGAGAGAGGGGGAAGCAGGCTCCCCGTTGAGCAGACAGCCCGATGCGGGGCTCGATCCCAGGACCCTGGGATCATGACCTGAGCTGAAGGCAGAGGCTTTTTTTTTTTTTTTTAAGATTTTATTTGACAGAGATCACAAGTAGGCAGAGAGGCAGGCAGAGAGAGAGAGGGGAGGAAGCAGGCATCCCACTGAGCAGAGAGCCCGATGTGGGACTCGATCCCAGGACCC
This sequence comes from Neogale vison, assembly GCF_020171115.1. Classification (NCBI taxonomy): domain Eukaryota; kingdom Metazoa; phylum Chordata; class Mammalia; order Carnivora; family Mustelidae; genus Neogale; species Neogale vison. The sequence continues at coordinate 3,844,474 of NC_058103.1, read as the reverse complement.
CGAGATCATGATCTGAGCCCAAGGCAGCGGCTTAACCCACTGTGCCACCCAGGCGCCCCTCTTCCCTCATTTTTTAAAGCTTATTTTCTTCTGTAATTTCTCTACCCAACGTGAGGTTTCAACTCCTGATTCCGAGAGCCAGTCACTTGCTCTTCCTATGGAGCCAGCCAAGCGCCCCTCATGCTTGTTTTCATTTGCTATTTAAGTAAAACCATTAAAACCCACCCATTCTGGCACGCCTGGGTGACTCAGATCATGGTCCCTGACCATGGGAGCCTGCTTCTCCTTCCACCTCTGTCCCTCCCCTACTTGTGTGTGCTCCCTAATATTTAAGAAACTTTCTAAGATTTTTTATTTGTAGGAGAGAGCACAAGCAGAGGGAGCAGCAAGCAGCAAGGGAGAAGCAGGCTCCCTGCTGAGCAAATGTGGGGCTCCGAGGACCCTGAGATTTGAAAGGGAGCGAGCTGGGGTGGCAGGCAGAATCGGAAAAGTGGACAATCTCAGGCAGACTTCCCTGATCCCAACGCAGGGAGACGGGGGCAGTCACAACCCTGCTCCAAGATCATGACCTAAACCCAATCAAGATTCGGCCCTTCAACAACAGAACCACCCAGGTGCCCCTGAACTTATTTTTGAAGACTTAACAACAGTTTTTTTTTGTTTTTTAAAAGATTTTATTTGACCGCCAGAGATCACAAGTAGGCAGAGAGGCAGGTGGAGAGAGGGGGAAGCAGGCTTCCCGCCAAGCAGAGAGCCCAATGCGGGGCTCCATCCCAGTAGCCCAGGATCATGATCAGAGCCGAAAGCAGAGGCCCCAACCTACTGAGCCACCCAGGCGCCCTGAAGATTTAACCGTTTGATGTTAAGCTAAATTGGTTTTTGCATACTGATCTATCTTCGGACCTCATTCATGTCTTGCCTCTTCGTTGCTTCCTTGCTGGAACTCGAACCTGTGACCTGCCCTCCTTCACAGGATGGGACTATTCTGGAAGGTGTGAAGCAACCCTGGGTTTTGAGGCCCCCTGTGTCCTTTTGGAGCTCCTCACCCAGCGCCCTGAGCATCCATCTTCTTGGTAGTCCCGGCTCCAGAAGGGGTCAGCGGGGGATGCTTCCAGATACACGGTTTGCCTCAAGTGCTCAACTCTCATGGAAATCACTGAGGTCCTCTGTGGATCCCCTCGCATGTCCAACAACCTCCAGTATTCACTGGACCCAGGAAACACAGAAGGACCCCCCCCCACCCTTCCTGGCATTCCTTTTAGTGCAAAAACCTCACACTTCCTCCCAGCTGGTCCCCTTTCCCGGAGCAGCAGACCACCAGAGAGCCGGTCTGGGAGGTCCATTTGGAACCAGCACAAGACAGGGATTGCAGAGAGGATTCTGAAGATCAGATGGGCTTACCACTCACCAGGGACTCAGTGGCTCTAGGGAGCCAGGGGCCCACCCTGCCCCAGGACACACAACTCGGGGTTCTCCTGGCCCAGTGACCTAGGCTGGTCATGATCATGGTTTGTATGTGACCTTCACCTCCCAAATCCTGCATGGACCCGCTACCACCCGTTTTCCAGAAACACAATTTTAGGATTGGCCATTGCTGCCCCAGCTCCCAGAGGGGAAGCCTCCCCGCTCGGCTGGTTGGTGGAGACCGGAGCTCCCCTTCTCCCCGTGGCGCTCACAGTGTCTTGCCGGAGGCTCAATGAAGAGCCCGACTAGGAGGCTTTCGGGTGGGGTGGCCTAAGCAGATTTGAAGAACTCATACCTGTAAGGCTGAGGTATTAAGGAGCTATATTTAGGACAGAAAGGTTTTACAAATACAGAAACGCACTTTGGACATGAAAATCCTGAGCAAGGAACGGTCTGTGAGGGAATGGGACACAGCACAGGGGGGACGCCGTGCTGTCACGCTCCCATTCTCTTCCATGCACTCTAGAATGTGACCCCCCACCCCCAGGGCCCCCACATCAGTGTGCCCCGGCAGGGCGGTGAGGACTTCAGGCCCTCACGGTAACCACGTCCCTCTTGGTCTCCTCATAAGCAACACATGTTTGAACTCGGGTTCTTCCAACTGGGGTGCCTGCTCCCCTACAACTCCCCTGATCCCCCCCAGACGAAACACTTTCACGGAACTTTAACTTGTATTTGTTACAACCTTTTATTGTAGAATGTGACTTGAGCACTACATTTCCACTCACAGACCGTGTGGAGTCACTCACTCCTCCAACAGCTTTACCACACGCCTAGGTCGGCGCCATGTCGCTACTCTAAACGACGCTCCTCTTTGGGAAACAAGCCCTATACACGGCTACTCCCTTCCGGTTGGCTGAACTACTAGTTTCTAGAGGCCTGGTACATGCATCTGAACTACAGGGGACAGAAGATTTAAAAAGTAGATCCTAGAGGGTGAGAGCGGTTTTAACCAACATTTCTCTTTAAAACATCAAGGTATAACTCGGAACACTTCAGTGACAGACAAAATTTGGTCTTACTAAGGAATCCGCTTGGTAGCTAAACACTGGAGACCACAGTTAACGTTAGGTTACGCACACCTCACAACAAAGGTCACCTTGTCCGGTTACGAGCCGGCGTGGCGCTAGGGAAGAAAACTAGCTGGGCTTTAGCTGCTGCACGTCACAGTATCACACTCGAACAGAAAGAAATCTTATCTTCCCCTTAAGTAGTTATTATCATGCCATACAGATCCTTAAAATGTTAACAAAAATAAAGAAAAACATCCTTGAAAATATATTATCAGAGGGAATGAAGATAAAGCATCGAATACATGTACAAGTCATTCTCGCCGCACCTAGTCAACCTCCTCCATGCGCGACGTGTCGTCGTCCCCTTCCAGGGGGGGCATCTCCTCACTCACGGCCGCGGTGCTGTCGTCAGCGGTGGGGTCGTCCTCATCGATACCTGTTGGAAAGAAAGCCCTCCTGCTGTTAGGTTTCTCGAAGCCGGCCGACCACCAGCCCACTACGCTGCTCTGCAGCCACGGCAAAGGCTGAACCGTTGGTCGGTGCTGAAAGAGCTTTCGTTTTTCAGCCCTTCTAATCAGAAGGTCTGTTCTCTGGGTTGTTTTTTAAAAATTTTATTTATTTGACAGAGATCACAAGTAGGCAGAGAGACAGGGAGGGGGAAGCAGGCTCTCTACTCAGCAGAGAGCCCAATACAGGGCTTGATCCCAGGACCCTGGGATCATGACCTGAGCTGAAGGCAGAGGCTTTAACCCACTGAGCCACCCAGGCGCCCCTCTGTTCTTTGAAAGAGGAGCCATTAAGGTCACCCAAGCCGGAGGGGCCACCCCTAACGCTGATGGGGCTGAAGGTCCCGCCCGGCCCACGGCGCGGCGGGGAGCTTACCGAGACCGAGCTTGATCATCCTGTAGATCCTGTTGGCATGCGTCTGCGGATCTTCCAGACTGAAGCCGGAGGACAGGAGCGCCGTCTCGTAGAGCAGGATGACCAGGTCTTTCACAGACTTGTCGTTCTTGTCGGCCTCGGCCTTCTGCCGTAAGGTCTCGATGATGGAGTGGTCGGGGTTGATCTCCAGGTGCTTCTTCGCGGCCATGTAGCCCATGGTGGAGTTATCTCTCAAGGCCTGGGCCTTCATGATCCTCTCCATGTTTGCCGTCCAGCCGTACGTGCTTGTCACGATGCAGCACGGGGAGGTCACCAGTCGGTTTGACACGACCACCTACAAGCAGAGCGTGAAGAAATCAGTGAATGCACGTAGAAGACGCCACTACAGCTCATTTTTCGGTAGGACCACCAGCGGCATGGGAACATGGAACCCAAGGACTCCAAGGACTGAGCAGGCACAAGTCAGAAACACCGCCGCCAATTCAACTATTCCGAGCTTTCTTCCAACACACCCTAACTCCCTGGGTCTTCAGCGACCTTAGGAGTTTTCTCTATGTAGGAAATGCTAATTTTCTATTCGGGAAGTTCAAACAACACAGGGGGAGAAAGGGCCTACGGAGGACAAACCTGGCCAACCCCTCCGGGCCCTCTAGAAGGCAGCCCATGACCAGGAGACCGCGGCAGCCCGGGGCATTGCGCTCACCCACCTTCTCTACTTTCTTCTCTAAGATGTCCTTCATGATCTTGCACAGGTTTTCAAACTTTGTCTTTTTCTCCTCCTGTTTCTTTTTCTCTTCTTCGTCTTCTGGAAGTTCCAAGCCCTCTTTGGTCACAGACACCAGCGTCTTCCCCTCAAACTCCTTCAGCTGCTGGACGCAGTACTCGTCAATGGGCTCGATCATGTAGATCACTTCCAGGCCGTGCTTCCGAAGACGCTCCACGAAGGCCGAGTTCGCTACCTGGTCCTTGGTCTCACCTGAGGGGTGGGAAAAGTTACAGACCTTTAACAGGCAAGGACTTCATCTTGCTTCTGCCTTTTGCTAAGTCTAGTCAGATCTAACCACAGATAGCGCCCAGCCCACGTGGTCTTGCCTGGCTTCGTCCCTGGGAGCGGAGCAGCAGAGGCCGGTGCCCGTGCACCCTCCGTCCTTACCTGTGATGTAATAGATGTGCTTCTGGTTCTCCTTCATTCTGGTGCAATAGTCCTTGAGCGACACCATCTCGTCGCCGGAGGCGGACGTGTAATAGCGCAACAGCTCCGAGAGCTTCTTCCGATTCTGGGAGTCCTCGTGGATGCCAAGCTGAAAGAGAACGTAGACTCTGATTTCTCTGCATTTAAAGAAAGCCATAAAATTTGACAAACCATAATGACCACTACTACTGAGGATCAAATGTGTTCACACCAACCTTGATGTTTTTGGAGAACTGTTCATAAAACTTTTTGTAGTTCTCTTTGTCTTCGGCCAGTTCGGTGAAGAGTTCTAAGCACTTTTTGACCAAGTTCTTTCTGATAACCTTTAAAATTTTGCTTTGCTGCAGCATCTCACGGGAAATATTTAGAGGAAGATCCTCAGAGTCCACCACACCTCTGATGAAATCTGAAAAAATACAAACAAATGCACTCAAAGTCATCCCCAAAGATGCAGATAATCACAATCCACGAACAGGTAAACCCAAGGAACCAAAGATCATCTCCTGCCCCACATGGGTTCTTTTTTAAAAATTTTTTTAAAAAATATTTTATTTATTTGACAAAAAGAGGGAGATCACAAGCAGGCAGAGAGAAAGAGAGGAGCCTGAACCAGGGCTTGATCCGAGGACCCTGGGATCATGACCTGAGCCGAAGGCAGAGGCTCAACCCACTGGGCCACCCAGGGGCCCCCCACATGCATTCTTGAGTCCACTGTGTGGAGCCTCACCCCGCCCACACTTACTCAGATACTCTGGGATGAGCTCCTCACAGTTATCCATGATGAAAACTCTGCGAACATACAACTTAATGTTGTTCTTTTTCTTTCTGTTCTCGAATAGGTCAAAGGGAGCACGTCTTGGCACAAAGAGAAGAGCTCGGAACTCCAACTGTCCTTCCACTGAAAAATGCTGTTTAAGGAAGCACACAGCGACCCATCATCAATGGACAACACAGGTAGGAGCCACTGAAAACGCCCTCCGCTCACAGTCACAGAACCAAAAGAGCTCTTGGGGGGAGAGTACGAGGGCTGGGACAGAGCCCTGCGCAGCAACCCACACCCCGACCACGTCAGACAACCTGCAGGGCTCGGGGCACTCACCTTCACTGCCAGGTGGTCTTCCCAGTCATTGGTCAAACTCTTGTAGAATTCTCCATACTCTTCGTTGGTAATATCGTCGGGGTTTCGGGTCCAAATAGGCTTTGTCTTGTTCAATTCTTCCTGATCAATGTACTTCTCCTTGATCTTCTTTTTCTTCTTCTTGTCCCCATCTTTCTTCTCCTCCTCCTCCTCATCGGAACCAACGTCTTCTATCTCGGGTTTGTCATCAGATTCCTTCTCTTCCTTTTCTTTTTCCTCCTCTTTCTCTTCCTTTTCTTCAGCCTCATCATCGCTCACCTCTTTATCACGTTCCTTCTCCACCTTCAAAATAAGACAAAAAACCACGTCACCTCTGCATTCTGGAACTAAAGAACACCCTGGACTGGGCACAGTTAACACCCAAGTCTAAGACTCAAATAAAGAAATGTTTATCAGCCAAAACACTCTGGTCGATATCTCATGTTCTCTACCTAAGTAACCAGCCTGGGTACGTGGACAGGGAGAAAGAACTTCGCAAAGTCCCGCCAATGCAAGTTTGGCTCTTTCCCTCATCAACAGACCCAAACACTAAGAACTTCCGGTCACCAGCTCTGCGCACTACACTGGGCGGCGACACTCACGAACAGAGTGATGGGGTAGCCGATGAACTGGGAGTGCTTCTTCACGATCTCCTTTATCCTCCTCTCCTCCAGGTACTCCGTCTGGTCTTCTTTCAGGTGCAGGATAACTTTCGTTCCCCGACCCATAGGTTCACCTGCACAGAGAGAAAAAACTCAATTTCAATCTGAATGGGCAAATTAAGCAACTGGAAAACAGAAAACCCTCAATTGTTCTCCACGCCACACCCAACGGTTTTGAGCCACTTAATCATATGAGGCTTACTTGTACTATGGAAGGAGAACCCTGGGCAGTTAACCGCCTGCCCACGATCAGAACTCAAGGGCCCCACTCCTCTTTATCACGTGCGGCCCAGGCCTCCACAGCATCTTCCGGGCCCCCAGCCTACAGCACCAGCCCCTCCCCCAACGACGCAAGGGCCAGGAAAGCAGCCCACCGGATGCCCACCTGTGTCAGTGCGGACCGTGAACGAGCCCCCTGCGGAGGACTCCCAGGCGTACTGCTCGTCATCGTTGTGCTTGGTGATCACCGTCACCTTCTCGGCCACCAAGTAGGCCGAATAGAACCCGACCCCGAACTGGCCAATCATAGAAATATCTGCGCCCGCCTGCAGAGCTTCCATGAACGCTTTGGTCCCCGACTTGGCGATGGTGCCCAGGTTGTTGATCAGGTCGGCCTTGGTCATGCCGATCCCGGTATCCACGATGGTGAGGGTCCGGTCCTGCTTGTTCGGGATGAGGTTAATGTGCAGCTCCTTCCCCGAGTCGAGCTTGCTGGGGTCGGTCAGGCTCTCGTATCGGATTTTGTCCAGAGCCTGTCGACAGAGCAGGCGCCGGTGAGGGCCGAGCGCCCGGGGAGGGGGTGCCCGCCCGCCCAGCCGGCCCGCCGCGCCGCGCACTCACGTCGGACGAGTTGGAGATCAGCTCCCGCAAGAAGATCTCCTTGTTCGAGTAGAAGGTGTTGATGATCAGCGACATCAACTGCGCGATCTCCGCCTGGAAGGCGAACGTCTCCACCTCCTCCTCCTCCATCGGCTGGTCTTGGGTCTGGGTTTCCTCAGGCATCTGCAGGGCCGCGGAGCCGGTTACGGGCCGCCCCCGCGCCCCCCGCCCGCTCCTCCGGGAGGCCCGCGCTCGCCGGCCGAGCCGGGGCCGCCGACAAAGGATGACCTCATTTCCAGCTGCGACAACGAGGGCCGCGCGCACGCCGCCGCCACCGGGCGCCACACGCCCTCGGGGACCCCGCCCGGAGCCGGAGCCGGAGCCCCCTCTCCCTTCTCCCCTCCGCCCGAGACCCCGGAACCGTAGCCCGGCGGCCGGGGAACCCCACCGACCCGGGCGCACCCCCTTTCCCGCGAGTGGGGGGTCGGGGGCGCAGCAGGCCCGAGGCCTCCGCCTGCGAGAGCACAGCCGCGCCGCCCCACAGGCCCACGGCCTCCGGGGAGCCCGCCCCGAGCCCGCCGCCCTGGACCCCCGCCGCCCCCCCAAACCCCCCCAACTGCCCCCTCACCTTGGCTAAAGGACCGCACGGGCTCCGAGAGGACGCAGCACCCGGACGCAGGAGCAACTGGCGCGCCGCCCCCGCGCTTCCCTTATATAGACGCGGGCCCGCCCGGCGCGCGGCGCCTTTTCCAGAAGCCTCCCGAACCTTCCGGAAGAACCCTCCCCAACCGCCGCCGCGGCCACGCGCTTGCGCCTGCGCCGTGGCCGCGGCCCCGCCCCTCTCCAGGGCGCGCGCGGGCCCGCCCCGAGCGCCCCACCCCCAACGGCCACCGCGCGCGTCCCCGCACCGCTCTCAGTGCGCCGGCGCGGCCCGGAACTCTCGCGAAGGTCTCGCGCCTTCCGGAGCCACCACCCCCAGCGCGGCTGGCGCCGGCGTCCCAGCCCCCACCCGGTGCCTGCACAGCCCGCAGGGTCCCCTCCAGCCCGGCGCGAGCGCGTGCGCTCCTGCTCGGGCAAGTCCGCCGGAGTCGCTTAGTAGCTCCTACGGCCTCCCGGGCTGTATGGGCTTCGGCCCGCGGCCGTGGGGTGCCGCCGCAGCGTTGGGGTCTGCACCCGGTACTGGCCCGGACTGGGTGCCGGCCGGGTTCAGGGGTTCCAGGAAGGGAGAGGGCGCGTCTGTACGCCGGGGCCAGTGATCAGAGGCTCTGGGCTGCGACTGGGGGTTCTGGGCCCTGGAATTGGGGCAACAGGTGCGGTGAGGGGTGACCAGCGCATGCGCAGGCAAACCCGTCCCCTGGTTTGTCTTGACCAGAGAGAGCCCCTACCCACGTGGGGGTTTTGGTAATGGGGTCTTGGAATATGGGTGAGGTTTGGTGGGGTGAGGTTTCCATCCCACACCCAAGAAAGAATCCTCAGACATCTTTGATGCAAAATGGTGGTTTATTAAAAAAAGCTTTGGTGTTGGGGGAGGTAAGGCAAAGGGAGGTTTTCAGAGCACTTTGACATGCTCAAGACGGCCTACAGAATACAGAGGCTTTGCTAGGTCAAGTTCGGGTGGTTTTTCCTCCTAGCAAGGCATTAACCTGAAGATAATTGGGAGCTTCCTGGAGGGACGTTACACTCTGCCCGCTTCAAGGGTCTGTCAATGGGCTGCCGTTGTACCTACACATCTTTCTGGAAGCTAGGTTATTAACAGAAATGCTTTGTTCTGGGGTGCCTGGGTGGCTCAGTGGGTTGAGTCTCTGCCTTCAGCTCTGGTCTTGATCTCGGGGTCTGGGATCGAGCCCTGCATCTGCTTGGCTATCTGCTTGGCGGGGAGTCGGCTTCCCCTACTCGGCCTGCCTCTCTGCCTACCTGTGATCTCTCTCTGTCAAATAAAATCTTAAAAAAAAAAAAAAAAAAAAAAGGAAAAGAAAAATGCTTTGTTCTTAGAGATTGCTGAGACATCTGTAAGCTGAGGGAGACTCAGGTCTTGCAGGATTGTGATCTCTGGAAGTGGACTATTCTTTCTGTCTTTAGCTTTAGGGCAGCCAGGCGTGCCTGAGGAACGTGACGGATATCCCATGGGTGGGGGCAGCTGGGGGGTATCAGCTTTTGCTTTGTCCTCAGCTTGCCTTCTTTTCCGTCATCATTGGGATAAGGGAGCCTCAGGGGCCTGGTCGCACTCCAGGCGTTCAGTTCTGAGGTGGGACTATGAGCGCCAGGACTGAGGGTCATCCATGCCTCTCCGCATTGCCAGCCAATTTCCAAACGTTCATGCCCTGCTCAGGGGCTGGTTCTTTCCTTAGGCTGCGCTGTGCACAAGGGGAGGTGTTGAAACGGACCCTTACAGAATCCTCCAAACCCGTGCTTCATCCTTTGGGGGATTTCTACCTGCTGTGCATGTGCATATGGTTTAAGGGAATTTATGCTTCATTACATATAACACTCAGTGCTCATCACAAGTGCCCTCCTTAATGCCCATCACCAAACCTGCCCTTGGTTTGCCTTAAACTGTGTCCTTCACAGTAGCCTGCAATTCCAGGAGTAACTAATGTGTGCTCGCCCAGGACACCCACCATGATTTCGTAAAGCCCATCTTCTTTATTGCCTAGTTTACCTCATTTGAGGTCTCCATGGGAAGTATCTAGTTCACCCTTTGGGGGGTTAACTCACTCCAAAAACCAATTTCGAGGTGGGAACTCCAAAAGTATTTTGAACAATGACAGATGAGAGTCCGGAGAAGCTTGGAGGGGAGGGGCCCTTAGCCACTGCCCAGGTCAGCCACGAGGTCTGAGGACCCCCCAGCTGGACCCCCTCAGGTCACTGTGAACCTAGCCCTGCCCCAGGCTCCTTTGTCACTAGCTCCTCTCCATATTGGTCCTCCTCCAGCTCCTCCCAACACACCAGCCGCCCCCCCCCCCAGCCCCACCCCGGGGAACAATCTGGAAGCTCCTTAAGGTGTAAACAAACCTGTCTGAACCCTTCCTCCATCCTTGTCTCTGGGGAAGCCCCGCTTTTCCAGGAACAGGGTTTTCACACTGGGGTTTGGGTCCCATTTAGGCCTGTGTGAAATTAACACGGGGCTTCTTAACTGGCTTTAAAAATAGGAAAAATAGAGAGGAAACTTCCAGCCACGTGGTCAGGGGAAGTGGGCGTTGTGCATTTGCCGGGCACCTCCTAAAATGTAATTTTGCCCCCAGCTGTACCTGGGAATTCTCCCCGGGTTTTCCCTGCAGCCTGGGCTGGGGGAGGGGGTTGGGGGAAGGGGACGAGGTTGGGAGGAGGGGAGTGGGGGGAAGGAGGAGCGGCTCCCCATCCCACAATGCGCTGTGAGATCTGGTCCATGTGCGCCCCATGGCGGCCCTCCTGCTCTCCCGACCTGGAGGCCTGACCACTTCCTTTCTACCCAACCCCTGTCAGGACCCTGGAAGTTTAGGATCTCTTGCAGGTGGGCCGTTCAAAGCTCCAGCTGAGATCCCCAGCTGAGATCCGTTCTGCAGAACTTGCCCCACCACTTGCAGCTCCTGGAATCCCCGCTTCCCAGCTGGTCTGGACATTAACAACCCTCCCTCCCTCCACAGTCTCCTGGCCTTCAGGTCTCTCCTACCTGCCTTAGTTACTAAATACCAGAACTTTCTTGTCCTGTTGCCCTCTGACCTCTGGATAACGTTCCCCACCAACCACCGCGGCCTGTGTCCCATCACCAGCGTGCTGGGTCTCTCCCGCCTGCTGGAGGCTCCTCTGTCTCAGCAGACTTGCCCCTCTCGGGCCTTCCTGTGGAGCTCCTGGAAAGATATCTCCGTGTGTCTGTGTGTATCTTGTGCTTTGTGCCCAGAAAAGCCAGGGCCAGGACTCTCCTAGCGCCACACCTGGACACCGAGCTCACGGCCCCACCTACCTGGTCTCCTCCCAGGACTAGGCACCACCTTCTAGAAACCCCAAGCATCCCCACAGGGGATCTGGCATGACCTTGCCATTTCTGCCTCCTAAATGCCTCTTGAAGCCATCTGCTTCTTGCCACCTCATGCTCCTCTTCCTGCCCAGGTCCCTCATCCCTGTCACCAGCCCCAGTGGCTCACCTAGACCTCTGTAGCCCCAACTGCATCTGTCTTCACCCTGTGGCCAGGGTGGGCTCTGTTAACACGGATCTGACCCTGGCAGTACCCTCTTCACACGTGCCCCAAACACTCTGGACACCCCAGCATTCCTAGAACAAAGACGACTGCCTTAACTAGGCTTATGAGCCCTGCAGGACACCACACCTTCCTACTTGTCTCTGCTCCCACCAGCTGTCACCTTTGTGAACCTCCCTCTGTGAACGGCCCCCACCCTGTTTGGCCCGGACACCAATCCAGGTTTTTTTCTTGTAATTAATGTCCCGGTGTGGACCTTCAGCTCCCGCTTTTCCCTAGGGTCCCTTCCCACCTCAACCTGCCTTCCACCCAGGCCCCGTCCCCTTGTATAAATCAGTTCTCAGAATGTGGGACCCCCAGCACGGCGTGTGCTCACCCACTCCAGCAAGCCCCCAACCCTGGCTCTTCTGTGCCCCCCACCTCCTTTCTCACCCAACCTCCTCCTCCTTCCTCCACTGTGTCTCTGTTACATACCCAAGTCCTGCAGATTAGCTCCCGAATATTTGTTGGGCTGGTCCCAAAGTGATCCCCTTTGGTGTCCCTCCATCCAGCTGGAAGACCAGGCCAGACTCTGTATCTGGGTGCCCAGGTTCAAATCTCAGATCTGCTCCTGCCTACCCATGTGGCCTGGGCAAGTCACTTACTCTGTGCCCGTGGTTGTCACAGGCACATGGAAAGTCTACTTCTCTTGCAGAGTTACGAGGCTGAAATGAGCAAAGTCTGCTTCTGGAGATGGTCAGGACAGGCCTGGCATGCAGTGACTGCACATGTGTATGAAAGTAAACAAAGAAGTCTTGATTTCTTCTTTGACCTGTGGATGATTTATAAATGGGTAACCTTCCAAATATCTGGAGGTTTTCCAGAAACCTTTTCATGACTGATTTCTTTTTTTTTTTTTTTAAGATTTTATTTATTTATTTGACAGACAGAGATCACAAGCAGGCAGAGAGGCAGACAGAGAGAGAGAGGGAAGCAGGCTCCCCACTGAGCAGAGAGCCCAATGCGGGACTCGATCCCAGGACTCTGGGATCATGACCTGAGCCGAAGGCAGCGGCTTAACCCACTGAGCCACCCAGGTACCCCTGATTTCGTTATTTTTATTGTGAGAGAGAGAGCGCAAGCGGGGGCGGGCAGCAGAGGGAGAGGGAGAAGCAGACTCCCTCCTGACAACAAGGGGCTCGACCTCAGGCCCCTGGGATCATGACCTGAGCTGACTGAAGTCAGATGATTAACTGAGCCCCCCAGGCACCCCTTGCTACTGATTTCTACTATTTCATTCCATTGTGGTCCAAGAACATATTCTGCATGATCTGAATCCTTGCATGTTTAATCAAGACTCCTTATGGCCCAGATTACGGTGTATACGGACAAGTACTGTGTATACAGAATCATGATGCTGAAGGAAAGGTACCAGTCATTGATATAATTTTAGAAAACGCAAGCTAACCTTGAGTGAGGGAAAGTGGATCTGTGAAGGCCTGGGGGGCCGGGCCGGTAGGTGCTGGGGAGGGGGACAGAGGGGCGACAAGGAAGCTGTGGGCAAGGCGCCTGCTCACTGCCGTGTTTGTCATCATGGCTTCGCAGGTGTACGTGTGTGTCAAAACATGTCACCTGTACTTTAAACACGTGCGGTTTGTTGCATGTCAATTACACCTCATAAAGCTGTTTTTTAAAGAAGATGTTTAGCAAAGAGCTAGGAGAAAGGGTCAGAATCGAGGTGTAACAATATAGGGAAATTCAGTAGTTCGTATTTTGGAAAGAGACATCTGGAAGAGGCTGGTCTGGACCGTGAGCCCCGTCCCTGCTGCGTAGGGGCTGTGTGACTCTAAGCAGGCAGCTCAACCTCTCTGTGCTTCGGTCTTCTCATCTCTGCGATAGTAAGGTTGCGGGTGCAGGCTGTGAGCTCACCCCAGGGAAGCCGGGGGCACCTGGCGTGCGGACGAATGTGCTGTCCTCTTAACGGAGAGTGGGGAGAAGTGTGACCTGCGCTGGCAGTCACCAGGTCACCATGACGCTGTCCTGCACTTGTACTCACAGTTTGGGCTCACTGCTTGAGCAGGAAGGGGAGGGCTGGGAGGACCATCCCAGAGAAAGTGAAGGGCCAGACTCTGAGAGTGAGGGGAGGTGGCGAGACAGGCCCAGCATTTTGGTGGAGTGGTCCGGTGACTTGGGCACTGAGAGGTGGCCCTGAAGTGGACTTCCACCCAGCAAACCAGTTTCTCACCGACCAGCTATAAAACTGGAGGCACTTTGGTACCAAAACGATTCTTCTCCTGGCCAGTTTTAACCCATCCTTTGAGGCCCAGCTGGGCAGCCATTGCTGGAAGGCCCAAATGGGGTTGATAACTTCCTTGTTAACTTGTGCACGCTGTCACCAGAAGGAGGCACCACAGACGTTCCCCTGCCCTGCTCTGCCATTGTTGTCGGCAGACCGTGGCCACTTTGACGGGGAAATGGTGTCCAGTCGTTGGCTGAGCCCCACTCGTTTCCTGCCTGCTTACCGAACCCCGTGTCCAGGCCCTGGGACGCAGTGGGAGCCAAGTTAGGCCACCGCACGCATGGTGGAGACCCGAAGCCAACCCCTACAGATACGTGGCTTTGTAAACTGATGGGTGCTGGGAGGGTCCTGCGAATGGAGGAGAGTGAGTGGTGTTAGTGGCTGGTGGGGGGAGGGGAACGGCATCTGCACATGTGAGATCTGGAAGGAACCCGAGGACTTGTACGGAATGGGGAGAAGGCGAGGGAGGAGAGGAAATGGAGGCCAGAAGAGCCCTCCCGTGGGATGGGTGGGATGGGGGACACAGCCCACGGAGGGTGGGTGGCCGCTGAAGCCGAAGCAAGAGGTAGGTGCCAGGTCGTGCAGGGCACTCTGCCAGGGGACTCGAAATGGGGCCAGAGTAGCATAGGAGGCATGGGAGGCTGTCCCTGGCGCATCCCCGCCCCACTGTTCAGACGCTGCTCCGCTCGGACCACCCCGTGCACAGAGCTCAGGCCCCGGGGGAGCGGAGTCAGCCTGCACCCGCAGAGCTGGTGGCCGGAGAAGGGGCAGGCTTGCCTTGCAGGCGACCAGGGCGAGCTCACCGTCAGGTGAGGCGAGGGAGCCCGCAGGGTCCTGCATGGGAGATCCTGCGTGGGGGACACTGTGGTCACCTTGGGGAATGTAGGGCCCAGGCCAGAGCAGCAGGTGACCTGTTCAGTGTCACCATGTGGTGCTGAACTGTCTGTGGGGCATCCAGGTGGAGAGGCCCCCAGCAACAGACCCCCGCAGTGTGATTGAGGACGTGGTCGGGGGCTGGGGGGGGGGAGGAGCCAGATCCTCTCGGCAGGCACAGGGCTGCCCCCGGAAGCAGTCCCAGTCTGGCGAAGAGCTGGGAACCTGGAGGGACAGGAGGCTGCGCCGAGGCGGTGGTGCAGGGAGACCCCCTCCCTGTCCCACCTGGGCTCCCAGTCTCCCTTGCGCAGAGGCTCCCGGCTGCCTCTCCTGGCCTGCTCTGAGTCTGGCGGGGACAGGTGCGGCACTGAGCACCCCTCCAGGCCAGGTGTACAGAGCAGGACAGTCTCAGGTAACACCTTCGGGGCTTACGTCCTGTGGGGGAGGGGCAAATGACAGGGGCAAAATAAGCATGCAGGTGACACGTGGGACGGTCCGACCAGCTCTTCAGGCCCCGAAGAACAGCAGCCCTGGGCGTGGGCTTGAACTTCTTCCTGGAAGCACCGTCACTTTCCCCTGATTCACCTTCAAACCTTATGAGTCATCTTTGACTCATCCCTCGGCCCCCACATTGTGAGTGCTGCCAAGTCTGGTGGATTTTTCCTTTTAAATGTCCTTTCTCTCCATCCTCCGGGTTCCACTCGGCCCAGCCCCTCAGCTCCCCGTGCCGGGCCCCCTTCAGCTGGTTCTTGCTGGATGTATCTGTCCTGCGTTCATTCCTGTTGCTATGTGCCCACCTCCTGGGGCAGGAACGCCAGCGCCCCCAGAGCACCAAACCAGCGGCACCCGCTCAGGCATTCAACACCTGGGGCTCGGCCGCCCAGCTTGCGCCGCCTGTGGCCCCCTGTCCGCTGCCCACATCCTCCCCATCTCCATACCTGCCCCTGGTGCTCTGGGGCCTGGAACGCTAGATGCAGAACACCCCCCGCCATCCACCCCAGGCCCCCCAGCCTGTCTGGAGGGGGCGGCACCACTGTCAGCCCTGGCCAGGGGGCCTGGCGTTGAAGCGTATAGCAGAGAAGCAGGTGCAGAGGGAAGGAGAATGGGAAGGGGTGACAGCGGGAGGCGGTGGGGGGTGGCAAGAAGACACTGCTGGGTAGTGTTCTGGACCTGCTCCAGCCCCCCTCCTCCATTCCTTCAGCTTCCACAGGCAGCGGGAATGATGCCCTTCGATGAAACATCACCCTCCGTGAGACAACCTCACGCCGCGCTGGCATTCCTTCCCTGAACAGAGCTGACTGCGGCGGCACGAGGGCTTTATGGGCTGGGCCTGGTCTCCCTTCCCAGATCCTTCCCTGTCCACTCTCGGCTGTTCCCCAGAGGTGCCTGGAGCTTCAGAGAAGTTCCTCCAGCAGGACCCTCCTCCAGGCGACAGGTGTGTCTGCAAAGCTCAGCTGAGAAGTCCCCCCGCCCCCGCAGGCCAAATTCGCCGTACAAGCCTCCTCCCCTTCCCTTGGGGTTGAATTAAAATTAGACTTTGTCTTTCCCTCCTCCTCACCGCTCACCCCTCCAGCCCCGCTTCTTCCAGGATCCCCGCCTCTTGGCTCCAGTTGGGGCAGGCGGCCCTCTGGGAACGGACTGGCTGCGAGCACCTGTGTGAAGGCACCGGGTTAGAGCCCTTGGGCCCGAAGGCAGTGACTAACCTTTGGCGCCATCTACTGGCGAGCGGATGGGTTGTTTGGGGTCTCTACTAGGAAATGGTTTTGATGTTCCGGAATTTCGTGTTTATTTTTCATGAACGGGAGATTTAGGAGAGAATTATGTGAGATCCAGACTAGGTCACCATCATTAACATCTCACCCTGAACGGTTCATGGCGAAGCTTCTAGCCTTTTGGTGAGTAGGGAGGAAATGGTCTAGAAGAAAACGGGAGGCAATTTTTTGAAATAAAAAAAAATTGTGTGCTTGTCACTGCTAAAACCTCACACATGAAGAAAGGCAGGAAGGTTAAAAAAGCCACTAACAGGGCGCCTGGGTGGCTCAGTGGGTTAAGCCGCTGCCTTCGGCTCAGGTCATGATCTCAGGGTCCTGGGATCGAGTCCCACATCGGGCTCTCTGCTCAGCAGGGAGCCTGCTTCCCTCTCTCTCTCTCTGCCTGCCTCTCTGCCTACTTGTGATCTCTCTCTGTCAAATAAATAAATAAAATCTTTAAAAAAAAAAAAGCCACTAACATGCCAACATGTTAAAAATGTGTTAACACGGAGAGTTAGTGTGCCCAGCCTCCCCGCTTCTCTCCTCAACCTCCTTCGGTCTCTCCTGGGCCATCAGGGTGATGCAGCGGGCCCCGCCCTCCCTGCTCCCTTCTGAGTCCAGCTGTGTAGGGGCTGTCACAAGGACAAAGCCCTTTAGTCTGACCCCCACCCAGAGGCAGCCTCTTGTTCAGCCAGTATAAGCATAGGCCCCGCTGACCCGGAGGGGCTACTGATTCTGATACCCCAGCTACTGTGGGGTTGGCCCCCAACTGAAAATGGAAGTGGGGAAACGAGCAGGCGTGTGTCCCAGGCCGACAGTTCCTCTCTGTCTGCACAGAGGCAGAGGCGGGGGCAGCCGCCAGTTGGTTAGGATTCTGCCCATGTGGCCAGTTACCCAGGTGGTGAGCACTTTGGTCCGGCCACCTTGCCACGAAAGGGTTGTCATTTTCAGGTCCTGAGCTGGGTTCACCAGGCTTTCCGAAAGCTGGTCCTACTGCTTTTCCCCTCACCTCCAAACCCCGCGATGAAGTGTCCTCCTTGCCCCCCAGCATCCTGCTCTTTCACACCTTGGCCCATGTCCTTCCCTTTTACCTGCCTAGAAAAGTCCACTCCTCATTTAAGGGCCCCCAGAGAGAGGACGTGTCTGCTTCTTTGTCCCTCTTCTCTGCTGATTTGGGGCAAGGATCTTCCTCTTGAAGCCTGTTTCCTCATCGGGAAAAATGGGGGTAGGAAAGGGGCAGCTGGACCATGTTCCACTTGTCTTAGGACGGTTCTAAGGTCTTTCACAGGAGGACTGGTCAACTAGGATCCAAATGCATCATTTTTTAAAAAAGATTTGTTTATTTATTTGACAAACAGAGATCACAGGTAGGCAGAGGGGTAGGCAGAGAGAGAGGGGGAAGCAGGCTCCCCGCTGAGCAGAGAGTCCGATGCCGGGCGCGATCCCAGGACCCTGAGATCATGACCTGAGCCAAAGGCAGAGGTTTTTTTTTTTTTTTTTTTTTTTTTTTTTTTTTAAAGATTTTATTTATTTATTTGAGAGAGAGAGACAGTGAGAGAGAGCATGAGCGAGGAGAAGGTCAGAGAGCGAAGCAGACTCCCCATGGAGCTGGGAGCCCGATGTGGGACTCGATCCCGGGACTCCAGGATCACGCCCTGAGCCGAAGGCAGTCGTCCAACCAACTGAGCCACCCAGGCGTCCCTAAAGGCAGAGGTTTTAACACACTGAGATTGAATTTAAATAAATGGCTATCACATGTATTCTGTAATGTCTTTTCTTCTTGACACCATGTTTGTGGAAACAGACTCCTCCTGACTTGTACAACTGTACCTCATTCTTTTTTCCTGCTGCATAATATTCCACTACGAGACTATACTGGGCTGTCTGTTCTGTGGGTGAGCATCTGGATTGTCTCCTGACCTGGCTACCAGAACTGGTGCTGCTATGGACATTCTGGTCGTGTTTCCTGGTTAGACTGAGCATGAAACTCACCTGTTTTAGCAGATACAGCCAAATTGCCTTCAAACTGTTCTCAACACTCCCAGCAAGAAATGAGTCTCCCTCAGTCCACACTGCCAGAGACCTAGTCCACCGTGTTAGCGTTTGTGCCAGTCTGGCGGGTGTAAGATGGCATCTCACTGTTATTTTATTTATTTATTTATTTATTTATTTTTAAAGATTTTATTTATTTATTTGACAGAGAGAAATCACAAGTAGGCAGAGAGGCAGGCAGAGAGAGAGGGGGAAGCAGACTCCCTGCTGAGCAGAGAGCCTGATGCGGGACTCGATCCCAGGACCCTGAGATCATGACCTGAGCCGAAGGCAGCGGCTTAACCCACTGAGCCACCCAGGCGCCCCTCACTGTTATTTTAATGGGCATTTCCTTGATTATCTGACTCCCGAGACCCCAGGGTCATGACCTGAGCCTAAGGTAGTCATTTCACTGCTGAGCACCCCCCTGGCACCCCTGGATTTCATTTTTTTTTTTTAAAAGATTTTATTTATTTATTTGACAGAGAGAGATCATAGTAGACAGAGAGAGAGAGAGAGAGGGAAGCAGGCTCCCTGCTGAGCAGAGAGCCAGATGCGGGACTTGATCCCAGGACCCTGAGATCATGACCTGAGCCGAAGGCAGAGGCTTAACCCACTGAGCCACCCAGGCGCCCCTGGATTTCATTTTTTTGATGGCCAAGTAGTATCCCAAAAGGGGGATTCTTAAATAGTTATTTCATTTATAGATGTTTATTTTTTTTTAAAGATTTTATTTATTTATTTGACAGAGAGAAATCACAAGTAGACAGAGAGGCAGGCAGAGAGAGAGAGAGGGAAGCAGGCTCCCTGCTGAGCAGAGAGCCCGATGTGGGACTCGATCCCAGGACCCTGAGATCATGACCTGAGCCGAAGGCAGCGGCTTAACCCACTGAGCCACCCACGCGCCCTCATTTATAGATGTTTAAATATAAAAATTAGAAGTGTTATTTTTTCATGTCTTTGCAGGCACAGGTCTGAAACCTGCTCCTTTGTCAGGCTACGTATGGGGCCTTGGGTAGAATAACTTCGGGGTGCCTCAGTTTCCTCACTTGTGAACTTCCTCTCTAGAGGCACTGACCTCTTTCGAAGACCTGTAGATGCTGACACCGCTGGGCCCTCACCCACAAATCTATCTAGTTGGTAGTTTAGTACCTCCCTCTCTCATTCTAATCCTGAGGGTGCTGTGACTACACAGGCTACTAAGGGAAGGCCAGCTACCATAGGTCTGTCTGAGTCCTGCCACCCAACGCTTGGTTCACTCTCTGTCCTGCTGCTTTCCTGTCTTGTTCCTTTGTTCTGTGTGACAGACACATGTATCATCTTTCCTGCCATCTGTGAGGGGCTCTGGGAGAAGCAAAGATCCAGATGACGAATGTCCCACACACTATGTCTAACCAGAGGCAGAAGGGATGACCCCAGGCACCATATGTGACCGTCCCTCCATGGTTCCTCTCTTTCCATGGTTCATTTTTTTAAAAGATTTTGTTTATTTATTTGGCAGGCAGAGATCACAAGTAGGCAGAGGGGCAGGCGGGGGGGGGGGGAAGCAGGCTCCCTGCTGAGCAGAGAGCCCAATGCCGGGTGCGATCCCAGGATCCTGAGACCATGACCTGAGCCCAAGGCAGAGGCTCAACCCACTGAGCCCCCAGGAGCCCCTGTGGTTCATTTCTGACCTCAGGATCAAGTCCAAAGTCTTCAACACAGCCTTTCTGGAGCCTTTCCTCTATTTCCCTGCTCAGCCCCCGACACCCCCACTCTCCCGAGACACCCCTGCACCGCCTCCTCCCACCTGGGTTCCTTCTCAGTGAGCAGGTGCTGAAGGTGTGACTCTGGAACCATGTCCACTGGGAGCCACGGGGCTGGTACTGTCTTTCTTTTTCCTCCCATGGCGTTTTTTCATGCAGGCGTGGTAGCCCTGTATTGGGTTATTTGTCATGGGCACACCAGTCAGGGACCTGGGACCCGCCTGGGCATCGCTCAGGGCCTGTCGTGGGCCCCAGGAGGTGCGAGGAGAGAATATTGGACAGCGGATGGATGAGGAAGATAAAGACATTGTTTTCCCTTTCTGTGGCCCTGTGGGTCAGGGCCAGGTGGGCTGGATGGCTGGTTGACTTCGGTACAAATGTTCGGAATCGCCATGTCGAGCTGTGGTCTGTGAGCCATTAGCAACAGAAACGACAGCAATGGTCGCTGATCTCGTAGAACTCTCTCGTCCTCTCGCGGAAGCCCCAGGACGCAGTGGCGCGGAGCACAGGGACCCAGAGGAGCTGGTGGCAGCGGGATGAGCACCGGTCGGAACACGGCATCTGGTGCCCGGGGACCGTCGGGGCTTTCCTTGGGCACCAGAGAACGAGAGCCCCGATGACAAGACACAAGGGAGCCATGGGGTCACCTGCTGGTAAAGGTGAGGCAGGTCTCCGTGAGGGGTGCCAGGGTCCCCCGGTGTAAGACACGTATGTGACCCAAACCAACCGGAAGCCTGCCTTGGGATCATGGCCACCAAGTCACCTGGGGGGCAAGCTGGCAACAGAGCAAGTGACAGTGCTGGAGGGAGGGACGCCGTCAGCATCTGGCAGAAGAACGTCTAACACGCGTCCCGGGCACCTGCTGTGTGCCAGGCCCCGTTGGGGGCGCAGGATGAGCGTGGACCTGACCGAGCAGGGCACAACCCTGGCTTCCTTCGACTTTCCCAGGAACCATCTAGCGGGTTCAAATACATTATGTTCTCTTCCCACTTGGGAATCTGAACACCGGTCTGAAAGGAGCTGGGTGACTTCGAGGAGGCTGTTGGACTCATCGGCATCCCCGGGGTACCCTGGCGCTTCTGCCGGGGGTCGGGCACTCTCTCTCCATCTGCGCTAGAAGGCCCTCAGCCGGAAGCGGGGCTCATTGCGTGTTTCCCAGGCCCCCATCCCACCTCCGTGCTGACGACAGAGGCTAGCTGCCCTGAAGGGTGTAAGGCTCTGGTTAGCTCTGGGCAATCCCCCTTGAAGTCCCTTAGGAAGGCACCTCATTGGGCCAGCGAGGCTGCCTCTTTGCGGCCACATGCGATATTTTCCTCCAGCCTGGGATGGGTGTTGGAGCCTCTCTGAGCACCAGGTTGGTGGGGGGGGCAGCTTGATTTTAGGGGCCAAAGGCTGTTTGCTCTGGGAATCCCATAAGGCCACGGCTGATGGTGCCCAGGGCGTATGCACACACGGCAGGTGCAATTCCTGAACTAAACAGCCGTGTGGGGCACCGGAGTGGCTCTGTCCTTAAGCATCCGCTTTAGGCTCAGGTCATGGTCCCAGGGCCCTGGATCAAGCCCTTCATTGGGTTCGCTGCTCAGCGGGAAGTCTGCTTTCCTTCTCCCACTTCCCGTGCTCCTGTTCCTGCTCTCACCGTCTCTGTCAAATAAATAAACTATTTAAAGCAAAACGAAACAAAACAGTTGTGTGCATGTGTCCACTTCAGTGAGCCAAGTGCTTCCGTGACTTCATCCTTTGCAGATCACAGCCTTTCAGTGTGGTTTGTTTTTTTTTTTTTTTTTAGGATTTTATTTACACATTTGACAGAGAGAAAGACCACTTGAGCAGGGGCAGCAGCAGAGAGAGAGGGAGAAGCAGGCTCCCTGCTGAGAAGGGAGCCTGATGCAGGACCTGATCCCTCCAGAGCTGAGCTGAAGGCAGATGTTTCACCAACTGAGCCACCCAAGCGCCCCAAGCACCCCGTGGCAGGGGACTTTGAGTTGTTCAAGGGCGACCCCACTTTGGTTTCAGGAGTGGCACCACTACAAAGAAACTCTTTGATGCCTCTCATTAAGATGGAAGTTGTTCTTGTGACCAAACCAATATAATAAGGTGGGGCTTTCCCAAAAGGAATGAAAACCCCTCCGGATCAGGAAATCGGAGTTGAGCTTGGGACCAGGAGGAAGGGAGGGCCTCTGCCCTGGGGAGACGAGGGCGAGGGCTGGCTCCTGGACAGGCCTGGAAAAGGGATGGAAGCGCCCCGGGGGCCACGGAGCTGTTTGTTGGGGCGCCTGAGACGGTGTGGGGTGTGAACCGTGGCCGGGTGCAGGGGTGCCTCGGCCACAGCCTGAGGAATCGCTGCTCACAGGGGCCTGTGAGGACAGAGTGGCACTTCGGCAGCCTTGAACTGTCCCCGTCTGCAGGACGCGGTGTCGCTTCTGCGATAGCTTCCGGGAGCCCAGACTGTCGAGTCTCTGCGGGGGGAGGTAGCGGACCGGGGCGGCCGCAGCGGTGCTCACTGTCATAACCAAGGTTATGCTGAAGCCGCCAGGGAGAGTCGGAGATGAGAGCCGGTCCTCGAGAAGCTTTCAAGATGCAGGCAGGGAAGCCACGCTCCTGCCCGCGTCTTCTTGGCTCGGCGCCGTGAGGCCACAAGCCCATTGCGTTTACGCTACTGGGAGCTGGGGTCCTGGTTTGGGCAAACAGAGGAGCTTCCAACGACCGCCAGTGTTCCCAGGGGTTTGCTGTTGGGTGGGCATGGGGAGGGTCTCAAAAACATAGTGAATTTCCTTTCTTTGGAAGAGCTCAGAGAGCCTTACGGATTGAAGAGATGGAACCTTACCTGTGGGCGAGGCAGGACTCCTGGGTTGAAGGAGAAAGGAATCTGATTCATGCTATTTACATCCGGGGGCAAACACTCTTGGTTTTCTGGTTGTTTCCAACAGCCTCTCCCCGAACTTGCTTCCCCAACCTCGCGGTGGTCAGGGGGCCACATGACCTGGTCCTGGCAACAGGACAGAGGAAGCCTCTGCTGGGGAGGGGGGGGTACATGATCTGGTACTTTTTCTTCTATTAACTTGTCTCAAACAATTTTTAGAACTTAGTGGACAAATAAAGATAATGAAAAGTTTAAATAACAGATTTTTTAAAATTATAAATATTCCTAGTTTCTTTTAGTCTGGATAAAAATAAGTATTTCAAACATTCCAAGATAATTTACGGGGTAAATGAAAGAGTGGAGAATGGGGGACGCCTGGGTGGCTCAGTCGGTTAAGCATCGATTCTTGATTTTGGCTCAGGTCCTGATCTCCTGCTGTGAGATGGAGCCCCTGCTGTTCCTTCTAGCAGGCAGGAGATCTCGTGCATCCTTCATCTGACTCAAAGATCTACAAGATGCACCTTCAGTCCTGGGGAGACAGACACGAGAGCAGGTCACCGTACGCTCTGATGGAATTGCTATGACAAAAATAGGCTCAGGGTGTTACGGGAGCTCAGGGAGGGCCAGAAGGCTTCCTGATGACCGTGACACTGGGGCTGAGTGGTCAGGGCAGACACGGGCACGCCAGAGCAGGGGACTGCCCGTGCGGAGGTACACAGGTGAGAAGCAGTGGGGCAGGAACACGCTGTGCGGGGAGGCAGGGCCCGTCTAGAAGGCCTGGGACTGCGCGTGCAGAGCTCGGTCTCCAGCCTACAGGAGGCAGCGGGGAGCAGGGAAAGGCCACGAGGAAATCTGTGTTCTAGGTGATCGTGGAAGCTGGTGGAACTGGGATTTGAGGATCACAAACCTGGGCACGGGCTGACAACGAGAAAGCTGCTGTGAGGGTGGGGGGAGGGGCACTCCTGTGAACCCGGAGCCCCCAGGAGGCATTTACTTCCCCCATCGGTGCTCTGAGACCAGCCGAGCTGGCTTTTCCAGTCTTTGTCCAGAAACGGACCTCCCGATGGGTGGTTCCTGACCTGGGAAAGCCTCCGTCCACACAGCCACTGATTGCTTCTTTTTGGCTATTTTCATAGAATGGATATCAAAACTCATTTTGATCAACGTCCTTCATTAGATTTTGACTTCCAGTGAGCAGAAAAGAGTCATCATTTAATCAAGAACCCTTTGTTCTGTGGGCTAATATCAAGAAGGAGCTTCTTTAAAAAGAAATCCTGATTATACAATCATGAATAATCATGACGGAGATAAAAGAGGGAAGGAATAGAGGAGTCCAGTGTGCCAGCATGAGCTCCCTGTTGAGCTAATTTTTGGGGAGGATGGACAAAATGTAGAGGGAGGAAAGCATCGCCAGAGATGAATTCTGGAACATGGCATAATCCGGAAAAATACTGTCAGGAAGACGGTGCTGCAGTTGGCCGGAAATCCTAAGGAAACCCAAACGTGCCTTTACAGGGCCTTTCTGAGCAAGAACGAGGGGGTGGTCCAAGGTAGTGAGTATGGCCCTGAGAAGTCACCTACACCCCGTCACAGATGGAAGAGCTGCCACCGCACACTGATGTCGAAAACACGCAGACTCCTGATGAGCTCGGCCCTGTAAGGGCCTGGGCATGGGGAGCGGGAGACGAGGAGGGCGTCTGGGTGGCTCCGTTGCATATGCCTCTCTGCCTTTGGCTCAGGTCACGATCCTAGGGTCAGAGGATCCAGTCCTGTGTTGGGCGCCCTGCTCAGCAGGGAGTCTGCTTCTCCCTCTGATCCTTTCCCCTCTCCTGCTCTCTCTCAATTAAATAAATAAAATATCAAAAAAAAAAATACAACTAGAAGGGATTTTTAACCTTTTGGAGGTATTCATGTCCTGTGGCTGCAGAAACGAATGACCACAGCCTGGGGTCCGGGGAGGCTTAAAGCAAAGGCGTTTCTTTTCTTACGGTCCTAGAGGCCAGAGTGAGGCACCGAGGTGTGGCGGGACAGCGATCCCTGCACAGCCTGTGCGGGAGGATCCTTTCTGGCCTCTCCCGCTTCGGCTCACTCCAAGTGTCCTCGGGACCGCCCACTCCCACTCCAGTCTCTGCCTCCTTCCTCACACGGCCACCTCCGCTGTGTGTGTCTCTTTAAGGACACTTGTCATTGGATTGAGGGCCCACCTGGCTAATCCAGGATGATCTCATCTCAAGAGCCTTCATCACCTCTGCAAAGAGACCCTTTTCCCCAATCAGGTGACACTCACGGGGCTCAGGGCTTCGGATGTAGACGTATTTCTCGTGGCTACGATTCCGCCCACTACGGGATCATAAACCACTCAGAATCTGAAGGGAGCCAAGGAACCGTGAATCCCATTACTGCGGGAAGCTGAGGACAAGTGCCCTGCCTAAGCTATGTATGGGGGGAGCGCTCCAAGGAGAAGGGCAGTGAGGAAAGCAAGCTAGGGCAGGGGGCAAAGACGGAGCGAGAGGCGGCCTCAGCTGGGGTCCAGCTTCTGCCTGATCTCTGGGAGCTGCCTTGGACTCTGAATTGCACTAGAGCTTTGTCACCTGGAGGCAAGGGGTGCCCTTTGTACCCCAAGTCAGTCGATTTCCCCTGGTGGAAGGCAGGTACAGTCTCTCTGGCCAGGAGCTCCGCATAGGCCAAGGAGGATTCATCAAAGCAGTTGGTAGGAGCGCTCGCCGCAGCCCCTGAGGGCGGGTTAAAGGGATCTGGCCCAGGACTCACATCTACTGTGCTCTCTAGAAAAGTCAGACAGACAGAGAGACACACACACACACTCTCAATCTCAAGGACTCCACAGACCCTCGAGAGCCCAGGACTCCAGGTTAAGGACCTGGGACCACTGCTGACCTAACACTTCTGGCCTCTCATCCCCCACCCCCCGGCCCCTTTCCTCCTCTCCCAGAGGAAACCTGGGTGATGTCTGGGAGGCGGACGGAGCACCCTCAAGTCAATCCCCTTCGGATTGCTCTCCTGCAGAGCAGGCATCCCACCCGAAGGAGGGGCCGCCTCAGGGGGAGTGAGATGAATTCAAAGGAAAGTCCCTTGGGCCTGAGCTGCACAGCCCTCCTTTCTAATCAGCTTTTCAGTAATAAAGCTAATAGCTTAATCTCCACCTGTCCAATCCTACCTCTCTCAAAGCAGTTCTGAGTCCAGGCAGGGAAATGAGAGGATATTTACAAACCCCAAGTCTTGTCATCAAAGACAGGGGCGCTCAAACTGCGATCTGTGGGCTGGCTGCCAGTTCTCAAACTGCTACCGGACAAATGCCCCAGGACGTGATCGACACTCTGCCTCTTCCCCGGAAAAGCTTGCTACCAGAACAGTCTGCTGACCTTGACGGCGTGCGCCATGCTGCACAGGACTTCTGTTCTCGTGCAAACTCGCCTCCTGGCAGACCAGTCCCTTGAGCAGCACTGACAGAGGCCATGGTCGACGAACCCGGCCTGTGGAGTCCAGAGAGGCCGGGACAGGTGGGCCTGACCTGAAAGGCTCTCACCTGAAACACGGAGGGCGGGATAATGGGCAGAAGTAAAAAAGAGGCAACATCTGACTCAAAATAATGCAGTGGTGACACAAACGATTATGGGTGACTGCTCAGAGCCGGGGGTCTTGGAGGTCTCATCAGGGCAACAGGCAGGCGCCAGGGCTGTACGGAAGGACCCAAAAGTACTTGTGGGGAAGAACAACAGAGTGGAGATCAGGGGAGATGGTCACAGGGGAAGTCCTGGGGGCTAGATGGGAGTGGAGTTGGGTTGGTGTGTTCAGCAGGACAGCTACCGTCCTGGGGGGTCCAAGTGGGGCTGGAGCCGCCGTGAAGGGTCCCTCACTAGCCTGGGCCCCTCGGCAGGTCCTAGCTATGTGCTCATGTTTCTATAAATTTTGAAGAATTAAGCTATTTTGCCACAAATGGCTAAGATCACGGTCTCCTTCTGCTCCATTTCCGCGGTCCGACGGCTACGCTTAGTGTGGGTGTAGTGGGCGGTCGTGGATGTGGATCGGGGCTTCTCTGTGCCGTTGAGGGTGTGGGGCCAGAGGTGTCCTGCATGTGAATGGGCCCCAGGGCTCCTGGCGACAGAAGTGCGTGAGAAGCTGGGGGGAGTCGAGGTTTGAAACCCACGAAGCCAGAGGCCGCCGGTGGGAAATGCTCCCGGTTACCAGGGGTCTGAGATGGAAGGGGAGGATTCGATTCTTACCGATGCCTGGTCAGGACAGAAGAGCCCTTCTGTTAGGAGTATGCTCTGTAACGCAGGGAACACAACTATAAACACACCGCACATTTTCTTTCTGCTGGGAATTACATGAAATAGATTTGATCAGAATTCCTGTGTCCTATGCAAGAGCCAGTAGCGACACTGCAAAGAGCCAAGTACATCTGCGGGCAAAGTCATGTGTTTTCTACATCCTGCGTCTGCTGGAATGCACATCTGTGTGTCTGATGCATCTTACCCCGATGTAGTCTGGCACACGCAACTACCTCAGAAACAAGTGTGCTGGGACGGCGCTCCCACATGTCTTCTTCACTAGTAAGTCAACGCGTGTATCGTAAGAAGGATTTGATGACAGTAACACAGCGCACTGCCACACAGTGGCCGAGACACATGTGAATTTAGATGTCTTAATTTCAGATACATTTTGTATATTCTTTCTGAATGACTGATCACACCAAAATTCAAATACGACAGGAAGGTCACCTAGGGGAAGCAAAGTACATAAAGTGAGAAAAAGATGGATAGGGGCGCGTGGGTGGCTCAGTCAGTAGAGCGGCTGCCTTTGGCTCCGGTTGTGATCCTAGGGTCCTGGCATCGAGTCCCGCATCAGGCTCCCTGCTCAGTGGGGAGCCTGCTTCCCCTGCTCTCTCTCTGCCTGCCTCTCTAATTGTGGTCTCTGTCAAATAAATAAATAAAATCTTTAAAAAAAATCGAACAATCATACTTTTGAATTTCTTTTTTAAGATTTTATTTGTTTGACAGAGAGAGATCACAAGTAGGCAGAGAGGCAGGCAGAGAGAGAGGAGGAAGCAGGCTCCCCACCAAGCAGAGAGCCCGATGCAGGACTTGATCCCAGGACTCTGGGATCATGACCTAAGCCGAAGGCAGAGGCTTAACCCACTGAGCCACCCAGGCGCCCATACTTCTGAATTTCCAAAAGCTTCTCTTTACACCTGGGTTTTTCACCTGAGCAGCCACGTGAGTGCTGGTGTTGTCATTTATGGAGATACAAAGGATTGGATAGGCAGCTGCTTGGAGTAAAACCAGGAGTCCTGCACTGTTTCCCACCTGAAGGAACTGGTAGCATGATTGAGTTATGGGTCATTTATATACTTCTTTTTTTTTAAAAAAGATTTATTTATTTATTTGACAGACAGAAATCACAAGGAGGCAGAGAGGCAGACAGAGGGAGAGGTGGAAACAGGCTCCCCGCTGAGCAGAAAGCCCGATGTGGGGCTCGATCCCAGGACCCTGGGATCATGATCCGAGCCGAAGGCAGAGGCTTTAACCCACTGAGCCACCCAGGCACCCCCATTTATATACTTCTAAGTTGTCAAATAGCATACTAGCTTCCTATGCCTTTCCTTATCTTTTATACATGTACTCTCTTAAAGCACTATGTGGGCGACATGGAGATATCCTGCTCAGATCCCCTTCTAGAAAGGACTGGCTGCCCAGATGCCAAGGAGTGGGCTTAGCTGACAGCTCCATCTCAGCTTTCAAACCAACATCATGCTCCTTTGGCGGCACCTTCCAGCCACTGACTGGCAAGCCGTGGTAGCTAAGGGCCCTACCTTTGCTGGGCAGTCCCTAGTCAATGACGGAGCCAGACAGCAGTGTAAGGATCCAGCATTTCCCTCTGACCCAGGACCTCTCCATCAAGGGATCCGCTCTCGCGCTCCCTCCTGGGCTGGCTGAGACTCTGCCAGGTCTGCACTGCCGGCTGAAGGCGCCCTCTTTCCTTCACAAGTATTACTCTTCCGTAAGCCTTTTGTACTCCTAACTCCATCTCAGCCGCTGCTGCTTCTCGGAGAACCCAACCTGCGGCACTATTACAGACCAAAATACAATCTCATTTTACAGCTCCGTGCCATGTATTAGTAAGATCACAGGAAAGATTAACTTGGAACATGGAGCGGTCAGATACAGACCCAGTACTGCTAGGTAACAAACCACCATGGAAGCTTAGAAGTATACAATAAGCGTTTATTTCTTGCACATGCATGGGCGAGTTAGCGGGGGCCGCTCTGCTTCAGGCCGCAGGGCTCTGGGACAGCTCTGTTGCACGTGTCGCATTCTGGGACCTGGGCTGAGTTATCAGAGGGAAGCTCTTATCGTGGCAGATTGCTGGAGCGTGAGAGTGCACACCCAAATGCCCTTCCACAAGCGTGTTTCAAGCCTTGGCTCATATCCTGTTCACTAGCAGTGACTACGGCAAGTCGCATGGCCAAATGTGACATGAAGGAGTAAAGAATGACGTGACCCCCCGAGGCCATGGCAAGGGGTTTGCATGTATACTGCTATTATGGGGACTGATAATTCGCCTACTGCCAATAAGGGTTCATCGAGCAAGACTCGACGTAACCATGCTTAGTCAGCTCATACTTCCGGTTCTGGAATACTGTTAATGCTTCTTTACAGGGCTTTCTCTGGGGTTAGGCACACGTAGATGTAGAGATAACTGGATAACTTTAAGATTCCTGGGGGCCTCCTGCAGATTATTCAGACTAAAAGGTCTTCTGGATATGCGAAGGCAAACTCTAATGCTCCTCTCTTAGCAATGTCATATGCTGAACGTGCTTCCTGGTCCCGTGGATCTGATGAACACTGTAGGTGGGAGAGAGGCCGAATCTGCATTGCCGTTAAATACCTGTTTTAGGATATAGACATTCAAACCACTTTACTGAGGTCTGTTTGACATATAGAATGCTGTACTTAATTCTGGGGGGAGGGGAAGAGAGAAGAGAATCCCGAGCAGGCTCTCGGCGTGGAGCCCCACATGGTGCTCTATCCCACAGCCCCGACATCATGACCTGAGCTGAAATCAAGAGTCGGACGCTTAACTGACTGAGCCACTCAGGTGCCCTCAAGAAATATATAGTTGAACACTGAAATTGTTCTCAACAGCGTATAATGGAAAATAGCAGGCCCTGCCCCAGCGCTCCCCTTTCCTCTACCCCGCCACACACAGGCAGCAGTTTCCAGGTCATAGGCCTCCACAGCTGTTTTTTAAATGACCAATAGATACCACTGACTCCCTCTTATGGCAGATGAAGATTTAGCTCTTTTACCACCAACACCCCGGAGTCTGCTTCCCCATTCTCTCACCGTTATGATAAACTTCAGCTAAATCAATAACCAGTGTTTACATCATCAAGGGGATGTAACAGTTGCTCAATGATGACTCAGGAAGTGTACCCTTACGTGCCCCGCCCCCATTTTTAAAAAATAACTTCCAGTTATTCTGTTATTCTTGGTTCTGCTTTGTGTTTATATTTGCACTGCTTTTGTTTCATAAAAATTCTCCTTAAAGTCTCCAACAGATCCTTCAATTACCTGTCAATGAAATATTTTTCAGAACCCTTACACGCAGTAGCTCGCCTGCTGAGTTTCTGGAATCCTTCTTCCCACAGCCTTGCTCCCTTCCACTCCAACTTAGGCCTGTTGTGTATCCTGGTGATTCCTTTCACTGCTTTCCTCGATTAGAATCCTAAGTCCTGCGTCTTCCTCTTTCTGGGCTTAGCCCCGGTTTTGCAGAAGCACATTCTCTGGGGTACATGGCAAATGCCGGCAAGGATGCTGGCAGATGTGTCTGCTCGTGCAGCTGTTCCAGAGGGTCATCTGGCACTTTCAATCAACTGAATACATGTAAGTGCTCTGACCTAGCAGTCTTGCTCCAGGGCACATATCAAAGGCAAATGCTCACATGAGCCCATAAGAGGACACGTGTGAGGACAGTCACCTTAATGCTGTTTCTGTGTGTATGTGCATAAAGACTTCTGATTTCTGTGGATTGCTGTATGCCTTATTACTTCATTGAGTTCTCTCTCTCTCTTTTTTTTTTAAGATTTTATTTATTTATTTGACAGAGAGAGATCATAGTAGGCAGAGAGGCAGGCAGAGAGAGAGAGGGAAGCAGGTTCCCCGCTGAGCGGAGAGCCCAATACGGGGCTGGATCCCAGGACCCTGAGATCATGAACTGAGCTGAAGGCAGAGGCTTAACCCACTGAGCCACCCAGGTGCCCTCTAATAAATAAATCTTAAAAAATGAAAGATAGTGATTTAGAAAACGAAGTGGTTTTTTTTTTTTTTTTTTTTTTTTTACATCTAGACTGATGTGAACGGTCTAAGCTGGTGAGGCAGCTCCTGCTCTAAGTGGTCCGGGGAAACTGATTCCTTACATCTTTGTTTTCTGTCGCTAGGATGTTTTACTGTCTGGGTGGCTGAAACTGTGTTACCGGCACTTCTAGGTGCCAGCTAGCAGCAAAGGGGAAGGAAACGATGGGAAAGGCACCCTCAGGTTTCAGACCCAGGCTCAGAAGAAGCACCACTTCTCCTCAGGCTCCAATGGCAAGACTTTTGTCACACGGCCATCCACATGCTGCTCGGTTACAACTTTGTTACCGGGGGAGATGGGGAGAAGGGGTTTTGGTAGACAAAACCCATCATTCAATTCCATTGATTCCCTCTGTGGTTTTACCACCTTCATGTGTCCCCTGAGAGTATCTTTCAGTAAATGCAACAAAAACGAAATGGCAGGCACATATCTACCTGTGTAGGGAAAAGGCAACATTACCACTACTGGACTGAAAGCTTCCAGGAAAATATAACTAAATAGAGGTTCTCCACCATAGTCTGGCTTCCGCTTTCCTGACTGCTTACAGGACCCCTTCTGGGTAACAGTAGGGGACAACGATGCAGGGGGGTTCACAGAGCAGGCCCAAGTGCTCTTCGTACTTAGAAAGATCTGCTTGCTTCCAAGGTTGGTCCTTGGCTGATTATCTGGGAACTTGGATTTCAGGAGGGTTCCCACCATTCCCTAAATGGTAAGTGTGGCCCTTTGTGCACAGACTGTGCAGCAAACACTATAGTTTATGCGGAACCCTTGTTTTCCTTCTGGGACTGTGTCAGTCTGGTATGTGCCTGTATGACCAGCCTCCAATAAAAACCCTGGGAGCTTCATCTGTAGTGGATTAGCACAGATTTGTTGCTGGTGGAAGTAAGCATGTCCTCCATTGTGACTGCAGCCGGAGGACCCTGGCTCACACCTCATTTCCTCTGGACTTTGCCCATGGCCATTTTCCTTTGCTGATTCTGTGTCCATTCTCTGTAATAAAGCAAAACCTTGACCATGTGCTGAGTTCCGAGTCCTCTTAGTGAATCACTGAACCTGGGGGCGGTCTGGGGGAACCCTCACAGCAAGGTTATGAAACATGGGAAACACAGGGGTCACCACAGGTGGAACATTTGGCTGGACTAGAGCATGGGTCAGGTGCGGCGGTCTCTCAGGAACAGTGCCAAGATGAGGGGGATTTGCTGTACTTTCTGCTTCCTGGTTCGCCTTGGCCTACCTCCTGCGCTCGGGACAGGTCAGAGCAGAGTATATCTCTATGGTGTAAAATGAAGATTCCCAGTTAATGCTGGTGGCAGGGAACTCATTAGTACGAGGTCTAGGCAAACCAAGTACAGATGAGAACCTGGGCCAGGACAACTGGGGCGCTCTCTCCCCAGACAAAAAGGCATGACAATGGAAGTGGGCGTTGGCCCCTGCTGCAGTCTGAACTAGGCACATTTTACATCTGATGCACAACTGTTATCACCACCTCCCTGGTGGCTTCCTAGGTCTTTCCCTCTTATTTCCTGTACTGCTTGCTTTCCAGTGGTTACTCTCTTGTTTTGGTGGAGCAGATCCTCTCTTTATGGGCAGTAAATTGTTTGAGACCTTACACGTCCAAAAATGTCTTCATTCTAACCCCACACTTGATTGCTGGGTTTAGTTACAGGCAGTGGATTTTTTTTTTTTTTTAAGATTTTATTTATTTAGGGCGCCTGGGTGGCTCAGTGGGTTAAGCTGTTGCCTTCGGCTCAGGTCGTGATCCCGGGGTCCTGGGATCGAGGCCCGCATCGGGCTCTCTGCTCAGCGGGGAGCCTGCTTCCTCCTCTCTCTCTGCCTGCCTCTCTGCCTGCTTGTGATCTCTGTCTGTCAAATAAATAAAATCTTAAAAAAAAAAAAAAAAGATTTTATTTATTTATTTGGCAGGCAGAGAGATCACAAGTAGGCAGAGAAGCAGGCAGAGAGAAGGGGAAGCAGGCTCCCCGCCTAGCAGAGAGCCTGATGCAGGGCTCGATCCCAGGACCCCGGGACCACGACCTGAGCTGAAGGCAGAGGCTTTAACCCACTGAGCCACCCAGGCACCCCACATTCCGTGAATTTTTGTGAAGAATCCAGTACAAGCCAGGCAGTGCTCTAAGCACGTGGGACACATCAGTGAACAACACAGACGAGGCACAGAGACAGAGTCCAAGAGTTTATATTTCAGATTGAGTTCTGGCTTTTGGTGGTTACTAAGAAGTCTAAAGCCAGTCTGATTTCTGATCCTTTTTGTGTGACATTTTCTCTGCCAGCTTGTGAGATCTTCTCTTTATTTCAAGTGTTCAAAAAGTTCATAGTGTTGTGCCTCGTATGCATGTTTTCATCCATTTTGCTTGGATGGGCTCATTTGCTCTGCAGATGTATGTGCTTCAGTTCTGGACATTTTCCTGAACATTCTGTAGACGATTTCCTTCTCCGGTGTTTTGGTGCTGGACCTCTCTCTCAGGGCGGCACTTTTTTATCTCTAGTTCCCCTAAGATTCATCTTGTTGCTCTTCCTGGGAGATTTTCTCAAGTTTTGTTTCCAAGCCTTCTAGTGTTTTTATTCCTGCTATCCACATTTTTAATATCCAAGAGATCTTTTCTTACAAAAATGCCATCCTGTATGTTTCACAGAGGCAATATGAACGTACCTGAGAATACCTGCATATTTTAAAAGTTTCATCCCCCTGCATAGTCTGTTTTCTCCAACAGTTTCCCCCTCGTTCATTCGTTTTCATCTCTAAAACTCATGATTAGAGGTTTTTTGCAGATGTATGGATAATCCTTGGTGCCTGGTTATGATGAAGAGCCAGGGACTAGGGGCGCCTGGGTGGCTCAGTTGGTTAGCAGCATCTGCCCAAAGCTCGGGTCATGGTCCTGGGTCCGGGATGGAGCCCCACATCAGGCTCCCTGCTTGGTGGGGGAGTCTGCTTCTCCCGCTCTCTGCCTCTGCTCATGTGTGCTCTCACTCCCTTTCTCAAATAAATATATAAAATTTTGATTAAAAAAAAAAAAAAGAGCCAGGGACTAAAAAGCACTTTGGAAGATCTGAGCACATGGTTCTAGGATTTTAGACTTTGGGATTCACTTCAGATAATCTGTATGGGACATTTGTTAGGGAAACTCTTATGCTTCTATTTTGGGAATTGCCAGATTCTCCAGAAAACAATCTTTTAAAATCTCTGCATGGAGAATAAAGGTTTGGTTTTGCCAGCTTAGCAGGGAGAGAAGGATGAGGATCCCAGCATTCAGTAATCACAAAGTCTCTTAATCCCATCTTCAAATATACTGCGTGGGACCTTGATTGGGCTTCGTATCCCCTATACTGAAAGTCTTTTTTGCCCTTTTCACTTAGATTTCTGCTAGGATGAGGAATCGGGATTAGTGAGGATATATGTAGCATAAACATCAAGAAGTAGGATGGCTGGACTGAAGTTATTTTTATTTTATTTTATTCTATTTTTTTTTTTTTAAGATTTCATTTATTTACTTGACAAAGAGAGGCACAGGGAGAGAGGGAACACAAGCAGGGGGAGTGGGAGAGGGAGAAGCAGGCTCCCCGCTGAGCAGGGAGCCTGATGCGGGGCTGGATCCCAGGAAGCTGGGATCATGACCTGAGCCAAAGGCAGATGCTTAATGACTGAGCCACACAGGCACCCCAGCACTTTCATTTTCTATGCAAAAGTGATTCAGAGAATTTACAATCAGGTGTGAGATGGTCATCCAAGCAGCGAGCCTCCAGTGTGGTTTGGACATGCTGCCATGGGAGCAGGGCCAGGGCCCCCCATCCCACAGGCTGTCTCCTAGGCTTTCTGCTTCTCCTGATAGGACGTGCTCAAAGGGACAGTAGACAGAGCGAAGGAGGCAACCCTCACCTCCACTGTGCCTGCCCTTCCCTAACTGCCCAGTTAGCGAGGCTTTGGGTCTTGCCTGAGCTCCACCGTGTCTGAGTTTGGGGCTGTGGGGAGAAGGAGAAGAAAACTGCCTTCTTGAAACGTACATTTCCTTTTTTATTTTTTGTTATTTTTTAAAAATTTATTTATTTTAAGAGAGAGAGAAAGCAGGAGGGGCAGAGGGAGAGAATCTTTTTTTTTTAAAGATTTTATTTATTTGACAGAGGCATCAAGGGAGAGAACACAGCACAGGGAGCGGGAGAGGAAGAAGCAGGCTTCCTGCTGAGCAGGGAGCCCAATGTGCAGGGCTCCGTCCCAGGCCCCTGGGATGATGACCTGAGCCGAAGGCAGACGCCCCAGGAAGAGGGAATCTTAAGCGGGCTCCACACTCAATGTGGAGTCCCATGCGGGGCTCCATCTCACGACCCGGAGATCATGACCTGAGCCAAAATCAAGAGTCAGATGCTTAACTGACTGGGCCACCCAGGTGTCCCTTGTTATTGTTATGTCTTAAGAGGGAAAGGTCCCTGCAAGGCCCTTTGGCAGAGGCAGGGGGGAGAGACTGACCGAAACGCTAGCACAGTAGTAGGGGCTACAGGAGCTACAAGTATTGAAAGGGGAAAACACCCTTCAGGGCAGCCAAATTTCTTCTATGGTTTCTCCATCTTTTGTCTTGTTGAGAAAGACCCACATTCTGAGATTATTAAAGATTCCTCTTGGGACATCTGGGTGGCTCAGTTGGTTGGGCGTCTATCTTCAGCTCAGGTCATGATCCTGGGGTCCTGGGATCAAGTCCCTGCTGGGCTCCTGGGATCAAGTCCCTGCTGGGTTCCCTGCTCAGCGGGGAGCCTACTTCTCTCTCTGCTTGCTGCTCCCCTTGCTTGGGTGTTCTGACAAATAAATAAATAAAATCTTAAAAAAAAAAAAAAGCCAAAAGCACTTGACAAGGATAGGGCACAAACACCATAAAAAAAAAAAAAAAAAGTCTCCTCTTATTGCCTTTTTTTTTTTTTTTGCATTTTAATTTTTCCCTCATTTGGATTTTCCCCCCAGATGGCTACCCAGCTGTCCTAATCTTATTTATTGAACATTCATCTTTTACTTATTTTAAATAACATTTTAAAAATTACATACAAAATTCTTGTGTATTTGGATTTTTGGAATTCTTGTTCTGTTGACCTGTTTATTCGTGTGCCTATGCTACACTATTGCAATTATTATAGGTGGTTTTTTTTTTTAACAATTACTATAGTTTTATCTTTTAATATATGTTAGAGCTGATTCCCCATTTATTCTCTTCACAGTTTCCAGGGATCTTTTTGTTTTTCACTTTTTCCAACTTTGAAATCTTGTCTAATTTCCAAACATGGTTTGGAACTTAATGGATTCCCATTAAATTTATGGGTTAATTTAGAAGGAATACATTTATGACGTTGAGTCTTTCAAGAACACAGTGTGCTTTGCCACCGGTTTAGCTGTCATTCTGAGGCCTTGTGCAGCATGGTGAAGTTTTTACCTTAAAGATCTTACAGTTCTGGGGTGTGTGGCTGGCTCCGTCGGTAGACCATGAGACTCTCAATCTCAGGTCATGAGTTTGAGCCCCAGGATGGGTGGGTGTACAGATTACTTAAAAAAATAAAATCTTAAAAAAAAAAAAAAAAGAGGGGCACTTGGGTGGCTCAGTGGGTTAAGCGTGTGTCTTGGTTTCAGCTCAGGTCATAATCTCAGGGTTGAGATGGAGCCCTGTGCCAGGCGCTTCTGGAGATTCTCTCCCTCTTCTCCCTCCCCCCTGCCTCACCTAACTCGTGCATAGTCTCTCTCTCTCTCTCAAATAAATAAATAAAATACTTAAATCCAAAAAACCTTTAAAAAAATCTTACATTTCTTACTAAATATATTCCTTGGTGTTTTATCTTGTAAGTGGAGCCTTCCATATACCTCCTACCTAGCTGAGGCTTGTCCATATAAAATATATGGATTTCTGGGGACGGCTGGGTGGCTCAGTGGGTTAAGCCTCTCTGCCTTCAGCTCAGGTCATGATCTCAGGGTCGTGGGATCGAGTCCCATATCGGGCTCTCTGCTTGGTCGGGAGCCTGTTTCCCCTCTCTCTGCCTGCTTGTGATCTCTCTTTCTCTATGTCAAATAAACAAATAAAATCTTTAAAAAATATATATATGGATTTCTGTACAGTAAGCTTATACCTAAGTACCTTGCTGAATTGTCTTATCGTTGTAAGTTTCTTCATTTTGCTGCGTATTTCCAAGCAAATGTATCATTTGCAAATAATAATTTTGCCCTTCCCCCCCACATTCACTTGTTTTTAGAGATCCTCTGTACCGACAGCATTTGTATTAGATTCTTAGGTCTGTTGTATCTAAGTGCCACGAACTCAGTGCCTGTAAACAATGGACGTTTATTGTCCCACAGTTCTGAGAGCTAGAGTCTCAGATGAAGGGGTTACCAGGGCCATGCTCTTGTTGGGGAGACCCCTTCGGTCTCTTCCAAGCTTCTGGTGGCGTCTGGCAAGCTTGGGGCCCCTTGGCTTGCAGCTGCGGCACCTCAGACACTGCCTCTGGGTCACAGGGTGCTCCTTGTTCATGAGTCTTGTGTGTCTGTTTCCTTTCTTTTTTTAAAAGATTTTGTTTATTTATTTGACAGACAGAGATCACAAGTAAGCAGAGAGGCAGGCAGAGAGGGGGAAGCAGGCCCCGCAGTGAGCAGAGAGCCCGATATGGGGCTCGATCCCACGACCCTGAGACCATGACCCGAGCCGAAGACAGAGGCCCAACCCACTGAGCCACCCAGGTGCCCGTTTCCTTCTTGTTAGGACATCAGTCGTATTAGGTCAGGGCCTGCCTCAATGACATCATCTTAATTGAAGTATATTTGCAAAACCGTATTTCCAAGCAAGATTGTATTTACAGGAACTGGGGATTAGAATATTAACATATCCTTAGGGGGACACAGTCCATCCGTAACAGCACTGAACAGTTCTCTTCTTTATTCACTGTGAAGATGAATTTATAGTAGGAGTCCATGGAATTATTTTTTGGGTTTGAACAAGTATCTATCAAACCCTAATAGTCTGTATGTAAAATTTGGTAGGTGTACGCATTTGGATTGAAGAACAGGGTTCAAAGCTTTCATGGGGTTTCTCAAGGGGTCTGTTATCCCCTAAAACTTAAAGAATTATTTATGCAGACCAAAAATATATGATTACATTAAAAGTCCATTCAAAGGGCACCTGGGTGGCTCAGTGGGTTAAGCCGCTGCCTTCGGCTCAGGTCATGATCTCAGGGTCCTGGATCTAGTCCCGAGTCGGGCTCTCTGCTCAGCAGGGAGCCTGCTTCCTCCTCTCTCTCTCTCTCTGCCTGCCTCTCTGTCTACTGTGATCTCTCTGTCAAATAAATAAATAAAATCTTTAAAAAAAAAAGTCCATTCAAAAAATTTATAGGCCTATTAGCTTTGTTACAATATGGATAATTATAGCTGTCCTCTACATTTAGTAACTTCTGATTACATGTATTTATGTGGTGTATTACTGCTGAAAAAGAGCTTTTATGTACATTTTGTCTTTTGAGCTCTTTCATATTATATATATATAGTATTCTAATTTTAGGCACAAGAAAATAGATTCAGAGAGGTTACACTCTAAAATTAAAAAAGTGAGGGGTGGGGGCACCTGGGTGGCTCAGTGGGTTAAGCCTCTGCCTTCAGCTCAGGTCATGATCTTACGGTCCCGGGATCGAGTCCCGCATCGGGCTCTCTGCTCAGCAGGGAGCCTGCTTCTCTCTCTCTCTCTGCCTACTTGTGATCTGTCTCTGTCAAATAAATAAATAAAATCTTTAAAAAAAAAAAAGTGAGGGGTGCCTGGATGGCTCAGTGGGTTAAAGCCTCTGCCTTCCGCTCAGGTCATGATCTCGGGGTCCTGGGATGGAGCCCCACATCGGGCTCTCTGCTCAGTAGGGGGCCTGCTTCCCCACCCCCTCCGCCTGCCTCTCTGCCTACTTGTGATCTCTATCTGTCAAATAAATAAATAAAATCTTTTAAAAAATTAAAAAGTGAGGGGCACCTGGGGGGCTCAATCGGTTAAGTATCTGCCTTTGGCTTGGGTCATGATCCCAGGGTCCTGGGATCGAGCCTCAAGGCAGGCTCCCTGCTCATGTGTGCCCTCTCTCTGCCAAATAAATAAAATCTTAAAAAAAAAAAAAAAAAAGTGAGCATGAAGTCAGTTCTCAAACTCAGGGCTTAACAAAACCCTACAGATACCAGTCATCCCTCTTTACCGATGGGAGAAACATTTTTTTTTAAAAGATTATTTATTTATTTATTCGACAGACAAATCACAAGTAGGCAGAGAGGCAGGCAGAGAGAGAGGAGGAAGCCGGCTGAGCAGAGAGCCCGATGCGGGGCTCAATCCCAGGACTCTGGGATCATGACCTGAGCCAAAGGCAGAGGCCCAACCCACTGAGCCACCCCCGCACCCTGAGATACATTTTTTCTTTTTTAATATTTTATTTCTCTGAGAGAGAGAGAACAAGCAGAGGAGGGAGAAGGACAAGCAAACTCCACACTGAGTGCAGAGCCCAACATGGGACTCGATCCTGGGAACCCGAGATCATGACCTGAGCTGAAATCAAGAGTCAGAGGCTTGGGGCGCCTGAGTGGCTCAGTGGGTTAGGCCACTGCCTTCGGCTCAGGTCATGATCTCAGGGTCCTGGGATCGAGTCCCGCATCGGGCTCTCTGCTCAGCAGGGAGCCTGCTTCCCTCTCTCTCTCTCTGCCTGCCTCTCTGTCTACTTGTGATCTCTCTCTGTCAAATAAACAAATAAAATCTTTAAAAAAAAAAAAAAGAGTCAGAGACTTAACTGACTGAGCCACCCAGGTGCCCTGGTGGGAGATATACTCTAACACCCTTTAAGATACATATCTAAGACACATTCTAACTGGATGATTGAAACTGTGGAGAGTACTCAACCCTGTATGTATGCTTCTTCCTGTACATAACATCTGTGTGATAAGGCTTAATTATTACCAATCAGGCACAATAAGAGATTAACAACAATATCAGGACAGAGCAATTATAATGAAATACTGTAATAAAGTATATGTGAGTGTGGTCTCTTTCTCAGAAGTTCTTATACCCAAACCTTCCTCTTTTTGGGTGAGAAGTGAGATGATAAAATTCCCTTATGACGAGATGAAGTGCGGTGCATAAGGCAGGCATCGTGGTGGGGCCCGAGTCTACCACTGACCTGACAAGAGCCAGGAGGAGGACATCTGCTTCTGGACCACTGTTAACCACGTGTAACTGAAGCTGCGGAAAGCAGAACCATGGGTAAGGGGGTACTACTGTCTGTATACGTTTTAACCTTTCGGAAGTGAAATCATATTAAACTCACTCATCCGCAAATTGTTTTTTTACTGAATATATTTTGGACAGCTTACAATGTCAGTCCATGTGGGCTTATGCATTTATTTTTAAAAACTGCAAATGTATGGGACTTCTATAATTTATCTAACTCTTTATCAATGGGCCTTTAGGTGATTTCCAATTTTTCACTATTATGAACAATGCTTCAGTGAAAATTCTTGTATACATTTGTGAGGTTAAAATGCTAAGAACTGGGAGTTGTTGACTCAAATCATGTCAACTACATTTTTTTTAAAAGATTTTATTTTTATTTATTTGAAACAGAGAGAGAGAGAGAGATCACAAGTATGCAGAGAGGTAGGCATAGAGAAAGAGAGGAGAAAGCAGGCTCCCCGCTGAGCAGAGAGCCCCATGTGGGCCTCGATCCCAGGACCCCGAGATCATGACCTGAGCCCAAGGCAGAGGCTTAACTCACTGAGCCACTCAGGCGCCCTACAGTACGTATTTTGACAGTCATTCACAAACTGCCCTCCAAATACTAGCAATTAACATTCCTACCAATGCCTCCTAATTTTTGTACAAACACAAAACTCTGTGGCAATACTATTATCACAATTATAGATTGGTAATTGATATTTTCCAATGTGATAGTAAAAATTTGTTTTAGTTTGCATATCTTTCATTAGAACAGCTGAGCATCTTGGAGTGGGGAAGTTCTTCTAGGCATGATAGGAAACTTAGAAGTCATACAAAAAGTCTGATAAACATAACTTTTGTGAATTTCTTGCTTATGTCCTTTGTCTATCTTTTCCTACTGGGTAATGTTTCCCTTCTAATGACTTAAAGAAGCATTTTTAAGTTTAGGGATTCTATGCACTTGCCATATGTGTTACAAATATTTTTTCCAAGTTTGTTGTCTTTTTGAGTGGTGAGAGGTTGAGATAAAGAATAAAAATATCCTATGGCTTATTTGTTTAGAGCTATATTTAGAAAAGTCTTCCCTTCAGATCACTAATATATTTATTCAAGTAGTTTTTCAATTCTTATGGTTAAACTTTTCTATTTAAATCTTTGATCCATCTGGAGTTTATTTTGGAATGAGAAGTAGGAACCCGTATTTATTTTATTATAAATGGATAGTTGGTTGTTCCAATACCTTTTATTAAATTAACCCTGCCATCTTAACCATATGTCCATTTTTATTGTGGTCTAATTCTGTACTCTATTATAGTGCATTGATGTTTTAGTTAATGAGATTTATTTTATTTTATTTATTTATTTGACAGAGATCACAAGTAGGCAGAGAGGCAGGCAGAGAGAGAGAGGGAAGCAGGCTCCCCACCGAGCAGAGAGCCCGATGTGGGGCTCGATCCCAGGACCCTGGAATCATGACCTAAGCTGAAGGCAGAGGCTTTAACCCACTGAGCCATTCAGGCGCCCCAGTTAATGAGGTTTTATAATACATACTGATATTTGGGAGGCAAACATTTCTTCATTTTAGAATTTTCTATGATTCTCAAATATTTTATTCTGCCAAATGAAATTTAGGATAATTTTGACAAGTTCTAAAGAAAATTCTGTTTAGACTTGGATTACATTCAATTCATACATTAATTCAGAAAGAACTGGCATTATCTCACAACTATATGGTCAAATCTTCAACACAGCAAGAAGGAATATCCAGTGGGAAAAAGACAAGTCTCTTTAATAAATGGTGTTGGGAAAACTGGACAGCAATATGCAGAAGAATGAAACTGGACCAATTTTTTAAAAAAGATTTTATTTATTTATTTGATAGACAGAGATGACAAGTAGGCAGAGAGGCAGGCAGAGAGTGAGGAAGGGAAGCAGGCTCCCCGCTGAGCAGAGAGCCCGATGTGGGGCTTGATCCCAGAACCCTGAGATCATGACCTGAGCCAAAGGCCAGAGGCTTTAACCCACTGAGCCACCCAAGAACCTCTTGACCAATTTCTTACACCATCCACAAAAATAAGTTCAAAATGAATTAAAGACCTAAGTGTGACACAGGAATCCACCAAAATCCTAGAGGACACAGGCAGCAACCTCTGTGACCTCAGCCGCAGCAACATCTTACTAGACACATCTCCAAAGGCAAGGAAAACAAGAGCAAAAATGAACTATTGGGACTTCATCAAAATAAAAAGCTTCTTTCTGCACAGCAAAGGAAACAATCAACAAAACAAAAAAACAGCCTACAGAATGGGAGAAGATATATGCAAATGATACATCTGATAAAGGGTTGTGATCCAAAATCTATAAAGAACTTATCCAACTCATCACCCAAGAAACAAATAATCTAGTTAAGAAATGGGTAGAAGACATGAATAGACACTTTTCCGAAGATGACATACAGAAGGCTAACAGACACATGAAAAGATGCTTAATATCATTCATCATCAGAGAAGTACAAATCAAACGCACAATGAGATACAATCTCACACCTGTCAGAATGGCTAAAATTAACAACACAGGAACAACAGGTGTTGATGAGGATGTGGACAAAGGGGAACCCTCCTACACTGCTGGTGGTTATGCAAGCTGGTGCAGCCACTCTGGAAAGCAGTATGGAGGTTCCTCAAAAAGTTGAAAACAGGACTACCCTACAACCCAGCAATTGCACTGCTAGGTATTTACCCAAAGGATACAAACATGCTGATTTGAAGAGATACATGTACCCTGATGTTTACAGCAGCCATAACCACAATAGCTAAAATATGGAAAGAGCCCAGATGTCCATTGACTTGATGAATGGATAAAGGAGATGTGGTATATATATATACAATGGAAGATTATTCAGTCACAATAAAGAACGAAATCTTGCCATTTACAAAAACATGTTGGAGCTAGAGAGTTCGATGCTGAGTGAAACAAGTCAGAGAAAAACAAATACCATATGATTCCACTCACATGTGGAATTTAAGAAACAAAACAGATGAACACAGAGGAAGGAAAGAGAAAGAGAGGGAGGCAAACCATAAGTGACTCTTTTTTAAAAAAAGATTTTATTTTACTTATTTGACAGAGAGAGCGAGCAAGAAAGAGTGCACAAGCAGGCAAAGTGGCAGGCAGAGGGAGAGAGAGAAGCAGGCTCCCTGCCAAGAAAGGAGCCTAATGTGGGACTCAATCCCACGACCTGAGCCCAAGGCAGCCGCCCAACCGACTGAGCCACCCAGGTGTCTCCATAAGCAGCTCTATTTTTTTCCCCAATTTATTTATTTTCAGAAAAACAGTATTCATTATTTTTTCACCACACCCAGTGCTCCATGCAAGCTGTGCCCTCTATAATACCCACCACCCGGTACCCCAACCTCCCAACCCCCCGCCACTTCAAACCCCTCAGACTGTTTTTCAGAGTCCATAGTCTCTCGTGGTTCACCTCCCCTTCCAATTTACCCAAATTCCCTTCTCCTCTCTAACGCCCCTTGTCCTCCATGCTATTGGTTATGCTCCACAAATAAGTGAAACCATATGATAACTGACTCTCTCTGCTTGACTTATTTCACTCAGCATCATCTCGTCCAGTCCCGTCCATGTTGCTACAAAAGTTGGGTATTCTTCCTTTCTGATGGAGGCATAATACTCCATAGCGTATATGGACCACATCTTCCTTATCCATTCATCCGTTGAAGGGCATCTTGGTTCTTTCCATAGTTTGGCGACCATGGCCATTGCTGCCATAAACATTGGGGTACAGATGGCCCTTCTTTTCACGCATAAGCAGCTCTTAATGGCAGAGAACAAATGGGGTCGCTAGGGGGAGGTTGGTGGGGGATGGGCTAGGTGGGGGATGGGTATTAGGGAGGGCACTTACTGTGATGAGCACTGGGTGTTTTATGTAGTTGATGAATCACCAAATTCTATTCCTGAAACCAGTATTATACTATGTTAACTAACTAGAATTTATATAAAAGCTTGAAACAAAGACTGGCATTTTCATAGTGTTGTGTCTTCTTACCCTAAAACAAGGTATTTCATTTAATTATTTGTTGTTTTTTGGGGGGGCGCGCCTGGGTGGCTCAGTGGGTTAAGGCCTCTGCCCTCCACTCAGGTCGTGATGGGATCAAGCCCCAGAGCAGGCTCTCTGCTCAGCAGGGAGCCTGCTTTCCCTTCCTCTCTCTCTGCCTGCCTGTGATCTCTGTCAAATAAATAAAATCTTTAAAAAAAATAATTTTTTAAAAAAGATTTTATTTATTATTTATTTGACACACAGAGATCACAAATAGGCAGAGAGGCAGGCACGAGAGAGGAGGAAGCAGGCTCCCTGCTGAGCAGAGAGCCCAATGTGGGGCTAGATCCCAGGACCCTGGGATCATGACCTGAGCCGAAGGCAGAGGCTTTAACCCACTGAGCCATCCAGGTACCCCTATTTTGGTTTCTTTATAGAGTTTTATAGTATTC
Organism: Neogale vison; assembly: GCF_020171115.1. Lineage (NCBI taxonomy): Eukaryota > Metazoa > Chordata > Mammalia > Carnivora > Mustelidae > Neogale > Neogale vison. Next base: position 3,799,536 of record NC_058103.1, on the reverse strand, counting down.
TTCAAGTAATTTTTGAAAACTTTCTAAGTATATTCAGAGACATTGTACAGTTCAATGCCAGGGGTACCACCTACACTGCGGTCAATGACATTAAAGGCCCCCACTTTCCTGTGTGATTGGTATAAGCAACTATGAGTTTATTCCTCTTTTTGTTATTGTGAGTGACAGGAGTGGTATTTCCTTTTGTTTTATTTAAACTAATTACTGTTTTCACATGAAAAAGTTGGAGTCCTCATTTTATAACCTGCTGCCTTATTACACTGTCTTGTTAAGACTTTTTCAGCTGATCCCCTTAGGTTGCCCAACATACAGTCCTACATAAATTATGGTAACTTCATTTTAAACGTTTTCCTACTGTACTGGCTAGTACTTCTAGCACAGTATTAGATAATGGAATCTTTCTTTTTTTTTTAATATTTTATTTATTTATTTGACAAACAGAGATTACAAGTAGGCAGAGAGGCAGGCAGAGAGAGAGGAGGAAGCAGGCTCCCTGCTGAGCAGAGAGTCTAATGTGGGGCTCGATCCCAGGACTCTGGGATCATGACCTGAGCCGAGAGCAGAGGCTTTAACCCACTGAGCCACCCAGGCACCTCTAAATAATGGAATCTTGAATAGAATTCATGATATGTCTTTCGACCTTAAGTCCAATGCTCTTTTTTCGGTACATATTCAATCCACAAAACAGTCCTGAGCACCATTTACCTTTTATAATCTTTTCTTATCCCAACAGGCAGATCGAGAGCTGCAATAAATATCCAGTTAATGCATCTTATGTGAGGTCCTCCAGCAAATTCAGTATTTTATCTTACTAAACATTGAAAGGGGACCCTAAAGAAAGAGTATTCTCCAAGGATATGTTTTGGGGTTTTTCTGGGGAGGGGAGGGCTGTGAGAGGAAAGTGGATGGAGCTGGGGCTAAGGCAGTGACTGAAAAACGGGCATGCCAAATAGGTATTTACTTGAAAGTCAAATGCATAAAATAAGCAAGGGGCTGAACTACCCTCTACTACCAAAAAAGGCTAGAAGCAGAACTCTTTGGAAACACAGTGATCTGACCCTAAAGCAGAGTTCGGCCTCCGGGTAAGGCTGCGAGCCCGAACAAGCATGTCTGCAGGTAAGGGAGCCGCAGTCACGCGTCGCTGAGACTCTAGAGGGAGGAGACGGCCGTGTGATGAACGCCGTAATGAAGCTGAGTATTCACACCAAGTACTCCAAGTTAGAGAACGTTTCTTAAAGGAGGTGGGTCGTTCATTTGGCAAATAGACCGAGTATCTACTAAATGCCAGCCCCCAACCTAGAAGTAAAAGGATGAACAAAAAAGAAAGGACCCCCGTTCTCAGCCTACAGCCCACTGGCAGAGGTGACTGTTCCTCAGGTAAACCGACACATAAATGTGAAGATGATACGTGTATGTCAGCAGAAGTCGTGACAAGGCCCACGGAGGAAATAACGATGCTGAGAGGACACTAAGGTGACGTGACCTCGATGTGGGGTGTCAGGGAAAGGCGCTCTGAGAAAGCCGCCTCTCACCTGGAATCCGAGGGAAGACTAGCAGAGTGAGGCCTGAGGGACGAGGCAGCGTCTAGCCCCTGTGACCAACAACCGTGAGAGGGACTCCAGCCTGTGCAAAGGCATAAAGGCCCAGGTGGGACACGTCTGAGGAGCTACAGGGACTATAGCTCAGTAAGCGAGCATGCGGAAAGAGCAGCACTGGGAAGAGAAAGGGAAAAAACCCACAAAGATACCAGCAGGAAGGAAAAGGAGAAAAACCAATTCAGTACGTGTTGAACATTTACTACGCGCTTCACTATCTACGAGGGGATTCTTTTAATTCCGAAGAATAAAAAGACAGGCTTCTCCTCTCAAGTAAACTTCATCTAACTGGGTTCCTAAGAGGAAAACATTCTCCTTTTAAGATCATCTTTCAGAGGGGCGCCTGGGTGGCTCAGTGGGTCAAGCCTCTACCTTTGGCTCAGGTGGTGGTCTCAGGGTCCTGGGATCAAGCCCCACGTCGGGCTCTCTGCTCTGTGGGGAGCCTGCTTCCTTCTCTTTCTGCCTGCCTCTCCCCTTGTGATCTCTGTCAAATAAATAAATAAAATGTTTATTTATTTGTTTACTTATTTAACAGACAGAGATCACAAGCAGGCAGAGACAGAGGGGGAAGCAGGCTCCCCGCTGAGCAGAGAGCCCGATTCAGGGCTCGATCCCAAGACCCTGAGATCACAACCGACCCGAGCCAAAGACAGAGGCTTTGACCCACTGAGCCACCCAGGTGCCCCTAAATAAAATATAAAAAAAAAAAAAAATGATCATCTTTCAGAGAATACTCCCTACCCCATCCTAGGCTAGATCTTTTTAATACCATAAATTGTGTTTTTACTTTCCCAAACAGTAACTCTTAAAATGGAATTTCAAGTTAACAAACACATCTTCCTTTCTGTCACAGGCTCCCCACTGCTACTTCACTGAAGCCTGTGGCTAAAAATCACTCAGTTTTCCTGGTCACTTCCCAAGAGTCCCAAAATGTCCACGAAAGCTCTCCAGGGAGTGACTGAGAAGTGTATCTAACCATGTATAAGCAGCAGCATATTAAATTTTTCTTTACACGGAAATCACAGCTCTTTTTGTTCAATCCCCTTTCCTCTCTTTCCTGTTTAAGGTTTTAGGATAGAAGAAATCAAAAACTGTAATTGAGGTTATGAAGCTTGAAAGCCCTTGCTCTAATCTCTAAAGAGATAAAATCCACAATCTTTATTGGGCTGCCTGGAAAGGCTGTCACTGAGCCTCTCACTGGAGGAGCAGAACAATGAAAAACAAAGCTCTACAAGTCCGAGCCACAGGAAGCGAAGTCCTAATTTGGGTGCAGTTCTAAGAATACTCGAAGTAATAATTCAACTGGTTCTGTGCCTGTGAGGGACAAAATATCACAGCCTTGTGACAAAGGATTCCTTCATTTTCTTCCTGTATTTCTTTTGTTACTATGGTATGGAACTCACATTTCTGTCTGATCTCCAGAGCTGAAGACACAAGAGCACACGCGCAGCTGTATCTGTACGAGGCGACAGGAGACAGTTGTGGCTCTTTCACGGCTGGGGCAATAGGTAGAGACGTTTTGTTTTTACTTAAGAGCAGTTCTGTTGACAACCACCAGCACCACTGCCACACCCTCAGATCGACCTCCCCTCCCCTGTCCCTCTCTGCCCCTCCTGCTCCTGCTCAGGACAACAGTTGACGCTGCGTGGAAGGAGATGGTCTTACCATCAGGTAAGACACGGTGGGAGTATGTTATCCAAGAGGAACTTACTCTAAGAACATGGTGGAGAAATTAGTTTTGAAAAGAAGAAACACCTCTTCCTTCGATCCTAGAAGAGTAAGAAGAATCAGATAAAGATAAAAATACAGTTAAGAGGGGGCCTGGGTGACTCAGTCAATTAAGCCTCTGCTTTTGGCTCAGGTCATATTCTCAGGGTTCTGGGACTGAGCCCCGAATCAGGCTCCCCTGCTCAGCAGGGGAGCCTGCTTCTCCCTCTGCCTCTCCCTACTGTTCATGCTCTCACTCACTCACCCTCTCAAATATTTAAAATCTTTAAAAATGCAGGTATAACTTAGGAATTGAAGGAGGTTCATGCCCTAAGGCAGAGACTCCTGAACTTTCTACGTTCTCAGACCCATAACAGTTCTGCTTATTAGATGTCCAGACAATCTAACAAGTACTTATTCCTAATAATTTAATAGCTATTTGAAAAATAAACTGGACACTCTACAGTTTATTTCGCTTTTTTTTTTTTTTAAAGATTTTATTTGACAGAGAGAAATCACAAGTAGACAGAGAGGCAGGCAGAGAGAGAGAGAGAGGGAAGCAGGCTCCCCGCTGAGCAGAGAGCCCGATGCGGGACTCGATCCCAGGACTCTGAGATCATGACCTGAGCCGAAGGCAGCGGCTTAACCCACTGAGCCACCCAGGCGCCCTATTTCGATTTCATTTAACAGCGCACACAATTCACCCATTTCAAGTGCATAATCAGTGGTTTTGAGTGTATTAGGAATGGTGCAACTATCCCATCAATTTAGAGTATTTTCACCACCCAAAAAAAAACCCCCGCACCCATTAACAGTCACTCCTCCTCCTCCCTCCCCTTCTCTCCTCTAGGCAACCATTAACCCATTTTCTGTCCCAAAAGATCTGCCTGCTCTTGGCATTTCATGTAAATGGAATCACGTGATGCGCGTCTGCCTTCTTCCACTTGGCGTTGGTTTTCAAGGGCCAGCACCTTACCGCATGCACTGGTATTTTCTTCCTTCTTACGGCTGAATAATATTCAATTGTGGATATGCTACATGTTCTTTATCCAGTCATCAGTTAACGGACGTTTGGTTTGTTTCTATTTTTTGGCTATGATGACTAATGCTTCAACGAATACTCTTGTGTAAGTTTTTGCGTGGAACTGTTTCCATTTCTCTTGGGTATATGCCTAAAGAGTGGAATTGCAGGGTCATGTGCTAACTTCGAACTTCTGAGGAATGCCAGATTAATTTCCAAGGTGCCTGCACTGTTTTTACATTCCTACCAGAAGTATGGGAGGCTTGAATTTCTCCACATGCTCACTACTTACTATTATGTGTCTTTTTGATCATAACCATCCTGGGGAGGGCGAAGTGGGATCCAACTGTGGTTTTTATGTGCAATTCTCTGATGACAGTGATATTGAGCATCTTTTCCTGTGCTTATTGGCCATCCATAGATCTCCAGAGAGCTGTCTACTCAGATCCTTTGCCCATTTTAAAATTAGGTCACTTGCTTTTGAATTGTATGGGTTCTACGTATTCTATATACTTATCAGGTATATAGATCTTATCAGATATGATTTGCAAATATTTTCTCCTATGGGTTGTTTTTTCTAGTTTTGAGTTCAACAAAAAACTTCGAATTAAAAGAAAAATACATACTTGCCTCACCTGAATTGCTATTCTTCCCCTTTTAGTAATGTGTAATTTAAAAACGAGTGATTATTTTACTCCAAGTGGTTTCTCTTTGGAGACCTGAACGCCAATTTTATTTCTGCTAATACCTAGCTCTAAGGTAGTAACTTGGACAAGTCAGTTCATGACTCTCTTAGTTTTCATGCTTATAAGAAGGGAACAATGGCACCTACTTTACAAGGTTATGTATGAAAACGAGAGCATGTATAAGCACTAAGCATAATGCCCACATCATAGGCTCCCACAAAACGTGCTGACTGGCGGACTTCCAAAGATCTTTAAAAAGCACTTATACTTAGAGAAAAAAAAAAAGCATTGCCATTTCTAGATATGTGTGAAATATTAAGTATTGTATTCGCTTTATAATGGTTATTGAAGAAAGAGTAAGATGCTCTGTGCAAGATCAGTTTGCATCTGAAAACACATCATGATTTAGTAATCCTGACTGTGGGTCAGTTTTACCATTCTGCAAATCTGAGACAGAAAGCAGGCGTGCTATATTAAGGATACTATGTTATGTGATGTTTTCCAAATTTGTTTTCAAGTCCCATAATGGTCTTATAAGGAAGTACCAAGTCATAATGTAATAATAGAATACACTCGACCAACAAGAAAAATCGGAGAGATTGATTACCGTACATGAGTTAGTAAAGGTTTTTAAATGTGGTTCCTAAAGACATCTGCGTATGCCTTTTATTTATTTATTTATTTATTTATAGATTTTATTTGTCAGAGAGAGAGAGAGAGAGACAGACAGACAGAAAAAGAGTGTACAAGCAGGGGGAGCCGCAGGCAGAGGGAGAAGCAGGCTCCCCACCAAACAAGGAGCCGGATGTGGGACTTGATCCCAGGGCCCTGGGATCATGACCTGAGCAGAAGGCAGATGCTTAACCGACTTGAGCCATGCAGGCACCCCTGTGTATGCCTATTTCCTATTTTTTAATCTTATTTATTTTATTTTTGAAGGCGGGGGAGGGGCAAGAGAGAAACAGAGCGAGGGAATCTTAAACAGGCTTCAAGCTCATCACACAACCAGAGGGCTCAACTTCACGACCCTGAAATCATAATCTGAGTGAAAATGAAGAGTTGGACACTTAACCGACTGAGCCACCCAGGGGCCCCACCTATTTCTTTTAATAAAGTCACTGTGGGAGCAACGTCGACATGTATATGTGCATCTTCTCTCTCTCTCTCTCAAATAAACCAACCTTTTTTTTTTTTTTCCTCTAAAGATTTTATTTATTTGAGAGAGAGCGAGTGCCCAAACTGGGGTGGGAGTGGGGAGGGGCAGAGGGAGAAGCAGACTCCCCTGCTGAGCAGGGAGCCTGACTTAGGTCTGGGTCCCAGGACTGTGAGATCATGACCTGAGCCAAAGTCAGCCATTCAACAGACTGAGCCACCCAGGTGCCCTGGTCTTATTATTTCTTGAACCTGCTAGGTACGCTCCTGCTTTGGGAGTTCTGCATGGCTTGGCCCAGATCTTTTCACCTCCTCCCCCTCTTTCAAGTCTTTGCTAAACTGTCACTCTCTCAATGAGCCTTATCTTGACCACCTTATCACAAACTGCGAACAAACAAACGACCGGAACGACCCGCAGCACTGTTCCCAACCCCCCTTGCTCACTCAACTACTTTTTGCTTGCACAATCACTACACAATTTACTAACTTGTGTTTATTATTTGTCTGGTCTTCTCCTTGCAAGAAAACTCTGAGGGATTTTTGTTTACTGATGCATCCCAAAGGCTAGGCCAGAGTGGCACATTTGGACATCAAATAAATATTTGAGGACACAAACAATTTTAAAAAGGTCCCTCGTTCTCTCTCTCTCTGCCTGCCTCTCTGTCTACTTGTGATTTCTCTCTGTCAAATAAATAAAATAAAATCTTTAAAAAAAAAGGGGGGGGGCGCCTGGGTGGCTCAGTGGGTTAAGCCGCTGCCTTCGGCTCAGGTCATGATCTCAGGGTCCTGGGATCGAGTCTCGCATCGGGCTCTCTGCTCAGCAGGGAGCCTGCTTCCCTCTCTCTCTCTCTGCCTGCCTCTCTACTTGTGATTTCTGTCAAATAAATAAAATAAAATCTTTAAAAAAAAAAAAAAAGTCCCTTGTATCCTTGAATGTGCTGACAGTCTGGTTGGAAGCCAGCATAAATACACTAAAAGATAAGTATCAATATAAGATAATTGGCGTGAGAGGACAAATACCAACAGAAGATATTGTTTTAGGATATTACACATGACAAATGAAAGCTCAGAAAAGTGCCTCCAGAAGTTTAGAGAGCTAATTTAAAAATCTGTGATGGGGAGTGCCTGGATGGCTCTGCTGGCTGGCCATCTGACTCGTGAAAATCTGAGGAAAGCTACACACTCCAGGGATATGACGAACATGTACACAGAAGTTTATTACTACTAGGAGTTCAAACATTCCCCGGAGCCAGCCACGAATGCTCAATAGAGAATCCCTGGTTTCAAGTATGGTTTTCAAGCTTGGAAAGGCTTGGTGAAGGTGAGACTGAGCTAGTTCTTAAGCACAGGGTATGAAGACGGAAAGGAAAGGAAGGGCTTTCTAAGCAAGAGAAGGAGCCAAAGGTGCCGGCAGCAGTCTGACTCTCATGGGGGATTTCTGTAATATGTAAGAATAGGCTGTGAATTCCTTGGTGTGACCTAAACAATATGGTTACTGCAAGTCACGGAAAGTCTTTGGGTAAGAGAATGCGATGTCTAAGGCATTGTTGTTGTTTTTAAGATTTTATTTATTTGATACAGAGAGAGAGAGAGAGAGAGAGAAAGAGAGACAGAGCACAAGTTGGGGGAGCAGCAGGCTTCCCAACACAGGGTTTGATTCCAGGACCCTGGGATCATGACCTGAGCGGAAGGCAGATGCTTAACTGACTGAGCCACCCAGGCACCCCTCTAAGGCACTGTTTTAAGAAAATAAATTTGGTAGTACTTTACAGGAGGAAAGTTGAGAGAAAAACTAAGATCAAGGAAGTCATTCATGAAGCTCCCATATAATGATTCAAGTCTGAGAGACTGGAAAGGAACTAACTAAGTTTACAGAGGACTGTGAGGCACCAATCCATTCAGAAATGCCTGGCTTGGGATGTCTGGGTGGCTCAGTTGGTTAACTGTCTGCCTTCGGCTCACGTCGTGATCCCAGGGTCCTGGAATCGAGCCCCACATTGGGCTCCCTGCTCTACGGGAAGCCTGCTTCTCTCTCTGCTCCCGCTGTTCCCTCTGCTTGTGCTATGTCAAATAAATAAATAAATAAATAAATAAAATCTTTAAAAAGAAGAAAGAAAGAAAGAAAAGAAATGCCTGGCTTGACAGTGACAATTTGAAATGAACTATATTTAGGTCAGGCCCTGTTATATAAATTTCAGTGTTCTTTATTGAATAGTTGAGTGTGTTGGGGGGGAACTACAAGAGAAAAACTAATAGGGATTACTCAAAGGCTCTGAATGGGACAAAGGGGAGCCTGTTATTTTTGTAATAATAAAACATGCTGAGTTTAGACAGAATAAAATATTTTTCCCCTAAAGATTTTATTTATTTATTTGACAGAGATAGATCACAAGTAGGCAGAGAGGCAGGAAGAGAGAGAGAGGGGGAAGCAGGCTCCCTGCTGAGGGGAGTCTGATGCGGGGCTCGATCCCAGGACCCGGAGATCATGACCTGAGCCAGAGGCAGAGGCTTAACCCACTGAGCCACCCAGGAGCCCCGAAAGAGTAAAATCTTAATAGAAAGCCTGAGGTATACGGTCTTATTGCTAATTGAGGTTAATTGTGGTTAATTGAAGGCTAATACAATTTTCTGTCTTAATTTTTGCTTGCTGACCTTTTTTCTTTTCTCCAGAAAAGAAATTCCCTGCTTTATTCCCCCTTGATAACCAGGGAACACAGGTGAATTATTTTTAGAGGATTCGGGATGTCACTATCCCTCAAGGCGATCAAATACATATTTTCAATGCAAAATAACACAGAGGAAACCGGGATAAATCCGCGGTGACCACAGTACACATCCTGGCATTTTAAAAGACTTTCGGTATCAATCTGACTTCCAGAGAAAAGCAGGTAACGTCCAAACCACAACAACCCCACATTTCAGCTACGTCGGGGTCCAGTAAGTAGGATCCCGCTCTCGCGTGTTTTTGCCAACGTGGACAAGGATAGAGGATGACGGTGTCGGACGCATTATTACGTCACGGGCAGCACCTGCTCGCTGGGTGATGCGGGCCCCGTGGTCCAGGCTCCTCGGCTGGAGAACTCACCTCCGTCTACCAGTTTTGCGACCCTCGGCCATGACTTGAATGAAGAATAGCTCATTCTCGCTGTAACAAATGCTGTGACCCCCGCTCCGCCCGAATTCTCCCAGAAAGTTTCCGTCGCTTTAGAAACTTTCCTGTTCCAGCCGGGAAGCCCAGGGGTACCACCCGCCGGTCCATACCTAGATCCCGCAGCGCGCGCACGCCGCTCCGCCCAGTGACCTCGCAGGTGCCGCCTCGGCCTCTCTCGTCCTGATCAATGGCCGCTACTTGTCAGGCTGCTGAGCACGGCCCGTGACACCTGCTTCGACTGGGTCTGTGGTTCCGAAAGCCACTGCCCGGCCCGACGCTCCCCCTTTCCTCTAAACACCCGGGAAGGCAAAGTGAAGAAACCCGCTTCGCTCCACGTCGGCCAGGGCCCTCCCCCGACCGGCACCCGGAGAGCTGTGTCCGCACGCGCCGAGCGCTCGGCCCGGCCCCGCGAAGCGGGAAACCGAGGCTCCTCGATGCCTGCTCGGAAGCGGGCCCGGGAGGCGCTGAGGGGCTCCCCGACCGTCGTGCGGGCGGCAGAGGGCAGGCCTGCGTGAGGGGGCTGCCCCCAGCCTCGGGGCGTCCCCGCATCTTCCCGAAGGCAGAACGCCGGAGCTCTGGTGCTCGGCTCTCGGCACCCACGTGCGCACCCCGCATGGGGGGGCGGCCCTCTCCCTCCGCTCCTCGGGGTCCCGGGTCCCCTCCGGGCGCGACCGAGGCAACTGAGGAGGCCGCTCGAGTTCTCTGCGCTCCTCACCGCAGACCTACGGCCGCTTCCGCTTACCGGCTCGGTCCCGGGGGTGGCGGGGAGGCGACACAGCCAGCCTGAGCCCCGGCCGGAGGTTGCTCACCTGCACCGTCCCAGGGCCGCCCAGAGACCGCGCCCGGGGGAGGGGCCTGAGGACGCCCAGTCGCGCGGAGCACTCCAGGTGAGCACGCCTGCGCAGTCGGGCCGTAAACAAGCCCGCCCCTGCCCCTCCGCCGGCCTCCGCGGGGCAGGCTCTCGAGTGGGAGGGGCCAGGAGGAAGAGGCGGCGGAGTGTGTGTGGGGGGAGAGCGACAGCCTGCGACGGCGCCTGCGCGGTGGGCGTGATCCGGGCACTTAGGGCAGGATGAACGCTGCTTTCCAAGATGGCGACGGAGGGAGGAGGGAAGGAGATGAACGAGATTAAGACCCAATTCACCACTCGGGAAGGTCTGTACAAGCTGCTGCCGCACTCGGAGTACAGCCGGCCCAACCGGGTGCCCTTCAACTCGCAGGGATCCAACCCCGTCCGCGTCTCCTTCGTAAACCTCAACGACCAGTCTGGCAACGGCGACCGCCTCTGCTTCAATGTGGGCCGGGAGCTCTACTTCTATATCTACAAGGGGGTCCGCAAGGTACCGACCCGGGCGTCACCGCGGCCCGCCAGCGGCGCGGGCAGAGGTCGGGAGCAGGGCGGTGACAGTGGGGGCCAGGGTGACCGATAGGGGTGGCGGTCGCTCTTACTTTTGAGTGGGCCGGTAACTCCACTGGGGTGCTCCTGAGGAAGGGGGATTCACGAGTAAGGAGGGTCGTGTTTCGGAGGGGTGGGGGCTGTGGAAAGGGACCGCGGGGTGCGGGGTTCCGTCTGGGAGGCCCCAGAAGAGGCCGGCTGCCTTCTCTCTGGCAGGGTCCGTCAGGCTCTGACACCGCCAGGGAGCGGGCCTGCGAGTCCCCGGAAGAGGTGGGGTGGCCGTCTTGTCTGCTCAGACTGCCTCGCCTCCCGAGAGAGTTGGGAGTCTCGCTCCAGCTTAGAGAACAGGGGCGCGGGGCGGCTTGGGAAGGTCTGTAAGGCGGAATCCGGGCTGGTAGCGAAGGACTTGAGACTAGGTCAGAAAGGACCTGCCCGGAACCAAGGGCTGCTCCACCGCACTGACACTTCCTCGGAGCCACTCTCTCTGGTGGTAACACTTTTCCCAGAAACGTCAGGAGGACCGCTGTCACTTTCTCCGCCGGGGAGCCTGCTCCTGAGAGATCGTTGAAGAGGCTCCTCTTGGTCCTTTACAGTATGAGAAGGACTGAGTACCACAGTTGGGAGGTCGGAATGGTGTGTTCAGTGAACTAAGCTGCTCCTAGGGGTTCTGTGTGAGCGTGCCCAGATCATTCTTGTCCAACGAGTCAGACTGTGTCCCAAACAGGGAGGCATGAGCCTTAAAAGCTACTTTACAAGAATCATTTTTTTTTTCTTGGCGGGCAACTTAATATTAATTCTGTGAAGCATGTAATCATCTTTTAAAAATATCTCTTCAAAAGAAGCAACTTATTAGAGCCTTTCCTTTGTTGGCTATGTAGCCATGTTCTCACTCAGAACTGCTTGGTTTTGAGGTATGTGGTCTTTGACTTGACTTTTGGAGGACTGAGGAAATTGATGCCTCCCACAGCACCTGGGCCGGGAAAAAGGTGGTAACAGTTTATAAGTGTTTGGCTAGTGTGAAAACAAATTGTACACACTAAGAGTGAAAGTTCTCTAGGAGGTCATATATCCAGAACCAGTAAGTTTTTGTTTGGTTTCAAGAGCTGGGGACAGGACAGTGGTATCCAGAAGTAGCAAGCTGTCTCACTTGTTCAAGGTGCATCTTTTTGGTTAGTGTTTGTGGGAAGCGCTTTACTGTGGTTGATGTATGCTGTTATTACTGAAAGTAAATCACTTGATCTTGTTTTTTCTCTTGTGGAATTGGGAAGGTGTGAAGTAGTTAGTAGCCTAGGAGCTGAAGTTTTAGTCCTGCTCCCAACTTTTTCGCTGACTTGTTGGGTGACCTTGGATGAGTTCTTTAACTCCTATCTGCTTCTCTTTAAAGGGAGAACATTGCAGCACTCACATTGTAGTTTATAATATACTAACTTTAATTTTTTTTTAAAATTTATTTAACAGACAGAGATCATAAGTAGGCAGAGAGGCAGAGAGAGAGGGGGAAGCAGGCTCCCCGCTCAGCAGAGAGCCCGATGTGGGGCTCGATCCCAGGACCCTGGGACCATGACCTGAGCCGAAGGCAGCGGCTTAACCCACTGAGCCACCCAGGCGCCCCTATAATATACTAACTTTAAAGCTTGAAACCCTCGGTATGTGTAAAATACAGTTAAAATAAGCATTAAGAGTGTCAAACGGGAAGCTACTATCTTGCCATTGATCCTGAAAAGATCAAATTTTTCTCTGGAAATAAGTTTAGAATTTTAATTACTAAAATCTATATAAAATTTTAAACGTGCTCAACAGCTTAATTTACTAGCAACTACTAGTCTCGACATTACCTTTTTTTAAAAAAAAAAGTTTTCTTTGACAGTTTATAATTTCTGAAGCATTCTCTAGTGTCAACCCCTATCTGGATCTTGTGGCCTTGGTTTGCATCATCAAACAGGTCTCTTGCTTGGAAGTATCAGAGTTTTGTTCTCTTAGCTGGGATGCTATTTGATGAAAGTGAAAAGTAGGAGAGCTTTTCAAGACCACACTCCAAAATTATTTTAAACAAGACAAATCTTAAATATGTAGATTTGGCTTTAGGTACATAAGTTATTGAGCTACATAATTTATTTTTTGTTAAATTTCATTTTCACACGGCAACATCTTACAGCATTGAGTTGTGGACATTTTAGTTCTCTTTTAGCCATTGTAATTAAAAAAAATTGTTTTCCTTGAATGACTTTGCACGTATTTATTGTTATTCCTGAGTACAAGTGATAGTTTTTGAGACTGTCTTTTCTGATTTTGAAATTGAGCAGGTAATTTTTTTTACTCAAAAAACCAAAATTTACTTTTTGGGGTTAGGAGTTGTAACTGATCTTGACAGTTGGTCATTTTGACTTGTTTTTACTCATTTTTTTAATTGGGGCATACAAAGTTGTACGTCAATCATGTGGATCATTCAAAAGGTCTAATTTGAATGCATACATTCAAATTTGGATGCGTACATTCAGCTTACTAATTTGGATGCATACATTCAACTTAAATCTGCCTGGAAAATAAGTGGAAAATAGGTCTTTGAGAAACTTAAATCATGGACTGTGTGCTGCCATTCCTGAAAGGAAGCATGGAGTCATGGGGGAATGGAGTGGATGAGGAGGTGGTCCCAAATAGGAGGTAAGCAGTGTTCTCCTGGCCCTTTAAAAAGACGTGCAGGTCAGTTTCTAGAGCTAGAGGGGACCTTTGAGTTTTGCAGTCTCACCCTCTTGGAGAAAACCGTGGTTAGAGAAGGAGTGCAAACTTGTGTTACAGTTTTGTTTTTTTTTTCTTTCTTCTTATGGTCAGGAAAATGAAGCACAGCTGAGTCTAAAGAACTGTCATAGCAAGCAGGGACCGATCAAGCTTTTTGATCGCGTGGATGCCATATCCTCCAACCATTTCAAGATCCGCCCCAGCATTTTGTCATATAGTATCTCGTCGAATCTTGATAGCAATCCTGTGAAGTACAAGAAAGCATCTTCTTTTCACAGTTGACGTTCGGAATGGAGTTTCTTGTGTAAGGAAATGTAGTTTTGTGAATTTATTTTGCTTAACTGAAGATAATATGAGCGTTGATTTAGCACTGATGCTAATCTTTTCAGCAAAGATTTTAGTGACTACAGTGATGAAAATGATACCAAGTGGGGTATCTACAGTAGAGTAAGACCCTATCCTTCTCTCCAAAGAAATATCAGTTCCTACCCTTTAAACCTTTTTTTTTTAAAGAAGATTTTATTTATTTATTTGGGAAAGAACAAGAGAGCAGGGCAACGGCAGAGGGAGAGGGAGAAGCAGGCTTCCCACTGGGCAGGGAGCCGTATGTGAGGCTGGATCCCACAAGTCTGGGATCATGACCTGAGCCGAAGGCAGATGCTTAATGATTGAAGCACTCAGGCGCCCCTGGCCTTTAAACCTTTTTATTTTTTATTTATTTTATTTAATTAAAAAAATTTTTTTTTTTTTTTTAAGATTTTATTTATTTATTTGAGAGAGAGACAGTGAGAAAGAACATGGGCGAGGAGAAGGTCAGAGGGAGAAGCAGACTCCCCATGGAGCTGGGAGCCTGATGCGGGACTCGATCCTGGGACTCCAGGATCATGACCTGAGCCGAAGGCAGTCGTCCAACCAACTGAGCCACCCAGGCGTCCCAATTTTATTTAATTTTTTAAAAGATTTTATTTATTTATTTGACAGAGACACCGTGAGAGAAGGAACACAAGCAGGGGGAGTGGGAGAGGGAGAAGCAGGCCTCCCGATGAGCAGGGAGCCTGATGTAGGGGTGGATCCCAGGACCCTGAGATCATGACCTGAACTGAAGGCAGACGCTTAAAGACTGAGCCACTCAGATGCCCCTAAACACTTTTTTTTTTAAGATTTTACTTACTTATTTGACAGAGAGACACAGTGAGAGAGGGAACACAGCAGAGGGAGTGGGAGAGGGAGATGCAGGCTTCCCACGGAGCAGGGAGCCTGATGCGGGACTTGATCCCAGGACTTTGGAATCATGGCCCAAGTCGAAGGCAGACACCCAACGACTGAGCAACCCAGGCCCCCCTACAACCTTTTTACTTTTTATTTTTTTAAGATTTTATTCATTTATTTGACAAGCAGAGATCATGAGTAGGCAGAGAGGCAGGCAGAGAGAGAGGGGGAAGCAGGCTCCCTGCTGAGCAGAGAGCCGGATGAGGGGCTGGATTCCAGGACTCTGGGATCATGACCTGAGCCGAAGGCAGAGGCTTCAACCCACTGAGCCACCCAGGCACCCCAACCCCAAACTTTTTTAAAGAGTACTTAGCTTTCCTTTTTTTTTTTTTTTTTAAAAGAGGTTGTTTTAGGATAAAGATACCAAAGGTAGCTGGGTTTATTGGACCAACCTTTCATTTTATGACATCTGTTTCTACATAAATGTGAATGGCCACCATGTAGATCCCAGCTTAAACATCACTTCCATAGCATATTGTGCTCTGAATTCCCAGGCTAGATCAGTTTTCCTTGTTACATGTTCTCATAGCATCCTGAACTTTGCCTTTCTAGCACTTTTCTGAATTTGTAATTCTCTGGGCGATAATCTCTCTTTTCTTTCTTTCTTTCTTTTTTTTTTTTTTTTAAAGATTTTATTTATTTATTTGACAGAGATCACTCGCAGGCAGAGGCAGGCAGAGAGGGAGGAGAAAGTGGCTCTCCACAGAGCAGAGAGCCTGATGTGGGGCTCAATCCCAGGACCCTGGGATCATGACGCGAGCTGGAGGCAGAGGCTTAACCCACCGAGCCACCCAGGCGCCGCAATCTCTCTTTTCTATAAACAAAGCTCCTTTAGAAGAGAAACCATATGGTTTCTGCTTTCATGGTTTTCCTAGTGCCCAGCACAGTGTCTGGCATAAGGTAGGCCCTTAGTATTTATTTGTTGGGTAAATGACTGAGTACAGCACTGGTGTCCATCTATGCCATACTTAGAGTTAATTAATTAACTAATTAATTAAAGTAGGTTCCATGCTGGCATGGAACCCAACAGAGGGCTTGAACTCACGACCCGGAGATCAAGACCTGAGCTGAGATTAAGACTGGATGTTTAAACAATTGAGCTATCCAGGCGTCCCATAAGTTGTACTTCTAAAAAGATCTTTACAAGCTAAAGAGCCTGTTCAATTTTGGGCTTCCAAATAATGGGTATTTTTAGTGGCTCACATCTTTGTAAAGACATTTTAAAATTATTGTTAGGAGGTAGCAAATTTAGCTTTCTTTCTTTCTTTCTTTCTTTTTTTTTAAAGATTTTATTTATTTATTTGAGGGAGAATGAGTGAGAGAGAGCATGAAAGAGAAGGTCAGAGGGAAAAGCAGACTCCCCAAGGAGCTGGGAGCCCGATGCGGGACTCGATCCTGGAAGTCCGGGATCATGGCCTGAGCCAAACGCAGTTGCTCAACCAACTGAGCCACCCAGGCGCCCCCAAATTTAGCTTTCTTACAACTGGGAAATTGTATAGCAAGAGACCACGAAGTAATGGAAAGTAACCAAATGACACAGATTACTTTTGATCTGTTTCTGTCAAACCACGTTACCTCCCAAATCTATGTAGTAACAAACAACTTTTTTTTTTTTAAAGATTTTATCTTAAAAAAAAAAAAAAAAGTTGTCTGTTATTTATTTGATAGAGAGAGACACAGCGAGAGAGAGAATACAAGCGGGGGAGGAGGGAGCGGAGAAGCAGACTTCCCACAGGGAAGCCCGATGTGGGGCTCCATCCCAAGACCCTGAGACCATGACCTGAGCCAAAGGCAGAGGCTTAACCCACTGAGCCACCCAGGCGCCCCAGTAACAGACAACTTTTAGAAAAATTATACTAAGAACTATTTAACATTTAAATCAAACAGACTTTTATTCCCCTCCTATCTTAAGATTCTGGGACAAAAATGTGTTGCCCAGAGATGTTATTGAAGCAATTCCTACCTTAGAGGGGAGAGGAGTAGAATTAGATGGCTTCCAAGGCCTTTTCAATTCTTAAGGTTGTAGGAATCTGTGGTCAGTAGTTTTGTAATGAAAATAAACATCTTTCTATTGGGAAGATGTCTTCACATCTTGGATTCATTGCCCTCTCAGGAATGGAGTTGAGGAGTGGGGTGTGTTGTGAAAGCCAAGTGGAACATGTTGTGATACTAGGTCTTTATGCTAGAAAAGGCTATGTACTCTTCGTGTTGCCATGAAACTGGGGCCAGAAGAAGAGTCCTATAATAACAGCTCAAATATTTTCAGAGCTGGAGTTATCCAGGAGTGCAGTGGGTTGACTTGGGAGAGAATGAGCATTCTGTGTGGGACATAATCTGTCTGTCTCTCAGAGACTGCGGGACCACCTGTTGGTGACTGAGGAATTCATGTTTTGTGTGGGAGGGTGAGCTAGAAGCCCTCCAAAGGTTTTTCCCATAGGCTGGTTTTAGATTCTGGCCTGCTGTAGAGAAGGTCATGTTCGTACCCTTCACTCCGTTTGTAATTATCACATCTCTCTGCTTTCCATTTCCAGTTTAGAAGAAGGCGTGGAAGATTAGAACTTTTTATATCAAATTTACTTTGAGAAATTTTATACTTAATTTAGTAGGACACATGTGGAGTTGAATGGAAACCTGTAGTTTTTTTCTCATTAAGGGCTGCTTAGTGTTTTCTGAAATACTGATAATTATTTTATTATTGGACTGTCACATTTTTTTTTCAAGTTTTATTTTTTTTATGGATTTTATTTATTTGACAGAGATCACAGGCAGGCAGAGAGAGAGGAGGAAGCAGGCTCCCCACTGAGCACAGAGCCCAATCCGGGGCTCGATCCCAGGACCCTGGGATCATGACCCTAGCCGAAGGCAGAGGCTTAACCCACTGAGCCACCCAGGCGACCTGGACTATCACATTTTATATACTAAAGGGAAAGCATCTTCATTTATCACTTAGAGCAGGCTAGAGAAGCTTTCATATGATACTTTGGTTCTCTTGACCTTGAGAGGATGATGATGATGAGATTTTGCAGGATAGAATGGGTGGATATGAGTAATGGTAAGAAGCTCTCAGAATATGTCTGTGAAATCCAGAAGATAGTCAGGAAATATCAGGGCATGCTTATCAGATGCAAGGTGCTTTTTCAGATGCTGGGTATAGACAAATACTCTGCCCTCAAGAAACTTGTCATTTGTGTTTGTTATTGTTGAGTTAATTTAGTGACTTCATTTATTTAAGTACTTATTGTGCTTTGGTAGAAGATTTGAGCAAGAATCAAAACAGTGTGGATTTTATCACTGACTAGTTTGGCTATATGCCTAAAGAACCTTGTTTTAAAAATAAATTTGAAGATTTTTGTAGTCTGGTGTTTCATGTCTTAGAGAACAATTTTATTTACATTTCAATGAGGTTAGTTTGTGTGGAAATATGAAATGTCCTGATTGGTTATTTAGGAGTAAACATCAAAAATAGAAATAACTAATTGGTGGGCATCCTTAATCTTCATTTTCAGGACATTTTAAATTATCTGGGAATATCAGCGATAAATTACCTTATTCTCCTAACAGTTGGCATATATTATTTATAATAGAGTACATGGTATGTCTTGTTTTAAAAAAAAATAATCCTCGGGGCGCCTGGGTGGCTCAGTTGGTTAAAGCCTCTGCCTTGGGCTCGGGTCATGATCCCAGGGTTCTGGATCGAGCCCCACATGGGGCTCTCTGTTCAGTAGGGAGCCTGCTCCCCTCCCCCCGCCTGCCTCTCTGCCTACTTGTGATCTCTGTCTGTCAAATAAATAAATAAAATCTTAAAAAAAAAAAAAAATCCTCTGGGGCACCTGGGTGGCTCAGCTAGGTGAGCGTCTCTGCCTTCAGCTCAGGCCCTGATCTCAGGGACCTGGGATCCAGTCCCAAGTCAGGCTCCTTGCTCAGCAGGGAGTCTGCCTCTTCTTTTGCCCCTGCCCCAGCTCGTGCGCTCGTGCGTGCTCTCTCTCTCTCTCAAATAAATAAATAAAATTAAAAAAAAATCCTCATTCATCAAGTGTTTATTGCAGAGCTGTTGTTTATAAGGTACTGCTGTCTGCTGTGGGTGATGTGAAGGTGAAGTAAGGTACTTCTGCCTGTAAGGGGCTTGTATTTCTGTGCCGATAATTGTACTATGAAGTAGAAAGCGTGTGCTGTGTGCGTGGTGTGCGCAGTGCCAGTATCGAGTGGAGTTAAGGAGTAAAGGTGAGGTGGAGAAGTAGTTCTCTGCCTGCAAGGAGAAGGCTCTTGGTTTGGATTTCACACAGATGATTTGCCCTGAAAGGTGGTGTACAGATCACATTTTGTATAAATTTCAAAACTCAAATCTTTGCATTTCTAATTTCAGAAATGGTTTACCTTTGTTTCTGATTGAGGTTGAGGTGGTGATTGCTCTGATTTTGTAGCATTTTTTTCAACTTTACAACTTCTCTGCCAGTTGGTAATTTGTAAATTGAGCCATGTTTTGCATTCTCGATTCTATTTTGTAATATGGATTTTTTTAAAAGTAGGGTATATTGTACTAAAAAATTCCGAATCAATCTTTGCTACACTTTTTTCTTTTAATTTTTTTTAAGATTTTATTTATTTATTTGACAGACAGAGATCACAAGTAGGCAGAGAGACGGGCAGAGAGGGAGGGAGAAGCAGGCTCCCCACTGAACAGAGAGCCCAATGCGGGGCTCGATCCCAGGACCCTGGAATCATGACCTGAGCCGAAGGCAGAGGCTTAACCCACTGAGCCACCCGGATGCCCCTTTGCTATACTTTTAACTAATTTTGTAGCACTTGGAAAATGTAGACTTTATAAGAAAGAAGAATCACTCATGAGGAACAAATTTATAAAGTTTTTACATTTTAAAAGCAAGAATAGGAATACCTTAGCATATCCTCAAGTAACCACATTACAGATGATTCCGTTGGTCGGTTCACATCCAGCCTCCCTCTGTACTGCTCTTGTCCTGCTACAGCAGAACGGGTACATGGGCTCATTCTCTTTACTTACTTTGATCTTCATTTCAGAGGCTCTATCCTGTCTTAATGTCTTATTTAATAAATATTTGAGTAGTTTTGTGTGAAAAGCAGTATACTAGACTATGGGAAATCAAAGATGTATGAGACATGATCCCTGACCTTGAGAGGATTATCATCCAACAAGGGAGAATAAGATACTCATTCAATCTATCAAGATGTATTGAGTGGCTGGTTTGTACTGTTGAGACAATCTCTGCCATCAAGGAGTTTGCAGTCCAGTGGTTAATAAATGACTTGTTCAGCTGACATTTATTGGACGTGTGGACCCAAAGACAACTAAGACAGAGTCCCTGGCCTAAAGTACCTATAATCTGATGGCGAGGACAAGTAAGTAGTGGCAAACGTGCAGATGGTGTCTGTTATTTTAGGCAGTATTTACTTATTAGTGCGTTTTTTAAAAAAAAGATTATTTATTTGACAGAAAGAGACAGCTAGAGAGGGGACACAGGCGGGGGAGTGGGAGAGGGAGAAGCAGGCCTTCTGCGGAGCAGGGAGCCTGACATGGGGCTCTATCCCAGGACTCTGGGATTGTGACTTGAGCCAAGGACAGACGCCCAGTGAGTAAGCCACCTAGGCACCCGTTATTAGTGCTTCTCAGTCTGAATAGAGTTTAGGGAATGTATCAGCCTAGATGGGAAAAAAACTCTTAACTGAATTTCAGTGTGTCCTTCTAATTATGGATCTAGGCAACACATCACAGTAGTAACCGACTTGGTGACTTTACCACCAGTGTAAGTCACAGGTGTTTGCATATCATATTGTGGTTGTTGTGGATATGTCAGATGTCACACACATCACTGCTTCCAAATTACATTAGTGGATTTGCACGAAGATCGTTATTCAGTGGGAAATAAACTTTAAAGATCCTAAATTTGGGGGTGCCTGGGTGGCTCAGTTGTTAAGGGTCTGCCTTTGGCTCACATCATGATCCTGGGATCCTGGGATCGAGCTTAGTGGGGAGTCTGCCTCTCCCTCTCCTGCTCCTCCCCCTGCTTGTGCTCTCTCTCTCTCAAATAAATAAATAAAATATTTAAAAAAAATGTTGGGAGCACCTGGGTGGCTCAGTGGGTTAAAGCCTCTGCCTTCGGCTCAGGTCGTGATCTCAGGGTCCTGGGATAGAGCCCTACATTGGGCTCTGCTCAGCAGGGAACCTGGTTCTTCCTCTCTCTCTGCCTGCCTCTCTGCTGCTTGTGATCTCTGTCAAATAAATAAATAAAATCTTAAAAAAAAAATGTTGACTATATCCTAACTTCCAAAACTCTTAGTGTGGTTTTTAAAATGTTTGTATTTTCTTTATGCATTTTCTTTCTTAATGTATTAAGATTAATGTATTTTCTTTCTTTGGGTACTACTTGTGAGGTAATGTGCTATGTTAGTATATTGTTGTCCTGCAGGACCCCTCCTAGCATGTTCTCCTCTTCCAGATTGTATCAGCACCATCTCTGTTGGACCCTCATTCCTTCCCGTCATTTCTCAGTGATTTTGGCTCCTGCGGTACTGCCACTCTCTCTAGGATACTCCTGTCTAAAATGCTGTGCTTAGTCCTTAGAACCCCTTGCACTCACTCTCAGTTCTAACCCTGGCTCAATCGAATCCTACAGCAAAAGGCAAGAAGTCCTTCTGGGCCCTCACCCACTTGGTACCTAGCCTTTGCCTCTGGCAGCTACTGCCCCAGTTTCTCAGCTGCTTAGAGCAAAGCTCCTCTAGGTGTCCCAAGTTTTCCGGACCCTCAAAGTATGGCACGCAGACTAGTGCCACCAGTGTCGCCCCCTGGGAATTTGTGGAAAGTACAGAATTAGGCCTCATTCCAGGTTTACTGACCCAAACTCTGTGTCCGGGTGCTCGCAGAAGTTGGAGAGGTGTGGTCCTTGCTGGCTTTGTTAGGTCCTTCACTGCCTCTTCGGACTGGTCCAGCAAAATCATTGTACCTTCCTGCCATCTATTTTAAGCACATAACTCAATGATTTTTAGCAAACTTACCAAGTTGCGCAACTGTTACCATAATCCAGTTTTAGAACATGAGGGATTGTTTTAAAATTTAATTTTGTTTAAGTTTCAGTTATGCTATGTGAATAAATTCTAGAGATCTGCTATACGCCATTAACTTTAGTTAATCACATGGTCCTTTGTGCTTCAGGATGTTACGACGGCAGACCTCATGTTGTGTTCTCTCAACAGAAACAAAAATGAAGGGACATAAGGAAACTTTGGGAGGTGTTGGGTGTGTCTGTTACCTTGGTTATGGTGATGGTATCATGGGTGTTTGCATAGGTCCAAACTTATCAAACGTACACATTTAATATGTGCAATTCCTTGTAGATCTATTAGTCCTCAGTAAATCTGTTAGGAAATACATTTGATGTTGTGTTTTGATTATATAAAACATCTATGTGGTTCCAACATCAAGATGATAAAACAAGGTTCTGTTCAGAGAGGTTTAGCTTGTCCTCCCTGCAAAGTTCCCTTCCTCTCCTTACAGTCATTTCATTTGTTTTTGACTCATCCTTCTGTTGCTGTAAGAGTGAGAGACATTTGAACAGAAAAGCTGAGTGAGCATACTGTGTATGGTAGTTTTCATCTTGTTTTTTTCTGCTTAATGATATATGTTGGAGATCTTACCATATTAATAAATTGAGAGTTTCCTCACTTTTTCTTTTTCTTTTTTTTTCCCCTCACTTTTTCTTATTATGGCTTTCTACTCCATGCTGTGGATATGTATCACATTTATTTAACCAAATGATTCTTTCTTTTTTTTTTTTTTAAGATTTTATTTATTTATGTGACAGAAGCAGTGAAGAGAGGGACCACAAACAGGGGGAGTGGGAGAGGGAGAAGCAAGCTTCCCGCTGAGCAGGAAGCCAGATGTGGGGCTGGATCCCAGGACCTTGGGATCATCACCTGAGCTGAAGGCAGATGCTTAATCACTGAGCTACCCAGGTGCCCTTAACCAGATGATTTATTTTTTTAAGATTTTATTTATTTATTGGGACACATAGATCACAAGTAGGCAGAGAGGCAGGCAGAGAGAGAGGGGTTCAGCAGGCTCCCTGCTAAACAGAGAGCCCGATGCGGGGCTTGATCCCAGGACTCTGAGATCATGACCTGAGCCGAAGGCAGAGGCTTAACCCACTAAGCCTCCAGGCGCCCCTAACCAGATGATTCTTTTTTTTTTTTTTAAAGATTTTATTTATTTATTTGAGAGAGAGACAGTGAGAAAGAGCATGAGCGAGGAGAAGGTCAGAGAGTGAAGCAGACTCCCCATGGAGCTGGGAGCCTGATGTGGGACTCGATCCTGGGACTCCAGGATCACGCCCTGAGCCGAAGGCAGTCGTCCAACCAACTGCGCCACCCAGGCGTCCCTAACCAGATGATTCTTAATTGTTAATCTCTTTTTATTACAAATAATGCTGCAGTAAATACCTTCATATGTATATTATTTTGCGTGGAGGCAAGTATATTTACAGAATGTATTTCCACAAGAGGTTACTGCTGGGTTAGAGGTTAATGCATATATATATGTACACATATATATTTAAATATATATAAATAAATACATATTAAAAAAATATATTTTTTTAAGATTTTTTTTTAAAGATGTTATTTATTTATCTGACAGACAGAGATCACAAGCAGGCAGAGAGAGAGGAGGAAGCAGGCTCCCTGCTGAGCAGAGAGCCGGATGCGGGGCTCGATCTCAGGACCCTGTGATCATGACCTGAGCTGAAGGCAGAGGCTTTAACCCACTGAGCCACCCAGGCACCCCCTATTTTTTAAGATTTTATTTATTTATTCGACAGAGATCACAAGTAGGGAGAGAGGCAGGCAGAGGCAGGGGCTGCAGGTGGGGGGGAAGCAGGCTCCCTGCGGAGCAGAGACCCTGATGAGGGACTCGATCCCAGGACCCCGAGATCGTGACTGGAGCCGAAGGCAGAGACTTTAACCCACTGAGCCACCCAGGTGCCCATGTATATAAATTATATATATATATACACACACACACATATACATATAATATACATATATACATATTATATATAAAATATATAATATAAAATATAAATATACATATGTGTATATATATATACACATATGTATATAAATATATATATATATTTTTTTTTGGTTAAGATTTTATTTGTTTATTTGAGCATGAGAGAGAGCGTGTGCCTGTGCAAGCCAGAGGACCTGTAGGCAGAGGGATAAGCAGGCTTCCCACCAAGTAGGGAGCGCAATGCAGGACTCTGTTCCAGGACCCCGGATCATGACCTGAGTCAAAGGCAGACGCTTAACCTACTGAGCCACTCGGGCGTCCTTGACATATATATTTTTGATAGATATCATCAACTTGTCCCCCAGAGGGAGGGGTTGTACTCTTCTTACCCACACATGAGAGTACCTGTTTCAGCACAGCCTCACCAACAGGGCGTGTTGTCAAACTTGCATTTGATCTGATAGGTGAGAAATCAGTGTTATTTTTGTTTGTTTTTCCCTTGTGAAGAGAACATCTTTGAGCATCTTTCTATATGTAAGAATAGAATGTATTTCTTTTTCTATGAACTGTTTCATATCCTTAGCCCATTTTTTGTGTTGGATTGTTAGATATTTTTGATTTTTTTTTTAAAGATTTTATTTATTTATTTGACAGAGAGAGATTACAAGTAGGCAGAGAGGCAGGCAGAGAGAGAGAGGAGGAAGCAGGCTCCCTGCTGAGCAGAGAGCCCGATGCGGGACTCGATCCCAGGACCCTGAGATCATGACCTGAGCCGAAGGCAGCGGCTTAACCCACTGAGCCACCCAGGCGCCCGATATTTTTGATTTTTTAAAAAAGGAGCTCTTTATGTTTTGGGGAGATTAGTTCTTTGCGATATGAATAAAGGATTTTTTTTTTCATTTGTCATCTGTCTTGTGACTTTGCTTAGGGGTGTTGTATGTGTTTTTGCCTGGGATAATTTTCAGTATTTTTTGTAGTTAAATTTATAAATTTTTATGGATAAATTAGAGCCATGATTTTATTATTTAGGTGTTAACTAGTTGTCATTATCCAAGAGTTAAAGAAGAGGGAAAGATTTACATTTTTAATATTTGAGAATTAGGCTTAACAAAGACTTCCTAGAAGCAAGAGGTGAACATTAAAATGTGCTGTAAAGGGAGCTGGTGGATGGTGATTGAATAGTGGTTTTACGATTTAGCGTACTTCAGATATATTATAATCTTAGGGATGTTTTGTTTTGCAAGTAACAGGAAACCGAACTCAAACTAGTTAAAACTTTAAAGGGGATGCATTGGCTTCTTGAATATTCCAGAGGTAAAGTGGGCTTCAGGCATGGTTTGATTGTGGCATCCCCTCAGTTTTGCTGATACTTGTTTGGTTCTGCTTTCCACTGAATGTCAGCCTGGCCTAAGTGGCAAAATGGAGGAGGAGGTCTAGATTCACATTTCTGTAACACATGGTCCAGAATAAGAGCCCGTATCCGGGATGCAAATGAACAGCACTTCTAGACATTTTCTCAGAAGAATAAGAAAGATTGTTTGAAGAAAGATTGTTGAAGCCCTCAGCAAACCTTTCTTTGACCTGTTGCCCCAGATTGGATTAGCAGCCCATTCCTGTGGCTTTTAGCAAGGGGAAATATATACTGATTGACCTTTAGCAAGGACATTGGATTATCTAATACCCTGATTGCGTTGGAGCCCGCTCTGGAGCTGCCGGTGAGTAGGTAGCAGACATAGCAGGCGGGAGAATAGATCTATATCAAGAGATGCAAACTACACAGAAGGTCTTGCGCTGGCTAAGGTATGAGGAATCCAGATGTAACCGTTCCCCCCCTTTTTTTTCTTAAAAAAAAAAAAAAAAGATTTTTTTTATTTATTTACCTGACCAAGAAGCGAGAGAGGGAACCAAGATCAGGGAGAGAAGGAGAGGGAAAAGCAGGCTTCCTGATGAGCAGGGAGCCTGATTTGGGGCTCAGTCCCAGGACCCCCAGGGTCGTGACCTTGAGCTGATGCTTAAGGACTGAGGCACCCAGGTGCCCTACAGTTTTTACCTTGAACTCAAGGGAAGATCACACGGTGTAGCTGGAGGAGCACTTGGTTGCGTTGTGCTCCTGCGTGGGTTAGAGACCCTCTTTCCTTTGATGTTGCTGTTTGACTACTGTTCACTTTTTCACACAGTTTGGAATTTTTTGTTTGGATCTTTCTGTCTCCCCCACTAGACTGAAATCTTGAGGGCAGAAACCATCTTATTCGTCCATATCCATCACAGTGCCTGTACATAATAAGCACATTGTGTCAATTTTAAATGAATGAATTGGTTGAGATTATAGTGCTCTGGATTTACTTGAGTAAATTAGATGATCTTTCAGAATCCCTGTCACAAGGCAGATATGGTCGTTCTTATTACCAAAGCTCACAGAGGCACGGTTGCCAACCTCTTGCTTTCGTTGAGAGACTGTTAGAAATTAGTCACAGCCTTGAATCTTATGCTGTTCTTCTGGGCTAACCTAGGAGGAGGCAGTGGCTTGGTGTCTTCATCATCTTGGTTTGGAAGCTACATCTTCCTTGTCCTATGTCCTGGACAAAATTGCTCACACTGTCCCTTCAAGTCCCTTTTACTTCTTCCTGCTTAATTATGGGAACGACACAACTCCTGACATTGCACTTTCCTTTCGTCTGGATTTTGGAATAGGTGTGCATGTGGCTAGCAAGACTGAGGGCAGTGTTAACTAAGCTAATTAAAGAATGGTGGGAATTATGCTCAGGGCTTTCTTCTACAGAGCCGCAGTGTGCGTTTCCCTGATTGCTCAGAAAGTGGGGTGCAGGTGGAGCTGGAAGGGCAGAGTCCCAACTGCTGTGCTCCAGGTGAGTACTCTGACTAGATGTAGGTCCGTTGGCCCCTCCCCCTGGGGTTCCTTTGGAGCTTCTGCCCTTTTAGACTTATCTGCTTTTCTCTCTTAATTATGGCCTTACCCTGACTTATGACCCCCTCTGGTCATTGAAGCCTTCAGTACCTGCCTCACAGCCTTCCTTCCCACTGTAGTTCTGCTGTCACCATGGGTGGTTTTATGTCCGCCGTAGGACCCTGGAGGGACCTGAGCTCCTTGGTGTCTTGGCTTCCATGTCCACCCCCAGTGACCTCCACCCCTGGCACTGACTCCCAGAGTGACGCTCTGGGTCTTAGCAGCCGTTGAATTGGCTTCAGCTCCAAAATGGCAAATTCAGATAGAAAAGTTTGTCCTTCTGCTCCAATGTGACCTAGGCTCCGACCCTTCTAATTTCTCCAGGATACTGGGTACACAGCTTCCTGCTGCCAAATCTGCAGACACCTTGCAGTCTGTGGTTTCCTTGCGCTCTGTTCAGCAGCCCTGACAGGCTGATCATTGTCTCTTCGAGGTGACTCTTTAATCCGGACTTCCGGCCTTTCTGGGCCACCCCTCTCTGTTCAGCGTTTGCTCCTCTTTGCCAGTTCCTCTCACCCCACCCCATCTGGAACCCGGCTCTGTTCCCTTTTCCTTTCTCACTCCTATTGTAAGTCACTCTGTTTTCTAAGACTGTTTGTTTATGCCTTTCCCCCTCCCCTCCCCCCATCCCCCAAGGAAAAGGTCTTTACCGCAGTAAATTAATCCAGCGGATAGTCCCTGAAAAGCGTGAGACCAGTTGGGAGGGCAGTTGAAACACACAGTGCAGGTGCTCCAGAAAGCTCCATCTCTGTCGCTGTCAGCCTCAGAACTTACTTCCTGACGGTGACTTTTGCTAGCGCCTTTTCCTGCTCCTGTTGCCTTTTGCTGTCCAGAGCATGTGTCTGTGATGGTGGACGTGGGCATCGTCAGGCTGGCGCTGCCCCCCCCCCCCCAGAGTTGTGGCCTGCTCGGGGCTTCTCGGCAGCCGCGGGGCTCCGTCACCCGCTGGGCTTCACCTTCTCATTCTTACTTTAAATGTTTCTTGAACAGACTTGCAAGAGTTGGTCAGTTAAAATGTTTCAAAGAATCAGCTACTGTTGGTTTTCTGCTTAATGTCTGTTGTAATCTTTATTTCCATTCTGGTTTTTTTTTTTTTTTAGGTTTACTGTTTTTCTAGCTTTGTGAATTGACAACATAAGTTTTCAGACCCCCCCCTCCTTTTAAAAGATTTTATTTATTTATTTGACAGAGACACAGCGAGAGAGAGAGGGAACACACGTAGGGGGAGAGGAAGAGGGAGAAGCAGTCTTCCCGCTGAGCAGGGACCCCCCCCCACACACACACAATGTGGGGCTCGATCCCAGGACTCTGGGATCATGACCTGAGCTGAAGGCAGAGGCTTAACCCATTGAGCCACCCAGGAGCCCCCAAGAGTGTGTTTTGTTTTGTTTTTTAAAGACTGCATATTTTCTGTGAGGCTCGTGATGACATATCTGTGTGTGTGTGTGTTCGGGGTTTTAATGCTGTTCACGTTGTCCATCTGCGTTATTTATCAGTTTCTGATAGGTGTGACAAGTATCTTGCTGTCATTCGGAACCTGGCAAGTGTCTATCACCTATTGCTCTGTGTTAAATTCAGAATTGTGAATCTTTGTAGATTGTTTTTTGTGTTGGCATATAAACTCTTTTTTTTTTAAAGATTTATTTATTTATTTGACAGACAGAGATCACAAGTAGGCAGAGAGGCAGGCAGAGAGGAGGAAGCAGGCTCCCTGCTGAGCAGAGAGCCCGATGTGGGGCTCAATCCCAGGACCCTGAGACCATGACCTGAGCTGAAGGCAGAGGCTTAACCCACTGAGCCACCCAGGCACCCTGTCTATTCCTTTTTTTTTTTTTTAAGATTTTACTCATTTATTTGACAGAGATCACAAGCAGCAGAGAGGCAGGCAGAGAGAGAGGAGGAAGCAGGCTCCCTGCTGAGCAGAGAGCCCGATGTGGGGCTCGATCCCAGGACCCTGAGACCATGACCTGAGCTGAAGGCAGAGGCTTAACCCACTGAGCCACCCAGGCGCCCCGCTATTCCTTATTTTCAACTTACATGTGTAGTTTTTGTTTTCAGGGTGTCTTTTTGGTTCTTTTAAGTGATTTCTTTTTATTTATTCTATTTATTTTATTGTGACGCTTCCTTTCACTCTGTCTCTCCCCTACCTGCTTTCCCTCTGTCAGGGATCTCGGTTGATTTTTTTTTTTTAAGTTTATTTTTTTTAGTAATCTCTACAATTCAACTTGGGGCTCAAACTCATGACCCCAGAGATCAAGAGTCCCATTCTCTTCCGGCTGAGCCAGTGGGGTCCCCCAGGAATCCCAGTTGATTTTATCTCTGAAGTAGATCTTCACTGCCCTCACGGGATCCCCTGGTAGCCGGCGGGTCTCTGACTGGCCCTCTGCTGTGCCCTGTAACTTACTCTCCGTGAACTTTAAAAAGTGAATCTGATGGTCCCCCCGGCCTCCACCCTTTCAGCGGTCTGAGTTGCTTTCAACGTGGAGAGCCTCGCACCCAGCCCTGCACGACCTGGCCGGGCTTACCTTCCCTCGCCGCTTTCCTTCACTGTGTCTTTCTGCCGGGCCGCCTTCATCGCACGCCTCTGACCAGACTTCCGCACCCTTCCTGCCGCCGAGTCTCGGTGCTGCTCCCTTGTCTGGAAGGTCCCGCCACTGCCCGCCCTTCACCCGTTGAATGCCTACTCCCGCACATCTTCGCCTCTCTGTCAGCTTTTGTCCGAGCCTCTTACCCCGACCCCCGGACTAGGTCAGGTCTTCTCTTCCCCTCTACTACCTCCTCTCTCTAGCACATATCCCAGTAAAAATCACGGAATTTGAATTTGAAATTTAATGTCCCTCCTCACCCCACCACCTGAACTAGATTGCCCGCTCAGGAGGGCTGAGTTTGCCCGGTTCATTGCTGAGCTCCCCGTCTGGCTCCTGGTTTTGGTGCCCTTACAGTCACTGTGAATACGCGAATGAATGGATAATACGGAAATGGCTTGTCGTTTATTGATAGTGGGCAGATTAGTATGGTGAGCATGTCATCTTGTGGTGGTTGGTATTTGGTTAAATATTTTTTTTTAAAGGTTTTATTTATTTATTATTTGAGAGAGAGACAGTGAGAGAGAACATTAGTGAGGAGAAGGTCAGAGGGAGAAGCAGACTCCCCGTGGAGCTGGGAGCCCGATGTGGGACTCGATCCCGGGACTCCAGGATCATGACCTGAGCCGAAGGCAGTCGTCCAACCAACTGAGCCACCCAGGAATCAGTTGCTGATCTTTCTCCTCTGTTTTGTGAGAGACGCATCTGCAGTAACAAGCTCCTGTGTGTACCCGGTCCCTCCCCGACTTTTTCCTCTTTCCCTCTTCTCCCACGTGTACCTTACCTTAGTGCTGGCAGCCAGTGGAGGCGTGGAAGAAAATCGACGTCTGTTCAGTCTTAAAAGTTTTCTTAGGGACATCTGGGTGGCACAGTTGGTTAAGTGGCTGGCTCTTGATTTCAGCTCAGGTTGGTATCTCAGGGTTGTGAGGGCAAGCCCCGCATAGAGCCCCAGGTCGTCGCTGTCTGTGGTCACCACCACCTGCTGGGCTCCTTACTCAGTGGGGGTCTGCTCCAGCACTCTCTGCCTCCCCTGGCTCACGTGGGTGTGTGTGCGCGTGAGTTCAAACCTCATGTTGGCTAAGGAGATTACTTAAATACATTTTATTTTATTTTATTTTTTTATTTGATAGAGAGGGATCACAAGTAGGCAGAGAGACAGAGAGAGAGAGAGGAAGAAGCGGACTCCCTGCCAAGCAGAGAGCCCGATGCGGGACTCGATCCCAGGATCCTGAGATCATGACCTGAGCCGAAGGCAGAGGCTTAACGCACTGAACCACCCAGGTGCTCTACTTAAATAAAATTTTAAAAATACATTAAAAAATAATACAACTTTTCTTTTATTACTAATAAGTTTTCCATGTAGGAATTTGTCTCATTGGTGGCATTGAAAAGGAAAGTTTTTTCCCTCTACAGTTCAAAGTAGGGTATGTTTGTGGTAGAATATTTAGAAAATTTAGAGAAGGAAAAAATCTCCTATCTGGCAGCTGTTAATATTTTGTTATTTTTTCTGCCAGCAATTTTTTGGTGCTCTGTTACATATTTTAAGCTTAATTTAGGTCTCTGCAGTGTAGATGCTCATTAAGTATTTAGAGAATGAACCCAGGTATGGATTCTTTTTCAACTTTAAAATCTCCTGTAGCTTCTTGATTTGGAATGCAGATAAGCATTGCTTTTTGTTGATGGTGTTTATAACCTATTTTACAGTATTTGAACTGTGTATGGAGGTGAGACTTTTTTTTTAAATGAACCTGTGAGGTCACTGTAGAAAGTGGCTTGGGCTAAATTGGAGTCACCAGTGACTTTTTTTCCCCCAGTGTACTTCCACACCTTCAGTAAGGCTTTTGGCTCTGTCTTAAAATATATCCGGAATCATCACTTCCCACTTCCACCAGTACCTCCCCAGTGTAAGGAAGCATCGTTCCTCACTTGGATTATTGCTAGAGTGGTTTCCAAGCGGGCTCCCTGCATCTGTCTTTTCCTCTTATAGTCTCTTCTGATGGCAGCCAGAATGCTGTTTAAAACAAGATAGGTCAGATCATGTTTTTCCATGTTTCTCATGCTTTCTCATGTCACTTAGAACAAGATCTAAATTTATTATTCGGCTATGGTGCCTTCCTTCTCCCAGCCCCCCAGTGTGATTTGCTGCCACACTCTCCCTTACTCCCTCCATTCTGTTTGGTGAAGAGGAGCCCAGTGACCCTCACGACCCTCACTGGTACTTTCCTTTGACTAGAATCCTTTCCCTGGCCAGCCGCAGAGCCAACTCCCTCACTTCTTCCCATCTCTGCCCAAAGATGACCCTGTCAAAGAGGCTTTCTGTTAGTGTACTCAGAAATGCACAAAGTCACCCTTCTGCCCTCAGTCTCTGACTCCCTTTCCTGACTGGATCATTCTTCCCAGTCCTTACCACTCTCTGATACTCGTTTAATTACTTGTTTACTCACTGTCTGCCGTCTGAAACCAAAAGAGGGGAGGGATTTACTATCTTCATTGCTGAAAGCCAGTACCTGAAACAGTGCTTGGCACATTTGGTAGAACTCAGTACATTTTGACCGAGTTGATAGTGAAAGATATTTGTTATTTCAAGTCACTCGGTTTGAAAATCTTTATTTAGGATGTAGATGTTATGACTTCTCATAGGCGTATTTATTATTATTATTTTTTATTATTTTATTTTTAAAGTAGGCTCCATGCCCATTTTGGGGCTTGAACTCACAACCCTGAAATCAAGAATCACATGTTCTACCCACCGAACCAGCCAGGTGCCCCCCAGGCATATTTTATTTTATTTTGGGGGGAGAGGTTTCCTTTTTTAATTTAAATTTGATTAACATATAATATATTATTAGTTTCAGAGGCATGTTCTATTTTTAGAATAAGTAATATATTTGCATGGTTCAAAATTCAAAGGGCCTGCAGTGAAGTCTCTTTTAGCCTGTTCCCTTAGCCACCCTCTTCCCCTCCTTAGAAGTAACCAGTGTGAAGTTCTTGTGTACATTTCCAGAGCTGGCCTATGGTTCTGTATAAAAAATCAGAGATATATTCCTCTCTCCTTTTTAAAAAAAATGCAGATTTTAGCACCTGCACGGTTTCTGCACCTTGTTTTGGTTTGAAGATTATTTTTTGTCAGTGTGTAAAGAGCATCTTTATTTTGTTAATAACTGCACAATGCTCCATTGTAAGAACGTACAATACTTCCCCCTTGGACGGATATGGAAGTTGTTTTCAGTCTTTAACTATTACAACCTGTACTGCAGTAAATGACCTTGTACATACATCGTTTTGCTGTGTTGCTGGTACATCTGGGGAGTAAATTTCTGAGTGGAATTGCTGGGTCAAAGGACATGTGCATTTATAATTTTGATAGACATAATCACATTGCTTCCACATGTTGTACGGATTAATACTTCTGGTACAACATACTATTGTTTGATCTTTACCAATCCGACGGATGAGAAAGTATGACACTGAGTTTTATGTTTCTTGTACTGGGAATTAACCATCATCTCATATACTTGAGACATTTGTATTTTTTTTCTGCTTGCCTAACATATCTTTTATTTTTTAATTTATTTTATTTTATTTATTTAGGGGCACCTGGGTGGCTCAGTGGGTTAAGCCTCTGCCTTCGGCTCAGGTCGTGATCCCAGGGTCCTGGGATTGAGCCCTGTGTTGGGCTCTCTGCTCAGTGGGGAGCCTGCTTCCTCCTCTCTCTCTCTGACTACCTCTCTGCCTACTTGTGATCTCTGTCAAATAAATAAAATCTTAAAAAAAAAAAAAGATTTTATTTGACAGAGCGGGGAGGAAAGAGAGAGAGAGAGAGAGACTGCACATATGAGCAGGGTCAGAGGAAGGGAGAGAAGCAGGCTCCCCGCTGAGCAGGGAGCCCGATGCGGGACTCCACCCCAGGACCCTGGGAACCCGACCCGAGCCAAAGGCAACCGCGTCACGGACTGAGCCACCCAGGCGCCCCTAACTTGTATCTTTGTTAATTGAAGTATAGTTTACATATGAGGCTACAATAGTTTCAGGTGTATGCATTTTCTTTTCTGTGAGTTGTCCATGACCTGTATCCATTTTTCAACTAGGATTTTGGTCCTTTTATGTAAATTAGCCCATAGTTAGTGATTGGAGTGGAAGCCTTTGGTTCCATTTGTCAGTTATGTTGTGATTTTGCTCATGGTGGTTTTTCTTAGGTAGAATTATTTTTGTTTTCATAGACAAATGTATTAGTCTGTTCTCTTACGGCTATGGGTTTGGGTCACGGTTAACCCCCCTAATTTTATTTTTAGAGATCCTCATTGTTTCCTCTTACACTTCTGAGGTTTCATTGTTGACATTTGATGTCTCTTTGATATTGCCGAAATTTATTCTGGTGTAAGATATGGAATGGGATTTCAATCACCTTTTTTTTTGTTTGTTTCTTTCCTGGAACAATCTTAGGATTTCCTGATCTCTTCTGTTCTTTATGGAAAATAATCTGTCCGTAGTTTTCTGCTGAACTTTGAATGATGTAGACCAGTGGGCCTTGATGCCCTGTATATCTTTTGTGTATTTTTCCATTATAAGTCATGGCTATCTGTATCTTAACACTGTTGGCCTAAAAGTAGTGACTGGGATATAGGCTATTCAGCGAGCATTGTTTTTGTAGACTTTTCAGCTGGTAAATAGAAATTGATCAGGTAGTAATAATATATGCAGTGATAATTAACGTGCACCGTGCTTAGGGAGCTCATTTAATAACTTTGCAATATAAGATTTTTTCTCTCATTAAGTGAATCATGTTTGAGATCTCTTTGCTCCCTTGCTGAATGCCTGGTGACACCAGAGTAATAAATAGTGGGCTCCGGTGGGCTTGATTCTTGCATCTGTTTCTTATACCTAGTAGACCCCTTCTGTGGGCCGCCTTCTTGTGGAGTGAGAGTTCTGAAGGGCTCAGTTCCCGTGAGAAAGCACGCTCTGGGGTCACCGGCTCTGCAGTCGGTGGTGGGCCTGCCCTTCTGTTCTCTTCTTCCCAGTTCCACGTCATCCAGCCTGGCCCCGCCTGCTGTCTCGTGTCCCTGCTTGCAGGTGCCGTTTTCACGTGGTTACCTTTGCCAAGAGTTGTGACGGCTCGCTTGACCCAAACCACTGACTCCAAACAGAGCCTAGTAAGAAAGTTAGCCCACGAATGCCTTCTTCAGAATCTGGCCGGTCAGGGCGCCTGGGTGGCTCAGTGGGTTAAAGCCTCTGCCTTTGGCTCGGGTCATGATCCCAGGGTCCTGGGGTGGAGCCCCGCATCGGGCTCTCTGCTCAGCGGGGAGCCTGCTTCCCTCTCTCTCTGCCTGCTTCTCTGCCTACTTGTGATCTCTCTTGTCTGTCAAATAAATAAATAAAAACCTAAGGAAAAAAAAAAAAAAAGAATCTGGCCGGTCTTGGAGTGCCTGGGTGGTACCGTCGGTTAAGTGTCCGGCTCTTGGTTTGGCTCGGGTCATGACCTCAGGGTCCTGAGAGGAGCCGTGTGTCGCACTCCGCGCTCAATGCAGAGGCTGCCTGTGATTCTCTCTCCTTCTCCCCCTCCCTCTTGTGCTCTCAGTGTCTCTCAAATAAATAAATCTTAAAAAAAAATCTGTCAGCTCTTGTGATGAGTTTCTCCCACACAGATACTCACTGGCCAAGCTGACACCTTGTCCCTGCACACTTCTTGTGTCTCTTTCTCTGGCTTGATTGTCTTTCAAGGACCATTTGCTACCTTTTTGCTTGACTATACCATGGCCTAGGCATGTCTCACAGGCACCAAAACCGCCAGGCTCCTCTGCCTTCTGTCTGCATGGTGAGCAGTGGTTCTCTTACCCGAGGCCTGCCACCAGCAGCGGCAGATCCTCTTCTCTGCTTGGGGGGATGCAGACTGGGTGGGGGGGGCGCCGGCTCAGGAATGCTGGGGCTGCAGTTTGAGAGCCACTGCTTTGTGGGATCTTTTTCAAGGCTCTCCTTGCAGTGAACACCCCGAGCACGTGCTGCCTGCTGTGTAGGGTACAGTCATAGTCACTGAGTACTGTGTCGTCACGGCTGCCGTTTATTGAGCATCTACTCTGTGGTGCACGTAACCAGGTGCTTTCGCACATGTCTCACCCTCACTCCTTTGTCAAATTGGTGGTGTTTCCCACTGAGAAGAGAGGGGAGGCTCTGAGGAGGGAGGGCCCTGCCAAGACTCCACAGCTGGGGAGTGCGCAGGGGAACTGAATGCTCCCAGCACACACGGCCTTTCATGGAAATCCTCCCAGAGTGCGTGTGACTGTGTGCTGGTTATCTGGTCGCAGAACGAATGATTGTAATACCCACATTTCTGGATATCCCTCGTTGTAGTCTTTTTTTTTTTTTTTTAAGATTTTTTTTTTTAAAGATTTTATTTATTTGACAGAGATCACAGGTAGGCAGGGAGGCAGGCAGAGAGAGAGAGGGTTAAAGCCTCTGCCTTCAGCTCAGGTCATGATCTCAGGGTCCTGGGATCGAGCCCGCGTGGCATCTCATCGGGCTCTCCGCTTAGCAGGGAGCCTGCTTCCTTCTCTCTCTCTGCCTGCCTCTTCCTACTTGTGACCTCTGTCTGTCAAATAAATAAATAAATAAAATCTTTAAAATAAAACTAAGATAAAATAAAATGCCTCTGAGGAATCCCATGCTTTTTTCCCTGTTAACTCCGTGTACCCTGGTTTGAATGCATTTAGCAAGTGTAAATTGATGTCATTTAACTTAAGCTGACAATATAATAGCTGACAATAGTGTGTGCTTACCTAAGTAGCTTGTGGCGGGCCCCTCTAACCGCTTAATCCTGTCACTCCTAGTGCTCAGACACTGCACCGGGGAGCACTACTGCATTGTCCTTACTTTCCCATTTTGTGGAAGCAGTAGTGTGGAAAGGCAAATTACTTGTCTAAGCTCACACGGCTGGGAATGTCTAAGACCCAGGGCTCCTTAGTCTGTGCTCTGAACGCCCCTCGAAGTGTAAAGTAGGTTTTCAACCAGACTTTCTCTGCAGTGTTTTACTTTACACTTTTGATAATGCTATCCTTCTCAATGTTTTTGCCGAAAACCAGCAACCTAACCTTGGGTTAGGACCTGTGTGGAGGATGGGATGGGCGTGTGAGTTCACACAGAGAAATAATTCGGGTCCTTTTAAAATGTTAAATAACTGAGCTCCTTGCCGGGGTCTCAGGGAGAAGTGTGTCCGGGCATTGGTTGGCCGCTGCCGGGCTTGGATACCAGGCCCCGGGGCCGGGCGTGGCTCTCTCTGAGCTTTGCGGGGCTCCTCCTCCTCTGCGTCCCTGAGTGTGCGGTGGGTTCTCGCTGCCCGACCTTCGCGTAGGTGGCTTGAGCTCGGAGGACTTCTGAGAACGGTGTAGTACTGGGACCTGCTGTAGACAGTCAGACGTTGGGAAGTGTTACGCTGTCGTGTGTCTCTTCAGATTTAAACACAAATTCAGTCAGTGTAGTCTGCGTGGAGGAGAGTCAGAGATCTTTCCATTCCACCCTGGAGACCGTCTTTGCTGCTCGTGGGACTGGCTGGTATTTGGAGGCTCAGCCTTTGTCAGGATCTCACGCATCAAGTTGAGCCGCTGGCGGGCATTTCTTAGCTTCCAGCATCTGGGCAGCCTCGCTTCAAACTGCTGCCCCTTCCTGCCATCCTTTTTGTATTCGCATGCATCTCTGCTAGCCAGCACTTTGTGAGTGGGCATTTGGCTCTGCCGCAGAGGGCAGACTTT